>NC_134397.1:172255648-173455648 GCF_050003625.1 Haematobia irritans | reverse complement strand
AGGACTTTAATTCGTGACCACTCCACACACCTCAGAAATCAAAATTTTAAGAAAATCCTTAAAAAATTGAAATTTTTATATGAAAAATTTATTTTGCCCATATCTCCTTAAATATGCGTCCTAGAGCGAAAAGGACTTTAATTAGTGACTACTCCCCAAAAATCAAAATTTTGATGGAAATCCTTGAAAAATTGAAATTTTTATATGAAGAACTTATTTCCTTAAATATGCGTCCTAGAGCGAAAATCACTTTAATTCGTGACCACCCCCCAGAAATCAAAATTTGGATGGAAATCCTCGAAAAATTTTAATTTTTATATGAAAAATTTATTTTGACCATATCTCCTTAAATATGCGTCCTAGAGCGAAAAGGACTTTAATTCGTGACCACCCACCAAAAATCAAAATTTTGATAGAAATCTTCGATAAATTGAGAAATTCGCGACCTAGAGCGAAAAGGAAGTTAATTCGT
The DNA here is from genome assembly GCF_050003625.1 of Haematobia irritans. Taxonomy (NCBI): domain Eukaryota; kingdom Metazoa; phylum Arthropoda; class Insecta; order Diptera; family Muscidae; genus Haematobia; species Haematobia irritans. The sequence continues at coordinate 173,455,176 of NC_134397.1, read as the reverse complement.
GACCACCCCCCAGAAATCAAAATGTTTATGAAAATATCTCCTTAAATATGCGTGTTAGAGCGAAAAGGAATTTAATTCGTGACCACCCCTCAAAAATCTAAATTAATCTTTTAAGTTGCTGTTCTGAGTACGTGTAGCCTCTAAAATGTCCAATCCCGCCAAATAAAAGGCAACCTTCGTATTATTTTTCTCTTTTATAGAAATAAATCGCAAAACAATACATTTATTGTTGGCATAACAAAACCATTATATTTTGTTAAAATGAATTCTTTAATTGCATACAGAAATTTTCATGTTTGCGTCAATATAAATACCTCAACAAAATGTTATAACAACAAATAATATAATTTTAAAACTAATTCATTTTCAATACGATGTTTGTTTTTCCCATCAAATTATACTGAGCAACTGAGAAAAAGAAAAAAAAAAACGATAAACAAATACTATAATACTCATTACTTAATCGATATGGTTCTGATTTAATAAATAAAATATGCAATTAGATAATAATTAGAATCTTAATACATAATATATAGTAATAATCATAATAATAGTTATAGGTAAAAAAAATAATTCACAATATTTAACATTGATAATGACAATAGCTCTTAATAAAAGCACCTCATATCTTCGTAATTATGAATGAGATATATTTTATAAATATGTATGCATGCATTTAGTTTTTTTTTCATGTATATTTTTCTTTTTGTGTATAGAATGTATGTATATTGTAAATGTAAATATTTTTAACAGAATGACTTCGGAGATATCATTTCATTATAATGTTTCATTTTCTCTTATTTTATTTATTTTTATATATAAATACAATTAACAAATATATAAATAACACGTACAATGTATAAATACAATTAAAATAATAAGAAAAAAAATGAAAACATTTTGTTTTTTTTTTTACTTTTAATAACATTCGTTAATTTCTTTAAGATAAAAGTGACGTTTTGTGACATCAATCGGAATTAGTCATGGAAGAACGCTGAGATTCCAGAGTGTTTGAATCGTTACGATTACGCAACATACGTGGTTGACTTGAGGTGAAGTTAGAGAAATCCTTCATAACATCTTTATAAGTTTCATCTTCACCATTGCCTTCGTCATTCAGTCCAATTTCATCATTTAGTCGAGTTAATCGTAACCTAAAAATACAAAACAAAAAAAAAATAAAACACAATGATAATATATATTTTTAAATATGTTACAGTTTTGTTATGTGGATAAACGAAAAATATAAGTTGTTCAATTAGAGTCAATTATCATTTTAACATTGATCTATGATTAAGGAGGACATACAAACTCGAAAGACTAAGTCAGTTAAAACAAGTAAGGAAAGTCTAAAGTCGGGCGGGGCTGATTATATTATATCCCGCACCACTTTGTAGACCCACATTTTCGATACCATATGAAATCCGTATGAAATATATAAAAGCTATATCAAAATCGGAACGGAATTTCAACCAAATCAGGCTGGCTTTTAGGGCCATATTAGTAGATATCGGGCGAAAGATTTATATGGAAGCTATATCTAAAACTGAACGGATTTCTTCCTAAATCAATAGGATTCTATTGTGAACCAAAACTCATACTTGCGCCAAATTTGAAATCGATGGACATGGCTAGATCGACTTAGGGGCCGGCCCTGAGCAATATTGCCAAAGGCACCATATGTCTATATCGCCTCCTTCTGGGTGTTGCAAACACATGCACTAACTTTTTTATAATACCCTGTTCCACAGTGTGGCACAGGGTATAAAAATGAGATTTTTATTTTTAAATAAAAAAAAAAATTGAAGCAATTGAAAATTCGAGTTTTGCAATCAACATCAATTAAAATTTTAATTGAATCAATTAAAAATTAATCGAAATTTGCATTTTTGTGATTGAAGACATTTCAATAAAAAAAATTAATGAATTATAAAAAAAAACTCTGTGAATTACTTAGCGATGGCTTAGTAGACAGACATTTGTTGGGTTCCTCGAAAATAATCCATTCCAACAAGATATATGAAGCTAGGATCTCCACACATTTCTAAGTTATCTGTACCAAGTAGAGATATAGAAGTAAAAAATCGATTTTTCAACTAATCTACTTTTTGTCAAAAAAAGAAGACAATATTCAAGTTCTAGATTTTTTGTGAAAATAAAGTCGACTTTTGCAATCTTTAAATGGACAAAATTGAAATCAACATTGGACTAATGGGACTTTGATGTTGGTCAAAATCGACATTAGATGATAGCGACCCAAATCGACTATGGAATCGAAAAAAGTAGAAATTCGAATGTGATCTGAATGGAAAGCGTATAATGTATAGATTTGACTACAGACAATAAACACTTCCTAACGTCGTGACGCCACAAGTCAACTTTTCAATAATCTTAAAATTTGAAAATCGACTTTTTCGAAACTTTAAAGACGTAAAAAATCGCTATTTCCAAATAAGGAAAAAAAGACGCATTTTAAGAACCTTGAAGACCACACCAAATTTAACGCCGTCTTAAGTTCTGGAAAAAAGTCATATTAGGAAAAACCAGCGGTAAAATATCGACACATAGCCCTCATATCGATGTCTATATTCCAAAGTGCGCTAAGTCTAAAAAGTGAATTTTACAGGAAACAAGAAACAATTTTTGTATTTTAAAATTTCTCAAAACCCGTATAAGATAGAAATCTCCTTATTTTCGGTCTTAAAATCATATTTTTATAATTTTTTTTTTAGTATGTACGAACTCAAAATAGTGATAATAGAATATGCCTAGAAATGGCTTAGACCACTTTAGACCGAACAAAGCTTTTTGCCCTTTTTGGATTGGACATTTTTTTAAAACTTTAGATACAGGCTAAGTGCAATATTAACCATAACTTTTTATAGAAATGTCCAATAAATTCGAACTTTTGACAGGATGCAATTCATATCAATCCGAATAAAAAAACAGCGAACTCCATCAAAACATACTAAGTCGACTTAGAGTAACCTGAAATGAGAGCATCGATATAAAAATTGTATTTATTTAATAACTTGATGAATAGAGTCATTGAAGAAAATGTCAGATGCCAAATCTCCGTCCGGGCGAATGGACTTTTCCATAGTTTTCAATATATATTTCGCTGGGGAGATGACTCAATTTGATCCATTTATGCTAACATCTAATGGAGAAAGCGAACAGGAAGTATCCCCTTGCAAAAGAATACACCCCATGGCAGTGCAGATCGGAGCCATACTACTATCAAGACAGAGTCAATAAGAGAAGGTCGCAGACCTTTTAGAGGTCATTTCTCTAAGCTTTGTCTGTAATCAACTCTGGCCTAGTTGTACAGACAACATTTTGACAAAGACAGAACTCATATTTAGTAACAGATAACATCACTTCCGAAAACATTTGTTTGCTGAAAAGTCTGCGTTGACATATAGAAATTTGTGAAATCAATTTCAGAAGGGCGTGCACAAGATTTCATCTGTGGGGATGGATCTTTCGCATTCATTGGAATTTTTTATGGTGCTCAAACTTAACAGATAAGAGGAACGACATTAGAGGAAAGAACGCCTCAGGTACTAGCGGAGAACTAGACTCCCGTACATTGGCGAACAATCTACGTGGGTGGTCTCATATGTATTTACCTCAACTTTACTATCGTGTACTACTTTCTCGTATACGCTTATTGTTGAAAAGCAAACAGATGGACGAATATTTTTAACAGCGGATGGAAACGGGAGGGTTTGCCAAGTCTTCTTATTTTATAACCTATAGGACTTGTTGAAACAACATGTAAAGTGCAAGCAGAAGGCTAAAATAATTCTGCCATGCCTTCAGAGACAGTCAAGCTAAACTATCCCACCCAATAAAGGCCGCCAAAGCCAGCAGTAAATGGTCTAAAGTAGACAATTTATAACATTTGAAAAATAGGAATCAGTGCTAGGAATAATTGGGGATATTTTTTCGTAAATGTGGACGAAATTATTGGGGATTAGGCGGGGAATTTCCATAAATATGGCGATTTTTTCGAGAAATTGGTTTAATCGTTTTTAACAAAATGTTATTTCTAAAGGAAATTTGGCATAAATTCTATTTCTTTAGACCATTTGGCCAAAATTTTATTTCTATATAAAGTTTTGTCAACATTTTTTTTTCCTATAGAAAATTTTGTCAAAATTTTATTTCTATAGAAAATTTCGTCAAAATTTTATTTCTATAGAAAATTTTGTCAAAATTTTATTTCTATAGAAAATTTTGTCAAAATTTTATTTCTATAGAAAATTTTGTCAAAATAATAATTTGTTGATAGTTTTGCTGCAAGTAGAGGATGCTGATGAGGAATGTGGTAATTCCGAAACGTGCGTCCATCCAACCATCTTGCAGTCTATAGGGCTTTGCCCAAATAAATTTGACAAGCATACTTTTCCTCTGTTGGTTAAGCTACACTTGTAGTTTAGTCAATGCATGGTTTTAAGCTGAAATCAAAAACAACAACAATGATTAAAGAACAAAACCAACAATAACAAAACAAAACGAAAAAAATTTATTTCTATAGAACATTTTGTCAAAATTTTATTTCATAGAAAATTTTGTAAAAATTTTATTTCTTTTTATTTCTATAGAAAATTTTGTCAAAACTTTATTTCTATAGAAAATTGTGTCAAAATTTTATTTCTATATAAAATTTTGTCAAAATTTTATTTCTATAGAAAATTTTGTCAAAATTTTATTTCTATAGAAAATTTTGTCAAAATTTTATTTCTATAGAAAATTTTGTCACAGTGTGGCACAGGGTATAAAAATGAGATTTTTATTTTTAAATAAAAAAAAAAATTGAAGCAATTGAAAATTCGAGTTTTGCAATCAACATCAATTAAAATTTTAATTGAATCAATTAAAAATTAATCGAAATTTGCATTTTTGTGATTGAAGACATTTCAATAAAAAAAATTAATGAATTATAAAAAAAAACTCTGTGAATTACTTAGCGATGGCTTAGTAGACAGACATTTGTTGGGTTCCTCGAAAATAATCCATTCCAACAAGATATATGAAGCTAGGATCTCCACACATTTCTAAGTTATCTGTACCAAGTAGAGATATAGAAGTAAAAAATCGATTTTTCAACTAATCTACTTTTTGTCAAAAAAAGAAGACAATATTCAAGTTCTAGATTTTTTGTGAAAATAAAGTCGACTTTTGCAATCTTTAAATGGACAAAATTGAAATCAACATTGGACTAATGGGACTTTGATGTTGGTCAAAATCGACATTAGATGATAGCGACCCAAATCGACTATGGAATCGAAAAAAGTAGAAATTCGAATGTGATCTGAATGGAAAGCGTATAATGTATAGATTTGACTACAGACAATAAACACTTCCTAACGTCGTGACGCCACAAGTCAACTTTTCAATAATCTTAAAATTTGAAAATCGACTTTTTCGAAACTTTAAAGACGTAAAAAATCGCTATTTCCAAATAAGGAAAAAAAGACGCATTTTAAGAACCTTGAAGACCACACCAAATTTAACGCCGTCTTAAGTTCTGGAAAAAAGTCATATTAGGAAAAACCAGCGGTAAAATATCGACACATAGCCCTCATATCGATGTCTATATTCCAAAGTGCGCTAAGTCTAAAAAGTGAATTTTACAGGAAACAAGAAACAATTTTTGTATTTTAAAATTTCTCAAAACCCGTATAAGATAGAAATCTCCTTATTTTCGGTCTTAAAATCATATTTTTTATAATTTTTTTTTTAGTATGTACGAACTCAAAATAGTGATAATAGAATATGCCTAGAAATGGCTTAGACCACTTTAGACCGAACAAAGCTTTTTGCCCTTTTTGGATTGGACATTTTTTTAAAACTTTAGATACAGGCTAAGTGCAATATTAACCATAACTTTTTCTAGAAATGTCCAATAAATTCGAACTTTTGACAGGATGCAATTCATATCAATCCGAATAAAAAAACAGCGAACTCCATCAAAACATACTAAGTCGACTTAGAGTAACCTGAAATGAGAGCATCGATATAAAAATTGTATTTATTTAATAACTTGATGAATAGAGTCATTGAAGAAAATGTCAGATGCCAAATCTCCGTCCGGGCGAATGGACTTTTCCATAGTTTTCAATATATATTTCGCTGGGGAGATGACTCAATTTGATCCATTTATGCTAACATCTAATGGAGAAAGCGAACAGGAAGTATCCCCTTGCAAAAGAATACACCCCATGGCAGTGCAGATCGGAGCCATACTACTATCAAGACAGAGTCAATAAGAGAAGGTCGCAGACCTTTTAGAGGTCATTTCTCTAAGCTTTGTCTGTAATCAACTCTGGCCTAGTTGTACAGACAACATTTTGACAAAGACAGAACTCATATTTAGTAACAGATAACATCACTTCCGAAAACATTTGTTTGCTGAAAAGTCTGCGTTGACATATAGAAATTTGTGAAATCAATTTCAGAAGGGCGTGCACAAGATTTCATCTGTGGGGATGGATCTTTCGCATTCATTGGAATTTTTTATGGTGCTCAAACTTAACAGATAAGAGGAACGACATTAGAGGAAAGAACGCCTCAGGTACTAGCGGAGAACTAGACTCCCGTACATTGGCGAACAATCTACGTGGGTGGTCTCATATGTATTTACCTCAACTTTACTATCGTGTACTACTTTCTCGTATACGCTTATTGTTGAAAAGCAAACAGATGGACGAATATTTTTAACAGCGGATGGAAACGGGAGGGTTTGCCAAGTCTTCTTATTTTATAACCTATAGGACTTGTTGAAACAACATGTAAAGTGCAAGCAGAAGGCTAAAATAATTCTGCCATGCCTTCAGAGACAGTCAAGCTAAACTATCCCACCCAATAAAGGCCGCCAAAGCCAGCAGTAAATGGTCTAAAGTAGACAATTTATAACATTTGAAAAATAGGAATCAGTGCTAGGAATAATTGGGGATATTTTTTCGTAAATGTGGACGAAATTATTGGGGATTAGGCGGGGAATTTCCATAAATATGGCGATTTTTTCGAGAAATTGGTTTAATCGTTTTTAACAAAATGTTATTTCTAAAGGAAATTTGGCATAAATTCTATTTCTTTAGACCATTTGGCCAAAATTTTATTTCTATATAAAGTTTTGTCAACATTTTTTTTTCCTATAGAAAATTTTGTCAAAATTTTATTTCTATAGAAAATTTCGTCAAAATTTTATTTCTATAGAAAATTTTGTCAAAATTTTATTTCTATAGAAAATTTTGTCAAAATTTTATTTCTATAGAAAATTTTGTCAAAATAATAATTTGTTGATAGTTTTGCTGCAAGTAGAGGATGCTGATGAGGAATGTGGTAATTCCGAAACGTGCGTCCATCCAACCATCTTGCAGTCTATAGGGCTTTGCCCAAATAAATTTGACAAGCATACTTTTCCTCTGTTGGTTAAGCTACACTTGTAGTTTAGTCAATGCATGGTTTTAAGCTGAAATCAAAAACAACAACAATGATTAAAGAACAAAACCAACAATAACAAAACAAAACGAAAAAATTTTATTTCTATAGAACATTTTGTCAAAATTTTATTTCATAGAAAATTTTGTAAAAATTTTATTTCTTTTTATTTCTATAGAAAATTTTGACAAAATTTTATTTCTATAGAAAATTTTGTCAAAACTTTATTTCTATAGAAAATTGTGTCAAAATTTTATTTCTATATAAAATTTTGTCAAAATTTTATTTCTATAGAAAATTTTGTCAAAATTTTATTTCTATAGAAAATTTTGTCAAAATTTTATTTCTATAGAAAATTTTGTCAAAATTTTATTTCTATAGAAAATTTTGTCAAAATTTTATTTCTATGGAAAATTTTGTCAAAATTTTATTTCTATAGAACATTTTATTTCTATACAGAGAATTTGTCAAAATTTTATTTCTATAGAACATTTTATTTCTATACAGAGAATTTGTCAAAATTTTATTTCTATATAGAAAATTTGGTCAATTTTTTTCTATATAGATTATTTTCTCAACATTTTTTTCTATATTCATTCATAAATACAAGGAACTCCGAACTCCCATTTTCAAATCTCCAGCATTTGGAAGACAATCACCAGTCTCTTGGTGGTCGAAATCTTGATCTTATATTCAACATAGTTCCCTTCAAGAGCGATACAACAATTATAACGACCTTCCAATTTTTTGATACCATTTTGGTAGTACTCCTTCGGTTTTGCCTCAAAATAGGCCTCAGTTTCGGCGATCACCTCTTCATTGCAGCCAAAGTTTTTCCATGCGAGCAGCCTTTTGAGGTCTGAGAACAAGAAAAAGTCGCTGGGGGCCAGATCTGGAGAATACGGTGGGAGAGGAAGCAATTCGAAGCCCAATTCATGAATTTTTTGCCATCGTTCTCAATGACTTGTGGCATGGTGCGTTGTCTTGGTGGAACAACACTTTTTTCTTCTTCATATGGGGCCGTTTTGCCGCGATTTCGACCTTCAAACGCTCCAATAAAGCCATATAATAGTCACTGTTGATGGTTTTTCCCTTCTCAAGATAATCGATAAAAATTATTCCATGCGCATCCCAAAAAACAGAGGCCATTACTTTGCCAGCGGACTTTTGAGTCTTTCCACGCTTCGGAGACGGTTCACCGGTCGCTGTCCACTCAGCCGACTGTCGATTGGACTCAGGAGTGTAGTGATGGAGCCATGTTTCATCCATTGTCACATATCTCGATCAACTACTTTTTACGGTCATTCAAAATCATTTGGTGGATTTTTTATGTTTTCGTCCTCTTTCGGGCGTCCACTGCGTTCACCGTCCTCCGTGCTCATTTCACCACCCTTGAATTTTGCATACCAATCAATTATTGCTGATTTCCCTGGGGCAGAGTCCGGAAACTCATTATCAAGCCAAGTTTTTGCTTCCACCGTATTTTTTCCCTTCAGAAAACAGTATTTTATCAAAATACGAAATTCCTTTTTTCCATTTTTTTTCACAATAACAAAAGTTGCTTCACAAAAGACGCTCTATCTCACAAACTAATTGACTTACAGACGTCAAATTTTGACACGAATCATTTGAAGGTTGGTACTATATAAAAATAATATGCATTTAATACTAGCGCCATCTATGTGTCAGACCGGGGACTTATCAGCCAACCTGTTAATAAAAAACGAATTTTGACAAAAAAATGTGTTTTTCTTTGTTAGACCGGGGACTTATCAGCCAACCTGTTATTGCAGCTTGCTGGATTATTACTTCTGATTTTCTACAGCAGAGCTGTTTGCTTTATTAAAAAAATGGTCAAAAATGTATTGGGGATTTTTGGGGTCAAAATATGATAATTTGGGGTTAGGTTAGGTTAGGTTATGTGGCAGCCCGATGTATCAGGCTCACTTAGACTATTCAGTCCATTGTGATACCACAGTGGTGAACTTCTTTCTCTTATCACTGAGTGCTGCCCGATTCCATGTTAAGCTCAATGACAAGGGACCTCCTTATTATAGCCGAGTCCGAACGGCGTTCCACACTCCAGTGAAACCACTTAGAGAAGCTTTGAAACCCTCAGAAATGTCACCAGCATTACTGAGGTGGGATAATCCACCGCTGAAAAACTTTTTGCTGTTCGGTCGTAGCAGGAATCGAACCCACGACCTTGTGTATGCAAGGCGGGCATGCTAACCATTGCACCACGGTGGCTTCCGTAATTTGGGGACAAGAGCCTGAAAAATACTGGCAACACTATATGGTTCATACCGGCCGATAAATGGTTTGAATCATGTATTAAAAATTTTGGAGGCAATCTTAGAAAATCTGACACATAGGAATATAACCACTGTAGACAATATAGGCTTTCGGCACAATTATTCATTGCTCACTCTTTGGAAACATTAAGGAGAGTATTATGGATAATAAGTTATAGTCTGACAGGCAAGAAGAAAATAAAAATGTCCACATTGTTAAAGATCTCATTCCATGATCATACGGGGGAAAACCCTACAATTTATGCAGATGAAGATTAAAATGTATATCTCCACACTTAGCGTCTTCCTTTGACAACTGCAATGAAACACAATACTTACAGTGTAACAATATCAGCATTACGTTGTTCCACCGCTATATCCAAAGGCTTTTTACCATCATGGGCTTCTAAATCATATTTGGCTTTATGTTTAAGTAACAAATATACTTGGGCTATAAATCCTTTCTCTGTGGATATGTGTAAAGCACTATATCCATTATCGTCTACAACATCTATGGGGACACCATTTAGTAATAAATATTCACAAGCCATAACAGATCCCTGTAACATAAGAACAATTATTAAAAATAGAAATGCCCAATTGGTCCTACATAACCACCATTTTATCATCTTAAATTAGTTTCTTCTTAGTTTAAGATATTAACTTGTTTACATTATATCGATGGCTCAGTATTTTTGTTATGATGTAATATATTTTTATAGGCCTCTATTGGCTTTGTATTACAGAATTTTTGAATAAATAAATAAATAAATAAAATAAATACCCACCGACAATACTGCTTGGTGTAAAAACGTCCGATTGTGATCTTCCGAATTACGCCAATTTTTATCAGCACCTAATGCAAATGCCATACACATTACTGGTAAATTGTGTACAGCAGATGCCTGATATAACATGAGATTCGCATCCAGCTTTGAAAAGGGCACTTCATATATCACCTCTGGTTCATTTTCACCTTCAGTCGATTCTTGATCTGATCCCAGTATACCTGGCGTTTCATAGGTTTCCAAACCTAAATCTTCACCAACTATTAGAAGATCTTCACGCGATATGCTTAAAGACATTGATGGTATATTTATGGATTCATCGTCATCGTCATCATCCTCGTCATCAATAACAGGATCATCGGATGATTTGGAACTTGAACGTTGACGTTTGCGTTGACGATGGCGACGTCGGCGAAACTTTTTAACCGCCCATTTACGTGTACCCCCAAGAGATAATGTTGCTCTTTTGCCAATGTCATTGCCACCACTATCAATAGACAATACCTCCGCTGTCTCACTTGAGAGATATTCCGATGGCTTGGGCATACCACAAACAAATCGTTTCTCAACATATTTTGCCTTTATCCAAGCTTCACGAACTGCTATTTCACAATTTTCGGTGGCTGGTTTCAATTCGGAGTTTTCACCTATGCGTGCCTCATATATACGATTGACCACAGCATTCCCCAGCTCCATCATTACTTTTACATTTTCTGTTTCCCATGCATCGAGCGTCAACGATCGCACTTTGCTGTAGTGTACTCCTAGACTACGGTGAACTCCAGAACATTCAATACACAATGTTATGCCTAAATTAATGGAAGCCCATCGTGGATCTGTGCCACGACAATCGCAGCATATCGAATTGCCCGGAATTTTGAGGAATTGCTCCCAATGTCTGGAAATAAAGGAAAAAGGATATTACACTCAATTTTACGTAATAATAATAATATAGAAAAAATGTCACAGATATTTTTCAATTAAAATCTTAAAATTATTTATAAAAAAATGAATACAAAAATCAGTGAATCTCAATTGATTCAATTAAATTATTAATTGCAACCAAACACCATTTCTTTTGTGAAAGTAACAATATTTTGCCACGTAATATATTGCTGATGAGCTAATTTTGGCTTTAATGTGATCTATTTGGTATAGTAAAATGAAATCCATGATGGCTGAAACGCGGTGATAGGAATTGTAATTAGAATCGCAAAGCCGACTTCAAATTTTGATAAAGTCGACATTGGACTTTTTCCGTTTTGCAAAGGTCAACATTTTCAAAATTTGGAATAATCCACTTTCGACTATTTATATTATCGAAAAGTCTACTTTTGGCTTACGTGACTTTACAACTTTTATGAGTAATGTACAGTAAAGAAAGAGTGATCGATTTTGGTGAACGTCAAAAGGCAAAGCCGCAAATCCATAGAGCTAATGCTGTGTATTTGGAAGGACCAGCTGGGTGTTGTGTACTATGAACTTAAACCGAGTGAAACGAGTTTTGTATCGAACTCATATGATGCGTTTAAGCCAAGGCAGTGGCCTGATAACCGGCCACAATACCTCTGTAAAATAAATAAATATAAATAATAAAAATTGTTTCATTTCTCTTTTGGACGAAAATAACGGTACTTAAAATTTTTCTTTTTAACGCACTGTTAGAAAAATATGTTTTTCATATGTTCCGATATAAACAAAATGTGTTTCGGGCACAATTTTAAAACACAATATATTTAAATGCAAACATGTAATGTTCCTAAACTAACACTAAATGTTTGGGACATCTATGTTAATATGTTAGAATATATTATGTTTGTGGCATGAATGTTTCATAAAAATCATATGTGTGAATGCAAACATATATAAATTTACAAATTTCGACTAAACATACATATGTTGTGATATTTTATTCAAAGCGACAGAGAGAGTATAGAGAAAGAAATAGAGATGGAAACCGGGAGAGTTGACGAAATATATCAACATAACAGCGAAAGAATCAAACGAGAACAATTTCTGTGAAACCGCTTGTATGTTGTTTCGGAAAATTGTTTTATGATAAGGCCAAAAATTTGATATGCTTAAGTCTAAATATTATTTAATTTGAATAAAGAGAATAGACATTCGGAACCAAAAGAATAGACATTTGAAAAACAAACAGCATATGTTTTCGCCTTGAGAGCACCATTTTATGTATGTGTGGACATGTGTTTTGTTTATCATTTTGGCATTATGGGCACAATTTTTTTTCTTGGTTCATTAAAAGAAATCAGGGGTCTTCATAAAAATAACGAAAGGGCACTATACTCTTTTTAGAGTTGGGACAGTAAAATGAAATAAGGAGGAAATAGTGAAAAATTACACAGTAAAATGTAAAAAAACAAAGTTTTGTTCCTCTTTATTAATAAGTACACACAAACAATTTTTTTTCTGATTCAATCACGAAATTAATTGATCCAATTAATTTTTTAATTGAAATGTCTTCAATCACAGAATTGATAGTATCAATTAAAAAATTAATTGACAGTCAATTAAAAAATTAATTGATCCAATTAAATATTTAATTGATACTATTAATTTGTGTGATTGATTTTTATTTCAATTAAAAAATTTGTTGAATCAATTAAATTTTTAATTGAATATTTTTTAAAACTCAATTAAGATTTTAATTGGAAAAATTTTCGTGAAATTTTTTTCTGTGTAGTCCACGACGGACACCTTCAAATATAAAAGCGGGCATTAAATTCGAGTTTTGCAGCTAAAACAATTTAAAAAGTTTATTTTCTTTAAAATGAATTATTAAAGAAAAATAAAAGGCATTTTAGAGCGACGGTGTTAAATGCTAGTAAAAAACTGTTCACGCCTAACTAAATTTATGTTTATATTATAAAATTATTTATGTATGTTTATACTCGACTCCACGTTCTTCTTTTGTTAGAGTTTTTTGTTACAAAATTGTTATTTTTGCAATAAAAAAAAATAATATTTTATCCAAAAATCAGTCAATTTTGTTTATATCAAGCACTGTTACTGACTATAAATCTTTAATAATCCACATTTCGAAGTTTCATTATAAAAATTTAATATAGTATAAATATAAATGTGTAAATTAAAAATAAAAAGTGTTCGGTCGGAGCAGGGATTGAACCCACGACCCTTTGCATGCAAGGCAGACATGCTAACCTCTGCTCCACGTGGCAAACAAATGTATGTTTCTGTTAAATAATGTTATGTTTGCATGGGCTCGGGGGCGCTGCAAACTATGCTATATAAATGTAATTTATAACGATAATTATCTCCTGGTGACTATAACAGCTACGTAATCCAGTGGATAGTGTGTTGGCTTACAAACTGTATGGTGCTCAGTTCGATTCTCCGTGCAGGCGAAGGTTAGGTTAGGTTATGTGGCAGACCGATGTATCAGGCTCACTTAGACTATTCAGTCCATTGTGATACCAGGCGAAAGGTAAAATTTAAAAAAATGTATAAAAGTGAATAATTTCTTCAACATTATTTGTATTACAGAAAAAGGTGCCAAGGACTAAAATATTTCGTGGATGTGAAAATTACGAGTATGTTAGGCAATGAGCACAATCGTCTTTGGGAAAAATTCTTCCAAGCATATAACATTTTTGGGCTCAAAATGCTTCCAAACATATAATATGTTCACATAAAACAAACATATTAATGTTTCGGCAGTATCCAATAATATATGTGCTTCCTGCAAAATATGGAACATATGTTAAAGAAGCGATTTTTTTTGAGGGTGCGATGTTTAGGTGACTCTATGCTATGATTATCACTAACGATTTTGTCGCTAAACACCAATTCGATGTACCGTTATATGAAATTTGTAATGAAAGTTCGAAGTTCAATAGATAATAGTTATATGTACATTGTACATCATTTGCATTTTTTTTTCGCTGAAGAGTGCACAGGATCATTACAGTTTCGTTGTGAATAATAAATATAGATTGTAGGTGAGTTACATTTATTTTCTTTTTATGTATTCAGAAGAAATTTAGTGCAAATTTTTAATCTATAGTGAAAAATTCCTCCAGGAAGTGAACTTTCAAAGGAAGAACGCGGAAAAATTATCGGATTGGACCTAGCTGGCAAAAAATTGGAGAAATTGCATCGGCGACAAATCGACACCGCAATACGATTAGCAACATAATGGGCGTATTCCAACCGTTGACCACAGGACAAAGCGACATATTCGCCAACTTGCTGCCAATGAAAATATGAGCTGCAAGAGAAATAAAAGTAGAATTGCGTCTGAATGTGACTAGGCAACGAATTCAGCATTTCACGATATAGTACTAAAGTACGAAAATAAAATTATTAAAACGCGGTTAACGTAACACCATAAAAATGCTCGTATTTCTTTTCTTGAAAGATACAAGTTTTGGGCGAAGAGTTCGAAACGGTTATATTTAGCGACGAAAAGAAATTTAATTTGGATTGTCCTGATGGCCATCACAAATATTGGCGACATTCTCGGTACCCTCGTCAAACTTGCTATAAACGCTTCCACGGGGGTGGATCTCTTATGGTATGGGCAGCTTTAGGGGCACGAGGAAAATCTAAAATATGTTTTGTCCCCACTAAAATGAACGCAGAAATATATGTCGATTTATTGGAGAACAATTTAATAGATTTTGCAGATGAGTTATATGGTGAAGTTTGGACTTTTCAACAAGATAATGCTCCCATCCATGTTGCATGCCTCACAAAAAACTCTTAAGTCTCCTGATATGCCTTTATTAGACTGGCCAGCGCTAAGTCCCGATCTAAATCGTATAGAAGATATCTGGGGCATATTATCCGCTAAGGTATTTGGGAAGTCCAAGCAATATACAACACCCTAAAAAAACTGAAGTCTGCAATTACGGCAGAATGGGAAAAATCGATATGGCAACTCTGAAAAACTTGATATGTTCTATGTCTCACCAAAGATAATTGAGTATAATAAGATTAAGCATTGTGCTCTTATAAAGAGAAAACAAATGTCAAGGTGTAGAGAGCTTTGAGAAAAAAATTGTTTTATTAGTCAATTTTTTCCAAAGCAGCTCTGCCCAGGAATAAATTTAAGACGGCAATATTCACATAAAACCATAATGAATATTCGCTTTAAAATACACATACGTTTTATTTTAATTTTCTACAATCGTAATTGCTTTTGTGGGTTTTTATTCAGAAATTTATGAAAAACACAAATGTTATGATATTACATTTGAGAGACACGCCGATGGGAAACGCATTGGTTGAGCAGCACTCTGATTCCATCGGGGAGGTCGAAAATTGGGTGTCTGATTGGTTTGCTTTAAAAGACGAACAATTTTATTGGCGTGATATTCACAAATTGCCAGCAAGGTGGCCAAAATGTGTAGAAAACTATAGCCAATACTTTGAATATTTTTACTTTCCCATTAAAAAACGCGCATTTCATACCGGTATACCTTATGTGTCGGACCCAAATACCTCTAGATTTCCAATTTCAACCAAATAGGGAGATCGATCTATATGGGGGCTATACCAAAACATAGACCGATACACACCATCTCCGTCAAACTCGTTTAGATTTCCAATTTCAGGCAAATTGGATAAGAATTGCGGTGTCTAGACGCTCGGTTTGTAGGGAGGCTATATCAAAACCTGGACCGGTATAGTTCATCTTCGAACATGACATGCTTGTTGTGCAAAATTTCAGCACGCAATTACAACAGACAGACGGATGGATATAGTTATATATAGTCTTAGATTATCTGATCAGGAATATATGTACATCAAATAGTCGGAAACCCGTTTGCCACAGATGGTACAATTCTACCAAAAAAGGTAGATTTTTTACTGTTTGGAAGATTGGTAGAATTCTTAATGTTTTGGTAGGTTTTACAAAATATTCCACTCCAATTAAGAGGTACTTCACTTTTTTATAAAAATAAAAATCAAATTTCCAATAGAAACAATTTTGAAAAAAAAAAACTGTTAAAAAAGAAATAAAATTTTGAGAAAATTTTCTGTAGAATTAAAATATCGTCAAAATTTTCTATAGAATTAAAATTTAGTCAAAAATTTTTTATAGAAATATAGAAATAACATTTTGACAAAATTTTCTATAGAAATAAAATTTTGAAAAACTTTTCTATAGAAATAAAATTTTTACAAAATTTTCTATAGAAATAAAATTTTGCAAAAAATTTCTTTTGAATTAAAATTTTGTTAAAATTTTCTATAGAATTAAAAATTTGTCAAAATTTTCTATAGAATTAAAATTTTGTCAACATTTTCTATAGAAATAAAATTTTGACAAAATTTTCTATAGAAAAAATTTTTGACAAAATTTTCTTAGAATTAAAATACTGTCAAAATTTTCTATAGAATTAAAAGTTTGACAAAATTTTCTATAGAAATAACATTTTCACAAAATTTTCTATAGAAATAAAATTTTGACAAAATTTTTTATAGAATTAAAATTTTGCAAAAATTTTCTATAGAATTAAAATTTTATCAAAATTTTCTATGGAATTAAAATGTTGGCAACATTTTCTATACAATTCAAATTTGGTCAAAATTTTCTATAGAATTAAAATTTTGACAAAATTTTCTAAAATTTTTATAGAAAAAAATCTCTATGGAACTACAATTTTGACAAAATTTTCTATAGAATTAAAATTTTGACAAAATTTTCCATAGAATTAAAATGTTGTCAAAATTTTCTATAGAATTAAAATTTGGTCCAAATTTTCTATAGAATTAAAATTTTGACAAAATTTTCTATAGAATAAAAATTTTTATAAAATTTTTTATAGAATATAAATTTTGCAAAAATTTTCTATAAAAATAAAATTTTTCAAAAATTTTCTAAAAAAAAAATTTTTGCAAAATTTTTCTATAGAATTAAAATTTTCTATGCAATTAAAATTTTGGCAACATTTTCTTCAGAAATAGAATTTTGTTAAAATTTTCTATAGAATTAAAAATTTGTCAAAATGTTCTATAGAATTAAAATTTTGTCAACATTTTCTATAGAACTACAATTTTGTCAAAATTTTCTATAAAACTAAAATTTTGACAAAATTTTCTATAGAATTAAAATTTTGACAAAATTTCTATGGAAAAACATTTTCTACAAAAATTTGGTGCAAAGCTTCAAATTATGATTTTTAAATTTAAAGAATTAATATTTGGTCTAAATTTTCTATAGTTAAAATTTTGACAAAATTTTCTATAGAATAAAATTTTTGACAAAATTTTTTATAGAATAAAAATTTTGCAAAAATTTTCTATAGAAATAAAATTTTGCAAAAATTTTCTATAGAATTAAAATTTTCTATGGAGTTAAAATTTTGGCAACATTTTCTATAGAAATAAAATTTTGTTAAAATTCTCTATAGATATAAAAATTTGCTAAAATTTTCTATAGAATTAAAATTTAGTCAACATTTTCAATTGATAATTGTTGATAAAAACGAGCTCGAGATCTGGATGATTAATTTTAATTTATTCAATATTTCGTCTTTTCATTGAAAGGCTTCATCGGGAAAATTTTTCTGCGTATACAAATAGAAAAGAAAATATATACACAATACAAATTACATGTTACATTAAAAAACACTCACGAAAAGAACAAAATTAAAATTAATCATCCAGACCTCGAGCTCGTTTTTATCAACAATTATCAATTGGAAAATCTATATACAGGTCGAATATAATAAAAACATCCATAATATAAGAAATAAAATTTTGTTAAAATTTTTATAGAATTAAAAATTTTTCAACATTTTTTATAGAAATAAAATTTTGTCAACATTTTCTATAGAAATAAAATTTTGTTAAAATTTTGCAAAAATTTTCTATTGAATTAAAATTTTGTCAAAATTTTCTATAGAATTAAAATTGTGCCAAAATTTCCTATAGAATTAAAAATTTGACAAAATTTTCTATAGAATTAAAATTTTGACAAAATTTTCCATACAATTAAAATGTTGACAAAATTTTCTATGGAAAAAAATGCTATGGAAATACAATTTTGGCAAAATTTTCTATAGAAATAAAATGTTGACAAATTTTCTATGGAAAAACATTTTCTACAAAAATTTGATGCAAAGCTTCAAATTAAGATGTTTAAATTTCGTACATTTTTGGTAATATTTTCTTAAAATTTTGGTAGTTTATTTTTGGCCCGAGTGACAACCGTGGTCGGAAATCGATATTTCTTTTCCAAATTCGGAAAAATCACGCATTACTAATATTATACACGGGTTCATTTGAATTGAAATGTTTCATTATAATTGGAAAACGTTTCAATTGATTTGAAAAAGGTTTCTTTTGATTTGAAAGAGGATATATTTGAAAAAAAAAAAAAAAAATTATTTGAAATGTAAAGTTTCATATGATTTCAAAATGCTATAGATAGATTCAGCCAGCCAGATATGAGAAAAGGTCACCACTATAGTATATAAATAGTATCAAGTGCGAATGTGTTTAGAGAATGAATCTGTATCAAACTTTCGCGAATTTGTAAGCCAGAATATTAAAAAAAAAGTATATCATAATTGTGATAATATTGTAAGTTTTGATCAATCTACTTTTTATCAACTACTTACATTTTCCTCTTTGCATTTTTCAATGGATTGGTATTCATTGATGACTGAGGTCTGGAATGTTGTGAATCATGCTGGATGGCGGCTCCAATACTTTTTTGCAATGCTGAAATCCACATTGTCAACATATCAGCTGAGTCAGCTTGTAATATGTGAGACCTAACGATAATGAAGATCGAAACAAGAAGGAAGAAAACAAGACGCAGGCAAAACATACATTATACGAAAATTAGTTAGTTAATGAGGTGGTTACCAATATTAAATCTCGAAACAAAAGCAATTTCTTCTTCATGCATTAGCAGCAAAAGGAATTGTTAGTTTTTTGGTTTTTTTTTGTTTGGGTTGGAAAAGCACACTTACTTTGTCGGTGATATGACTTCGAAGCAAAAACGACGATCGCCATCGTTGACGGGGCGTACAGTGCAGATGCGTAAGTCTTCTTCCATCACAGAAAATGAATCCTCGTTGCTACGTTTTCTGCAATTCGAATCCAAATCACTTCAGCGTTACACAACAACAACAACACAAGACAATTTCAATTCAATTCAACACAACACAACAACACAAAAAACATAAAAAGTATAAATAGATTTTAGCAAAAATAAAATAATTTTAAGAGGATTAAAAGACGGTTTGTTTTATGAAGGGAAAACAAAAGACAAGTAAACAAGAAATCAAGCAAATAATAAAAAGTAAAAGTTTGCCAATTTTGGTTTTTGTTAAACAATTATGACAGAAAGACAATCAATACATGTACGAAAGAAAGAGAAAAATTAACATTAAATAATTATCAAATCAAAAATAACAAATTAAGAAAATATTATTTCAACAAAGTTTGGCCTACGTGTAGCTGTAGATATTATCGGACATGCTACATATCCCAGTATTTGGATATTACTCTACACTTGAATATTGTTAAGTTTTTGTTTTCTTCTTCTTTTATTTATTTTATTTTTTGTTTTTCTTCAGCAACGCACCTGTAAACCAATTGATTATCACTCAGATAGAACCATCGGCGACACCATGTTTTAAATCCTTTGGACTTCTTTTTGAAGAGGTAGCCTTCAATTTTATTGGAAGTACTATTTGTATTCGTATCGCTAAAACTATTCACACTTAAGTGACGATTTTGCATTACTTTCTCTAATTTTTGGTATTCACCACGTAGTGCATTCAAATCATCTGTGATACTTTTGAAAAATATATCAAAATCGTTGCATAAATCGAAACCTTGATGATAGTATGTGACACAAGCTTGATAATAATCAAGTAGCTGAAATGAAAGTATAACAAAGAATTAGAATAGTCGAAGAATAAAGTTGCACGTATAGAAGTAATTACAAGTTTATATCGATAAATAAATAAAATATAACTTTTTGTATAGAAAAAGTATTATATGTTTTATAAAACCTAATAGAACTGGTATTTGGAAAAGTCTCTCGAAATAAGATGCATTTTGAGTGAAGCAACTCGGAATTGTAATGGGTGTCAAAAAACCTACTCTTTTTGGGAAAGTAGAATCCAAAACATATTGACGTTCTTTTTTTTAATTTTGCTAAAGTTAACTTCCGAATCTAAAAATACGACTTTTCGACTTTTTAAAATTTTGTATAAATTAACTTTCGATTTTGAAAAAATCATAAAATAAAATCAAATCGTATCAGAAGAACTAGCAGAATTTCGATTATACTAAAGGAGTATTAACTTTTAGTGCCTATCCTTGTACATCCTCTTGTTTAAGCAACCACGATCATTTTGGGGGCTGATACGAGAGCGGTTTGGAAACTTCTTAACCTATCAATGAAAGAGAATAGTTAGTTTTTCAAAAATATTTTTATTTTTCAATATAATCTCCTGAAACTTTCAACGCTTTTCTAGCAATTCCATCCCTTGATTAAAATAGTTTTACCCAAGGTGTTCAAAATAGTGGTTTACAACTGTAATTGCATCTTCATTTGAGGTAAAACGCTTGCCAGCAAGGATTTTTTTTAGATTTGGTAACAAATAAAAGTCACTGGTAGCTAAATCAGGCGAATAAGGTGGGTGGTCAAGCAACTCGTACTTTAATTCGTTGATTTTAGCCATTGTTAAAACACTCTTGTGCGCTGGTTCGTTGTCTTGATAAAAAATTATTTTTTTGTGTTGTAAGCCAGGACGTTTTTCTCGAATTTGTACATTTAATTGATCCAAAAGGTTGCAATAGAACTCTGAATTTATTGTTTTACCCTTTTGCAGGTAGTCAATCAATAAAATACCTTAGAAGTCCCAAAAAACCGTTGCCATAACCTTACCAGCCGATTGAATTGTTTTTGCCTTCTTTGGGGCATTTCCTCCAGCTTCAGTCCATTGTTTGGATTGTTCTTTTGTCTCTGGAGTATAGTGGTGGATCCATGTCTCATCAACAGTTATGAAACGACGCTTAAAATTCATTTTATTTATTTTATTTTTTATTTAAAACGATCCAAACAACCTTGAGAAATGTTCATTCTTATGCGTTTTTGATCGACTGTTAACAAATGCGGCACCCATCTTGCAGAAAGCTTTTTCATCGATAGTTCTTCATGCAAAATTAAATGGACTCGATCATTTGAGATGTCCATGATATTAGCAATTTCACGCACTTTTATTCGTCGATCATTTAATACCATATCATGCACTTCGGTTACAATTTCTGTTGTTGTTGCTGTTTTTGGACGTCCACTACGTGGTTCATCTTCAATGCTTGTACGACCACGATTAAATTCAGCAACCCAAGTTTTTACTGTTGCATATGAAGGAGCACTTTCACCTAACACATTCACCATATCATTATGAATTTCTTGTCCCGATAAACCTTTTTTATGTAAATATTTAATGACAGCACGCATTTCCAATTTTTCCATTGTAAAAATTTGCGGATGCGTCCTTTTGAACACCTGTTTCTATATGAAGGAGTTGCGAGATCGAAACAAAATTTAACATGTGTTCATAACAGAGATAGAAGTTTCCAAAACACTTAACTTTATTATGTTAATACCGCGCTTTTTGTGCTAGGCTAAAAATTTTCCGAAGAGCCCTCGTAGTTCTGTGTATTTCAAAGCTTCTCTAAGCAGTTCCACCGCAATGTAAAATGTCGGAGGCAAGGGACCAGTAAGGGTTAGATAAACACGCAGTATTGTCCAAGTTTCAATAGAAAAAAGAGCTAAAACTGGTAAAAGGGTCATGAAATGAATTTTACCCACTAAAAGTTAAAAAAAAACAGATCTAGCTGGAAAAATGCCAAACTGGCAACACCGATAGGGATACAAAACTGGAAAATCGACTCGACTACAACAGTTTTGATCAAAAAAATCTATTTTTTAAAGTTCAAAAAACTTAAATTTTTTTTTTAATTTTTTAAGAAGTCGAAAAATTTAAAGTTGTCCTTTTAAAATTTTAATAAAGTCTAAGAACCTCCTATTGTTAAGAAAGTTGCAAAGCCTACTTTTGCACACAACATTTTTTCCCATTCAATCACGAAATTGATTGATCCAATTGATTTTTTAATTGAAATGTTCACAGAAATGATGGTATAAATTAAAAAATTAATTGAAAGTCAATTATGCTTCCTTATTATTAAATAAAATATTAAAAAAAATTAACATGTAACTCTTATTTTTAGTTTGACATATAGACAGTTTTACACAAGTTTACATACCCATAAGTTTTTTACAGTTTAACTAAACACGCAAAAACAGATCTGATTCAACCACGAAATTAATTGATCCAATTAATTTTTTATTTGAAATGTCTTCAATCACGAAAATGATGGTATCAATCACAGTTTTAATTGGGCATAAACAAATATTTGATTAAAAATTAATTGATTTGATTTGAAAATTTCAATTGATTCAATTAAAAAATCAATTGATGTTGATTGCAAAACTCAATTAATTTCTTGAATTAAAAACGTGACTATTTAACTGTGTTATCTGACTTTGTGTTGGTAGTTTGATTAAAAAATTGTTTTAAATAATTTTTTATTTAAAAAATTATTTAAAACAATTTCCATCACTTTTTTAAGTTGTTGTTGTTGTTGTAACAGTTTTTAATGCAATTTTATCCATTTTGTTCTATGCTTTGGTACTTCAACTCGTGCCCACATCTAGGAACTCTGCGACAAGGGTAGAGTACTTTCTCTCTTTTGTACTTTCATAAAAATTGTATTTTCCATCCCTGATGCCAACTGCTGGTTGTTGTTGTTGTAACAGTTTTTAATGTAGTTTCATCCATTTTGTTCTATGCTTGTGCAGTTCAGCTGGTAGCCAGATCAAGGAACTCTGCGACAAGGATGGGGTGTGTCCAGAGTGATCTGGTGGTGAGTCGGGTAGGTTTAGCTGGGCAAGCGAAAAGGTGACGAGTGTCTGATGGGACATACGTCAGCTACGCTGCTATAAATCACTGATAAGTAGGAATTGAGGCGGCTGCACTTGCCTGATCTTAATTGTGCTAAAACCACCCTTGTCTGCCGTCGGAGGTCTCTTTCTTCCGGTGCTATGGGCGGTGGTCGGACTCCGAGAACAGGATTAACCTTGTAGCTTCTCACCGCTTCAGCTACAGTATCCTCATGAATCCTGTTCAGACCTGTCTGATATGCTGCCTGATCTAGAGGCTCACTTTTGTAATGCTGGAGCTCGCGCTCTAGAAGGTGAAGATCAATCCTTACATTCCTGGCAGGAGGTTGCCTATCCACAAGATGGTGATTTGGATGACAACTTCGATAGCAACCCAAGAGGTACTGCTTTGCAAACATGTAATTGTGTCGACGCACCGGGATGATCTTGGTCTCCGCATAAAGGTGATCCAAGGGTGTACTGCGGAGACATCCTATGGCAGTTGTAAGGGCAGCGTTCTGGTAAGTTTGAATGTTATTCCACTGCGTATCGCTTGTTTGAGGTGTCCACACTGGCGCTGCATAGTTTACCACTGACCGGCCAATTGCCTTATAAGTAGTCAACAAGATTTCTTTGTCCGCACCCCAAGTGCTGCCGGCAAGCGACTTGAGGACCTTGTTTCTACCGCGGAGCTTGTTACAAACTGCAGTGGCAAGGGCAGACGACTTAAACAGGCTGTCGAATGTTCCCCGAGTATCTTGGGGTAGTTTACTGTCGGAATTATTTCGCCATCGACTCTAACATACAACTGCCTACATACTTCCGCCGTCGATGTTTTTTTAAGTGACTTAGTCTTCTGAGTTTGGTTAAAAATTGTATCAATTAATTATTTTTTATTTTTATTATTTTTTGACTTAATTAATTCAATGCTTCTATCTTGAGTTAATAGTATCAATTAATTTATTAATTGGAAAAATTTCAACTTCAATCAACTTTTTAATTGGTAATATTTTGGTGAAATTTTTTTTCTGTGACCATGTTTCTTGTTGTTGTTTATAAACCAGACTAAAAAAATCTTCTAGAAAATTAACAAATACTTTGCTTTTCAAAATAATTGACTAAAACTAAAACATATATATGCATATTTTATTATTCAAAGAAAACACAAATTCTTAAATCGTATGTAAACTTGTGTAAGACTGTGTAAGACTGTGTATATACCAGTGTGAACTTAGTAACACTTCGTGTCAGCTACCCTGCATGGATAAAAAAAGTTAAATAGTGCTAAAAATACCTTTTTTGTATACCACGTAATTTTTCATAACTAATCGTTTAAACAAAATGAGTTCAAAAAATAATAGCCTAAAGCCTTATATCTACATGCCTTTGCATATTTTATTTTGTAAACATTGCAATAAACTACGGTAACTTCCAATTATAGCACTATATTGTCCTGGTATTTGTTTTTTTTGTATGGCAATCAATATCAATAAGAATATGAACTGTAAGCAAAATATAGGCATTGGTAATATGACTGGCACAAGTCTCCTCCGCTGGAAGTTACATAAATTTTTAATCAGTTTATATGCTAATATTGTGAAAGAATTGTTCAGCTTTATAAACAATGTATATATGTACGATTGTATGTGAAAGTGATGAGTCAGGTACTAAAAACCAGTAATTTTCTTTTCATTCAAATCATTGTTATAGATAGGGGGAAAAGAAAACGATTAAATTTATTAAAAATTTATTCCCCACATTATTCAACACACACTTATAGTTGGTTTTTCCGACCTAGAAACAACAATTAAGCACAACGGAAGTGCATTAGTTTTGTATGAAGAAGGTGCAGTGTTCGATTCCGGGCGGCATTGGAAACAATAATTTACGTACTTGAAGGCACTTCTTTTCATCAATAAACAGTAGTAACAGTAATAATTGTTGTAAAAACCCACATTACACACTTCTCCTGACCTGCGTATAGTAGACGTGTGCACGTGATTAATACTCGTATATCACTCAGGTTCACACACGGAATAATTTTACTCACGCACGATATTTTTGGTAGGACCACATATTCTCACGTGCGAAAAAAAAAAAAAACTTTTAAAGGCTTACACTCACGATCACAAATGTCGTGACTTACCAAAAATCTCGTGACTTATTCAATCGAGAAATCACCTCATTCAAGAACATTTTATTGACGTTTGTAGTTTACTTTTGAGAGTGCGTAAGTGTGAATAACAGAACATTCGTCGACGAGACAGTCGACGAATGTGACAGACGTTATTAGGTATAGTCATATTCCTAGAATTTTGTGACAAATTTACCTGGGGCCCGAATGAAAACGTGCACAACATTAAGGTGTCACTGATTTTGTAATCGAATTCAACTCGTAAGCGTAGTTGTGTTCGTGAGCGCGATTATTCACGTGAGTGTATTTTTCCGAAATTGATTACTCACGCACACACACGAAGAAATTATTTGTTGACTCACAACACATTTTGCTGGTCAATTACTCTCACACACGGTTGCCACAGTTGTTAAAATTCTACCAAAAATTCAAATAAAATTTGGATAAAAATTTTCTATAGAAATAAATTTTTTAAAAAATATACTATAGGAATAAAATACTATAGGAATAAAATTTCTATAGAAATAAAATGTTCTATAGAAATAAAATGCGAGTAGCTCGCGAAAATCCGAGCTACTCGCACGCAAAGCTGGCAAAATCGCTAAAAGTTGCCAAATCAACCGTTACAAACGTAATTAAAGTGTTTGGGGAACGTTTGTCGACAGCCAGGAAGTCTGGATCGGGGGGAAATCGAAAACCGGAGGCCGCTGAGACGACAAAGAGAGTTGCCGGTAGTTTCAAGCGAAACCCTAACCTCTCTCTCCGAGATGCCGCAAATAAGCTGGGTGTATCGTCTACAACCGTGCATCGAGCCAAAAAACGAGCCGGACTATCGACTTACAAGAAGGTAGTGACTCCAAATCGCGATGATAAACAAAATACGACGGCCAAAGCGCGATCCCGGAGGCTGTACACGACAATGCTGACGAAGTTTGAATGCGTGGTAATGGACGACGAAACCTACGTCAAAGCCGACTACAAGCAGCTTCCGGGACAGGAGTTTTATACGGCAAAAGGAAGGGGAAAGGTAGCATATATTTTCAAGCACATAAAACTGTCAAAGTTCGCAAAGAAATATCTGGTTTGGCAAGCCATCTGTACCTGTGGCTTGAAAAGCAGCATTTTCATAGCTTCCGGGACTGTCAACCAAGAAAATTACGTGAAAGAGTGTTTGAATAAACGTCTGCTGCCTTTCCTGAAGAAGCACGGTTGTTCCGTACTGCTTTGGCCGGATTTGGCATCTTGCCATTACGGTAAAAAGGACATGGAGTGGTACGCCGCCAACAACGTGCAGGTGGTTCCCAAGGACAAGAACCCTCCCAACACGCCAGAGCTCCGCCCAATTGAGAAATACTTGGCTATTGTCAAGCGGAACCTAAAGAAGACCAAAAAAACTGCTAAGGACGAGCAGCAGTTCAAGGCAAACTGGCTTTCTGCGGCGAAGAAGGTGGATAAGGTAGCTGTACAAAATCTGATGGCAGGTGTCAAGCGTGAGGCCCGGCAATTCGGATTTGGAAAAGCGAAGGCCTAACTGAATTTTTTTCCTGAATTTTATACTAATTGAACTTGAAAAAGAAATTTAATTTGATTTTTCAAATAAACGATTTCGCCGATTTACACGCGTTTTCCCTTGACCAAATTTTGACCGTATCACCCTTTAATTTAGACAAAATTTTCTATGGAAATAAAATTTTGACAAAATTTTCTATAGAAATAAAATTTTGACAAAATTTTCTATAGAAATAAAATTTTGACAAAATTTTCTATAGAAATAAAATTTTGACAAAATTTTCTATAGAAATAAAATTTTGACAAAATTTTCTATAGAAATAAAATTTTGACAAAATTTACTATAGAAATAAAGTTTTGACAAACATTTTTATAGAAATAAAATTTTGACAAAATTTCTATAGAAATAAGATTTCGAGAAATTTGTTTTTTTAGAAATGTAAATTTGACAAAAGCCTTTTTTCGGAGGGTTCAAGTGTGGTTTATTGTTGGGTTTAATGAACTGCCTGAATTTATTCTGATAATTGGTTGATAGTTTTGCTGCAAGTAGAGGATGCTGATGAGGAATGTGGCAATTCCGAAACGTGCGTCCATCCAACCATCTTGCAGTCTATAGGGCTTTGCCCAAATAAATTTGACAAACATTCTTTTCCTTTGTTAGTTAAGCTACAATTGCAGTTTAGTCAATGTATGGTTTTAAGCTGCAATAAAAAACAACAACAATGCTTAAAGACCAAAACCAACCATAACAAAACAAAAAAGAATGAAATAAAATTTTGACAAAAATTTTTATAGAAATATAATTTTGGCAAAATTTTCCATAGAAATAAAAATTTTGGCAAAATTTTCTATAGAAATAAAATTTTGGCAAAATTTTCTATAGAAATAAAATTTTGATAAAATTTTCTATAGAAATAAAATGTTGAAAAATTTTCTATAGAAATAGAATTTCGCCAACATTTTTTATAGAAATGTAGTTTTGACAAAATTTTCTATAGAAATAAAATTTTGACAAAATATTCTATAGAAATAAAGTTTTGACAAAATTTTCTATAGAAATAAAGTTTTGACAAAATATTCTATAGAAATAAGATTTTTACAAAATTTTCTATAGAAATAAAAATTTGATAAAATTTTCTATAGAAAAGTAGTTCTGACAAAATTTTCTATAGAAATAAAATTTTGATAAAACTTTCTTTAGAACCAAAATTTCTAAAAAAAAGACAAAATTTTCTACAGAAATAAAATTTTGACAAAATTTTTTTATAGAAATAAAATTTTGACAAAATTTTTTTATAGAAATAAAATTATGACAAAAATTTTTATAGAAATAAAATTTTGACAAAATTTTTTATAGAAATAAATTTTTGACAAAATTTTTTATAGAAATAAAATTTTGACAAAAATTTTTATAGAAATATAATTTTGGCAAAATTTTCCATAGAAATAAAAATTTTGGCAAAATTTCTATAGAAATAAAATTTTGATAAAATTTTCTATAGAACTAAAATTTCGACAAAATTATCTATAGAATTAAAATTTCGACAAAATTTTGCTATAGAAATACAATTTTGAAAAAATTAAAATTGCTATCAAAGTCCATTGTGTGTAAGTTCTCCCTTTTTGTAGAAGTAGTAACTTCCCTTGTTTGTGCACGCTAAATTCTTTAAAATTTGACACATTTATAATTCAAGGGATATTTACATTTTTTTAATTTGGTATAATTTTATTCAAATTTCGGTAGATTATTTTAGGCACACCATTGTCACGCGTGACTCACCCCGTACTTCGTGTCACGTGCACACCCCTCTAGTATAAAGCCATTGAAAAATTATAAAATCATAAACTATATATTTTTTTTAAATAATATGAACTTACCGTTGATAAAATGGAAGGTACTTTACGAGACTGAACTAAGGTGATGTAGTTGACATAGTCTAATGCCGTGTGATGAAAACATGATTTTGATGCTGATAATATATTAGCTGCTTCCTGTACTTCTTGTGTACGATTTTTACTCGCCTGTTAAGAAGAATATGAAAACAAAAGGATTATAAGTATGCATACACCACCTCAATAAAAAGACGCAATAAACAAATCATCCATGTGGAAAGTGTACGTGTAGTAAACATGTGTGGCACGTACATATTTATGTACGCATATGCATAGCAAAAACAATCAACTTACTTGGGCATTTTTAATTAATGCGTTGTCATAACCCTCAGACACTTTTAGAAAATGTCCTTTATAGTCTTTCACTTGATTAATATCGTCCTTAACAAAT
The DNA here is from genome assembly GCF_050003625.1 of Haematobia irritans. Taxonomy (NCBI): domain Eukaryota; kingdom Metazoa; phylum Arthropoda; class Insecta; order Diptera; family Muscidae; genus Haematobia; species Haematobia irritans. The sequence continues at coordinate 173,425,754 of NC_134397.1, read as the reverse complement.
ACGGCTAAATTTTTCAATACAGTACGGCTAGCTTGATCCAATAAAATGGTGTGAAATTTATTCATTTCCTATAAGTACAAGAAAAAAGGAGAGAATAATAATAATGAATGAGCGTATATTGTGAAAGAGATGTATACTTTAGAACCAGATGCAAGTATTGAGTAGAGCATATGAAATTGACTCTGGAATAATATCGAAATAAGATGGATTTTGTCGATCCGAAATGAGTATTTACAATTGGGTTTGGGAGCCACCGTGGTGCAATGGTTAGCATGCCCGCCGTGCATACACAGGGTTGTGGATTCAAACCCAGTTTCGACCAAACACCAAAGTTTTTCAGTGGTGGATTATCCCACCTCAGTAATGCTGGTGACATTTCAGAGTATGACAAAGCCTCTCTAAGTGGTTTCACTGCAATGTAAAACGCCGTTAGGACTCAGCTATAAAAAGAGGTCCCTTGACATTGATCTTAACATTGAATCGGCACTCAGTGATAAGAGATAAGTTCACAACTGTGGTATTTTTTTATTAGTTAAAATTTCTTCAATTATAGTACAAGGTATTTTTAGTCTGATTGTCTCGTGGGAAAATTTTAAGATTTTCTCCGCCTTCACACATGTCCTGCATAAGCAAGAAAAGTCCATAGTGGTCGTTGATTTGGCTATGTTAAGTATTTCATTCTCCTCGATATTTATAAACCCATGTTTTCTATTTTTATTCTTATTTAACCACAGAAAAATATTTTTAATTCAACTACGAAACAATTGAATTGAATTAGATTCAAGTGATTATTTATCTATATATTACTAATTATTTCATACAACTTTTATTTTTGTTTTTTTTTTTTATATTTTTTATGATTTTTCTTAGGTTTAAATAAATTGATTCTAATATGCATATAAAAGCTAATTATTTCCGGACAATTACATGTGTTTTTATGTGAACATATTTTTTAATCCAATTAAAATTTTATTCAATTTTTTTTTTTTTAATTTGATTTATTTTTTAATTTCATTAAAAGGTTAATTGTTTTAATAAAAAAATACGTTTTCAATCAAAATGTGCAATTGGAAATATTTGGGCGATATATATTTTTTCGTTTAGCAATTTGTCAAATGATAAATAAAAAAATGTATACAACCTGAGAATGTTGAATGAACAATACATAAAGTAGCGTGCAAAACCGAGCAAATGATCTGCACTTTTGAATTGAAATACCTATAAAAATATAACCACACAACAAAACTCAATGTTTTTCTTTGGGCACTTTTAATACTTTTGGGCATATTTCTAATAAGATTTTGGTGGGTATTTTCATACCCGTCTTTTCAAAATCAATCCCGAATTTTCGATGGGATTGAGATATGGGAACTTTGCCGACTAGGGAATATTGCTTATATAGCCATTCTTTAATAATTTTCATCGGATTTCGTGCAAAAAGAAAATTTGAGTTTGGTTGGCAATAGTTTTATAGGCACATCAATTTAAAAGTGTAAAACATGTGCTCGGTTTTGCACGCTACTGTATTTCATTTTAAATATTGATCTTCGCACACATTTTCAGCTAAGTGGTGACAAATTTATTTTTTGGCTTTACGAGAGTAGTACGACTCCAACAAATAATATAGGATCCAATTCCGATCAACAACACTTTTGGAAGATATACAAGACTCAAACTTTCTGGCGTGTTTACTTTGCACTATTTAACTATCATAAGCATCAAATGCTACATACCTGAAAACAATGGATCAGCTTGCCCAATGCATTATGGGCACTTTTATTATCGGAAAAATGCTGTTGCAAATCCCAAAGGGACATAGCAAATGCACTAAAATAAGAATAGAAAAAATATATATTTTTGTAAAACAACATATTTAATTTAAAAGTTTTTATTTTTAATTATTATAAATAACATAATCAAAATTTATTAGAATTTAATTTAAAAAAAAATAGTGATCAAATAACAAAAATTTTATAATTTATTTGTATTACCTTTGATTTTTGACATATTCTTTGCCGGAATCAACAGCAATATTACAAAGCTTAATGATTTTCTCCAATTTCTGTTCCAAATGTTCAATGTCTGATTCCTCTTTTGTGATAAATTGCCTAGAATAGAGTATAATTAAAGAGAATATGAAAAAAATGTGTGCTACAAAAATAAACCATCTATAACAATTGAATTGCTTATAAATAAATAACAATAAACGATGGGCACAATTGCTTACTTGAAATATTTTATTCGGTTTTGCCAAAACGAACGTTTTAATAACAAAAACAAACAATATTCCATTCCATTCGCTTCGCTTTATAGATTATTGTTTTCTTTTTAATACTCACTTCCATATGGTATTTGGAAGAGTTCTGGGTTAGTATTTTCCCTTTTTGTCACTTCAAGTGTGTGCTTATGTGTCATATCGTATATACTTAATAGATTGAGATAGTGCACGATGTTGTTTTTTTTATTATTTTGTGAACGACAACAGATAATTGTGGATTTAAGTATATGTTAATCTATGCCACAACGTCTTGATAGCGACATTGATCGAAAATTGTTTTGCTATTAGTTAAAAACATGCATATTTCTCAAATGCTGAATGATGGAGATACACAAAGTTTTTTTCAGGGAAATATTTTATATATTCATTTGCTTGTTGCTTCATTAATTATACGAGCGGTGATGCTGTGGGGCAAATCATTTATACGTTTCATAATAGAGTGAAAATAATAAAAATAAAATATAAAATAAAATCGGCAGCGTCATTAATAAATTTATTTTATGCTAAAATTTAATCCATTTTATAGTGTCTTTTAGACCATAGTTCACTTTCGAGCAATCAACTGAGAATATGTGAAAAGAAGTAAAAACATCCACAATTGATTGCGTACAATGTTTTACTATAGACTACCATCAAGAATCGAATTACTTAAAATGTGATAACAGTTGCCAATGCAAAGATATCTTAAAAGTATTCAACATAAATTTTATTCCCATAGAAAATTTTGTCAAAAATGTATTCTTATAAAAGAAATTTGTCAAAATTTTATTCCTATAGGAAATTTTTGTCAAAATTTTATTCCCATAGGAAATTTTGTCAAAATTTTATTCCTATGAAAATTTTGTCTAAATTTTATTTCTATAGCAAATTTTGTCAGAATTTTACTTCTATAAAAAATTTTGTCAAAATTTGAGTTCTATAGAATATTTTGTAAAATTTTTATTTGTATAGAAAATTTTGTCAAAATTTTATTTCTATAGAAAATTTTGTCGAAATTTGGGTTCTATAGAATATTTTGTCAAAATCTTATTTCTATAGAAAATTTCAAAATTTTATTTTTATAGAAAATTTTGTCAAAATTTTATTTCTGTAGAATATCTTGTCAAAATCTTATTTCTATAGAAAATTTTGTCAAAATTTTATTTTTATAGAAAATTTTGTCAAAATTTTATTTCTATAGAAAATTTTGTCAAAATTTTATTTCTATAGAAAATTTTGCCAATATAGAAAAATTTGTCAAAACTTTATTTCTATAGAAAATTTTGTCAAAATTAAAATTTTATTTCAAAAAAAATTTTTTTGTCAGTATAGAAAAATTTGTCAAAACTTTATTCCTATAGAAAATTTTGTCAAAATTTTATTTCTATAGAAATTTTTGTCAAAATTTTATCTAAAAAAATTTTTGACAAAATTTTATCTAAAAAAATTTTTGTCAAAATTTTATTCCTATAGAAAATTTTGTCAAATTTTTATTTCTATAGAAGATTTTGTCAAAATTTTATTTCTACAGAAAATTTTGGTAAAATTTTATTTCTATAGAAAATTTTGTCAAAATTTTATTTCTATAGAAAATTTTGTCAAAATTTTATTTCTATAGAAAATTTTGTCAAAATTTTATTTCTATAGAAAATTTTGTCAAAATTTTCTTTCTATGGAAATTTTTGTCAAAATTGTATCTCTACAGTTTTTTTGTCCATTTTTTTTCTTATAGAAAATTTTGTCAAAATTTGATTCCTATAGAAAATTTTGTCAAATTTTATTCCTCTAGAAAATTTTCTCAAAATTTTATTTCTATAGAAAATTTTCTCAAAATTTTATTTCTATAGAAAATTTTCTCAAAATTTTATTATTTTAGAGAATTTTGTAACAATTTTATTTCTATAGAAAATGTTGTCAAAATTTTATTCCTATAGAAAATTTTGTCAAAATTTTATTTCTATAGAAAATTCTGTCAAAATTTTATTTCTACAGAAAATTTTGTCAAAATTTTATTTCTATAGAAAATTTTGTCAAAATTTTATTCCTATAGAAAATTTTGTCAAAATTTTATTTCTATACAAAATTTTGTCAAAATTTTATTTCTATATAAAATTTTGTCAAAATTTTATTTCAATAGAAAAATTTTTCAAAATTTTATTTCAATAGAAAATTTTTTCAAAATTTTATTTCAAAAGAATTTTTGTCAAAATTTTATTTCTATAGAAAATTCTGCCAAAATTTTATTTCTACAGAAAATTTTGTTAAAATTTTATTTCTATAAACAATTTTGTCAAAATTTTATTTCTTAGAAAATTTTGTCGAAATTTTATTCGTATGGACAATTTTACCAAAACTTTATTCCTATAGAAAATTTGGTCAACATTTTATTCCTATAGAAAATTTTGTTAAAATTTTATTCCTATAGAAAATTTAGTCAACATTTTACTCTTATAGAAAATTTTGTCAAAATTTTATTTCTATAGAAAATTCTGCCAAAATTTTATTTCTAAAGAAAATTTTGTTAAAATTTTATTTCTATAGAAAAATATGTCAAAATTTTATTTCTATAGAAAAATTTGTCAAAATTTTATTTCTATAGAAAATCATGTCAACATTTTATTTTTATAAAAAATTTAGTCAAAATTTTATTCTTATAGCAAATTTTGTCAAAAGTTTATTTCTATAGAAAATTTTCTCAAAATTTTATTTCTATAGAAAATTTTCTAAAAATTTTATTCCTATAGAGAATTTCGTCAAAATTTTATTTCTATAGAAAATTTTGTCAAAATTTTATTTCTATAGAAAATTTTGTTAAAATTTTATTCCTATAGAAAATTTTGTCAAAATTTTATTTCTATAGAAAATTTTCTCAAAATTTTATTTCTATAGAAAATTTTCTCAAAATTTTATTTCTATAGAAAATGTTGTCAAAATTTTATTTCTATAGAAAATGTTGTCAAAATTTTATTCCTATAGAAAATGTTGTCAAAATTTTATTTCTACAGAAAATTTTGTCAAAATTTTATTTCTATAGAAAATTCTGTCAAAATTTTATTTCTACAGAAAATTTTGTCAAAATGTTATTTCTATAGAAAATTTTGTCAAAATTTTATTTCTATAGAAAATTTTGTCAAAATTTTATTTCTATACAAAATTTTGTCAAAATTTTATTTCTATATAAAATTTTGTCAAAATTTTATTTCAATAGAAAATTTTTTCAAAATTTTATTTCAAAAGAATTTTTGTCAAAATTTTATTTCTATAGAAAATTCTGCCAAATTTTATTTCTACAGAAAATTTTGTTAAAATTTTATTTCTATAAACAATATTGTCAAAATTTTATTTCGTTAGAAAATTTTGTCAAAATTTTATTTCTATACAAAATTTTGTCAAAATTTTATTTCTATATAAAATTTTGTCAAAATTTTATTTCAATAGAAAATTTTTTCAAAATTTTATTTCAAAAGAATTTTTGTCAAAATTTTATTTCTATAGAAAATTCTGCCAAAATTTTATTTCTACAGAAAATTTTGTTAAAATTTTATTTCTATAAACAATATTGTCAAAATTTTATTTCGTTAGAAAATTTTGTCGAAATTTTATTCGTATGGACAATTTTGCCAAAACTTTATTCCTATAGAAAATTTGGTCAAAATTTTATTCCTATAGAAAATTTTGTTAAAATTTTATTCCTATAGAAAATTTAGCCAACATTTTACTCTTATAGAAAATTTTGTCAAAATTTTATTTCTACAGAAAATTTTGTTAAAATTTTATTTCTATAGAAAATCATGTCAACATTTTATTTTTATAAAAAATTTAGTCAAAATTTTATTCTTATAGCAAATTTTGTCAAAAGTTTATTTCTATAGAAAATTTTCTCAAAATTTTATTTCTATAGAAAATTTTCTCAAAATTTTATTCCTATAGAGAATTTCGTCAAAATTTTATTTCTATAGAAAATTTTGTCAAAATTTTATTTATATAGAAAATTTTGTCAAAATTTTATTCCTATAGAAAGTTTTGTCAAAATATTATTCCTATAGAAAATTTTGTCAAAATTTTGTTTCTATTGAAAATTCTGCCAAAAATTTTATTTCTATAGAAAATGTTGTCAAAATTTTATTTCTATAGAAAATTTTGTCAAAATTTTATTCCTATAGAAAATTTTGTCAAAATTTTATTTCTACAGAAAATTTTGTCAATATAGAAATAATTGTCAAAACTTTATTCCAATAGAAAATTTTGTTAAAATTTTATTCCTATAGAAAATTTTGTCAACATTTTATTCCTACAAAAATTTTGTCAACATTTTATTCCGTTAGAAAATTTTGTCGAAAGTTTCTTATAGACAATTTTGCAAAAACTTTGTCAAAAGTTTATTTCTATAGAAAATTTTCTCAAAATTTTATTTCTATAGAAAATTCTGCCAAAATTTTATTTCTACAGAAAATTTTGTTGAAATTTTATTTCTATAGAAAAATGTGTCAAAATTTTATTTCTATAGAAAATTTTGTCAAAATTTTATTCCTATAGAAAATTTTTTTCAAAATTTTACTCTTATAGAAAATTTTGTCAACATTTTATTTTTATGGAAAATTTAGTCAAAATTTTACTACTATAGAGAAATTTTTGTCAAAATTGTATTCTTATAGCAAATTTTGTCAAAATTTTATTTCTATAGTATTTTTTCTCAAAATTTTATTTCGATAAAAAATGGCAAAAGTTTTTTTGATAAAAAATTTTGTCAAAATTTAATATCAATAAAAAATTTTGTCAACATTTAATTTCGATAGAACATTTTTCAAGTGCCTCTTAGGTGCACGGATGAAAAAGACTGTTTTCCATATGTTTGGCTATAAACATTATATGTTTGGAACACAAATTTTTAAACACAATATTTTTGAGTGCAAGCATATAATGTTCATAAACTAGCATAACTTGTTTGGGACATATATGTTAATATGTTAGAACATATTATGTTTGGGACATAAAATGTTTGTAAATATAATATGCTTGGATGCAAACATATATTAATTTAGAAATAGCCTATAAACATATATGTGTTTAGTAGCTTGGAGCGCTATTTAACAGGGAGCGATATTGAATTAAGTTGGTGGTTGTTGCTTGTTATTACAAAATTAACATTTTATTTTTCCATGGGGGTATATACAATTGGGCAGAAACAAAATTTTGAGCATTCAGGTCGAAAACCTATGTTGTTAGCACCTATATTACCTGTGTATTTTCATAATTCATTATGATTGTAAATATATAAATAAATAAATAAAATTTTGAGCACAATATTGTTTGGGAGAATTTTTTTTAAGCATATAATATTTTTGGGTGCAAAATTCTTCCAAACATATTATATGTTCACATAATAACATATTGTTTTTTGGTAGACAACATTATTGAAATTGGATGCAAAAATACAAAATGTTTGGAACTTAGACTACCCAAACATATATTGTTTAGACCAATATGCTTTCAAACATATTATATATTGGAAGAGATCAAACATATAAATGTTTGGGCAATACCCAAAAATGTATATGCTTGAAGCAAAATATGTTTGGGAGTATATGTTACAGAAGCGATTTTTTGTGAGGGTGTGGAGAGAAATATTTTGCAAAATCTACCTAAACATCAAGAATTTTTCCAGTCTACCAAACATTAAAAATACTACCTGTGTTTGCATACCATCCGTCCTACATTAATAACAACCACTTGTGCCTAGTTTCAATACCGTAGCTTCTTTTACGGGCAGTATTAGAGTGATCTAAACTGGTTATAAACTGATTATATGTTATATAAGAAAGTCTGACTTTTATCTCCGCTGAATGAATGAAATAATGGACACTTTTTTGGAAAATAAACCTTCGATTTTGAGAAAAATTAATCAATTGCTAAACTTAGATTTTGGTATTTGACGGGATAAATTAATTAAATATTTTTAAAAATTTTTACATTATTGTGTTATCCAGTTTATTTTCAAAAATCAGTAAAACGGGAATTCAAAGCGTTGATATATCCATATAAAAATATATAAATAAGCTAAATTAAACTGATTATGCGATGGACATTTCAATATTTGTTATCTCGTATAAGATGGAATAAAACAATGACTAAATAAAATAAGCTAAATTAAATTTTAAGTCTTACTACGCGCCTATTTTGCTAATCCTTCACTGTAATTACCAACCAGTCTAATATTCATACGTAATTGTATTGAATGTAAACAAATGAATGAATCATAGTACCACTACGACAATGTAAATATGTAATCATTTTACAAATACGAAAATTATATTCACATATACTTTATACACATATCACTCCATCAGGCTTTCTTTCTATAAAGTTGTATGAGCATCTTTGCTTTTGAATCTCATGTTTATATTATAACCAGACATGAACAACAGGAATAACAAAACTTTGGAAAACTCCCAGATGTGTGAAGTTGTTGTTGATAATATCAACAAATGTGCAGATGAACGTTAATTCCCTTAGGTGCTAAGTGAACTTGAAGGCTTAACTTTGATTTGAAAACATGTTTGAATTTCGTGAATTGTAGGATAGGTTCGGTAAAATAGTTGGCTGTTGTTACAAGACAGATTAAGATTATGAAACGGTGGTTTAAACTATTTGTGGAACCTGTTAATGAAGCTTAGAAGCATTCAAATAAAAGACTTAAGATCAGAAAAAGTTAACAATTCTAAAATGTTTGCTAGATGTGGCCCCTAACAATATGTGATCCGTTGTTCAGTCTCGCTTATGAAAATTCATCAAGACTGTCTTGAGTGTCGAAAACCTGTTAATGAAGCTTAGAAGCATTCAAATAAAAGATCAGAAAAAGTTAACAATTATAAAATGTTTGCTAGATGTGGTCCCTAACAATATGTGATCCGTTGTTCAGTCTCGCTTATGAAAATTCATCAGGACTGTCTTGAGTGTCGAAAATCCACTACCTTGTCCCAATAATTAACTTGAATATAACTATAATATATAAGAACGTTTAGCACAACACAATGGGCAAAAAATATGAAAAACATTTAAATCTGAAGCTATTTTTAGGTAACTTGGCAAAAGTGTATTTATGATTTATCTGTCGATAGATTTGTATTAGAAGTATAGGAAAATATAAGTCATTCTTGTAAGTTTTCGACTTAGCAGGTGCGATTTTACAAGAAAATTTTGGTATATTGGTCTTTTTTGCCGAAATCAGAAAAACATTTATATGGGAGCTATATCTAAATCTGAACCGATTTCAACCTAATGTGGCTTGCATAGCTACAACGTTAATTCTACTCCCTGTAGTCATATAAGTGTAAATCGGACTAAAAATATATATGTGAGCTATATCTAAATCTGAACCGATTTCACCAATATTGGCATGTATATCGAGAACGTTAATTATAGTCCCTATGCAAAGTTTCACGTAAATCTGAGTAAAACTTTGGCCTCTGTGGCTATATGAGTGTAAATCGGGCGAAGGATATATATGGGAACTATATCTAAATATAAACCGATTTCAACCAATATTTGGCATGCATATCCCGAAGGTCAAGGTATAGGTGGCCGGACTTCGGCCGGGATTTGAGACTTTCTCCTATGGACAGGGTCCAAAGCGGGCTAACGCGAACCCAAAGAGGATAGGTAGCCGGCCTTCGGCCGGGGTTTGAGATTTTCTCCTATAGACAGGGTCCAAAGTTTGTTGTGTTTAGAATCGTGTAGACTACACGCTGGCCAAAAATTGGACGAATCGGACCACTTGTACTAAAGTAGATTTAAGCCCGTTTATTTAACACTTGTTTTGTCTTGATTTGCTTTTGGGGCAAAAATTTATATGGATCTAAATCTGAAACGATTTCTGCCACAATCAATAGGGTTCTATTCTGACCATACTTGTACCAAATTTGAAGTCAATTGAAGTAAAATTGCGAATTAGAATTTGATTTCAAAAATGTGTTCACAGACAGACGGACGTACGGAAAGACGGACATGGCTAGATCGACTCAGGGACCGGTCATGAACAATATTGCCAAAGACACCACATGTCATTCTCGTCTCCTTCTAGGTGTTGCAAACATATGCACTAACTTATAATATCCTCTTCCCCATTGTGGCGCAGGGTAATCAAACTAAAAATAATAATTCAGCTAAGAAAGTAATTGAAAATAGATACGTTTTTAATTTAAAAAAATAATTCAGTTTTGCAATCAACTGAAACAATTAAAAAATTAATTGAAATTTGCTAATGAAATCAATTTTGTAATGAAGCATTTTTTATGTGCGTGAAAACGCATATAAGCATAAAAAGATGTGTTTTTTCTGAATCCTTGTATCCGTTACCTATTGTAATGGATGAAAGTTAGGTTTCAAATCGACGTAAAATCCGAAAACATTTCAGAAAATCTATTTAGAAATATACATAAAGAGAACATAATTAATTTTGTGGTTGTTCACCTGTTCCTGCTTGGGCCTCTTTGGAATGCTGCCTGATCTACAAGCTGTCTTTCGTAATGCTTGATCTCGGGCTCTATATAATGATGATTAACACTGATTTTTTGTTTGGTGATTGTTGTAAATCCACATGATTGTGATTTGGATGTCTAATACCGTTGTTGTGACGCTTATTGGAACAAATATACTTTAGCACAAGTTGTTAAAAATAAACAATTTTTTTTGAGTGTAGGAGAAGGGATTTCAAATCGAAAATGTAAAGTAAAAATTTGGCGAGATATCGGCATCTGAAAATGGGTATTTTCCTTCAATTTTTCTTAATTCTGACAGAAATTTTTCATGAAATGAATAAAATTCCGTTTTTTTGCGTATTTGATAAAAATACTACTTTTTAAGCAGAAAATATTAAGTAAAAATTTTGTCGGAAGAGCATAGTTTTCGAGATACCGACCATTAAAAATTGGGTATAGGTGGCCGGACTTCGGCCGGGATTTGAGACTTTCTCCTATGGACAGGGTCCAAAGCGGGCTAACGCGAACCCAAAGAGGATAGGTAGCCGGCCTTCGGCCGGGGTTTGAGATTTTCTCCTATAGACAGGGTCCAAAGTTTGTTGTGTTTAGAATCGTGTAGACTACACGCTGGCCAAAAATTGGACGAATCGGACCACTTGTACTAAAGTAGATTTAAGCCCGTTTATTAAACACTTGTTGATGATAGCAACATGGAAACATTTTTACGAAAATCTCGAGGAGAAATAATGCCAAACGTACCTATTTAGTGGTGAGAGGAGAGGATTTACTCCTCGCCGCAACGATTTTCCTGTCACATATTTGACACAAAACAGAATTGCGACAGTCGTATTACTCTTTCACGTTGCCGTATTAGTTTTACATATTTTTAATAAAATTATTAAACAAAGATGTGTAGAAACCAAGCTAGCATTTTTCGAGTCTTTTTCGAGTCTTCTTGGCGATTAACACGGCAGAATATGAGCTCATTTTATGAATATAAAAATACTCTTTTGTCGGGAGAAAAACGTGACTACCCGCGACTCTTCTTTATAAATGATTTATGAGTCTTCTTCTATATTATTTTAGAGACTTTTTCGAATCATTTTCTAGTAGGATTAAAGGCTTATTTGAATCGTTTTTTGATCAGTTTTAGTCTTAATACACCTCATCTGCGATTCTTTTTCGAGTCGTTTTTCAATTATAATTATAATCCCTTACGAGTCTTTAGTGAGTCACATATTACTCTATTTATGAGTCATTTAATAGTCATATTTCTAATCGCAAATGACTCTTCTAAGTGCATTTTTGAATCGGTTTTCTGAACCCTTTCCCTTTAAATAATAATACTTGGTTTTTATTAGTATAAATACTTAATATTATTAATATGTATTTTATAATTATTTTAATTAATATACTTAATATTTAATAACAAAAATATTAAATTAAAAAAAAAACATTTCATTTTTAATAAAATTAGATTAAAAACAAAATGGACAAAGTTTTTTTGTAATACGACATTAATTTCCCTGTCGTTTTGTATTTAAGAGAACATTTACAAAAAAATATATATATATAAGTGATTTTCTTGTAATAAAATTTAATTATTATTTGTATTTGAAATGCTAGCAGGGAAATGAAAATTCAACTTTTTTCATCGCATACCACAACAACCTTACTGAAAACTATTATTGTCGACTTAGTCTACTATGGTATACATAGTATAGATGTTACATATTATCTTGAATATACATCATTAGTTCCACAAAACATTCATTGTTTAATGGAATATGTGTTATTGTTAATTATCAATTTAACGATACAGTAAGTTGGCGACGATTGCGATGAATAATCAAAGTTTAAAGAAATGTTTACGCTCTCCCAATATTATTCTTTATCGCATGTAGTGTACATGCTTTGTAAATTTTGAATCATTAAAAATACTATACAAAGTTTGAAATTTTAATTTTTAGCAAGACAATAAAAAACTTGGAACGTATTCCCATCTTCGAACTGAACTGCCTGCAAGACAAAAGACGAGTTTGTGCAAATTTTCAGAACGATTGCTTCATTATTGAAGATTGTAGCGTTACAGGCAGACAGACAGACAGGGTTATATCGTCTTAGAATTTCTCCCTGATCAAGAATATATATACTTTATATAGTCGGAAATCGATATTTCGATGTGTTACAAGCGGAATGACAAACTTATTATACCCCCATCACCATTCTATGATGGTGGGTGCATAAATCTAGCGTTTTACTTTGTTCCAAAACATGTCAGCCATTCTGTATGTAAAAGATTAATTATGAAATGAAATCCGTTTATATTTCTAATATGTATGTATAATTTATAAGCTTTAACGCCAATCATAGATCCCGTATTCGAATATGGCTGTAACTTGGCAAGTGTATACCACATTTCAACGAAATAGCAAGCACAAGTCTTAACTATAACCAAGTTGAGGAATTTTGTGAACAACATACAAACAATAGTTATGACTCTTCATCTTCAACAGGTTTGAACAATCAGCTGATGAAATGCTTTTACCTTGTCTACCATTGTTTTTGTCGTACTCTGCACTTTTAATCTGACCACATTTTTATAGGGGCGTTGCTTTAAGTTCATCTGATGGATTGTCATGACGTTCCATCAGTTTGTATAGAAGATATTTTTTTCTTATCCAAAGTGACCGCAATGTCATAATTGTGCGCTTGGGCTTTTTGTAGTATTTTTTTGTTAATATTCGTTTCCTTATCTGGAAACGTTTAAGTTGTTTTTGATGTATCTCTGGACGAAAACTTACCTAAACTTCGGGGAATCCTTGAGACATTCCTCAAACTCTATTGTAGATCTCATATTTAGCCACTTTTATATGTACAATATTAATAATTTTAAGCACTAAGAACACATTCGCTCGAACACGCCCTTTCGTTGGCTCAAGAAGGCTATTATAAAGATGTTAGATTCTATTTTTTTAATCCTTTTTTCCCACTATTATCTACGTGTTTTCCAATCGACTGCAATTCACTGAATCACTTCAAATAAAACTTCCACACTGGCAATCGTTGATAGTGAGGGGACACGTATTTTATTTCAACTCCTCTTTGTACTTTCGCGGTGCAAACTTTCGATTCCGAATTGATGGGAGTTTTTAATCTCACATAATCTATTTAATTTCATAAAAAAAATATTATGTTTTAAACGTTGTATTTTTCTCACATTTCTTCCGTACTATTTGCTTCGTCTGAAAGTTACACGACGATTTCTTCAGATTGATTTTTGCAAAAGTAAAAACTATAAAATTCGATTACGATAACGATTACAGTGATATCCGATTACTAACTTGATAATCCCGAAAAATTTCTCATCTCTGGCCACTATTGTTTTTGAAAGATGTCGGAACATCTCGTAACGTATCGTGACGTACCAAACTGAGGAACAAGTCGTGCAATAAGAAGTGAGCGACAAAAGACCTGTTCGAAACCGAAACTGTTTACTACATCCAGAGAAATGGTTGGTTGCAATCGATCATTACAATAAGGAGATAATGACAGTGTAGTGTCTTTTACATCTGCCTTTGAATCCCTATTTGTTATATTGGTTTCAATCTGTCATCACTTCATCGTTTTTTATATACTTTTATTAATATCCATTTTAAGTACTAACCCTGCCAACATTTTTTGAATTTGGGACTCTTTTGAGAATCCCCACTACGTCGAAAACAATCATATACGACATCAAAAACTCGTCGGAAAAGCGCCGTCACTATTGAGAAGTTGTACCACGCATGTTTCGCATGAGTGCAATTATTAGGTGCCTTTATAGATCAATTTAGAACGACGCCAATAAGGGACCCTCCAAACAATCAGAAAAAGTGCATTTTAAGATAGTTGTAAAAGAATCATTGTGGTCGAGTAAAACACGTTTGTTTAGATATTTATTAATTTGATTAAACATTTACAAATTCTTAAAAATATAACATTTATACCACTATCACATTACATTTAACATAATTTGGCATTAATGATGATGTTGAGTTACAAGTAGCGAGTTACATGTTGCAGCGTCTATCAGCCAGTGTTTTTATTCGATGGAGGCAGCGTGTCTGTAAAATATTTGAAAAACAATCACTTTATTCCATTTGGAAAATCAAAAATTGTTCACCAATATACCTTTCACAATTTTAAGCGTATAATCTATGTTTTCAGAACTTTATTTTCGTTTTTATTTAATTAAAATATAACAAGCTGGTTGCGCTTGGCGTTTCACAAAAAAAAAATGGCTTTTTTAACAGTAGGGATGGCAAATTACTTGCATGTACTTTTTGATGTACCTTTTCATGATGGTTGAAGTGACATTTACGAGTCTGTGGTAACGATGAGGTTGAAATGGAACTTTGAAATGCTGGCAGGGAAACTACGCGTTAAGGTGAGTACTATTACATGATTGTTCATAGAACTTTATTTTCGTTTTTATTTAAATAAAATATAACAAGCTGGTTGCGCTTGGCGTTTCACAAAAAATAAAATGGCTTTTGTAAAAGTAGTGATGGCAAAATACATGTATGAAGTACATTTTGTACTTTATGATATGCTGCCCCCCATCACAGTAGGATGGTTGTAGTGACATTTACGAGTCTGTGGTAGCGATGAAGATGAAATGGAACTTTGAAATGCTGGCAGGGTTTAACACAGCTGTAAAAAAGTTCACAAGATCAAATAGGAATTCCCACAACCATTCAATTGGTTACAATAACCAATACCGATCAATTTAGTTTTATGTTTCATAAAATTGTGGAGCTAAACACCAGCATATCGAGGCCTACAGCATGGGAATCAACAAATGGTTAGTATAACCAAAAGTTGAGTATACTAAACGAATTTTAGTTCAATCATGGGACGCACGTAGTTGTTGCAACAAATTAATAGTAGTGTCAATATTGACCATTTAGATGGTATGATGCTACAAAATTTGCAAAACGGGGAACAGCGTCACTACATTTACTTATTACCCTGCCAACATTTTTTGAATTTGGGGACTCTTTTGAGAATCCCCACTACGTCGAAAACAATCATATACGATATCAAAAACTCGTCGGAAAAGCGCCGTCACTATTGAGAAGTTGTACCACGCCAAGTTACTACAAAAATGTTTCGCATGAGTGCAATTATTAGGTGCCTTTATAGATCAATTTAGAACGACGCCAATAAGGGACCCTCCAAACAATCAGAAAAAGTGCATTTTAAGATAGTTGTAAAAGAATCATTGTGGTCGAGTAAAACACGTTTGTTTAGATATTTATTAATTTGATTAAACATTTACAAATTCTTAAAAATATAACATTTATACCACTATCACATTACATTTAACATAATTTTTGGCATTAATGATGATGTTGAGTTACAAGTAGCGAGTTACATGTTGCTGCGTCTATCAACCAGTGTTTTTATTCGATGGAGGCAGCGTGTCTGTAAAATATCTGAAAAACAATCACTTTATTCCATTTGGAAAATCACCAAATTGTTCACCAATATACCTTTCACAATTTTAAGCGTATAATCTATGTTTTCAGAACTTTATTTCCGTTTTTATTTAATTAAAATATAACAAGCTGGTTGCGCTTGGCGTTTCACAAAAAAAATGGTTTTTTTAACAGTAGGGATGGCAAATTACTTGCATGTACTTTTTGATGTACCGTTTCATGATGGTTGAAGTGACATTTACGAGTCTGTGGTAACGATGAGGTTGAAATGGAACTTTGAAATGCTGGCAGGGTAATAGTCCGCAATATATTGAATAAAATTACTCGCATTAACAAGTCTAGACTAAAATTTGGCTTAAGGTAAGTATCGTGCCGATTTAGTAAAAACACAATTTTATAAAAATTTCCATAAAATTTGCAGGCTTCATACACAATCAAACACAAATACTTTTTATCGCAAGCGGGCTTTTTTATTGTATTAAGCACATAAAATTCTAGAACGAGTCCATGGCGGTTCTAAGTCGATCTGTATTTATATCTAGAGGCTTAGGGAGGAAATCTCTGGAATGTTGAATTAGGTTTTGTAATTTGACTACATAATAACCATCTGCCATTGGTGTACAAAAATACCCCTATAAAAATAGACGAGCATTATTTCATCCATCTGTAAATTGATCTCACATATAGGCCAAAAACCTTTGTTGTTAGCACCTAATCATTTTTTATATTTATTTTCATAATTTATTATGATTGTAAATCTTGTAATAAATAAATAAAATCTCAATATAATCTGTGCTTTTCATTTAACCCTTTCACTACCGAAATAAACCTAATGCTTTTAGCACTTTAATTTTTCTTCTTGGTTTACTTGTGTAGAAGAAAAATTGTCATTTTGATGACCTACCTCAATTACTTCAAGAGCTATATGAGATTGTTCTGAAAACTTCATTCTTGAATTGTGACTAAATGGCCTGACGAAAATAAGCGCTGTTTGGTCTAAATTATCTTTGAAAGTGTGAGAAAAAATAGAAAAAAAGAGCCCGAAAAAATATCAACTATAGTTTTTGCATGAATGTCCATTTACTAGAGACATACAGTAGAAAAATGGACTATAAATTTCGTATTTTTTGTTTATTGTTAAAGAAGTTTATAAAAATGCATTTAAGTGCTTACCAATATGGAAAATATTTATAGCTTATTTAGATTAAAATCTACTTTAAAATAACATCGAGAAATAAATCAAAACAAAGTGGGGAAATAGAGTTTGGTGTCGTTTTCGAATGTCCTTCTAAGTGGACATCGGTAGTGAAAGGGTTAATATTGGAAACTGGTAAGTATATCTAACAATTGGTTACAGTAATAATAAGTAACATCGAGTGTGGTTGCACCAACAAACCAAACAATTAATATGAGATTGCGACAACCAATGCAAATTTAGTCCAACATACTACAACTTTTTTTTTTGTTATTTTTAGTTCACGTCATTAAAGTTATTAGAAAATTATTGAAATGAGGAACAATGGCTCACATTGGACCAAATTTAGTTAAAATCAATTAATCTTCATAAAATATATTAAAGTTAAATTGATATTAGCGCCCCCTATTTTGAATGCAAGAGAAATTTTAATTTATTTTACTGATATATTTTATAAATGTATTCTGGATCAGATCATAATCTACTAAATGAATTAATTTGACAACCCGTAATTTCGATGAGTACCGCCCAATAAACACAGGATGAGCGTTTTTCAAATGCAACAACTTTTCAGTTTAATGATAAATATAATTTTCAACATAAATTCAACTTGACTTATCTTCAATACATCTTCAAATTGTTTGTGAATTACTTCCAATTTGCCAAAATGTTGACGAAATCTTTGAAAAGGTGTTGAAGATAATATGAGAAAAGTTTGACAAAACACTACCCTAAAATGCACGAAAAAACCATGTGGTTTTCAATACTTATTTGTGCAACGAAGTTCGTGGTCAATTGCAAGAAATATAAAAAAATGGAAAATTTTAGACAAATAACCAAATAGTTTATAAAAATAGGTAAGTGATAATAAAAAATAAAATAAAACTTTAAGGAAGTCACTAAATGCATATCTCTTTGCAGAAAACTAAAATTATGGATTCTACGTTCTTGAAAACATTAAAAAGCTGACCGATGAAAAAATGGTGGACAGTTAACTGGAACTGCTTCAAATAGTTTATAATAATTGGTACGTCAATATGAAAAATTAAATCAACACTTTAGAGAAGTCACTAAATTTAAATCTCTTTGCAGAAAACTAAAATCTGTGGATGCTACATTCTTGCAAGAAGCTGACCAATGAAAAATGAGTGGCTTATCGACAAGAAAACGTTTCCAGAAACATTACAAGTGCAACCAATTAAAATTGGTAAAAACAACAAATTGTTGAAATCAACAACTTCTGGATGAAAATGTGCATCACATCGTCAGTTTAATTCATATGCTATTATCAGTTTAAAATGGATATTTTACGAATTCCTTCTGCTGGAAATTAATTCTAACACGCGGTCCAGTGCGTTCCTAATTTCAAATTGGCCGCATGTTAATAAATTTTAATGCTGTTTTATGACACCAAAAGGAAGGAAATCGAATTATCAATGCAAAAGTGTTTACTTATAATGTTTAAGATATTTAAAGTTTTATTGTTTGTATTTTTTTTTCTTATTTGTTGATATGTTTAATAATCAATTGGTATTGTAGTGTATTATGTAGTGTAGTGTATTATTATATATTTTATTTTGATGAAAATGAATAAATTATACAAAATTCATAGAATTTTGGCATTGACTTTCAATTTGAAGTGGGGATATCATTCATACAAATTTAGGTTTAAAAGTATTTGCAACGATGTTAATTTTGAATTTGACTCGCATCGAAAATTGATTGACAAATTATTGAGTAGCGATGCATTTCAATTTGAGGATAACACTTGAGATATTATTGCTAATGTGTTGAATTTCACTGTTGAGGGTAATGTCTGTTTTTTGTTGAGAACGCGATTTTCTCAACAATTTCTCAACTTGAATATTACCCTAATCCTTTGAAAAAATGTTTGAAAAATTGTTGAAATTTTGCATTTTTCAAACGTTTGTGTTTATTGGGCGATTTCATAACCCTTGTACACCAGACATATATTAATCTAAAGAAAGCTACTTTAGAGATTACACCAATCGCCGCTTCGGTGAACACATGACCATGTTTCCGAGAGGTCCGGCAGATCATCAATGGTAAATTCATTGGTCCATGGTCATATTGCCCTTTTTGTCGGAGATGAATCGAAATAAAAATTTCCCCTGTGTTACAGTGTCCGATTATGTAGACCCCCATCCTATAGCGGAGGGATTATTTATAATTTTATTATTTGAAAAACCTTTGGCATGCCGAAAATCATAGCTGCGCTTTACAACAAAATGGACTAACTATTACCAGCTGATTGAATCGCGGCACATTACGATTTGTACTAACTCGTATTTGTGCAAATTGTCATCCCCCTACTACAAAAACAAAACATAAAAATAAATGTAGTTCTATTACATACACACTCACACACATGAAGATGCAATATGTAATTGCAATTTTTCTGCTGTCATCTCCATACAAGTCACGAAAGTTTGGCTTAGACCAGAACTAAAAAAGTGGAAGCGCAAAATAAAACTGATAACATAATCTCTACTAGTTGTAAAATTAGCAAAATTTTCCCCTCAATTTATACGTAATTATGAAAGCATTTAATATAAACAAATTGTTAAATAAACAAAAGATATAAGAAGAAACAGGTGCAAGTGTTGGTGTAGTTGAATAGACAGATAGACACAAGGCTGCAAGTCAACGGCGGGCAGAGAGCGCGTAGCAGAACACACAGACTGGTCAACAACAAGCAGCAATATTAATAATTTGAAAGAAGGAGGCGTATGTGTTACTACCGTGCTACTCGACACACAAAAAAGTATTCTCAATGTTAAAGATGCATAAATTATAAATTTTTAATAGGCTGGATACTTTTATTTTTAATAAACAAAACACGTACAACCCAGACAAGTGTTGGCACGAAAACTCTAGAAGGTTTCTGGTGGAATTTTATGTGAAAGAAATATTGAAAATAATGGAAATTATAAGAAAACCTAAGGATTTCCTGCAGATCGATTTGTTTAAATTGCTCAATTAACCACTCAGTGAATTGCCATAAAACATCACATAGTTCTTTGTTTCCTCGTTTGCTTACTACGTTTTTAGGCCATTTAAGTTCAATTACCTTTTCCTTCTCATTTCAAGAAGAAGAGGAGAAAAAAAATTACATTTTGCATGGTTTTTTGTATATTGGTTTTGCGTAAAACACGAATTTAAAAGTGGAGCATTTCTATAATTTGCACATACCAGCGGCGGCATCAACGGCCACACCATTATGTGGAAGTGTCACAAATGCGGCAAACCCGTATATTTTGGTAAGTTAACCTCAATTTGAGATATTAGTTATGATGAATTCAATTCAACTCTGCCTCCATGTTCCCCTTTCCATTGTAGCGGAACGTAAGCAATCACTTGGATATGATTGGCATCCTGAATGTTTGCGATGTGAAGAGTGCGGCAAGCGATTAAATCCGGGACAACATGCCGAGGTGGGTGTGTACAGTTGCATGATTCAGTTTGAATGGATATTTGGTTGTGTGACAGACAATGAAATGACCAGACGTTGTTGTTTTCTCTCTATTTTTATTTTACCAGCATAAAGGTGTGCCTTACTGTCATGTGCCATGCTATGGAGCTCTTTTTGGGCCACAACTTTTTGGTCATGGTACTCGTGTGGAATCTCACAAAAGCTTTGGCAATAAATCATTGCAAAGACCGGGACAACAAAATGGTCCTTCATTGCCCAGAGATCATTTGGAATCAAAAGTTAAGGTATATAAGGAAATATAAAAGATCATGTTTTATTACTATTACAGAATATTATTTATTTATTTATTTAAGTCTATAGAACAATGTTCCTTACAGACTACAAAAAATATAACCATTCCATTGTATACTATAATAACTGTAGATATAGTAATATTTAAGAATATGGTTGATTTGTGCTAGTACGACAAATTTCTAATTATTTCATAAACAACTTCAAAAATTCTTTAATATGTTGTTTTGAAACAGCAAATTCTACCATACTGACCCGATTCAAAAAATTGAAATTTATTAGCGATGCTATAAGCGGGCTATTAATTATATAATTTTGCCTGAAACGTTCAACATTAAATACATTAGCACCTCTCAAATTTCGGCTAAGAACAATAAACTGTAATTGAAATAGTATGTCTGGACAATCAACAATACCATTCACTACATCAAAAATAAACACCATAGCTTGAGCCTTACGTCTCCATTCCAAAGTATCTAAAACAATTAACAAACACCTTGATTCGTAACTAGGTAATGGCTGTGTAAAATTCAGTGAACTAAGTGCAAATTTCATGAATCTTCTCTGTATTCTTTCGATTCACATTAGTTGTAGTGTACGGACTCCAAAACAATGGATCAATATTCCAACTTGGACCTAACATAAGAATTATATAAGTTTTAAAGTGTAGGGATCACTGAATTCGCCACAATTTCTTTTTATAAATGCTAGAATGGAATATACCTTAGGAATTAAGTTATCCAAATGTGGAGTAAAATTAAGTTTAAAATCAAACAGAACTCCCAAATCCATTATCTCGTCCACTTTGTTAAAGGTTCATTACTTAAAGTAAAACTAACTTGCAATGGATTATGCCTACGATAGTATGACAAATGTGCACATTTATTAATATTAAGCTGTAACGCATTCAATTCACACCAGAAACCTAACCTAGTTAAGTCATCTTGAAATCCATAGCAATGCGTTACATGTTTCAATCTCGTAAAAATTTTCAAATCATCAGCGTAGAGTAGGAACCGTGCATTTACGAAACAACTTTTAATATCATTTATGAAGATATTAAAGAATAACGGACCCAATATACTCCCCTGAGGGACCCCAGAAGATTGAATACATGGCAGTGATCTAGCAAAGCCTAATTTTACAATACACTTTCTATCTGTTAAATAAGACCTAATCCAGGAATAAAAATTCGAATGAAAACCTAATAACTTCATCTTTTTTAAAAGTATAGCATGCGAAATTTTATCAAACGCACGTGGAAAGTCCAAATACACGGTTTCAACTTGATAGCCTGATGCAAAAGAATGTAAACAATAATCCGTAAATTCCACTAAATTAGAAACTGTTGACCTACCTTTATGAAACCCATGCTGTTCTGGAATCATAAGAGATTTAATTGCAAAGGATAATTTCTCACAGACTATTCTCTCAAAAACCTTCGAAATCACAGTCAACTTCGAAATCGATCGATAAGATTCTACACACTCCTTCCGACCCTTCTTTTAAATAGGGTCAATAAACATAAATTTCCAACGGTCTACAAATACTCCATCATTTAAAGATTTATTGAAAATCAATAGGAGTAATAATAGACATTGCACAATTCTTCAATAAACAAGCTGAAATGCCATCTGCGTCAATCGATTCCGAAGATACCATATTCTCAATTCCATGACGTATATCATCATCTGAGAGTGTCAACTGAGCTGTGTGATCCCCTTCTGAATGAAAGTTACAACCTGTTGAAGTCTCACCCAATTCAAAATTTGACCTAAAATACGAAGCAAAAAATTCTACAATATCATCCGGATTATCAGACGCCTCATTCCCATAACACATAACAGATGGTATATCCAATGATTTCCTCTTTGACTGTATGAATTTCCAAAATATATTAGAATTGGGTTTAATTTTACTTTCAATATAACATATATACTGTTTATACAAAAACTTATTAAGAAAGTTAAACTCATTACGACAATGATGGTATCTACGATAATTAATAATTAAGGAAGTTTGAGTATAATAATGAGCAAAATCGTTAAAGGGACTGTAAACAATTTAATTCACCGGAATCTAATGGAACGTTTCTGGCACTACTACAAAAGTAGGATTTTATTATATTCCCACATAGTCGCGGTATATAAAGTAAAGTCTCCCAGAAGTAGACAACCACTGCCGGCTAAATTTTTTCCCAAATTTGAGATGTGTCCACTTATGAGTTGTTAACTTTAATGTGTGTCCACTTTTTAGGTTGGTCCGTTTTTCAGGGTGTCCTTGCACTACCTTATTTTTTTTTCATTATTTCATGTTATTAAGCCTATTAATGACAAAGGGTGCCACCAAAGGCCTTAAACTATGTGTAGATATTTTAAAACCTAATTTTAAATGCCTAGAAATTTTCAAAAAATTATTTTAACAAGATTTTATGGCTCAATAGTCACATGACTCTCTCATAGGTTAAAGTGGCAGCCCGATTAAATTTCAGGCTCACTTAGACTATTCAGTCCATTGTGATATTACTCTTTCATAATTAATTCGAAAAATAAGTCCCATAAGTACCAGAGAGCAATGTTTGAATTTACAGTACTCGTATTATTTAAATAATCAGTATGTTTTTCTTCGATATGTATTACAAGAAATCGAGAAAAATTTAAAATTAGAAGGCAGTCGGTTTCGTAAACGAAAAACTCGAACCAGAAAGGATTGTTCGTATATTGTTATTGGCATATATATGATCGGAATAATTATTAGGCCTTCTACATAGTTAACATATTTATCTTTACGATCGATTGACGAGTTTAGTTCCCTGTATCTGGTTTCAACTCTCAGCCTACACCATCCATGGTCAGGATTATGGGGTGTATGCCAGAGCTTGACCGAAGCATCGGCTTCGGTATTTGGCCAAAAATCGATAATCGGCCACGAATCGGCCTTCGGCGTCCAGAGGCCGATTAACCGAAGCCGAAGCCTTTTCAATAATTTATTTCATATTGAATTGTCCCAGTGTTGAATTTGTCAAAACACCCAGTACAAATAAAATGCAAATAATTTTAGAAAAACTCCTTTTTTGTCATTATGATATCAAACTACTGAATTTAGAATACTTAGTTCTAAAAGAATATTATAAGACATTCAGAGATGGTCTGTATCAAACTTTTTTAGGTTTGCGACTGTCGTAAAGTTGTAAACGTCGTAAACGTCACATACGCGTCGTAAATGTAGAAAAAGTAAAAAAAGTCGCAAACTGAAAATACTTTAGTCGCGTCAGCTAGGCAGCGAATGCGATGATATTCAAGACGATGGTATGTGCCAAGAAGTTTCAATTCTTAGGAATATTCACAATTTTCGGTTTTAGTCCCCACATTTTCCCTATTGCCTTTTGCACGAGTACAGGGTAACCGTGGATTTTCTCGTCCTTTCTTAGCTTTCAAGTTCAGTCTCCTGTCTAATATAACCCCAAGGTATTTTGCACACTCACCAATGGGAATTTCGATACCACCTAAGAAAATAGGCTTGACCATGGGAAAACTTTCACAAATTTCTGCAGAAACTCACAGCGAATGCTGTCAAACTAAATTAAAAAATGTTCAGGATTTCTTCTATTCAAAATTTGGTTTTCTACAGTAGGTTTACGACTTTTGCGACATACGTATTATCCCGCTTGTTCGGGTAAGTAGTGAAAGCCTACTTATATAGCTACCTATTCGTAAACACCCCTACTTATAATCCTGACTACCGCCCTTGTATTTGAGCGGAGAATTTAACGAGGACATGTCGCTCAAAATAACCAATAGACTATTCTCTGCATTATCGGTAACCGCCCATTTGGTAGCTGGAAATTAGCACATAATTTCTCCGCAAAGCGCTACCCACAGAAAAGGGTGGTGCAAATATTCTAGGTAAATAAGCACTTCAAATCGATAATCTGGAACGATTTTTATTGATTTTAATTAAGGCTAATTTATATTTTGACTCTGTCTACATAAGTTCTAAACTATTTAATTGTAAATAAAATAATTAAGTCATGATTATATAAACAAACAGAGATAATATTAATATTCGTTGTAAGACGCATTTACTCTTCCTTTGTCGGTGCATTTCCAAGCGTATTTGTGGTTCTGGAGGTCCATTGCTGCTAGGAAGTTAAGACACCGATTCTGAAATTAAAAAGTATATATGAAATAAATATAATTGATCTGTAATAAAATTATAACTAATTTGTTTACTTACATTTTTAAATTACATTTGTTTTGAATCACGTGAATGAATCCGTATGCGACCAACCGATTTGAAACCAAGAGAACAACTGAACAAATGTTATAACGTCTAGCGGGACTTTGTTTATTTGTGTTCTTTAAAAACATCTTAAGATTATATCATATCTCTTTATACATTACGCGTAAGCACTGAAACCAAATTAAGAACATAATTGTGTGGTTTTGTTTTGCTTAATTTTGCTAGGGACACTATTTTGTACATTACTTCTAGATACCAAAATCAAATTATCACTTGATTTATTTTTTCAATTTCTCTCTCAACTTTTTTTTGTGCGAGAGAGACAACGTCTTTCCTATCGATTTCATACACAACTGGTAATGCCCAATATAGTCTATTGGACATTTAATAGATTACTTTATGGTGCTGAATTGGGTGAAATGAAATGGTGCATTATATGCATTTAGAAATGGAGTCTTTAGTACTTTTTGAATTCATTATTCTATACCAAGATAACCGCCTGCACGTGTGGAGTGCTTATATAAGCAGGATAAAAGCGACAATAGCTATTTGCCGAACAAGCGGGATACCATCGCAAATGTATGTCGCAAAAGTCACAGTTTGTGACAGGCCAACCCTGAAGACATTGTTGTTTTTATGCCTTTGTTTAAAAATATTCTAATATTGAACTAAAACACACCAAATTTCTTTAATTACAAATTTGAGGAAATTAATCGGTTTCGGCCGATTATAGCTTTTTTCGCCGAACATCGGCTTCGGCCAAAAACCCGCTTCGGTCGAGCTCTAATTGTATGCTATCACTACGTAAGACGGAAAATATGCGATGTACCTTTGAATAAAAAAATGCATTAATATCGACGTAGTTCTTGCCCAGTTGCAAGTGACTTTTGGAGTATGCGAATTAAAAAATTTTCATGGGTTATTTTTGGTCTGTGATAGTGTAAATAAAATTGTGCTTAAAACTATGACATATACTTTAGGTTCGGTTAGGTTGAACTTCTCACAGAGATTGCCATATTACATGTTTAGCTCAATGAAAAGAGTCTTCCGTTTTATAGCCGAGTCCGAACGGTGTTTCACATTACGGTGAAACCATTTTGAGGTTTGAAACGTTCAGAAATGTCATCTGAGAGGGGATAAACCAAAGCTTAAAATCGTTTTGGTGTTCGGTATAAACTGGGATTGATCCCAGGACCTTTGTGTGTAAGACGGACATCTACTATATAAAAATAAGTGGGGTTTTCCTTCCTGATGCAATAACTCCAGAACGCACGAACCTATTTCCATGGTTTTGCATTCGTTGGAAAGGTCTCGAGCTCCGTAATGCTTATTTAAATTCAAGAAAAGATTCAACGGGACAGCGTGAAAATCTTTTTTTTATATACAGCGCCATCTCGGATGCATCTCCGGAACGCACGAACCGATTTCCACGGTTTGCCTTACCGATTTTTTTGCATTCATGCTCGAGTTTATAATTTGTTTACTAATATCGAAAATTTCACCGATATACGAATTCGTCTTTGTTGACCGCATCGAATAAATTTTACCACATTCACAAAATAATTCTCCATTTATCAACGTCTTTGAAAATATCCGTTGTGGTTTCTAATAGCATGCCGTTGTGGTTCCTAATAGCATGCATCTAATAATAAAGCTCGTAATATAGTATCGGAAGTACATATATCAGTATTGTATAAAAAAAAATAAAATCGGATGTTTTTGTATTCATATATGCATAGAACTTCGATCTAATGATTTTGAAATAATTATAATCGGGTTTCCTTAATCAGTGTACATTATATATGTGGAATATACTTACTACAATGGAATATCTTTTGGAACGCAATTTAAAGGTTTTTATAACACAATGAATTATTTACACACATAAGTGCTACCAAATGTGTCAAATTAGCCCTTTCACTACAGAAATAAACCTAATTTTAAAAACTTTAATTTTTCTTTTTTGTACTACTATTTATGTAGAAAAAAATGGTAATTTTGAGAACCTATCTCAATCAAGAGCGTGTTCTGATAACTGTAATCAAATTGCCTTATGAAAATAAACACTATTTCGCCTGTTATATCTATCGAAGTGTGAGAAAAAAAGTATAAAAAAATCTCAAAAAATATCGGCTATAGTTCTTGGATGGATGTCCATTTAATAGAGACATACGAGTACAGTAGCAAAATAGTTTCAAAATTTCGTATTTTTCGTTTATTATTAAATAAGTTAATAAAAATGCATTATAGCGCTCAACAATGTGTGAAATATTTATATCTTATTTATATTAAAGCCTTTACCTTAAAATAACGTCAAGAAATATATCAAAGAAAAGAGGGGAAATAGAGTTTGCTGTCGTTTTCGAATTCCTTCTAAACTCTGAAAAAATGTGATAGATTTTATTACTATAGACAAATTTGCCAAAATTTTATTTCTATAGAAAATTTTGTCAATATTTTATTCCTATACAAAATTTTGTCAAAATTTTATTTCTATAGAAAATTTTGTCAAAATTTTATTCATACAGAAAATTTTGTCAAAATTTTATTCATACAGAAAATTTTGTCAAAATTTTATTTCTATAGAAAATTTTGTCAAAATTTTATTTCTATAGAAAATTTTGTCAAAATTTTATTTCAAGTGTACCTTAACCAACAGAGGAAAAGAATGTTTGTCAAATTTATTTGGGCAAAGCCCAAACGTGCGTCCATCCAACCAAGGACGCATGTTTCGGAATTACCACATTCCTCATCAGCATCCTCTACTTGCAGCAAAACTATCAACCAATTATCAGAATAAATTCAGAAAAAAGGTTTTACATGATAGGTTTTACATGATAGCCGGCTTATGCCGAAATAAATTCGTACAAACATAACTCTTTTCCTTTGCCACCGTCAAATCATCGATTTGAGTGCAGTTGGCTGGGTTTATTTTGAGCGTGCTTCATCTTCTTTCATTCGTTTTGTTTTGTTATTGTTGGTTTTGTTCTTTAATCATTGTTGTTGTTTTTTTGATTCCAGCTTAAAACCATGCATTGACTAAACTACAAGTGTAGCTTAATCAACAGAGGAAAATAATGTTTGTCAAATTTATTTGGGCAAAGTCCTATAGACTGCAAGATGGTTGGGTGGACGCACGTTTCGGAATTACCACATTCCTCATCAGCATTCTCTACTTGCAGCAAAACTATCAACCAATTATCAGAATAAATTCAGGCAGTTCATTAAACCCAACAATGAACCACACTTGAACCTTCCGAAAAAAGGTCTGTTGGTTAAGCTACACTTGTAGTTTAGTCATAGTTTTAAGCTGAAATAAAAAAAACAATAACAATGATTAAACAAAACCAACAATAACAAAACATAAAAAAATTTTATTTCTATAGAAAATTTTGTCAAAATTTTATTTCTATAGAAAATTTTGTCAAAATTTTATTTCTATAGAAAATTTTGTCACAATTTTATCTCTATAGAAAATTTTGTCAAAATTTTATTTCTATAGAAAATTTTATTTTTATAGAAAATTTTGTCAAAATTTCATTTCTATAGAAAATTTTGTCAAAATTTTATTTCTATAGAAAATTTTGTCAAAATTTTATTCATATAGAAAATTTTGTCAAAATTTTATTCATATAGAACATTTTGTCAAAATTTTATTCATATAGAACATTTTGTCAAAGTTTTATTTCTATAGAAAATTTTGTCAAAATTTTATATCTATAGAAAATTTTGTCAAAATTTTATTTCTATAGAAAATTTTGTCAAAATTTTATTTCTATAGAAAATTTTGTAAGAATTTTATTTCTATAGAAAATTTTGTCAAAATTTTATTTCTAAGAAAATTTTGTCAAAATTTTATTTCTATAGACAATTTTGTCAAAATTTTATTTCTATAGAAAATTTTGTCAAAATTTTATTTCTATAGAAAATTTTGTCAAAATTTTATTTCTATAGAAAATTTTGTCAAAATTTTATTTCTATAGAAAATTTTGTCAAAATATTATTTCTATAGAAAATTTTGTCAAAATTTCATTTCCATAGAAAATTTTGTCAAAATTTTATTTCTATAGAAAATTTTGTCAAAATTTTATTTCTATAGAAAATTTTGTCAAAATTTTATTTCTATAGAAAATTTTGTGAAAATTTTATTTCTATAGAAAATTTTGTGAAAATTTTATTTCTATAGAAAATTTTGTCAAAATTTTATTTCTATAGAAAATTTTGTGAAAATTTTATTTCTATAGAAAATTTTGTCAAAATTTTATTTCTATAGAAAATTTTGTCAAAATTTTATTTCTATAGAAAATTTTGTCAAAATTTTATTTCTATAGAAAATTTTGTCAAAATTTTATTTCTATAGAAAATTTTGTCAAAATTTTATTTCTAAAGAAAATTTTGTCAAAATTTTATTTCTATAGAAAATTTTGTCAAAATTTTATTTCTATAGAAAATTTTGTCAAAATTTTATTTCTATAGAAAATTTTGTCAAAATTTTATTTCTATAGAAAATTTTGTCAAAATTTTATTTCTATAGAAAATTTTGTCAAAATTTTATTTCTATAGAAAATTTTGTCAAAATTTTATTTCTATAGAAAATTTTGTCAAAATTTTATTTCTATAGAAAATTTTGTCAAAATTTTATTTCTATAGAAAATTTTGTCAAAATTTTATTTCTATAGAAAATTTTGTCAAAATTTTATTTCTATAGAAAATTTTGTGAAAATTTTATTTCTATAGAACATTTTGTGAAAATTTTATTTCTATAGATAATTTTGTGAAAGTTTTATTTCTATAGAAAATTTTGTGAAAATTTTATTTCTATAGAAAATTTTGTCAAAATTTTATTTCTATAGAAAATTTTGTCAAAATTTTATTTCTATAGAAAATTTTGTCAAAATGTTATTTCTATAGAAAATTTTGTCAAAATTTTATTTCTATAGAAAATTTTGTCAAAATTTTATTTCTATAGAAAATTTTGTCAAAATTGTATTTCTATAGAAAATTTTGTCAAAATTTCATTTCTATAGAAAATTTTGTCAAAATTTCATTTCTATAGAAAATTTTGTCAAAATTTTATTTCTATAGAAAATTTTGTCAAAATTTTATTTCTATAGAAAAATTTGTCAAAATTTTATTTCTATAGAAAATTTTATTTTTATAGAAAATTTTGTCAAAATTTTATTTTTATAGAAAATTTTGTCAAAATTTTATTTCTATAGAAAATTTTGTCAAAATTTTATTTCTATAGAAAATTTTGTCAAAATTTTATTTCTATAGAAAATTTTGTCAAAATTTTATTTCTATAGAAAATTTTGTCAAAATTTTATTTCTATAGAAAATTTTGTCAAAATTTTATTTCTATAGAAAATTTTGTCAAAATTTTATTTCTATAGAAAATTTTGTCAAAATTTTATTTCGATAGAAAATTTTGTCAAAATTTTATTTCGATAGAAAATTTTGTCAAAGTTTTATTTCTATAGAAAATGTTGTCAAAATTTTATTTCTATAGAAAATTTTGTCAAAATTTTATTTCTATAGAAAATTTTGTCAAAATTTTATTTCTATAGAAAATTTTGTCAAAATTTTATTTCTATAGAAAATTTTGTCAAAATTTTATTTCTATAGAAAATTTTGTCAAAATTTTATTTCTATAGAAAATTTTGTCAAAATTTTATTTCTATAGAAAATTTTGTCAAAATTTTATTTCTATGGAAAATTTTGTCAAAATTTTATTTCGATAGAAAATTTGTCAAAGTTTTATTTCTATAGAAAATGTTGTCAAAATTTTATTTCTATAGAAAATTTGGCAAAATTTTATGTCTATAGAAAATTTTGTCAAAATTTTATTTCTATAGAAAATTTTGTCAAAATTTTATTTCTATAGAAAATTTTGTCAAAATTTTATTTCTATAGAAAATTTTGTCAAACTGAATTATTTATGTATTTAATCGGCCTTTTTTGTTTTATATATACCCCGAATGGACTAACTTACAATTGACGGTGTTAAGAAGTTTTAAGATACCTTGCAAGTGCTACCGCAACCCAAGTAATTCGATTGTGGATGACAGTCTTTAGTACAATTTTTTATGCAATCCATGGTGGAGGGTACATAAGATTCGTCCTGGCCGAACATACGGCCATATATACTTGTTTAATTCTGAATTTATGGTGTTTTCTTTTCTGAAAAAAGTGCTTTGCCTTCATTTTGTCTGTACAGAATGCGCATTTTTAAAATGTTACAAGAAACCTAAAAAAATTCTATCATTTCAGCGGGCAGAAAAGAATTCAAAGAAGGAAACAGGGCAATCGCAGCACTCTCGTTTGTTGGCAGTGCTGAAAATGCCCGTAATTTGCCTCTATGCGTGGTGCTATTTTCACAACAGAATTCGAAGCCTTTTCGCACTTTTGCCTGTTTTTTCCGGGCAAAATGCAAAAAAAGTGTGCATTTTTTACAAGAAAAGAAAACGCCATTAATCAAACCGAATTTTAAAACAAAAATTCTGTTTTTTATCACCTAAAATTATGAAATCAAATCAGAATATCGAATTCTACGGAGCTATATTAAAACGTTGACTGATATTGTAGACTTTCGACTTGACCAGCATACAGACTAATAAGCACGTATCTTTTAAAAACTTAAAGTCGATAGCTGAATTGTCATTCTTATTTTAAAAATCTATTTATAGGCCTTTTCCCAAAATATTCCCTTTTCTCCAGTCCTAAAAGACGAAAGAATGTCGTAGTTTTGAGATCTAATAGAAAAGCTTATAAAACGAGTTAGATATGAACGGAAGATGTGAGTCCATGTTCACATGGCCAATATTTTTAGCTTTTTGATCTATTGTTTAACATACATTTTTTGTTATTTTATAGCCAATTTTTAGGTGTAGTTAAATTTACTTTTACCAAATTTTTCAAAATGTTCGTTAGATTTATTACGTAGCTCCATTGGAAAGCATAGCTTTCATAGTTCTCATACTTAATTTCTTTAGGTGTATAATCAATTTTATGACAATAAAAGCATGGAAGTGCGTAGCAGAGAAGTCAATAATCGTTTGATATTGGAAGGTGCTTTACGTGTCTATTGGGGAGTACAAGGTGTAATTCATTTAAAGGAAGATGATGATCAGCGTACATTTGTTGTACGTAAAAGAAATTCATGCCGAATGTCTAAGGCAGATCATGTGAGTAAATGTAGCAAAATGTATAAATTTCTCTTGAGGCTTAAATTAAAATCTTAACCTTTTATAGGATTCTTCCGATAAAGAAAACAATGAAGGAAGTGAATCATTAGGAACAACAACCAGTGACCAAGTGGATGCCATATCCACAGATACATCACTTACCGAAAGTATGTCATTCGATTCGTGTAGTTTAAATGAGTTTCCCGATTTACCAACAACTCCCGAGGACGCTTCCGCCAATACAACAGGTACACAAACTTTAAGAAATGGCATGGATGCTGCTGAAGAGGATACATCATCCACAACGGCTACACTATGCGATGATCAGTGTTCTTCTCTAACATCGGCGACGACTACCAATACAACTACAGGAACAAATGGCGTTAGCTCAACGTTGCCTTCGAAATTGGATAAATTGGTCAAATTAGAATGGGACGAAATAGATGATCTGTTGCAGGTGGAAAGGCGTGTCAGTGAAAAAGATAAAATCTATGAAACAATGCCAGTGCGTTTACCATCAACATCACCACAGAACTCATCTTCATCGACTCCTACATCGGATAGCTCAAAGACGGTTTCTCATCAAATAAGTACGGATACCACTAATGTGGAAGACATGTCATCGTCCAAGAATTCTACCCCGTCCTCGTCAACTTCATCGGCTTCCTCACCCTCATCCGCCACCACATCGCATAACACAACATCATCAGATAATTTTCTAACGGCCACTGCCTCTATGATGACTACCACCACGTCCGATGTAACAACCACCAATAATGCCAGTACATCTACAACAACTGTGGATAATTACGAGACATCGGATGATGCCACCTTAAAACCCATGGATTTTGAGGAATTTAAACGCAGTGTCCACCAGGACTATGTTAATGGTGCCAATTCATTTCAAGAACACAATGATGATACGCTGAAACGTAATCAACCCATTGATCCCTCCCGCATACATGATTCCCTAAAGCTTTACAATACCTCAAGCGATAATCCAATGAGTAAAAGTTTTAATTGTGAACATGCCCTACGCTCTATAGATGCCACATATATTAATGACACTCTGGCCAGGGCTAGTGCTGGAGGTGGGTCGCCCCAAAAACGTTCTCCATATATTTTGCAAAAAAGTGGTTCTGCGCAGGCGCAACTAATAACTAATGGTCGTTTTGAGAAGGGAATTAATCGCTCCAGATCTGGACCTTCATGTGTGGTCTACTCTTCCAGTGATGATGATGCTGATGATTCCACATTGAAACCTCAGAAAAAAATTGATGCTGGTGCTGGACCTGGTGATCATATTTCTGCCACTGTGCGCAAAAGTGATATACCACCACATTTCATACAAATCAATATGAATTGCTATCCCAAAAAAGAGGGGGCAAGTGACTGTGATTCAAGTCATTTACAATTAACCACATCACAAAGTCAAAGTGGGGCAGCGGGTGGCGATGAATTGACCCAGTCAGATGAAATGTTCACCGCCAATCTAGGGGAGACTTACACAAATAACAAAAGTCGATGTCAAGATGATGATGAAGAACAGCCTTTACATATCACAGAAGATGGTGTTGTTCTAAGGAGACCACCTCGTACTGGAGCTGCGGCCATCAAAAGACGTAGTGGCAATAGAAGGTAAGGAAAATTATAGTTGTATAGCTGAACTCCCTCACATGCATGATTCAATTTTATAGATCCCGCACAAAACTTAAACGTCGTTGTTCTATCAATGGACACTTTTATAATCGGGAAACATCATTCTTTACCCCACCTTATGGATCACAAATGTCTGTTTGGGTGACATCATTGGTAACCACCCAAGAAGTTATAAATTTACTATTGGAAAAATATAAAGTTGATAGTGCCGCAGAGAATTTTTCATTGTTTATAATACGTGATAATGGTGAACAAAAACGTCTCAAAGAAAACGAATATCCATTGATTACACGTATCATGTTAGGACCACATGAGGATGTAGCAAAGCTATTTTTAGTTGATGCCAAGAAAACCGATGAAATAAGGTAGTAACTATGACTATTTTTTATGGATTATGTGAATCCTAATATCTTGCTTCGGATTGTTTTATTACAGTAATGAAGTTGCCCAGTTTTTGAATTTATCATTACCAGAATGTCGTGCAATTCTAGAACGTTACGATCAAGAATTGGATAGAGAAGTTACCAAAGTTAAAGAAAAGTAAGTACTATGTTTTATACTACCTTGTTAGTACAAAAAGAGTACCATCACGTTCCCCATCAATTCAAATTCGAATTAAAAAAATATCAAAATTTGACTGGTGGAATTTAAAGATTGAAAACGTCCATTAGTCGAGAAGAGGTTTTTTACTTTTATATCCCTGAGCTACATGGTTGTTAAGATTATATATTAAAGATGTTTGACAGTATGAAAAAATATATATGTTTAAATATAGAATTGTAGGAAAAAGACAAGGATTTTTTAAAGCAAAAATACAAAGTCATGGAGAATTGGGGTTTTTACCCATTTTTTTTAAGCTTTATTAGAGCAAGGTTGGTTAACAAACTAAAACTTCTTCCATCTCAGGAACATAACTGCTGAATATTTATCCCCATATACAAAATAATTTATTGACAGTTTATCCAAACAACAAGTAGATTTAACCACATCACAATTACAATTTACATTTGCTAAAAAGGAATATGTAATGTAACAGTAGTTCTGAAGATTTTTTCTTTTAGGAGTATTCTTCACAAATATTTCATAATAATTGTGTTTTAAATAAATGACCTTACCATATTATATATTAAATAAATGCTTTACTACTTCTAACGTTTTTCACGAACTCTCTTAAACAACCCACATTTATTTCTATTTTAAGCGTGAAATTAATTTACGTTTAATCTTATTATTTTTATTTCTAAAATATGCGTTCTTACCACAGTTACCACTCGAGCCAAAAATAATCTACAAAATTTTGAATCAAAAAACTACCAAACCAAAAAGTCTTGGTTTGCAAAATTTTATTTCTATAGAAAAATTTTGCAAAATTTTATTTCTCTAGAAAAATTTTTTTAACATTTTATTTCTATAGAAAATTTTGTCAAAATTTTATTTCTATAGCAAATTTTGTCTAAATTTTATTTCTATAGAAACTATTTGTAGAATTTCATTTCTATGGAAATTTTTTTTTCTATAGTTTATTTCTATAGCAAATTTTTGCATAATTTTATTTCTATAGAAAATTTTATTTCATTGTTATACCCTGCGCCACACTGTGGAACAGAGTATTATAAGTTAGTACATATGTTTGTAACACCCAGAAGGAGACGAGATAGACACATGGTGTCTTTGGCAATAATGCTCAGGGTGGGTCCCTGAGTCGATATAAACATGTCCGTCTGTCCGTCTGTCTGTGAACACATTTTTCTGATCAAAGTCTAGGTCGCAATTTAAGCCCAATCGCCCTCAAATTTGGCACATGTTCCTAATTTGGGTCAGAATAGAACCCTATTGATTTAGGAAGAAATCGGTTCAGATATAGATATAGCTCCCATATATATCTTTGGCCCGATATGCACTAATATGGACCCAGCAACCAGAGTTTTATACCGATTTGGTTGAAACTTTGTACAAACAACACTTAGTCGTATAGTCAAGTGTGCAAAATTTGATTGAAATCGAATATACCTTTCGCCCGATATGGACTTATATGGCCCCAGAAGCCAGATTTTTTGCCGAATTTGGTTGAAATCTTGCACTAGGAGTACAATTAGTAGTATAGTCAAGTGTGCAAAATTTAATTGAAATCGGTTCAGATTTAGATATAGCTCCCATATATATATATCCTTCGCCCGATATGGACTAATATGGTCCTAAAAGCCAGAGTATTGGCCCAATTTGGTTGAAATTTTGCACAGGGAGTAGATTTAGCATTGTAGTTATGCGTGCCAAATCGATTCAGATTTAGATATAGCTCCCATATATATGTTTCGCCCGATATGCACTTATATGGACCCAGAAGCCAGAGTTTTATCCAGATTAGCTTGAAATTTTGTACAAGGAGTACAATTGGTAGTATAGTCATGTGTGCCAAATTTGATTGAAATCGGTTCAGATTTAGATATAGCTTCCATATAGTTTCGGCCCAATTTGGTTGAAATTTTGTACAAGGAGTACAATTGGTAGTATAGTCATGTGTGCAAATTTAATTGGAATCGGTTCAGATTTAGATATAGCTCCCATATATATGTTTTTCTGATTTCGACAAAAATGGCCAAAATACCAACATTTTCCTTGGTAAATCGCCACTGCTTAGTAGAAAAGTTGTAAAAATGACTCTAATTTTCCTAAACTTCTAATACATATATATCGAGCGATAAATCATAAATAAACTTTTGCGAAGTTTCCTTAAAATTGCTTCAGATTTAAATGTTTCCCATATTTTTTTTGTCCTAAAATTGTGTTCCACCCTAGTGCATTAGCCAACTTAAATTTTGAGTCTATAGATTTTGTAAAAGTCTATCACATTCTGTCCAAATCGAGTGATATTTAAACGTATGTATTTGGGACAAACCTTTATATATAGCACCCAACACATTTGACGGATGTGATATGGTATCGAAAATTTAGATCTACAAAGTGGTGCAGGGTATAATATAGTCGGCCCCGCCCGACTTTAGACTTTCCTTACTTGTTTTTGTTTTGTTTTTAAGCAGTCTGTTTGTTTCAAAATGCATTGATCAGCTATGATGCGCACATTCGAGACTGTTGTTGTACGAAGTACATTATAGTAGTCTAGTACATGTAATGATATTATGGCTCATATATATGAGCCTATCATTACTCATTTTTTTATGATGTTATGGAAGAGCAAAAATGTTGTTTCTACTATTTTTCCTTTTTTGACATTTTGGATTTGTAGAAGCTCATTCTTTGCAATATAAGAAAGCTTTACCAATATTGTCTAATAATTGAAATGAGTAGATCGTCCAATAAAGGGAACTGATGAGGATGTGGAAATCCGAAACAGCTGTATTCCCAACCATTTTGGACCACATTTTTGCTCTTCCATAACATCATAAAAAAATGAGTAATGATAGGCTCATGTATATGAGCCATAATATCATTACATGTACTAGAGTACAATAATGTACTTCGTACAACAACAGTCTTGTTTGAATTTCTCAAACATCATTTATCGTAAGTAAACACATGTTGCTCTCGAAGGAAAATCAGATATGTCCATAGCTGGGTAGAATCGTGGATATTAAATGAACATTGTTGATAACCTATCAATTGTATTTAGATGTTTCTGTTTGTGTGGTATACTCTGTTATTAGTGTGTTACTTATTTTGAGTTTAATGCATGGGATTTTCAGAGTAGAGATAAACATATGAATTTTATGACACCCACAAAGACAAAGTCACTTGAGAAGAGATCAATGTTATCTATAATGGGTTTCCATTTGTATATGAGTTAGGGGATAAGTTGTTGTGACGATAGGTTAAGAAATATTTTGTAAGATAGCATGTAAGAATGAAAAATTTAAAATAAATTGAGTGTATTCATCAACCTCGACGAAGACGGAGGCATTTTCATTCATTTTTGGTCCTTCGAACCTTTCTTAAGAAAGAATGAACCAGCGAAAGGTGTTCTACATCAAAGAGTAGAATTAAGTAGACAAAGAAATCCTGCTACGAAGAAAACGTTGGAAGAACGAACGAGGAAAAAGACGAAGACGAGAGTAACGAAAAGGAGATGATCTAACAAGCCGAAGAAAACAACGGATGAGAACGAGATTACGACGAAGCGAAAACCCAAACTACGTGGGATAAAAGGAACAAATTTTCAACGAAATTGAGAATGAAACTAAGCGAATAAAGCATAGGACGAGAAGAGCAAACCAGAAGAAATAGATCGAAAAGACGAGCGAAAAAAAAAACACGACGACAAGAAGTACTTGCGAAAACAGATTTAAGAGTAGAGGCATACCGCGAGGAATGAGCATCGAATTTAATTATGTTGAATAAAGTATTAAAAGACATGGCAAGCAGGAAAATGAGGTCGCTCGAAAATGCGTTTAATGTAAATCTGGCCGCATTGAATTCTATGATGAAACAGGGACAGAACGTAAGAGATAAATACTACTTACAAAAAAAGTACGAGAGGTTGGAAGATCAGATGAGGAGGCTCCGTGACATTTATACGGAAATGGTGAAAGAAGGAGAGGTCAACGATTTTACGGAAGACCAATGGGAGCAAGCAGTCTCTGATTTGAATGAGGAACAGGAGAAAATAATGGAAACATCCATGGCTTTAGAATCAACGGACAAGAAGACCATCAAGTTGGAAAAAATAAGAATTCCGGAGTTTAGTGGACGCCTGGAAGACTGGAATACATTCTATGGGCTATTTCGGACTCTGATACACGAAGATGAGAATTCATCTGATCAGGAGAAGATGTTTCGGTTAAAAACTGCATTGAAAGGAGACGCATGGCAACTGATCCGAAACATGCCGTTGTCTAGTACCGGATACAAAACAGCGTTAGAAACTTTGCAACAAAGGTACGACAACAAAAGGAACCTTTTCAACCATTATTTGGACAAGCTTATCGATCAACCGAACATAAGTTCGTCATCAACTGCCAGTATTACGCAACTACTGGATGTATCGATTGAGTGCATTGAAGGCATCAAAGCGATGAATTTGAAATTAGAAGATGCGTATCCGATTCTTGCGCATATTATATTACGAAAATTGGATGTGGAAACACGTCTGCAATACGAGCAGACAATACAAAAATCTACGGAAATTCAGGACATCGGTGACATTCTAAAATTCCTGCAGCAACGATACCAAATATTAAAATCAGTATGGACAACAGATGAGAGAAGAAAACCACTGAAGCAATTCAGGTTTAAACCAGCGACAGCTACTGAGTACGATAACAAATTGAAGTGCGGTTATTGTAGGAAGGCAGGACATAAAACGTTCCAATGCAGAGAATATGCCACTTTAAGGGTTCAGGAGAGAATAGAATGGGTAAATAAGAACGAGATATGCCGTAATTGCTTGGTTCACAAAGCCACAAGAAGATGTAGGAGCAAAATAAGTTGCTATACATGCAAAGGGCTACACCACACAAGTCTACATATTAATAAATCCGAGGCTTTTGAAGATAGCAGCGAAACGACTTTGACAACATTGAATGAAGCACATCACGTTTTAATAGCAACCGCACAGATCCGTGTAAAATCGAATCAGAACAGATTCATAACTTTGAGAGCGTTGATCGATCCCTGCGCGCAAACCTCATTAATCAGTGAGGAAGCCGTAAACATTCTGCAACTCCCAAAACTAAAAACCGATGTAACTCTACAGGGACTTGGGGGTGTAATAGTCGGCAAAGCGAAATCTAAAGTCAATATTGATGTCAAACCACGGTTCATGAGTGACTATGTTTTGAACATAGAAGCAATGGTGTTTCCGAAACTGGCTTCCCTACAACAAGATCCCACGTGTGAGTACGATATTGATAATTGGGATAACATTACTCTTGCAGATCCAGACTTTGCGTCATCAGACAGAATAGATGTGTTGATTGGGAGTGACGTCTATCATGAAATTGTTCAACAAGGTATTCTCAAAACAGATAAACTGCTGGCGCAGGAAACAAAGCTAGGATGGATATTATCTGGATCCATTT
The DNA here is from genome assembly GCF_050003625.1 of Haematobia irritans. NCBI lineage: Eukaryota > Metazoa > Arthropoda > Insecta > Diptera > Muscidae > Haematobia > Haematobia irritans. The sequence continues at coordinate 173,385,480 of NC_134397.1, read as the reverse complement.
CAGCAAACGATAGGAGTGATGAAAAATTTGTAGCCACCACTACGATAAAAAGAGATAAAAAATTTGAAGGTATTACAGAAAACGAAAACGTGGTAAGGGACAACGTTTGTGTGGAGAACTACTCATCAACTAAAACGAATGACCAGCACTTTGTAAGACGTATATTCAAGAACCATATTAAATGGGAAGGCTCAAATCAACGGGCAAGGACACGAGTCCTGAATATAAGGAAGAAGTGATTCAGCAACACTGAACTCAAAGAAGAATACGATCCTTTTATAGATGACACATCTTTCACACCACTTACCCTAAACGGTTCTTAGAGGACGATGTACATTCCACTGTGGGGCCGCGCAGAATGTTTGAATTTCTCAAACATCATTTATCGTAAGTAAACACATGTTGCTCTCGAAGGAAAATCAGATATGTCCATAGCTGGGTAGAATCGTGGATATTAAATGAACATTGTTGATAACCTATCAATTGTATTTAGATGTTTCTGTTTGTGTGGTATACTCTGTTATTAGTGTGTTACTTATTTTGAGTTTAATGCATGGGATTTTCAGAGTAGAGATAAACATATGAATTTTATGACACCCACAAAGACAAAGTCACTTGAGAAGAGATCAATGTTATCTATAATGGGTTTCCATTTGTATATGAGTTAGGGGATAAGTTGTTGTGACGATAGGTTAAGAAATATTTTGTAAGATAGCATGTAAGAATGAAAAATTTAAAATAAATTGAGTGTATTCATCAACCTCGACGAAGACGGAGGCATTTTCATTCAAGTCTCGAATGCGCGCGTCATAGCTGATCAATGCATTTTTAAAATTTTATTTCTATAGAAAATTTTTGCAAAATTTTATTTTTATTGGAAATTTTGTCCAAATTTTATTCCTATAGAAATTTTTGTCCAAATTTTATTCCTATAGAAATTTTTGTCCAAATTTTACTTCTATAGAAAATTTTGTCAACATTTTATTTCTTTGGAAAAATAATATAAACAATTTGTAAAAGGTCCTTCACAAAGGAGGGATATGTTTTTTATCTTGTTTGGCCAGAAATCCAGTGATATTCAGTGCAGTGTGTTAACCTTTTTTTTATTTTGCAAAATTTACAAAATCATCAGGAATTCTACCAATCTACCCAATAGTAAAAAAATGTTAGAATTCTACCAACTGTGACAACCGTGGTTCCTACTCAAATAGTGTTTATCTTAGAGCATTACTAGCCATATTTTGATTTATTGTAATCGTTGAGAAAAGTCATTATTATTGACACAATAAGGGGTTATTTTACAAACTTTGGTATACGATTTCACTTCCTATTTCATGGCCGGAGGTATGCCTGGGGAGAAGTATTTTCCTTCTAGGACATTCGTATGTAAATTTAATCTGGAGCGATTCCTATTTATAAGTGGTTATTTCTTATTGATTAGGATTACCTACAAGATTACGGGGTAATTCGAGTTTTTGCTGCGTAGCATTCCTACTTAGTATTATTTATTTATTATTGGATTAAAAAGTTGAAATTTAATGTCATGACACACTATTTAAAATTTTAAAATTATGAAGAGTTTATCATAAAACAAATTTGTGGTCTTCCTATTTTATCAAAGTTTAATGTGTTGTTTAAAGCGGAAAACTAAGTAAATTAGATCTGTGAAAAAAATGTTGGAGGAAAATAGTAAAAGCAATTTTGCCTACAAAATTCAATCCAAATGGTTGTGGTCTCGTATAATAAACCGATAAAATGTCGTATATCTGAGAATTCGTAGATTTATTGTTTACAGGATCAAGAAGACAAATCCACGTATCGTTTAATTCAAATCATATTGCAGTGAGACAAATCCGCTTTTACTTTAATCAAGAATCACTTATCAAGTCCACATGAATCCTTCACATTCAAGACCTAATTTAAGCATTATAAACCAATGTAAATGTCGGAGTTCAGTAAAAAAATTAAAATTATTGTGTACTGGATATAGAAATTCAATCAAGAAATCATTTAATACGGAATAATTTATCAAATTGTATGTCCATCATGAAAAAGTCTACTCTGAAAAACAGCTTAAGTGGAGGTTTCATGACATATTGCAGTAAGACTATCGAATTGAAGCCAAATAATAAATTTCTTATTAGCTGAATCAAGAACATAAATCAAGATACTATTTAACCAGGAACCATCTATCAAGTCCACATGAATCCAAGGATTATCAGTCAATGTAAATATAGAATTTGAGTCACATCGTACGTCTGTTTAATACACAATCAAGAAATTTAAGATATCAAGATAATACATTTGTTTGTTCCATCATGAAGAGAGAATAAGCCAAATCCAGATATCGTTTAACCAAGAATCATCTATAAAATTGTAAGACTATATTAATTGACTGATGTTCATCTTCAATATAAGATCTCATGAGCAATTTTATGAAGGAAAGTTTTTCTCTGAAGTTCAGTTCACTTGAAGGCTTTATGAAATGTTATTGCATTGTCACCACGGTTGTCACTCGAGGCAAAAAAAAAAATCTACCAAAATTTGGAGAAAATTTTACTAAAAAATTACACAAACAAAAAAATCTCATTTTCCAAAATTTTATTTCTATACCAAATTTTCTCAAAATTTTATTTCTATATAAAATTTTGTCAAAATTTTATTTCTATAGAAAGTTTTGTCAAATTTTTTTTTTGTATAGAAAATTTTTGCAAAATTTTATTTCTATAGAAAATTTTTGCAAAATTTTATTTCTATGGAAAATTTTGTCAAAATTTTATTTCTATAGAAAATTTTTGCAAAATTTTATTTCTATAGAAAATTTTAGCAAAATTTTATTTCTATAAAAAATTTTTGCAAAATTTTATTTCTTTAGAACATTTGTCAAAATTTTATTTTTATAGAAAATTTTGTCAAAATTTTATTTCTATAGAGAATTTTTGCAAAATTTTATTTCTATAGAACATTTTTGCAAAATTTTATTTCTATAGAAAATTTTGTCAAAATTATATTTCTACAGAAAATTTTTGCAAAATTTTATTTCTCTAGAAAATTTTTGCAAAATTTTATTTCTATAGAAAATTTTGTCAAAATTTTATATCTATGGAAAATTTTGTCAAAATTTTATTTCTATAGAAAATTTTGTCAAAATTTTATTTCTATGGAAAATTTTGTCAAAATTTTATTTCTATGGAAAATTTTGTCTATATAGAAAACTTTGTTTTTTTTGGAAATTTTGTCAAAATTTTATTTGTATAGAAAATTTTTGCAAAATTTTATTTCTATAGAACATTTTTGCAAAATTTTTTTTCTATAGAAATTTTTGTCAAAATTTTATTTCTATAGAAATTTTTTGCAAAATTTTATTTCTATAGAAAATTTTGTCATTATTCTGATTTGTTAATAATCAGAATAAAATTTTATTTCAATAGAAAATTTTTGCAAAATTTTATTTCAATAGAAAATTTTAGCAAAATTTTATTTCTATAAAAAATTTTTGCAAAATTTTATTTCTATAGAACATTTTTGCAAAATTTTATTTCTATAGAAAATTTTTGCAAAATTTTATTTCAATAGAAAATTTTAGCAAAATTTTATTTGTATAGAAAATTTTGTCAAAATTTTATTTGTATAGAAAATTTTTGCAAAATTTTATTTCTATAGAACATTTTTGCAAAATTTTATTTCTATAGAAATTTTTGTCAAAATTTTATTTCTATAGAAAATTTTTGCAAAATTTTATTTCTATAGAAAATTTTGTCAAAATTTTATTTCTATAGAAAATTTTGCGAAAATTTTATTTCTATAGAAAATTTTGCGAAAATTTTATTTCTATAAAAAATTGTTGCAAAATTTTATTTCTATAGAAAATTTTTGCAAAATTTTATTTCTATAGAAAATTTCTGCAAAATTTTAATTCTATAGAAAATTTTTGTAAAATTTTATTTCTATAGAGAATTTTTGCACAATTTTATTTCTATAGAAAATGCTTGCAAAATTTTATTTCTATAGAAATTTGTTGCAAAATTTTATTTCTATAGAAATTTTTTGCAAAATTTTATTTCTATAAAAAATTTGGCAAATTTTTATTTCTATAGAACATTTTGTCAAAATTTTTTTTTGTGAAGTATCTCTTAGTTGGAGATGAATATTCTGCAAAATCTACAAAAGCATCAAGAATTCTACCATCTACCAAACAGAAAAAATCTACCATTTTGGCAGAGTTCTACTAATTGTGGCAACTGATTGTGACTCCCATGGAAATTTAGATATTGCATCGGAATATATCAGAAAGTTTTTCAAAAGTATAGCGAATTTTATAAGAATATGCAAGTAAATCTCAAAGGGATATAATATGAAGAGGGATATGAAAATACAGATGGATATTTGAAACTGCATGGAAATCAAGAATATATAGTGAATTTGTCAACCAGCGAAACAAAATTTTTATTTATAAGAAAGTTTAAGTAAATTTCAAATACTAGAGGGCCAAACTTCAAATACTACAGCTGGTCATTTGAAACCTCGCGGAAATAAAGAATATATAAAAAATAAGATATGACGATATATGAGAAAACATTTGAAGCTAAAATAGTCCATATACGAAAATCAAAACAAAATTCAAAACAGGACCAAAGAAATTCTTAAGGGACTCAATCTCAAAGCATAACTACAAAGTTTGAAGCTAAAATTTGTCCATTGGTGGAATATTCGGTTATCAAAACAAAATTGCAAAGAAGGCTATTTACTATTTAAGACATTTTCGTAAGGCTCAAGATCCATCAAGAATCAATTGGTGTTGGAATAAATTAAAATTTAGGTATAAACTATTTATAACATTTTTATAATATTGATGTTTTATATTTCTGTTCTTATCATTTTTTTCAGATATGCTGAATTACGTCGCCGTATTACTGCTCGTATGGAATCTCTTAAAGTTCATTTATAAATTCCTTCGTTTTTTCTACATTTCCGCTTATAACATTACATCCTATTCTATCTGCAAATTATTTCCATTTTTTTATATACTTAGCACAACAATATTGTTTTCAATATTGTTTTTTCCTACTTTATTTTTGTTTAGTTTAATCACAAAGATTATTTTAGTATAATACATACATATATTCACAAAAGTTTTGTAATAATTGCCAAAAAACAGTGCATATTATTTGTAGAGGTGTTTTTGTTGTTTGAAGAAAAAAAATCAAAGCCTATATTCGAACAATCAACCAAACGTGTCATGGTTTTACTTTATTTTGATCAAACTAATATATATTTTTTTCAAATACATATATTAAATAGAAATTAAATTACATTTTTTTGTTTGTTTTTGTTTTTTTTTTTCTTTTTTTAACTTGCTAACATACCAATTTACCTATACATGTTGTGCTAATATTACTGTGTGCTTAAAGTGAAAAGTTTTTCCCCAAATGTTGGACTAAAGAAGTGTGTAATATATGGATTTAAATGAATTCGAGTACGTGCACAGAAAATATATCACCAAAAATTTGAAAAATTTTTATTTAAAAAAAAAATTATTTAACATCTAATTGATTTAAATTTTGGGAGCGCAAATTAAAAATACGGGATTTTTTCAAATATTTGAGAATTTATTCCGGAAAAAAAATGTAACAGACTGATCAATCCTATTATCGTCCATCGGGATTTTTCCCAATGTTTGAGAATTTATTCCGAATAAAATTGTAAAAGACTACTCAATCGAATTATTGTCCATCGGTAGCCAATATTTTGTCCCATCTTTCAGGCAACATACGGATAGCGCGATGTTTTCATCGACTCGTCGAAAAACTCAATCCGGAAATCGGCCCAAGTTTTGGCTTCCTCATAAGAACGAAGATGCCAGATGAACCGGGTCTGGCGTCATTGATCGAAACAAGTGAGAATCAGAAGGATCAATATTTGGACTGTATCCCGGTTGGGTAGGAATTCTCTTTCTTTAGTGTCTCCAAATAAATTTTTAAGGGGTTTGGAACATGCGGTCAAGCATTATAGTGCTTCAAATTATCCTTTGTCATGCATATTCAAATATTGGCTATAAAAAGGAGGTCTCTTGTCATTGAACTTAACATGGAATCGGGCAGCACTCAGTGATAAGAGAGAAGTTCACCAATGTGATATCACAATTGACTGAATAGTCTAAGTGAGCTTGATACATCGGGCTGCCACCTAACCTAACCTAACCATTGTGGCCATTTATCACGCAATGCTGGGCTCAAACGCATTAATTTAGTTGGATCCAAAGCTTCTACTGGTCCCACTAAATATACAACATAACCTTCTTTCCATGGATATTCGGTGTTTCCGCCGATGCACGGGGTTTGTATATGTTTTTTTGTTTTTTTTCGCTTGGGATCAGTGTTGCCACAATTTTTCTGGCTTTCGTCCCCAAAAATCCCAAATATAAATTAAAATTCCTCATAAAAATCCCCAATAAATTTTTGATCAGTTTTTCTAAAACAAAAAATGGGATCTTCTGTAGAAAATAATTTAAAAAGTTTGAAAATTTAAAAGAATATACAATTTTTGTTATACCAGCTTGCGAGCTGCAACAAGATCATTTCAAATTTCAAATTGCAGTTTTGTCACCATGAAATAAAAATTTACTTCTAAATACTACACGAACAAATTTTCCCAATTTGGGAACAAATCCCCAATACTGGCAACACTGCTTGGGGTTGTCGTAGTACATCCACTTACACATCACCAATTCTAGCAAAAACCTTTCCTTTGTTGCCTTTGTAACAGGATGCGTCATTGATCGGAACAAATGGTAATAAGGAGGAGCAATTTCTGGGCTATACCGCGGGTGAGGTAGGACTTCCAATTTGAGTGTTAATCAATAAGTCTTCACGGGTTTTGCAACCCGAGGCCATGCATTATCGTGCTTCAAAATCATGGCTATTATCAGGCATAGAGCTCGACCGAAGAATCGTCTTCGGCATTCGGCCAAAAATCGATAAACCGAAGAAGCCGAAGTTTTTTCAATAATTTATTTCATACCCACTGTTCCAGTCAAAACACCCAAATAAAAAAACCAAATACGAAAAAAAAACAAAATTTTCAAAGTCCTCCATATGGGAAAATTAAATAGATTCATATATTACGGAGCCTATTATGCTACGTTGTGGTAAGATATTTGAATGTTGGAATAGTTCCCCTTTTCAACATTTAAGAGCAGCGGCAATAAAATATTTAAGTACTCCGCCGACAAGCGGGGCTAGCGAACAATTCTTCAGTGCAGAAGGACACCTTTTTTCCGGCATATTTTAGATCAAGGTTGCATAAAGAAAATGTACCAAAAATCCTCTTTCATTTTCCAAAAGAAACATGGACATGGACTGAATACCTTTTATTGTAGGTTTTTTGCCTTTGTTCAATAAATTATACAAATATTGAAGTAAAACTCCCCAATCCTCTTTAATTAGAAATTTTAGGAATATATTCGGCTTCGGCCGATTTTTGTTTTTGCCGTACATCGGCTTAGACTTCAACCAAAAAACTCGCTTTGGTCGAGCAGTAATCACACAATACCCGATTCAAACGCATCAATTGAATTCGATGTAAAGCTCCAGTGATCGTTCCACCACTTTTGTTGCCTTTGGAGCAGCTGTTCGAAAGCTTCCCACAAATTCTGTTTTGAAACATGACAAATTTAGAACCAAAAAATGAAATCTATAAGGTTATGACATAAATATCCACCAATATAATCATCACAAACATTTTTTAAGAGCAAAATATTTTTTTTTAATGAGGGGCATGTAACATGTTTGTCGCAACCATGTTATTTTCTCAGAAATTATATATTTGATTTCGGATTATGTTTGGCGCGAAAACAATATTTTTGCGTCAAAAATATTCCATGTTACCAATCCAAGAATAGCATGTTTAAAATGATTATATTCCTTCTCTGCGTATAATTCCAGTATTGTCTGTTCCCAACTGCGCGATCTGCTTGTCAATCTCGCATTACTAATTTGAGCACTCAATAATTTTTCGGAAAGCTTAAATTATTTGAATCGAAATAATTTTTAATTGCATTAATTAATTTTTTATTGGAGTCGGCATAGGTTTTCGTAATTAAATCAATTTAAATTAAAAATTAATTGGATTCATAAGTGAAATATTTTTCTGTGTGTATATTTTAGTTCATTTAAAAAAATTCATATTTTGATTTTTATAAAATGTTAAAAAGTCTATTCGCTATATCACCAAAAATGTGTCCCCTACTCTTTAATTCATATATTGTTTTTTTGTATGCTTTTTTTTTACCTATAAAATATGTATGTCCCGTTATTACAAAACTTATGTTTGTCCTTTTAGTTTGAAGAAAAATTATTGAAAATCTTTAGAAATTGTTAATCAAAACAAAGAAATAACACATACATATTGTTTATTGAAAATTAATTAAAAAAGTATTTAACTTCCAAACAAACATTAATGAGCATACGCAAAACAAATTTGGTCTGAAATTCAATAATAGTTTAACAAAGTCTTTTTTTACACAAAATGTAAGCATAAATTATTGTAGTTCTTTTTTATATATATACAATACAGAGTAATGAACAAGTAATATGTTTTTAAAACCAAAAAAAAAAAAAAAGAAATTAAATATATATATTTAAAAATTCTCCGAGCTACCCCAGTGTTTAACAAAGAAAATCATGTGTTTTATTTAAATTTTTATAACTTGCATTATAGGATGGCAGTGTTTTATTCCTTTTGGAGTGTATCGGAATATTGATCATTTTTTTATTGATCGCGGTCAACAGTCTCTTTCTGTATGTCGAACGAGTTCTATCGATAGACTGAAATGCTAAGAAACAGCTGATTTTTGATTTTAAATTCAGTTGCTTGTCTCCATATAAGTCGATCGATAGTGTTCGTTCGACATACAGAAACAGGCTGTAAACTCTATCTACAGGGTAGCTGACACACACTGACAGCTACATGATACGGATTGTAGAGGCAATCAATTCCAATGTTGAAAAAGTACGCTCATATTTTTGTACTTTATTGTCTAGCGGTAAAAAATTAAAGTAAACTTTTTGGTTCCAAAACGTTACCAAACCGTTGTCAAAATTTTATTTCTATACAAAATTTTGTCAACATTTTATTTCTATAGAAAATTTTGTCAAAATTTTATTTCTATTGAAAATTTTGGCAACATTTTATTTCCACAGAAAATTTTGTCAAAATTGTATTTCTATAGAAAATTTTGTCAACATTTTATTTCTATAGACAATTTTGTCAAAATTTTATTTCTATAGAAAATTTTGTCAAAATTTTATTTCTATAGAAAATTTTGTCAAATTTTTATTTCTATAGAAAATTTTGTCAAAATTTTATTTCTATAGAAAATTTTGTCAAAATTTTATTTCTATAGAAAATTTTGTCAAAATTTTATTTCTATAGAAAATTTTGTCAAAATATTATTTCTATAGAAAATTTTGTCAAAATTTTATTTCTATAGATGATTTTGTCAAAATTTTATTTCTATAGAAAATTTTGTCAAAATTTTATTTCTATAGAAAATTTTGTCAAAATTTTATTTCTATAGAAAATTTTGTCAAAATTTTATTTCTTTAGAAATTTTTGTCAAAATTGTATTTCAATAGAAAATTTTCTCAAAATTTTATTTCTATAGAAAATTATGTCAAAATTTTATTTCTATAGACAATTTTGTCAAAATTTTATTTCTATAGACAAAATTTTATTTCTATAGAAAATTTTGTCAAAATTTTATTTCTTTAGTAAATTTTATCAAAATTTTATTTCCATAGAAAATTTCGTAAACATTTTATTTCTTTAGAAAATTTTGTCAAAATTTTATTTCTATAAAAAATTTTGTCAAAATTTTATTTCTATAGAAAATTTTGTTAAAATTTTATTTCTAGAGAAAATTTGTCAAAATTTTATTTCTATAGAAAATTTTGTCAAAATTTTATTTCTATAGAAAATTTTGTCAAAATTTTATTTCCACAGAAAATTTTGTCAAAATTGTATTTCTATAGAAAATTTTGTCAACATTTTATTTCTATAGACAATTTTGTCAAAATTTTATTTCTATAGAAAATTTTGTCAAAATTTTATTTCTATAGAAAATTTTGTCAAAATTTTATTTCTATAGAAAATTTTGTCAAAATTTTATTTCTATAGAAAATTTTGTCAAAATTTTATTTCTATAGAAAATTTTGTCAAAATTTTATTTCTATAGAAAATTTTGTCAAAATATTATTTCTATAGAAAATTTTGTCAAAATTTTATTTCTATAGATGATTTTGTCAAAATTTTATTTCTATAGAAAATTTTGTCAAAATTTTATTTCTATAGAAAATTTTGTCAACATTTTATTTCTTTAGAAATTTTTGTCAAAATTGTATTTCAATAGAAAATTTTCTAAAAATTTTATTTCTATAGAAAATTTTGTCAAAATTTTATTTCTATAGACAATTTTGTCAAAATTTTATTTCTATAGAAAATTTTGTCAAAATTTTATTTCTATAGAAAATTTTCTCAAAATTTTATTTCTTTAGTAAATTTTATCAAAATTTTATTTCCATAGAAAATTTAGTAAACATTTTATTTCTTTAGAAAATTTTGTCAAAATTTTATTTCTATAGACAATTTTGTCAAAATTTTATTTCTATACAAAATTTTGTCAACATTTTATTTCTATACAAAATTTTGTCAACATTTTATTTCTATAGAAAATTTTGTCAAAATTTTATTTCTATTGAAAATTTTGGCAACATTTTATTTCCACAGAAAATTTTGTCAAAATTGTATTTCTATAGAAAATTTTGTCAACATTTTATTTCTATAGGCAATTTTGTCAAAATTTTATTTCTATAGAAAATTTTGTCAAAATTTTATTTCTATAGAAAATTTTGTCAAAATTTTATTTCTATAGAAAATTTTGTCAAAATTTTATTTCTATAGAAAATTTTGTCAAAATTTTATTTCTATAGAAAATTTTGTCAAAATATTATTTCTATAGAAAATTTTGTCAAAATTTTATTTCTATAGATGATTTTGTCAAAATTTTATTTCTATAGAAAATTTTGTCAAAATTTTATTTCTATAGAAAATTTTGTCAAAATTTTATTTCTATAGAAAATTTTGTCAACATTTTATTTCTTTAGAAATTTTTGTCAAAATTGTATTTCAATAGAAAATTTTCTAAAAATTTTATTTCTATAGAAAATTTTGTCAAAATTGTATTTCTATAGACAATTTTGTCAAAATTTTATTTCTATAGAAAATTTTGTCAAAATTTTATTTCTATAGAAAATTTTCTCAAAATTTTATTTCTTTAGTAAATTTTATCAAAATTTTATTTCCATAGAAAATTTAGTAAACATTTTATTTCTTTAGAAAATTTTGTCAAAATTTTATTTCTATAAAAAATTTTGTCAAAATTTTATTTCTAGAGAAAATTTTGTCAAAATTTTATTTCTAGAGAAAATTTTGTCAAAATTTTATTTCTATAGAAAATTTTGTCAAAATTTTATTTCTATAGAAAATTTTGTCAAAATTTTATTTCTATTGAAAATTTTGTCAAAATATTAGTTTTATAGAAAATTTTCTCAAAAAATTTTTGTCTATAGAAAATTTTGTCAAAATTTTATTTTATAGAACGAAAAGTATTGTAGGGAAAATTTTTTGGGAACGTGGGGGAAAGTAAGGAACTTTTTTTGTCCTTGTAGGGTAAACCGAAAAATGTCTCTGGCATCGCTGCTTGAAGGAGCAAAGCACTTGCTGCTCTTGCCAGAACGTAGTGAATTTTCGAACATTGTGATCTCCGACGACATGTTTTTCCCTGCCAAAATATCCGAGCATACGAACGATAATGTGAGCCTCTACAGCAAGTTGTGGTCCACTATAAATTTCTGAATAATATATGTAGTTACAACACCTCAGGCAATGTAGCCTTGGCTTAAGTATTGAGCAGTTTCGTGGTCCAGGTGGCGGTGTGTAGTCCGAAGGAGGTGGTAGTTTAATGGATAATTTGACGGGCATCGAAGAGTACACCAATCATCGCTCAAGTTTTTGTTGCTGAGAAGAACTTTTGAAACCTCATTAGCTAGTGACACGAAATTGGCACGCGTGCATCACATAAATATTCCAATCTTGTGGAGCCAGGACAGTACGCAAAACATTTTACCCTGTGACGACGAATGGCATATATATGTCCCATTTTGTATTTCCGCTGTAACATTTATCAACCAATTTTCAAAATTAGATTCTTCTATCGACGCAGAATATAGCCAGTGTTGCCAGTATTTTTTGGCCCTTGTCCCCAAACTGGTGCGCTTTCGTCCCCAAAAAATCCCCAAGTTAAATTAAAATTCCCCACAAAAATCCCCAATAAAATTTTTGACAAGTTTTTATGACAAATCAAAAAATAATTAAATAGGCTCTGCTGCAAAATAACCTTGTCGTGCCTATCCAAATATTGTGGTCATATATATAACGCAATGCTGGGCTTAAACGCATCATTTGAATTCGATCCAAAGCTCCTGTATTTGTTTCACTCGGTTGCAACAGCTCATAGTACACTACACCCAACTGAATCCACTAAATACTCAGCATATGCTTCTTTCCATGGATATTCGACCTTTCCGTCGATGTTGAGACATGCCAATCACGCATAGAGCTCGTGATAAACTGATTTTCTGCTGCAGAAAATCTACAATAATTTAAACACATTAAATATACAGTGGCGTGCAGAAAAGAGTACATTATTATTTTTTTTTTTTAATTCTAAACGAATAAAAAAACGGCAAGAAGAAACTCAAAATAATTTTAGTTTTCCTTTATTCCTTCTTCAATTCTAAATAAAACAACAAAAAACTCAAAACAAAAAGTAAAGAATTAAGAGAGATAAATAAACATAACAAAAAAACTCGCATGTACTCAATTTAGCACTTTTCTCTACCGGTGTCAGTTGGAACATTTTCTAGTACTTGGTCCATATCCCTTTAGTTTTTAATAACATATTTATACGTTTTGGCATAATTTCAACCAATTCCTGTATAATTTCATCTGTTATAGTCTGCCTTTCAAGCTGTACTCGTTCCCACAGGTCTTCTAATTTTGATGGAGCTGATTTGTACAATCCTAGCCGTCTTCCCACGATTGACCATAAATTCTCAATCTGGTTGAGGTCGGGGCTTTGCGCTGGCCAATTTGAAATTTTTGCTCACTAAGCCATTTTTTCACTATTTTTGCGCTATGCTTCGTATCACCATCCTGTCAACAAATTCGGGAAGATGAGTCTGCAATATGGCGAGGTTAGTCTTCCTTCTTCATTATACCATCAATTTTCTGCAATGGCCCAATGTGTCACCAACTGAAGCAGCCCCAAACAATGATGCTGCCACCCCATGGTATCGTTGAATGGTATCACCAGGACGACGCCAGCAATATTGTTTACCGTCAAATTGGAAACGGTTAAATTTTGATTCATCTGACCAGATAACACGTTTCCAGTCATCTGTCGTCCAATTTTTATGCTTTCTTGCAAACTTCATTCGCGCTTTTTGATTCTTTTCGGACAATACAATTTTATTTTTTTACAGCTGAAACATAATCAATGTTGTGGAGCGCTCGTCTTACTGTCCATTCACTAACTTGCTTATTTTTGGCAACAGTAGTATTTTTCGGCGTTACGGACTTGTTCTGTCTTATTTCTGCCATCATAAGGCGTCCGCTTCGGTCAACAGTTTTCGGCGACCTCTGGTTTGCTCTTTGGGAATAGTATTTCGTCTTTTTTGGACGCGAGGTCTGAGAACAAGAAAAAGTCGCTGGAGGCCAGATCTGGAGAATACGGTGGGTGGGGAAGCAATTCGAAGCCCAATTCATGCATTTTGGCCATCGTTCTCAATGACTTGTGGCACGGTGCGTTGTCTTGGTGGAACAACACTTTTTTCTTCTTCATATGGGGCCGTTTTGCCGCGATTTCGACCTTCAAACGCTCCAATAACGCTATATAATAGTCACTGTTGATGGTTTTTTCCCTTCTCAAGATAATCGATAAAAATTATTCCATGCGCATCCCAAAAACAGAGGCCATTACTTTGCCAGCGGACTTTTGAGTCTTTCCACGCTTCGGAGACGGTTCACCGGTCGCTGTCCACTCAGCCGACTGTCGATTGGACTCAGAAGTGTAGTGATGGAGCCATGTTTCATCCATTGTCACATATCGACGGAAAAACTTGGGTGTATTACGAGTTAACAGCTGCAAACACCGCTCAGAATCATCAACACGTTGTTGTTTTTGGTCAAATGTGAGCTCGCGCGGCACCCATTTTGCACAAAGCTTCCGCATATCCAAATATTGATGAATGATATGACCAACACGTTCCTTTGATATCTTTAAGGCTTCTGCTATCTCGATCAACTTCATTTTACGGTCATTCAAAATCATTTTTTTTATGTTTTCGTCGGTAACCACCTCTTTCGGGCGTCCAATGTGCTCATTTCACCCCGCTTGAATTTTGCATACCAATCCATTATTGTTGATTTCCCTGGGACAGAGTCCGGAAACTCATTATCAAGCCAAGTTTTTGCTTCCACCGTATTTTTTCCCTTCAGAAAACAGTATGTTATGAAAACACGAAATTCCTTTTTTCCATTTTTTTCATAATAACAAAAGTTGCTTCACAAAAGACGCTCTATCTCTCAAACTAATTGACTTACTATATAAAAATAATATGCATTTAATACTAGCGACGCCATGTGTCAGACCGGGGACTTATCAGCCAACCTGTTATATTCTGCCATACAAGCTGTACTCGTCCCACAGTTCTTCTAATTTTGATGGAGCTGATTTGTACAATCCCAGCCGTCTTCCCACGATTGACCATAAATTCTCAATCTGGTTGAGGTCGGGGCTTTGCGCTGGCCAATTTGAAATATTTGCTCACTAAGCCATTTTTTCACTATTTCTGCGCTATGCATCGGATCGCCATCGTGTTGAAATACGACTTCATCTTCAGGATAGGCACTCTTGTCAACAAACTCGGGAAGATGAGTCTTCAATATGGCGAGGTAGTCTTCCTTCTTCATTATACCATTAGTTTTCTGCAATGGCCCAATGTGTCACCGAGTGAAGCAGCCCCAAACCATGATGCTTCCACCCCTATGCTTCACAGTTTGTTTAATATGGTGGCGTTGAATGGTATCACCAGGACGACGCCAGCAATATTGTTTACCGTCAGATTGGAAACGGTTAAATTTTGATTCATCTGACCAGATAACACGTTTCCAGTCATCTGTCGTCCAATTTTTATGCTCTCTTGCAAACTTCATTCGCGCCTTTTGATTCTTTTCGGACAATGCAGGTTTATTTTTTTTACAGCTGAAACATAATCAATGTTGTGGAGCGCTCGTCTTGCTGTCCATTCACTAACTTGCTTATTTTTGGCAACAGTAGTATTTTTCGGCGTTACGGACTTTTCCTGTCTTATTTCTGCCATCATAAGCATTAGCGTAGCTAGACAATTTTCCTAGGGGGGGCTATAGCCCCCCTAGAAAAAAATTAATAGACTGAACTTCAGTTCGATCCATGTTTTATTTTATAAAAATTAATAAAAAATCAGACTTCAATATAACTCGACAATTAATTTATAAAAAAGTAACTAAAAGTACTTCCACACTTTTTCCCAGCAAAAAAATTTTTGTGTTGTGTTTCTAAAGGCACAACTGTAAAAGCACTTCCAAAAATGTCTTCACAAAGAAGTTAATTATTTTAAATACGCAGGAAGTTGTTTTGATTCAATTTTTTATAACTCATTTTTTCTTTAATGGGTATTGTTTTTTTTTTGTTTTTAATGGGTTGTTGTTGTAACAGTTTATTGTGATTCAATCCATTTTTATGTTATACGCTTTGGTATTCAGCTTATGGTCAGATCGAGGAACTCTGCGACGTGTTGTGTTTTTAATGGGTAATTTTTTTGTAATGGATTAAAAAAGAGTAAAAGTTTATAAAATGGTACTAATCCATTCTAGAAAATTTTAATATTTTAATACTTTTTGAAAATATTCGATAAACAAGCTTTATAATGCATTAAAAATCATAAAAACTTTTATTCGGGAAAATATCACAAAATTCACCTTATAGTAAAGAAACCAACTTTCAATTTAGAAGACAATGTTAAGAAATAAAATCGGCAACTGCTACCACAATGCAAAGTCGTAAATAGGTTTTCAAATTCTGGGGGGGCTAAAATTTTTCTGGGGGGGTCTAAGCCCCCTCTCCAGAGGCCTTCCTACGCTTATGATCATAAGGCGAGCGTCCGCTTCGGTCAACAGTTATCGGCGGCCTCTGGTTTGCTCTTTGGAAGTAGTATTTCGTCTTTTTTGGACGCGAATGACCACAGACTGACTTATATTTATTTCCTCGGCTATTTTCCGCGATGAAGATCCATTATTAGTTAAGGAAACTATATTGTCCTCCACATCTTGCGATAACTTTGTCATTTTAATTTTTACTTTATATTATTGCAGTACACTTCGAATAAAGGGTTAACTCTTACTAGCAAACACGTTTCTAAACAAACATTCAAAAACACAGTCTATCATTCAAGCACGCAAACGCAAAATATATATGACTTTAAGTATTCTTTTTGTATTTCATGTATTGGTTGTCTGAGGTGGCTGATTTTTAATATAATGTGTATCAACTCCTCTTCTATCCTTTTTCTCAGCGACACTAATGAGACATATGTGTCCCATTCATTGTCTCCGGTAAGAAAAATGGTTGACCAATTCAATGTGGGGAATATATGGATACTCATTACTATTATTACCGCAACTAAATGCATGTTTCTGTTAAATAATGTTTCTTTGCATCGGGTCGTGGGTGCCCAAAACTATGCAATATAAATATAACTGTTTGACTGTTTGCGTTGCTGGCTATAGCTATAATTGTCTGTCCATGACAATAACAGCTACGTAGCCCAGTGGATAGTGTGTTGGCATATTTTGGCGACACTTTACTTAGTAAATAGGTGCATTTTGAATATGAATCTGCAAAAAAAACTTACTTTTATCGAGTGGTTAATACTTCGTTGTCAAAGGGTTAAAGGTATGATATCACTCACTTTTCGCAACATGGTGGTGAGTATTGCGAATGTTTCAACCAAGTATTTCAACCGACAAATTATACGGCATCCGGGGAAAGAAAACCAATTAGAACGATCTCATAGATTACCCCAAACGCCGCTACATGAGCTACTACCATCTCGCAGGTTCATGTAACTTAGAAGATCTCTTTAAACATTTAAACATAAGCATAACTCTCAGAAGAGGAACTGGCCCTAGAGATCAAAAAGAAAGTCAAAGAAGAATACCTGAACATGTAGTTGGAACACTCGATAAAATATAACTGAAACTAAGGTATTGATAAGTAATGGTCAACTTTGGAAGCCCTCTAGAATCCTGTTAGTAGGGTATCAGCCACCTTAGCGACGTAACGGTGGAGGTAGTTTAACCTATAATTTCATTAATTTACCATTTATGAAGCGAATGTTCGTTTGTGAAATCTTTTGTGTTCTCTGTTTAAATAGGTTTGTGTTCAATATATTATTTGTTTCAATATTAGAATATTTTTTATGTCAACAGTTACTATAAAGAAACATTTCTCAGTACACTCCGTCATAATGATATTCCAGATTAACGCATAAAAAATAAGGTCGCTCCTTCCATTTACTATGCAATGGATGAAACAAAGTTTTCGTATTTCGTTTTCTTTTTAGCTTCTGATATGAAATTTTGCGAAAAAGATTTTCAATATTTTATGAAGAAATGACATAACAATATTTTATTGATATCGATTAATCTTCGAAAGAACTAAAATAAAAAAAAAACTATCACCATATAAGTGTACATGTGTGACCATAAATCCAATAACATCTACGTATTCCTGTTATGCATAAAATTCACACACTTTGGCAAATACATCACACACTATCGATGTCCTTATGAATATAACTTTTGCAAGGATATATGAATGCATTAATTTTCCGGAATACATCATTCATTCACTATTCGCTATTAGCCACATGAGCGGCAAGCATTTGGTAACAGTTGCTGTCAATATATTATTTGAAATGGCATATGATTTTCGACATAATATCACAGGATATTGTGCAAGTGCAAAAGAAAACTTTTTATAGAAAAGCTGTGAAACAAAGACAAGTATTGAATGTTAAATTTGTTAAAGGCGAACAAGGCATTGAATTATTGTGATTGATTTTTTATGATCAAATAAGAAGGGTCCCAAAGAATAAACAACCTTAAAAAACAATTGAAAACTGATTCCATTATATTGAATGATGAGGTACTGCTTGGGAAAATCTTTCTTACTCTGAAAGTTTGAAAAGTGTTTTTTTTCTGCATGTAGGCTAAGATTGAAATTGCGCATTTTCGTTTTTATTTCTATACAAAATTTTATCAACATTTTATTTCTATAGAAAATTTTGTCAAAATTTTATTTCTATCGAAAATTTTGTCAAAATTTCATTTCTATAGAAATTTTTGTAAAAATATTCCTATAGAAATTTTTGTAAAAATTTTATTCCTATAGAACATTTTGTGAAAATTTTATTTCTATAGAAAATTTTGTCAAAATTTTATTTCTATAGAAAATTTTGTCAAAATTTTATTTCTACAGAAAATTTTGTCAAAATTTTATTTCTATAGAAAATTTTGTCAAAATTTTATTTCTATAGAAAATTTTGTCAAAATTTTATTTCTATAGAAAATTTTGTCAAAATTTTATTTCTATAGAAAATTTTGTCAAAATTTTATTTCTATAGAAAATTTTGTCAAAATTTTATTTCTATAGAAAATTTTGTCAAAATTTTATTTCTATAGAAAATTTTGTCAAAATTTTATTTCTATAGAAAATTTTGTCAAAATTTTATTTCTATAGAAAATTTTGTCAAAATTTTATTTCTATAGAAAATTTTGTCAAAATTTTATTTCTATAGAAAATTTTGTCAAAATTTTATTTCTATAGAAAATTTTGTAATAATTTTGGATGGATGGTTGGATGTACAGCTGTTTCGGAATTACCACATTTTTTCATCAGCATCCTCTACTTGCAGCAAAACTATCAACCAATTATCAGAATAAATTCGGGTAATTCACTCAACCCAAAGTGAACTACACTTGAACCTCCCGAAAAAGGGTTTGATAGTCGGCTACTGCCTAAACAAATTTGCCAGCATATCTCTTTTCCTTTGCCAAACTCAAATCATCGATTTGAATGTATTTGGCTGGGTTTGTTTTTGAGCGTGCTTCCTCTATCTTCATTCGTTTTGTTTGTTATTGGTGGCTTCTCTTCAATCGTTATTGTTGTTTTTGATCTCAGCTTAAAGCCATACATTGACTAAACTACAAGTGTAGCTTAACCAACAGAGGAAAAGTATGCTTGTCAAATTTATTTGGGCAAAGCCCTATAGACTGCAAGATGTTTGGATGTACAGCTGTTTCGGAATTACCACATTCCTCATCAGCATCCTCTACTTGAGCAAAATTATCAACCAATTATCAGAATAAATTCGGGTAATTCACTCAACCCAAAGTGAACTACACTTGAACCTCCCGAAAAAGGGTTTGATAGTCGGCTACTGCCTAAACAAATTTGCCAGCATATCTCTTTTCCTTTGCCAAACTCAAATCATCGATTTGAATGTATTTGGCTGGGTTTGTTTTTGAGCGTGCTTCCTCTATCTTCAATCGTTTTGTTTGTTATTGGTGGCTTCTCTTCAATCGTTATTGTTGTTTTTGATCTCAGCTTAAAGCCATGCATTGACTAAACTACAAGTGTAGCTTAACCAACACTTTGGGTTGAGTGAATTACCCGAATTTATTCTGATAATTGGTTGATAGTTTTGCTGCAAGTAGAGGATGCTGATGAGGAATGTGGTAATTCCGAAACAGCTGTACATCCAACCATCTTGCAGTCTATAGGGCTTTGCCCAAATAAATTTGACAAGCATACTTTTCCTCTGTTGGTTAAGCTACACTTGTAGTTTAGTCAATGCATGGCTTTAAGCTGAGATCAAAAACAACAATAAAAATTTTATTTCTATAGAAAATTTTGTCAAAATTTTATATCTATAGAAAATTTTGTAAAAATTTTATTTCTACAGAAAATTTTGTCAAAATTTTATTTCTATACAAAATTTTGTCAAAATTTTATTTCTATACAAAATTTTGTCAACATTTTATATTTATAGAAAATTTTGTAAAAATTTTATTTCTATTGAAAATTTTGTCAAAATTTTATTTCTATAGAAAATTTTGTCAAAATTTTATTTCTATAGAAAATGTTGTCAAAATTTTATTTCTATAGAAAATGTTGTCAAAATTTTATATCTATAGAAAATTTTGTAAAAATTTTATTTCTACAGAAAATTTTGTCACAATTTTATTTCTATACAAAATTTTATCGAAATTTTATTTCTAAAAAAATTTTATCAAAATTTTGTCATTTTCATTTCATTCATTCATTTTTCAAATTCTTCCTTATTAATTTTATTTTTTAATACAATTCATTTAATGAGATTTTATCACAGTAGATATTACAACAAATGAGACTCTGGCTGGCAATATAAGCTATGTCATTTAAGATACATATTATTAAAGGCAATAACAGGCTAAAGACCTTTATATGAATTAACAAAAGTCAAATATTGTTGAAAATTAACATGCATGCAGAAGATTATCTAATTCAATAACCTAAAACAAACATATATTTTCAATTTGATGATTTAATAGTAAAAAAAGAAATATTTTAATATACTTGCTCTACACAAGACCTTATCAAACAATAAGGGGAAGTTTCAATTTTGGAAAAATAATTTAAATTTAGCCTTTTGATGAAATCACAAATTTTCTCATATCCAGTTTCATTATGAAGTAATGAAGTAGAGTATCTCCAATTCTTTCCATTGATAATTTTTAAACATTTATTTTGTACAATCTGTAACTTCTCCAAATGTGTCTTTGCAGCTTTGTACCAAATTGGACATGCATATGTTAAAATAGGTCTTATGATACCTTTGAACAGAAGATTCTTATTTTTATGATTCAGCAGAGACTTTCTACACAAAAGCGGCCACAACGCCCTTAACGATTTTAACGATTTGTTACGGATCTCTTCTAAGTGTTTCCCATAAGTTAATTTTTTATCTAACGTGACCCCCAGATACTTGACACTATCAGCAACCGCAATCGTTTCATCTCCAAACTTAAGCCTTCGATTCGGCTTCCTTTTAGGGGATTTATTATAAGGAAAAATAATCGCCTGCGTTTTACTGGGATTTATTTTAATCTTCCATTTCGAAAAATACCTTTTGCAAGACGCCAGTCCTTTTTCCATTTTCTTCAAAAGCGCTTTAGTTACCTTACTAGTAGTAATAAGCGCAGTATCATCTGCATAATAAGCAACTTGCATGTACGATGGAGGATAAAAATCCGATGTGTATATTGAGTAAAGCAAAGGCGAGAGAACGGAACCTTGTGGCAAACCAGTAGAAAGAACTTTTCTGTCCGAGTTGATGTTGTTGACAGCGACGATAAAAGATCTCCCATCAAGAAAATCAGAGATAGTTCTGCTGAGATAATTTGGCACGTTTCCTCGAATTAATTTATAAATAAGACCCTTATGCCATACAGTGTCAAAAGCTTTTTCTATAGCAAGGAGGACAAGTCCTGTAGATTGTTTATTGCGTCTGTTGTTACCAATAATATTTCCAATTCTAGTGATTTGATGCACACAACTATGACCGCTTCTGAACCCAAACTGCTCATTACATAATATCGAATTGTCCTCCGCAAAACTGAAAAGCCGTGAATGGATAGTTTTTTCGTATACTTTGGAAAGATTACTCAGTAAGCTGATGGGCCTATAATTTCTCGGGTTAGTTTTAGATTTATTTGGCTTATGAATGGCAATAACCTTAGCTTTTTTAAAACACTCAGGAAAATAATTTAGCGAAAGACAACTGTTGAAAAGCAATACCAAAAGTTTTAGTGCTTTTTCAGGCAACTGCTTTATCAATACATTTGATATGCCATCAAATCCAGGAGATTTAGACGCTTTAAGGCCAGAAATTATGCTCACAATTTCATTAAAAGTGATACGATCAATAGTATCAGGATTGACTTCATCCTCAAATAGACTTTTAACACACGATTCCACTTCAGCCTCAATAGAATGCCTATAACCTGCAGTAATATTATTTGCACTTATAAATGTATCCGCCAGCACTTGAGCCTTCTCCCGATCAGAAATTATTTTAATGTTGTTTTGAAGTAGAGTGGGAATCGTGATATTTCCTTTACCACGCAAACTTCTACTGATCCTCCAGAATGACTTATCTTATCTTATTTTATTTCTATTGAAAATTTTGTCAAAATTTTATTTCTATAGAAAATTTTGTCAAAATTTTATTTCTATAGAAAATTTTATCAAAATTTTATTTCTATAGAAAATTTTGTCAACATTTTATTTCTATAGAAAATTTTATTTCTTTAGAAACTTTTTCAAAATTTTATTTCTATTGAAAATTTTGTCAAAATTTTATCTCTTTAGAAAATTTTGTCAAAATTTTATTTCTATAGAAAAAAAAATTTTTTATATATATATATATATATATATATATATATATATATATATATATATATATATATATATATATATATATATATATATATATATATATATATATATATATATATATATATATATATATATATATATATATATATATATATATATATATATATATATATATATATATATATATATATATATATATATATATATATATATATATATATATATATATATATATATATATATATATATATATATATATATAGATATAGATATATATTTCAAATTTTGTCAACATATATTTTGTAATAATTTTATTTCTATAGAAAATTTTATCAAAATTTCATTTCTGTACAAAATTTATGAGGTACTTTTTTGCAAAATCTACTAAAACATCAACAATTCTACCAATCTAACAAACAATAAAAAAATTACCATTTTTGTTAGAATTCTAACAAGAAATTATTGTCAAATTTATTCGCGGAAAATTCTATCACTCAGGTCCAAAGTATTTGCTTCCATTAAAGTTATCTTATTTAGATAGCTATTTGTTATCTCATGATGTTATCCTTGATGTTAGTAAGCGATTTCTTAACGCAATTATTTCAAGAAATTTCACATGAAATGAAATTTAGTCATTATGCTTATTGTCATTATTTACAGTTAAATATTTTTAAAATTGTTAAAGACATATACATCCATGGCGTTATCTCATCCATCTGCAAATAAAACTGTCTAGATTTTTACGAAATGCCCTTTAATGAAAGTCAAAAGCCACAACCAAAGTCAATGCGGTTAAAAAATTTCTCTTCAGTGTTGATTGTTTCTACCCATGTCCTTTCATGTATTGGAACATGGTTGACGATTACCACGTGCCATACTTATGAACATGGTCCTACCATTAGCGTAGCTAGACAATTTTCCTAGGGGGGGCTATAGCCCCCCTAGCTAAAACTTTATAGACTGAACTTATAAGTTCGACTAATGTTTTATTTCATAAAATTGAATAAAGAAATAGACATCAAAATAACTCGACAATCAATTTATAATAAAGCAACTAAAAGTACCCTATGGGAAATTGGTGCAAATTGCTCCAGTTAGTTGCAGCAAAAAATCTTTTCCCAGCAAAAAATCGGGAGTTGTTCTAAAGGCACAACTTTAAAAGCACTTCCAAAAATGTCTTCACAAAGAAGTTAACTATTTTAACTACACAGGAAGTTTTTTTACTTCATTTTTTTATATTTTAATGCGTAATTTTTTGTTTTCTTTTTTCAAATCGTTAAAAAAAAAGAGTAAGAATAAATAAAATGGTACAAATTATTCAAATTTTGCCACAAAAATGCTAAATCCATTATAGAAAAATCGATAATATTTGAAAAAAAAAACGTTTCAAACAAGCGTTAGAATGCATTAAAAATCATAAAAAAGTATAAAAATTATTTATTTGGGAAAATATCACAAAATTTTTAATTCACATTCAAAACACTGAATTCGGATCACACCTTAAGAAGTGATGCAAATTCATTGCAACGGTTCGTTCTATGACAAGTTCATATTACATTCATCATTTCTCCGCCAATTTTGTACCACTTCCAGACCCAAAAAGAACATTTTCCCTTCTTTTTTGGGGACACTTTTTTGCAGCATTATTAAGATATTATTTTATGAAAGAATAGTTTAATATCAATTACTATTTTTTATTCAACTAAATCATAAGTTCAACCACAGCTTTATTGCATAAATATCAGGCTTTTACCACAACCCAAGTAATTCGATTGTGCATGAAAGTCTTTAGTGGAACTTTGTGCGTTGTACGAGTATATACTTGTTTAATTTTTATAAAAATGTAAAATCGTAAATAGGTTTTCAAATTCTGGGGGGGGGGGGGGGGCTAAAATTTTTCTGGGGGGTCTAAGCCCCCTCCCCAGAGGCCTTCCTACGCCTATGGGTCCTACACATTACAATATTTATTTCCTCACACAACTGGTTATAACAAACACGGTTAAAATTATTCTTGTCATTGCTACAATCTTCAGTGACACTCAAGCCTTACTCAATATTAAGACCTTATGTTTGATTACTCTATATCAAAAGTTATGGTTATGGACGCAAAAAGGTTCGCTCCATATGTGTCTCATGCAACTGACGGTACAAGAACAGTGATTGAAATTATTTTTGTCAACACAAGAAATTCAAGCTTAATTTCGACTTGGCTCTTAAATACGTGTGCCAAATATGATTGTGGCTAAAATATGTTCGATCGACTAGTGGTTTACCAAGCAGCCTGTTTAACATTGTTGTGTATGTTATGGTTCATTCAAACACTTGGCTAACAAACTGAGATTGATACATTTGTGTTGCAAGTTGTTCGAAAATTACAATAATCTCGTTCACAATATGTGCTTTATATTAAGCAGATGTCAAATACTACTTTGCATGCTTTGTGATGATACACTGTATGGATGTTAAAAAGAATAAAATAATTTTCTCCCCAATGCGAGTATTTTATTTAAAAGAAAATAAACATACATTTACGAAAAGCGTTGCAACAAGTGCCTCTAATTTTTTTATAAGAATTTAACGAAAAAAAAAAAAATAATAATATATTTCTTTTATGAATAGTGTTCACAAAAATTTCCAAACACGGAATTAATAAATTGTATGAAAAAAACATAAATTTAAAAATACTGGTTTTCATTGAAAAATATGTATACATAATATTACTAAACTATTTAATGTTATAAATGAAGTATACATATTTTCCGACAATGAAAAATATGTACGTTTACATAATATATACCATACTAAAAATTTCATGCATTAATTGTATCTCTTCTCTTTCTTTTGGATTTTTGTCCCTAATTCTTAATGTCTGCATAATTGGTCAAAATGTATGAAAACTTTTATTAAAAACCTCATTAAAGCCTAACAAGTAAATAGCATAATTTTATAACATTTTATATTACTTATAAACATGAGCACGAACGATTCCAGTTAATTTATAAATTTTTTTTATTTCGTCAACCTTTTCTAGAAATAAACAATCTTCGAAGCACTACGGCGTCTCAAACTGAACTGAAAAAAAATGCTATTTTTGGACGGTGAACATGAAATATTTTTGTTAAAAAAATGTTGTTTTCTAGCCCAACATGTGGTGCTTGTTTCTTATATAACATACATATATCTTACGCCCGATATGCACTTATATGGCTTAGAAGTCAGATTTTTGCTCTGATTTGCTTCAAATTTTGCACAAAGAGTATATTTTATAGTATCGTTAAGTGTGCCAAGTTTTTATTTATGTCCTGTTCCTGTATATCGAACGAAAACCCACTCGAAAGAAAGACAGTCACTCGAATTCGAATGAATTGGGGTTTCTCTAGTTTTGAAAGTTCGATTCGTTTTTATGAGAATCAGGGATGGAAAATACAATTTTTAAGACAGTACAAAAAAGGTATTTTTGAGCGAAAAATTACTTTTTACTAAATTTCAACAAAAAATCCATTGGAAGATTATTGTCAAGCAAGAGCTCCTTTAGACTGAATTAAAAAAAAAAATAAAATTTGGTTTGTCAACTCCTCAATTTTAAATATATATATTTTTTTTTAGTTGTATATCCGCTTATAAAGTCTACTGTAGTATTGTAACCACAGTTGGTAGAATTCTACAGTTTGTAGATTGGTAGAAGTCATGGTACTTTATAAATTTTCTGTAGATAAATAAAAATAAAATTTTGACAAAATATATATAGAAATAAAATTTTGATAAAATTTCTATACAAATTAATTTTGACAAAATTTTCTATAGAAAAAAAATTTTGACAAAAATTTCAACAGAAATAACATTTTGACAAAATTTTCTATAGAAATAAAATTTTCACAAAATGATCTATAGGAATAACATTTTTACAAAATTTTCTATAGAAATATAATTTTGACAAAATTTTCTATAGAAATATAATTTTGTTGTTGTTTTTTTATTTCAGCTTAAAACCATACATTGACTAAACTACAAGTGTAGCTTAACCAATAGAGGAATATAGGGCTTTGCCCAAATAAATTTGACAAACATTCTTTTCCTCTGTTGGTTAAGCTACACTTGTAGTTTAGTCAATGTATGGTTTTAAGCTGAAAAAAAAAACAACAACAATGCTTAAAGAACAAAACCAACAATAACAAAACAAAACGAAGGGAAATATAATTTTGACAAAATTTTCATCGTAAATAAAATTTTGACAAAATTTTCTATAGAAATATAATTTTGACAAAATTTTTTATAGAAATATAATTTTGACAACATTTTCTATAGAAATATAATTTTGACAAAATTTTCTATAGAAACTATCAAATACGTTCAATTTTGCTTCCACTTCTTGTAGGTTAATATATTCATATTTGATTAACCGTGAACAATTTGTTTGCGTTGGCGAAAGAGAGTCCTTGGTTGAGAAGTGCACGAGTGGGGTACCACAAGGATCCGTCCTTGGGCCCTTATTGTTCCTGATTTATGTAAACCATTTTGTTGAATTCATAGATACTTCGAACTGTTCAGTATATCTTTTTGCTGATGACATCAATTTGGTTTTCTCGTGTGACAGGCAATTCAGTGATTCTCATCAGGCCACTATGAATTATGTTTTATCTAGAGCTTCGAATTGGGCTAGGGCTAACTATCTTAAGTTCAACACGAATAAAACTAAAGCGATAAACTTTTGCTCGCGGAATGATCATTTTGAATTTGATATTCGCTTCGATGGGATTGCAGTTGAGTTTGTTGACGCTTTAAAATGCTTGGGTGTTACAATTGATAAACAATTAAAATTCGAATATCATATTTCTGAGATATCTTCTAAAGTATGCTCCATATTACGCTGCTTATACAATTTAGATTGTTATCTTCCTGTTTCTGTTAAGATAAATCTAGGACATTCCCTTCTAATGACACATATTCTTTATTGTTTGGAGGTATATTCTGGCACTACCCTGCAAAACATAAAAAAGCTGCGTGTTATATTCAATCGAATATTGAGATATATTTTTGGGATCAAGCCACATGACCATGTGTCAGATCGTGCTAAAGAATTTCTTCACTGCGGGTTTGAAAGCTTTTTGGTTATAAAAGATTTGTTAATGTTGCATGATATAGTTACCGCTCAAAAGCCCTTCGAAATTGCACAGTCGTTTTGTTTCTCACGATCAACTCGGAATCCTATTATTATTATACTAAGAATATCATCAGCTGTTTTTGAAAAGTCTTTTTCGGTACGGGTGTCTAGATATTGGAATAGTCTCCCACTTACGTTGCGAAATTTTTCTCATTCCAAACATAAATTAAAATATCTATATTTAGATCACTTTGAATAAACAATTTATGATGGATTCATGGCAAGTATATATTCCCAGTAACACAAATTTATATATATTTAATATAAATAATTATTAAATACCATTTATATATATAATCAGAACATAAATTTATATATATATTTAAATGGAATTATTAAATATTATTTTATTATAATTTTCTATCTGCTCATTGCGTTGTAGTATTACTATATTAATCATATATGGCGCTACTGGGCTCGATTAAATAAATAAAAACAAATGAAATGAAATGAAATAAAATTTTGACAAAATGTTCTATAGAAATAAAATTTTGACAAAATTTTCTATAGAAATAAAATTTTGACAACATTTTCTACATAAATTAAATTTTGACAAAATTTTCTATAGAAATAAAATTTTCTATAGATATAAAATTTTGACAAAATTTTCTATAGAAATATAATTTTGACAAAATTTTCTATAGAAATTTTTGTCAAAATTTTCATCAGAAATAAAATTTTGATTAAATTTTCATCAGAAATAAAATTTTGACAAAATTTTCTATAGAAATAAAATTTGACAAAATGTTCTATAGAAATAAAATTTTGACAAAATTTTCTATAGAAATTTTTGACAAAATTTTCATCAGAAATATAATTTTGATTAAAATTTCATCAGAAATAAATTTTTGACAAAGTTTTTTATAGAAATAAAATTTTGACAACATTTTCTATAGAAATAAAATTTTGACAAAATTTTCAATAGAAAAAAAAATTGGACCAAATTTTCTATAGAAATAAAGTTTTCACAAAATTTTCTATAGAAATAAAATTTTGACAAACCTTTCTGAAGAAATAAATTTTTGTAAAATAATATTTTTTGGTAGTTTTTGGTAAAATTTTCTCCAAATGTTGTTAGATTATTTTTGTCTCAAGTTTCGACCGTGACTGTAATGGCTCGCATTATTTTAGTACGCGATCCATAACTTCTTGTCTAGAAAGTGTTCGTACTATAGTACTGCATTTTCTATCCCTGATGAGAATACATCTATTATCAAATTTTAAAATTTTTGGCCTGAGAATTCAGGTATACAATTTTTTCTTTCTAAATTCGTAGAATTTTGTAGGGATTGCGGTTCAAAAAGAAAACAAGGATCGGGCCAAAAACTTGTAGGTTCAAAATACCGGCCCCACTTTGTTAAAATTTTGCAAAAAAAAAAAAAAACAAAAATAAGTTGTGGGGCCCATATCTCGAAAATTATAAAATATAGTCGCACACGCACGTGTGCGAAATCGAAATAAAAAATAAAAAAAAATCATCGAAATCGGTTCATAATTGCGGATTTGACACCTAAAACAAAATTGCATATCCCCGAGGTGATCAACATTAAACGCCTACAGGTCAGCCCATGGACCCACAAACTTATAGGAAAACACTTCAGCTTTCACACAAAGAAAAAATTAAGTTGATATTTTTATCCGTTCAAAAATTGCAGACTTATTTCCAAAAAAAGTGATTTTGAACCATGTGAGCTGACATTGTTACATCGCGTTCAAAAAGTGGACAAAAACACGGTAACACCTGAAATTACCCGAATACCGCAGTCCAATTTTTAGTATGGAAGCTTTGGTTAGATAAATTTTTCGGCCGTGGACCATGGACATTGCAATAGGACTCAGTACCATCGCATTAAACACGAGTCAACAACGAATGACGGAGGAGGTTCCACGCCGCATTTCTAACGCACAATGGCCACCAAAATCTTCGGATTTCAGTCTCTTATACTTTTGAGCCCAAGGCATATAATTTTAAATAGTCGGAAATCGATATTGTGATGGTTTACAAATTGAATGACAAACTTATTACACACCCATCACAATCCTATGTTAGGGGACATATTGTCTAATTCAATAGAATGGAATTTGGTGTTGTCTATGGCTCTCTCCCAAGCCCAAAACGAAAAAAATGATCAAAAATCTTTGTCCCATAAAACAGACTGCACTTTTAACCTAACATATGGTCTTACCATGGCGTTCCTATAGAATATATGTCATAATGCACACTCACAAGATTAACCTTTCACTTATGTAAAACGAAAATATAAGAAAAAGCATACCGATATAGAGCAACCCCAAACGCAAAAGAGAACCCTCTGATATCTGTCTACCCCATACGAGATGAGCTTTATCACAAATTGTAAGCTGACAAAAGGTGGTCCAGTGGTAGAAACATTATGCAGGAAAACATAAAATAGGGCCCTCTTTGCCAGTAACCAATAATAGATTTTCTCATCAAAGGAAACTAATACCAATATCGGTGATATGCTTCTTGTTTTTAGCGCATTTTTATGTATATACTTCATTTGATGGTTTCCGTCAACAAAAAAAAAATTTCTATAAAGAACAAAAATCCACGAATGTGAGATAGCAGAAATAGTAGGCATTTCATCAAATCTCGTGGCTCATATCATATTAAAAATTTTGAGTTTTTGACACTGTTTAAGCACAATCCCATGGACTTTGTGAGCCACACACGCTAGAAATAAAATTTTGACAAAATTTTCGATAGAAATAAAAATTTGACAAAATTTTCGATAGAAATAAAATTTTGACAAAATTTTCTATAGAAATAAAATTTTCACACAATTTTCTATAGAAATAAAATTTGACAAAATTTTCCATAAAAATAAAATTTTGACAAAAATTTCTATAGAAATAAAATTTTGACAAAATTTTCTATAGAAATAAAATTTTGACAAAATTTTATATATAAATAAAATTTTGACAAAATTTTCTATAGAAATAAAATTTTGACAAAATTTTGTATAGAAATAAAATTTTGACAAAATTTTCTATAGAAATAAAATTTTGACAAAATTTTCTATAGAAATAAAATTTTGACAAAATTTTCTATAGAAATAAACTTTTGACAAAATTTTATATATAAATAAAATTTTGACAAAATTTTCTATAGAAATAAAGTTTTGACGAAAAATTTCTATAGCAATACAATTTTGACAAAATTTTATATAGAAATAAAATTTTGACAAAATTTTCCATAGAAGTAAAATTTTGCCAAAATTTTCTATAGAAATAAAATTTTAACAAAATTTTCTATAGAATTAAAATTTTGACAAAATTTTCTATAGAAATAAAATTTTAAGAAATTTTCTATGGAAATAAAATTTTGAGAAAATTTTCTATAGAAATAAAATTTTTACAAAATTTTCTATAGAAATAATATTTTGAGAAATTTTGCTATAGAAATAAGATGTTGACAAAATTTTTTTATTGAATTAAAATTTTGACAAACTTTTCTATAGAAATAAAATTTTCACAAAATTTTCTATAGGAATAAAATTTTGTCAACATTTTCCATAGAAATAAAATTTTGACAAAATTATCTATAGAAATAAAATTTTTACAAAATTTTCTATAGAAATAAAATTTTGACAAAATTTTCTATAAAAACAAAATTTTGACAATCTTTTCTATAGAGATAAAATTTTGACAAAATTTTCTATAGAAATAAAATTTTGACAAAATTTTCTATAGAAGTAAAATTTTGACAAAATTTTCCATAGAAATAATATTTTGACAAAATTTTCTATAGAATTAAAATTTTGACAAATTTTTCTATAGAAATAAAATTTTGACAAACTTTTCTATAGAAATAAAATTTTGACAACATTTTCTACAGAAGTAAAATTTTGACAAAATTTTCCATAGAAATAAAATTTTGACAAAACTTTCTATAGAAATAAAATTTTGACAAAATTTTCTATAAAAATAATATTTTGAGAAATATTTCTATAGAAATAAAATTTTGACAAAATTTTCTATTGAATTAAAATTTTGACAAAATTTTATATAGAAATAAAATTTTGTCAACATTTTCCATAGAAATAAAATTTTGACTGAATTTTCTATAGAAATAAAATTTTGACAAAATTTTCTATAAAAATAAACTTTTGAGAAAAATTTCTACAGAAATAATATTTTGAGAATATTTTCTACAGAAATAAAGTTTTGAAAAAATTTTCTATAAAAATACAATTTTGAGAAAATTTTCTACAGAAATAAAAATTTGAGAAAATTTTCTATAGAAATAAAATTTTAGCAAATCTTTCTATATAAAAAAATGTTGACTAAATTTTCCATAAATATATAAATTTTCTATAAATATAAATTTTGTAAAATATTCAACTTTTTGTTAACTTTAAAAATGTTAATTAGTGTTTTAGGCCATACTATCAACCCTTTTTCTCAAGGGGATATTTTTCTCAATATTTACAAACTCAAATAAATTGTCGCTATTATTGGAATAAAATAATAAAATACTTTTTTTGAAGAAACAGTTTTTCCATAATAACCACAACAGTTTGATCAAACTCTGCAAAAAAAAAGTTTTTTTTATATGGTAGTTTTTTGGTAACATTTTCTTCAGATTTTGGTAGATTGTTTTTGGCTCGAGTGGCATTCGTGATCCAAAGGCCTTTTCTAACTGATTTCTAAACCCCTATTTTACTCCCGAGTGATATTTCATATGTATGCCTGTATGAGTGTATGTATAGCACAACGCCTGTCACGTCTATACAATTGAGAAGGTGCACTGTATGCGAAGTGAGGGTTCGCAATTTGACTCTACACCACTGAGCTGTCATTTTATAACGAATAGAAGAAGATTGATTACCGCCATAGAAGTGTCCTTGTTATTTCATCTACCATATACAAGTTTGTGTGAATGTGCAGACATCCGTCATTGTAGTTTGTAGTGGATATGTTGTAGTATGTTGGTTGGGGTATGTTTATGTTGACTCTTTTTTTTGTTTTGTCTCTACTAAAGATGAGGGTGGTTTTTACACAATTGAAATGCCTTAAGAGCAGGAAAAAAACACAAAAGAGTTAAAACAGTTGTTTCATTTGTTTCATTACTGAATTGAATTATTGTATTTATGATTATTATTACTAGCATGTTTTTGTTGTTACTAGAGATATTTGCTGGATATATTTTTTTGTGTTGTACGGAGATATTTGCTTGCTTCTACTACAGGTTGGCTGATATGTGTTGCAACCAATTTCAAGTTGTTATCATTTCTAAACCGTTAGTCTGCGAGCTGACAGATTTATTTCAGTGGCAGTTCATTTTATTTAATTGTGAATAAATCGTTTGTTTCTCGTTCCATTAGGTTAAAGGGTGATACGGTCAAAATTTGGTCAATATAAACTTGACGTATTTCTTTCAATTTTGCATTTAAAAAACCTGAACACCCCTCTTTTTGAATGTGTGTTTGTGTAGAATGTTGCTCCTATTTTGATTTTGGAATTCACTCTTCAGTTGTCAAAATGCCGTCCAAGCAAGAAGAGCAGCGTATCAAAATTGTGCTCGTGCATCCCGAAAATCCGAGCTACTCGCACGCAAAGCTGGCAAAATCGCTAAAAGTTGCCAAATCATCCGTTACAAATGTAATTAAAGTGTTTGGGGAACGTTTGTCGACAGCCAGGAAGTCTGGATCGGGGGCAAATCGAAAACCGGAAGCCGCTGAGACGACAAAGAGAGTTGCCGGTAGTTTCAAGCGAAACCCTAACCTCTCTCTCCGAGATGCCGCAAATAAGCTGGATATATCGTCTACAACCGTGCATCGAGCCAAAAAACGAGCCGGACTATCGACTTACAAGAAGGTAGTGACTCCAAATCACGATGATAAACAAAATACGACGGCCAAAGCGCGATCCCGGAGGCTGTACACGACGATGCTGACGAAGTTTGACTGCGTGGTAATGGACGACGAAACCTACGTCAAAGCCGACTACAAGCAGCTTCCGGGACAGGAGTTTTATACGGCAAAAGGAAGGGGAAAGGTAGCAGATATTTTCAAGCACATAAAACTGTCAAAGTTCGCAAAGAAATATCTGGATTGGCAAGCCATCTGTACCTGTGGCTTGAAAAGCAGCATTTTCATAGCTTCCGGGACTGTCAACCAAGAAATTTACGTGAAAGAGTGTTTGAATAAACGTCTGCTGCCTTTCCTGAAGAAACACGGTTGTTCCGTACTGTTTTGGCCGGATTTGGCATCTTGCCATTACGGTAAAAAGGCCATGGAGTGGTACGCCGCCAACAACGTGCAGGTGGTTCCCAAGGACAAGAACCCTCCCAACACGGCAGAGCTCCGCCCAATTGAGAAATACTGGGCTATTGTCAAGCGGAACCTAAAAAAGACAAAAAAAACTGCTATGGACGAGCAGCAGTTCAAGGCAAACTGGTTTTCTGCGGCGAAGAAGGTGGACAAGGTGGCTGTACAAAATCTGATGGCAGGTGTCAAGCGTGAGGCCCGGCAATTCGGATTTGGAAAAGCGAAAGTCTAACTGAATATTTTTCCTGAATTTTATACTAATTGAACTTGAAAAAGAAATTTCATTTGATTTTTTAAATAAACGATTTCACCGATTTACACGCGTTTTCCCTTGACCAAATTTTGACCGTATCACCCTTTAGGTTAGGTAGTAGAAGTTGACAACAATTCTTGAATCGAATTGATGTCCACCTAGACTACTATAGGGTCCATTGTGATTCCTCGAGACAATTTTCTCTATTTCTTTTCTGAGGTGGTCAGAGGCACTGTTGAAGGCGAGTATGTCTCTTAAGCTACTCTCCCGCAGATCGGTGAGCCTGAAAGGAAAAGTAGCTCAGTATATTCTTCTTCTTAAGGATAATGCTGATGCGCAATTCTTACTATTCTTTTTGACATGAACCATGTAAAGATATAAAGACAGAGGAGGCGAATCGCATGCAAGGATATTATTCGTCCTACGAGCGCCCTCCATAGGTACCACATCTGCTACTTCATTGCCCATTATTCCACAGGTCCCAGGTACCCAGCACATAGTTACATTATATTGTTCAGTGAGAACCCTAAGCTTTCTACGATCGCGACAGAAGCTGATATCGAATGGTCTGTCTCATCAACAGAGACTTAGCAGAATTTTTTGCCTGAAATATCTAACGTGCACGACTCTTGTATTCCTAGTTCGCTGCAATAAATGCCGCAAGCAAGTCCATTTGTGTAATTCAGATCCATTTGAATACCTTTTTCCTCCCACTCTTCCACACTGAAAAAAATATTGCCGTGAGGTCAAAGATTTTATGTCCTTAAAACACGAACGCTTTCTACTTGAAACATAGCATAATTTCTACTGAAAGTCGAGTCTGAATTTGGAAAATAAAGT
Source organism: Haematobia irritans (assembly GCF_050003625.1). Classification (NCBI taxonomy): domain Eukaryota; kingdom Metazoa; phylum Arthropoda; class Insecta; order Diptera; family Muscidae; genus Haematobia; species Haematobia irritans. Next base: position 173,350,276 of record NC_134397.1, on the reverse strand, counting down.
TGCCGTTAACTCGTTTTTAAAGGACTTTGATATGAAGAAAAACAAGTATACACGACCGTAAGTTGGGCCAAGCCGAATGTTATGTACCCTCCACCATGGATTGCGTAGAAACTTCTACGAAAGACTGTCATCCACAAATTTCAACTCACTCGGATGAAATTTGCTCCTCCAAGAGGCTCCAAAACCAAATCTCGGGATCGGTGTATATGGGGGCTATAAATGGTTATGGACTGATATGGACCACTTTTGGCATGGTTGTTAAATATCATATACTACTACAACGTACCAAATTTCAACCAGATCGGATGAATTTTGCTTCTCCAAAAGGCACCGGAGGTCAAACCTGGCGATCATTTTATATGGGAGCTATATATATAATTATGGACTGATAGGAACCAATTCCTGCATGGTTGTTGGATACCATATACTAACATCACGTACCAAATTTCAACCGAATGGGAAGAATTTTGCTCTTCCAAGGTGCTCCGGAGGTCAAATCTGGGGATCGGTTTATATGGGGCCTATATATAATTATGGAACGATATCGACCAATTTTTGCATGGGTGTACCACGTACCAAATTTCAACTGAAACAGATGAATCTTTGCTCCGGAGGTCAAATCTGGTGATCGGTTTATATGGGGGCTATATATAATTATGGACCGATATGGACCAATTTTTGCATGGTCATTAGAGACCATATACTAACATCATGTACCAAATTTCAGCCGGATCGGATGATTGTTGTTAGATTGCATGGTTGTTAGAGACCATATACAAACACCACGTACCAAATTTCAGCCGGATCGGATGAAATTTGCTTCTCTTAGAGGCCTCGCAAGCCAAATTTGGGGGTCCGTTTATATAGGGGCTATACGTAAAAGTGGACCGATATGGTCCATTTGCAATACCATCCGACCTACATCAATAACAACTACTTGTGCCAAGTTTCAAGTCGATAGCTTATTACGTTCGGAAGTTAGCGTGACTTCAACAGACGGACGGACGGGCGGACGGACATGCTCAGATCGACTCAGAATTTCACCACGACCCAAAATATATATACTTTATGGGGTCTTAGATCAATATTTCGATGTGTTACAAACGGAATGACAAAGTTAATATACCCCCCCATCCTATGGTGGAGGGTATAAAAAGCTGACAAAAGGAAAGGTTAAAATTTGCTTCCTAGAAGCAAGTACACAAAACCCACATTTAAAAGAGAATTGTGTCTTAAAACTATCCTTACATGTATTCTCCGCTTCTTTGGCTCGGAATCAATACCAAAATTATTAAAGTAAAGACAAAATCTTTGGAACGGGGCATGCTTTTTTTTCAGTGCATACTTGGTATAAAATATTTCAACTTTTCGTGATAAACATGCTCAGTCACCATATACTCCGTCTCTCTATAACGCTCGGCAAGAAGGTCTGTATTCCTGCCAAAAGTGTTTTCCTGTATATCATTTCCGTGAGCGGAAATGATCGTCTTTTAGTTTATAACGGAAAGAAAGATTTTTTACACTGTGCAAATCGATTGAGCAGACTCCCATCAGTACCTCTAGAACGGTAGTGGTTGTGGTCCTCATAAAGCTCTTATTACATAAATAAGTGGCGTTCTTTTTTATGTTAGCCTGATATAAATCAAACCTCTGCAACGAATACACAAGCGAATACTTCAAGCACACGCCACACAATTCGAGTAGTAACTTCAGTGTCCATTTCTCAAACGAGTGAAATAGAAACCTTGCACATTGTGAACCAAAACAAATAGAACCCAGTAAAGCAAGCACCCAACAATGTTTTGAAGTATTCGAATGTAATCGGAATTCCAAATGCATTCGTTTTATAATTTCCATTTCTGTGTAGATGAAGTTATTTCGTTTTCTCAACTATAATAGTATGCTACACACACATACACACCATTCCTATTTTGTTTATTGTTGGCAAATACAATAAAAAGCACAGACCCGCTCACAGCCTGCATTCATTGACTTCTGCCAATCAACTGATCGACGATTGTGTTTGGCTTTTGTTTGATAGTTACTTCGTGTCTCATACGAAGTTTCGTCGTTGCTAATGCAAAGTATTCTATCTTCACTAAAAATGTTTTGATTTACTCGTATCGTGACGATTACTTCAAAACCAAAATATTGAAAAGAACTGTAAAACGATTCCTTTTGAATGTTATGGCTCTGCAATGCTTGACACTGTAATCGCTTTACAGTGGTTTTGTTTTATTCATTAATCGAAGTATTCGAAGTATTCGTGGAGTGTATTGCCTTCACTAGAACATCGATTACTTCGAATAGGCTTGTGCAGGCCTTTGATATAAATGCAGGCTGGTTTCAAGTTCAAATCATTTAAACTACATATTATTTCAATATTTATTCGAGCTTATTGGACATGCAAGTTAAGGGAATTGCTACTATTTATCCTATTTAAGTATAAAGCCAATTAAAAAGGGAAGGTCGCATTGCCCATCGTTTCCCAACAAATTTATGTCAATAGTACAATGCCACATATGCCTTCTTTATGTGGTCTGGGCTATTTTCCATTCAGTTCAGATTAGTGTCCAAGAAAACTCCCAAGTATCTTGCTGATTTCGAGAGATTCAATTCCGTCCCTTAAAATTCAGGAGCTTTGTATTCAGTGATCTTTCCTCTTCTAGTGAAGAGTACCAGCTGTGTGTTTCCATGCTTCACATCGAATCGCCATCCTCTGGTCCAGTCTGAAAGATACTGTAAAGCCTCACTCAAAACAACTGAGATCGTATCCAAGTATCTTGCTGATTTCGAGAGATTCAATTCCATGCCTTAAAATTCTGGAGCTTTGTATTCAATGATCTTTCCTCTTCTAGTGAAGAGTACCAGCTGTGTGTTTCTATGCTTCACATCGAATCGCCATCCTGTGGTGCAGTCTGAAAGATACTGTAGGTTAGGTTAGGTTATGAGGCAGCCCTATGTATCAGGCTCACTTAGACTATTCAGTCCATTGTGATACCACAGTGGTGAACTTCTCTCTTATCACTGAGTGCTGCCCGATTCCATGTTAAGCTCAATGACAAGGGACCTCCTTTTTATAGCCGAGTCCGAACGACGTTCCACATTCCAGTGAAACCACTTAGAGAAGCTTTGAAACCCTCAGAAATGTCACCAGCATTACTGAGGTGGGATTATCCACCGCTGAAAAACTTTTTGGTGTTCGGTCGTAGCAGGAATCGAACCCACGACCTTGTGTATGCAAGGCGGGCATGCTAACCATTGCACCACGGTGATTCCCAAGATACTGTAAAGCCTCACTCAAAACATCTGAGATAGTATCCAGAATTTTTCCGATACCAATATTACGATATCATTCGCGTACGCCACTACCTTGACGCCTTTTTTTTTGTTTTGAAATTTTTAATTTTGTAAATTCTACAAAAACAATGGCGGGAATTTTACTTTCATTTTTGGTACAATTTCAAAAATAGGACAATCTTTCGTCGATAAGTCCAAAATTCCAGACCCTCTATCCCAACAAAAAATTTTTATAAAATTGGAAGCACCTAAATTATAGTGTTCATACTGTAGGCAAAGTTGTAAGTGCAGAATTCAGCGCTACTTCTTCTAAAGGTGTAAGCAAGTTCTTCGTTTATAGCGGGAGACGCTCTTAAAAATTTTTTTATTGAACGTCCGAAAAAAATTTGTTAAAATATGGAAGTGCTGAAATTAGCACAATTTCGTTGCACTAGGGTAAGCGGGTGCTTCCTCCTTCGCTTACCAAGTAGCACTTCTGTAAGGAAGAGCCTTTTGTGTTTTTTTTTATCAGGACTTACGAACGAACGATTGTTTGCGAAGACATATTATTACAAATAAATTGGTTGATGTATTGTGTTTGAAGGATGAAGACGTGTTTTGCGGACGATTCAATTAATTTTGTCTTCTTTTGTTTTGTTATGGTTAATTATTAATTAATTTAATTCAAGGTAACAATAACTCTTTCGTCCAGCAACGCGGACCGGGCCCAGCTAGTATAATTATAAAAAAAGGAAGCCTCTTAAAAATGTGTGTTCATTGAATAATTTTTAAAGAAAGTATATTACCACTATCTGGTAGTACTTTATTATGTGCATTCTTAAGCGCACTAAAGTTGCAATGATTTCTTCATGTAAATGTACTGCTTCTGAATGCTCTTAATTTCATACAAAGAAGAAGCTCATTTAAGTGGGACATTTTCTTCTAAATTCATCAGTGAATTCCTCGTAGAGGTAAGAGCTGATTGACTTTGATTTCCCTCACAAAGCTGCTGCCAATTCAGCAAGTTTTGTGCTGGAATGTCACTCTTCTCCTGAGCCACCTCTCCTATTCGTGCACAATGATGACTTTCAGCATATTTTATTGTTACTGAAATAAATTTTTACTATGTGTCCTCGTTCATTTCATCAACTGTCTTGAAATTTAAAGTTATATTAGGTTTAAATTCGATATTCTAAAACTATATCTTTCCTCTTGTCTTGAACGAAATCTTCAAGGACTTTTCCATCCCTTCTAACATAACTAAATATCCATTAATATTCAAATTTCAACACTATTTCTAACTTACTTCACAATAAACGCAATGCAATCAACTCCATCTCATTCACCTGCTATGCTTATGTGAGATTTTTACCATCCTCCCATTTCTTCCCTCTTCATTGGTAATTTTCACCGTACAACTGCTAAAAGTAATTGAAAATTTGCTAAGACGACATGGATCCCACAAGGAAGTCAGCAAGAGTAACCACAAGCAGAATCAGAAAGAATTGTGTTGGACGTAGCCAATGCTCCAGTTGAAAATATACAAAACGGAGATTAGCCAGTGCCATAAAAATTATAGATTCAATCTAATTAGAAACTTGAAGGAATGGATATTGCCATGACTATAAAGGAGTGTAATCATTGTGGAAGATTAGCAAGTATATGTGTATGTTTAAGGGAATATGTTCCTGTTTTTTTAACGCTTAAACATATGCAGGATGGCATTAATTTGTGGAATTCTCAACTAAGCGTATTTACACGCTCACAAAAAATCGCTTCTGTAACATATACTCCCAAACATATTTTGCTTCAAGCATATATATTTTTGGGTATTGCCCAAACATTTGTATGTTTGATCTCTTCCAATATATAATATGTTTGAAAGCATATTGGTCTAAACAATATATGTTTGGGTAGTCTAAGTTCCAAACATTTTGTATTTTTGCATCCAATTTCAATAATGTTGTCTTCCAAAAAACAATATGTTATTATGTGAACATATAATATGTTTGGAAGCATTTTCACCCAAAAATATTATATGCTTAAAAAAAATTCTCCCAAACAATATTGTGCTCAAAATTTTATTTATTTATTTATATATTTACAATCATAATGAATTATGAAAATAAACAGGTAATATAGGTGCTAACAACATAGGTTTTCGACCTGAATGCTCAAAATTTTGTTTCTGCCCAATTGTATATTCCCCGACATCTTTCTCACTTCCACGAGATTTTTTAGTTCTTAGCACCTTTTTCTGTAATACAAACATTGTAGAAGAAATTATTCAATTTTATGATTTTTTTATTTTAATTTTACCTTTTGCCGGACGGGGATTCGAACAGCGGACCACACAGTTTGTAAGGATCAAAGAAGTAGCTGATCAATTGCCCAAGGAAAAATAAAATGTTAATTTTGTAATAACAAGCAACAACCACCAACTTAATTCAATATCGCTCCCTGTTAAATAGCGCTCCAAGCTACTAAACACATATAAGTTTATAGGCTATTTCTAAATTAATATATGTTTGCATCCAAGCATATTATATTTACAAACATTTTATGTCCCAAATATAATATGTTCTAACATATTAACATATATGTCCCAAACATGTTATGCTAGTTTATGAACATTATATGCTTGCACTCAAAAATATTGTGTTTAAAAATTTGTGTTCCAAACATATAATGTTTATAGCCAAACATATGAAAAACAGTCTTTTTCATCCGTGTAGTGAACGATTAGACAAATTGCTACACGGATGAAAAAGACTGTTTCTCATATGTTTGGCTATAAACATTATATGTTTGGAACACAAATTTTTAAACACAATATTTTTGAGTGCAAGCATATAATGTTCATAAAATAGCATAACATGTTTGGGACATATATGTTAATATGTTAGAACATATTATGTTTGGGACATAAAATGTTTGTAAATATAGTATGCTTGGATGCAAACATATATTAATTTAGAAATAGCCTATAAACATATATGTGTTTAGTAGCTTGGAGCGCTATTTAACAGGGAGCGATATTGAATTAAGTTGGTGGTTGTTGCTTGTTATTACAAAATTAACATTTTATTTTTCCTTGGGCAATTGATCAGCTACTTCTTTGATCCTTACAAACTGTGTGGTCCGCTGTTCGAATCCCCGTCCGGCAAAAGGTAAAATTAAAATAAAAAAATCATACAATTGAATAATTTCTTCTACAATGTTTGTATTACAGAAAAAGGTGCTAAGAACTAAAAAAGCTCGTGTAAGTGAGAAAGATGTGGGAGAATATACAATTGGGCAGAAACAAAATTTTGAGCATTCAGGTCGAAAACCTATGTTGTTAGCACCTATATTACCTGTTTATTTTCATAATTCATTATGATTGTAAATATATAAATAAATAAATAAAATTTTGAGAATTTTTTTTAAGCATATAATAATTTTGGGTGCAAAATGCATCCAAACATATATATTGTTTTTTGGAAGACAACATTATTGAATTTGGATGCAAAAATACAAAATGTTTGGAACTTAGACTACCCAAACATATATTGTTTAGACCAATATGCTTTCAAACATATTATATGTTGGAAGAGATCAAACATATAAATGTTTGGGCAATACCCAAAAATGTATATGCTTGAAGCAAAATATGTTTGGGAGTATATGTTACAGAAGCGATTTTTTGTGAGCGTGTAGTTCTGATAACTTAATATATGTTTTGTTGGTATCTTCACTAAAAATAAGGTTTACTTGAATTCAAATTCATTAATTAAGGATTTTTGTATTGATTCCGAGCCAAAGATACCGCTTAAAATGAGGATACAATCTCATTTATCGAATTTTCGTTCTCTTTTTATGATATATGAGCAAAGGTATTAATGTACAATGAATATCAGTTAAAAATTCCATATTATAACCGATACTTCAAATTAAAAAAAAAATCCTAATTATTTTTATGTTAGGCTGATATGTAATAAAGGCTGGTTCCTTGTGCAAATTAATTACTTTACATATCATTACAATTATAATACAAGCTTATTTGACAAGAATATTAAGGGAATTAATGGTTTTAAGTTATTGAAAACAAGTATATACGGCCGTATGTTCGGCCAGGCCGAATCTTATGTATCCTCCACCATGGATTGCGCAGAAACTTCTACTAAAGACTGTCATCCACAATCGAATTACCTGGGTTGCGGTAACACTTGCCGATGGCAAGGTATCTTAAAACTTCTTAACACCGTCTTCTAAATTGTAAGTTAGTCCATGCGGTGTATATATTAAATAGAAATAAAATTTTGACAAAATTAGAATTAGAATAGAATTTTCACAAAATCTTCTATAGAAATAAAATTTTGACAAAATTTTCTATAGAAATAGAATTTTCACAAAATCTTCTATAGAAATAAAATTCTGACAAAAATTTCTATAGAAATAAAATTTTTACGAAATTTTCTATAGAAATAAAATTTTGACACAATTTTCTATAGAAATAAAATTTTGACAAAATTTTTTTATGGCAATAAAATTTAAACTAAATTTTCTATAGAAATACAATTTTGACTAAATTTTCTATAGAAATAAAGTTTTGACAAAATTTTCGATAGTAATAAAATTTTGACAAAATTTTCTATAGAAATACAATTTTGGTAGATCATTTTTGGCGATATGTACCAATTTTTGTGTGATTGGCGATCGGCTATATATAACTATAGACCGATATGGACCAATTTTTGCATGGCTGTTAGCGGTCATATACTAGCGCAATGTACCAAATTTCAACCGAATCGTATGAATTTTGCTCCTCCAAGAGGTTCCGGAGGTCAAATCTGGGGATCGATTTTTTATGGGGCTATATGTAATTATGGACCGATATGGAACAATTTTTGCATGGTTGTTAGAAACCATATACTAACACCTCGTACCATATACTAACACCTCGGATGAATTTTGCTCCTCCAAGAGGCTTGGAGGTCAAATCTGGGGATCGGTTTATATGGGGGCTATATATAATTATGGATCGATATGGAACAATTTTAGCATGATTCTGTAGAGCCCATATACTAACATCACGTACCAAATTTCAACCGGATCATATGAATTTTGCTCCTCCAAGAGGCTACGGAGGTCAAACCTGGGGACCGGTTTATATGGGGGCTATATATAGTTATGGACCAATATGGTCCAATTTCTGTATAGTTGTTAGGTACACTATACTAATACTACGTACCAAATTTCACCCGGATCGGATCAACAGACAACTTCTAAAGCAAATTTGGCTTGCGAGGTGTCTAAGAGAAGCAAATTTCATCCGATCCGGCTGATCATGGTACATGGTGTTAGTATATGGTCTCTAACAACCATGCAAAAATTGGTCCACATCGGTCCATAATTATATATAGACCAGGGCTGTGGAGTCGGAGTCGGAGTCGGAGTCTTGGAGTCGGAGTCTGAAGATTTGGCTGGAGTCGGAGTCGGAGTCGGAGTCGTAAAAATTTTGCTCGACTCCGACTCCGGCTAAACCAAATTTTTTAAAACACTTCACGTTTTTGTAACTAAACAAGTTTTTACGCAAATTGGTTTCCAATGCGTTATGCATTCGATCAATGTACACCACGATTGGAAATAAAAATCAACTTCCAATTACGGCTATCATTTTATGTTTCCTAGAATGTTAGACTAGCAAATGGGCTGGATCGATCCATTTTAATCCCCATATCAATTTATTTGAAATAATTCGAACAATAATTCGAATTTATTGTTTTTAATTTTATTTTAAGGCTATATACCTACACACATATGACAGAAAAAATTGTCAAAGCTGTTTTTTATAGAAAATTTTGTCACTATTGTATTTATATGGAATGTTTTGTCAAAATTTAATTTCTATAAAAAAAATTATTCGAAATATTATTACTATCGAAAATTAAGTCAACATTTATTTCTATAGAAAATAAAAAATAAAACAAGTATATACAGCAGTATGTTCGTTCGGGCCAAATCATAAATACCCACCACCATGAATCAAATATACTAATTTCCTTAGAAAATTTCATGGGGGTTTGATGACAGATCAGTTTAACCAGTTCGCATCCCGAAAATAAATGCAAAGATTTTACCTATCAGATTCCGGATTTATAAGAACTATTTTTGTTTGAGTTTTAAAGGAATCATAAACATATCCTGTAAATGTGCAAGAAAATTAAGAAAAAATACCTTGATTTGAAATCTAAAATCTATAGTACACCAACTGTTTTATGATTACGAGAAGTAATATCTGGCAAATTTACATTTATGGTATGTACCCTCAATATCTGAAATCGGTCTATATGGAGGCCTTACCAGCGTTGCAACAACGAATTTTTATTTTGGACCAAATTTTTCCAAAATTCGTACCAGGTGACCAGCTTTCTAATTTAAATTAAAATAATTTAAAAGTTACATTTTTTCTAAAATTTTTCTTCGAAAGAAAATTTTTTCAAAATTTTATTTCTATATAAAATGTTGACCTCATTCTATTTCTATCGAAAATTTTGTCCATGTTTTATTTCTATAGAAAATTTGGTCCAAATTTTATTTCAATAGATTTCATTTTAGCCAAAATTTAATTTCTATAGAAAATGTAGCCAAAGTTTAATTCTATTGAAAATTTAGCCAAAATTTAATTTCTGTAAAAAATTTAGCCAAAAGTTTATTTCTATTACATATTTAGCAGAAATTTGTACAAAATTTTTGCGTAATATTGTATCCCAAAATTTTTTAAGAAGCTTATTTCTATACAAAATTTTGTTAAAATTTTATTTCTATGAAAATTTTGTTAAAATTTTATTTCTATGAAAATTTTGTCCAAATGTTATTTCTGCAGAAAAATTCCATTTGGTCTGACCATCGGACCAACTTCAATAATTTTTTGGGTCTATTTTGGTCAATCGGACTAATGGGGCTACGCCAAAAACATGGAAGGATACGTACAGTATTCAGCACATCTATTGTAGTTCTAGAATATAGACCCCAAAACGGAGGGCCGGTTTATAAGGGGACTATATCAAAAACTGGATACACAATATATTCGGCACACCTCTTAATGGTCCTAGAATACCTCCAGATTTCAAATTTCAGGCAAATTGGATAAAAACTACGGATTGTAGAAGTCCAAGAAGTAAACTCGTAACATCGGTCTAAAAGGGGGCTATATCAAAACTTCGTCCGATAGTGACCATCTGCGGCACGCCTTGTAATGGTCCTATAATACCTCTAGATTTCCAACTTCAGACAAATTGGGTAAAAACTACGGATTCTAGAAGCTCAAGAAATAAAATCGGGAGTTCTGTCTATATGGGAGCTATATTAAAACATGGTCCGATAATCACCATTTTCAGCACTCCTCCTTATAGCCCTAGAATACCTCTAGGTTTCCAATTTCTGGCAAATTGGATAAAAACTACGGTTTTTATAAGCCCAAGACCCCAAATCGGGCGATCGGTTGATATGGGAGCTATATCAAAACCTGGACCGATCTAGCTCATCTTCGACATGACAAACTTATTATACCCCTGCCACCATTCTATGGTGGTGGGTATAAAAATATTTTTATGTAGAAAATTTTGTCAAAAATTTATTTCTATAGAAAATTTAGCCAAAATTTTGCTTCTATAGAAAATTGTGCAAAATTTTATTTACACAAAAAATTTTCCAAAATTTCTATTAATAATTTTTTCAAATTTTTTTCCATAGAAAATTGTGCCAAAATTTTGTTACTATAGATTTTTTTTATACAAAATTTATACAACATTTTATGTCGATAGGAAATTTAGTCAACATTTTATTTTTATAGAAAATGTAGTCTAAATTTTCTAAATGGTAAAAGTGACTCAAATTTTGCTATATAAAAAATTATGAATGTTTCCCAAATATTGCACGAGATTTTGTAGAAGTCTGATTTCAGATTTTATCAAAATGTTGATCTAAATACAAAGTTGTGCAGAGTATGTTACAATCGGCCCGCCCGACTTTAGACTTTCTTTGCATTTTTATTTTTCGCTATAATTGTGTTACGTCTCATAACGTTAGATTTAAATTTTAGGTACAGAGATTTTCTAGAAGTATATACAATTTTGTCTAAATCGATTCAGATTCAAATTCATGCATATGGGAATATAACCCTTTATAATAATTTTCGTCCACAAATACATATACTGTCGGTATCTTCTCATATTATGATGGGTATTTATATCATTATTTTATTTATTAAACATTGCCCTAAATTTGAAATAAAGAGTTTAATTGGTATAAATGCGAAATTAAGACCTTTCTTGCACACATAAATAAATACGATACTTTATATCGATCCATATATATACCCCATATATATCCCCTCAATAGAACTACAAATTAGTGGTACTAAAATGAGATTTAGTTATATTACCCGGAGTCGACTCCGGAGTCGGAGTCGGAGTCGAGCTGATGAAAAATGCTGGAGTCGGAGTCGGAGTCGGAGTCGAGCAAAATTGGCTCGACTCCACAGCCCTGATATAGACCCCATATAAACCGATCCCCCGATATGGCTTGCGAGGCCTCTAAGAGAAGCAAATTTCATCCGATCCGGCTGAAATTTGGTACATGGTGTTAGTATATGGTCTCTAACAACCATGCAAAAATTGTTCTACATCGGTCCATAATTATATATGTAGCCCCCATATAAACCGATCACCAGATTTAACCTCCGGAGCCTCTTGGAAGACAAAAATTCATCTGATTCAGTTGAAATTTGGTACGTGGTGTTAATATATGGCCTCAAACTCCCATGCAAAAATTGGTCGAAATCGGTCCTTAATTATATATAGGCCCCATATAAACCGATCTCCAGATTTGACCTCCAGAGCCCCTTGGAAGAGCAAAATTCTTCGCATTCGGTTGAAATTTGGTACGTGATGTTAGTATATGGTATCCAACAACCATGCAGGAATTGGTTCCTATCAGCCCATAATTATATATAGCTCCCATATAAACCGATCCCCAGATTTGACCTGCGGTGCCTTTTGGAGACGGAAAATTTATCCGATCTGCTTGAAATTTGGTACGGGGTGATCGTATATGATATTTAACAACCATGCCAAAAGTGGTCCATATCAGTCCATAATCATATATAGCTCCATATAAACCGATCCCGAGATTTCGTTTTGGAGCCTCTTAGAGGAGCAAATTTCATCCGAGTGAGTTGAAATTTGGTACATTTGCAAGTATATGGCCGTTAACAACAATGCCTAACTAGGTCCATATCGGTCTATAGTTATATATATCCCTCAGATAAATCGATTTCCAATCACACAAAAATTGGTCCATATCAAGTTCATAATTGTATATAGCCCCCATATTTCAATTCTTGCTCTCTACGTACCGTGCAAAAAGTCCATATCGATTCGTAATTATTTGTAGACTTAACTATACATAATTTTTTCTTGTCTAATATATACCACGTATGGACTAACTCACAATTTAGAAAACGATGTTAAGAAGTTTAAGATACCACAACCCAAGTATTTCGTAGAAGTTTCTACGCAATCCATGGTGGAGGGTACATAAGATTCGGCCTGGCCGAACGTACGGTCGTATATACTTGTTTTCTATTAAAAATCAACAAAAAAATTCAAAATTCTCGTAATTTGCAAAACCTTAAAAGAATTTCCATGGAAGCGAAAAAGTCAAACGGCACAGGTTCAAATCCCAGCGGGGATGAAATTTATTTTTTTGTTTATTATTATTTTTTTTACTTTTTTATTAATTTTCTATTTTTGTACCCACCACCATAGGATGGGGGGTATATTAACTTTGTCATTCCGTTTGTAACACATCGAAATATTGCTCTAAGACCCCATAAAGTATATATATTCTGGGTCGTGGTGAAATTCTGAGTCGATCTGAGCATGTCCGTCCGTCCGTCCGTCCGTCTGTTGAAATCACGCTAACTTCCGAACGAAACAAGCTATCGACTTGAAACTTGGCACAAGTAGTTGTTATTAATGTAGGTCGGATGGTATTGCAAATGGGCCATATCGGTCCACTTTTACGTATAGCCCCCATATAAACGGACCCCAAAATTTGGCTTGCGAGGCCTCTAAGAGAAGCAAATTTCATCCGATCCGGCTGAAATTTGGTACATGGTGTTAGTATATGGTCTCTAACAACCATGCAAAAATTGGTCCACATCGGTTCATAATTATATATAGCCCCCATATAAACCGATCCCCCGATTTGGCTTCCGAGGCCCCTAAGAGAAGCAAATTTCATCCGATCCGGCTGAAATTTGGTACATGGTGTTAGTATATGGTCTATAACAACCATGCAAAAATTGGTCCACATCGGTCCATAATTATATATAACCCCCATATAAACCGATCCCCCGATTTGGCTTGCGAGGCCCCTAAGAGAAGCAAATTTCATCCGATCCGGCTGAAATTTGGTACATGGTGTCAGTATATGGTCTCTAACAACCATGCAAAAATTGGTCCACATCGGTCCATAATTATATATAGCCCCCATATAAACCGATCCCCCGATTTGGCTTGCAGGCCTCTAAGAGAAGCAAATTTCATCCGATCCGGCTGAAATTTGGTACATGGTGTTAGTATATGGTCTCGAACAACCATGCAAAAATTGGCCCACATCGGTCCATAATTATATATAGCCCCCATATAAACCGATCCCCCGATTTGGCTTGCGAGGCCTCTAAGAGAAGCAAATTTCATCCGATATGGCTGAAATTTGGTACGTGATGTTAGTATATGGTCTCTAACAACCATGCAAAAATTGGTCCACATCGGCTCATAATTATATATAGCCCCCATATAAACCGATCACCAGATTTGACCTCCGGAGCCTCTTGGAAGACAAAAATTCATCTGATTCAGTTGAAATTTGGTACGTGGTGTTAATATATGGCCTCAAACTCCCATGCAAAAATTGGTCGAAATCGGTCCATAATTATATATAGGCCCCATATAAACCGATCCCCAGTTTTGACCTCCAGAGCCCCTTGGAAGAGCAAAATTCTTCGCATTCGGTTGAAATTTGGTACGTGATGTTAGTATATGGTATCCAACAACCATGCAGGAATTGCTTTCTATCAGCCCTTAATTATATATAGCTCCCATATAAACCGATCCCCAGATTTGACCTGCGGTGCCTTTTGGAGAAGGAAAATGTATCCGATCTGCTTGAAATTTGGTACGGGGTGATCGTATATGATATTTAACAACCATGCCAAAAGTGGTCCATATCAGTCCATAATCATATATAGCCCCATATAAACCGATCCCGAGATTTCGTTTTGGAGCCTCTTAGAGGAGCAAATTTCATCCGAGTGAGTTGAAATTTGGTACATTTGCTAGTATATGGCTGTTAACAACCACTAGGTCCATATCGGTCTATAGTTATATATATCCCTCAGATAAATCGATTTCCAATCACACAAAAATTGGTCCATATCAAGTTCATAATTGTATATAGCCCCCATATTTCAATTCTTGCTCTCTATGTACCGTGCAAAAAGTCCATATCGATTCGTAATTATTTGTAGACTTAACTATACATAATTTTTTTTTTTGTCTAATATATATCACGTATGGACTAACTCACAATTTAGAAAACGATGTTAAGAAGTTTTAAGATACCACAACCCAAGTATTTCGATTGGCCGTATATACTTGTTTTCTATTAAAAATCAACAAAAAAATTTAAAATTCTCGTAATTTATAAAACTTTAAAAGAACTTCCATGGAAGCGAAAAAGTCAAACGGCACAGGTTCAAATCCCAGCGGGGATGAAATTTATTTTTTTTGTTTATTATTTTTTTTTTTTTATTAATTTTCTATTTTTTTATTAAATTTCTATTTTTTTTTTGTAAAATTTAATTGTTCAAAATTTGCACTTAGAATAGCCTGATTGCGTATTTTCTAATACTTGTCCAAAAGGACTGATCGGGAGTGGAAAAAATCATTGGGGATCCCAAGATGCGCTTTAGAAGAAATGTTTGTGGACTTGTCCAAAAGGACTTGAAAAAAATCGATGAGGGATTCTGGGATAGGCTTTAAAAGAAATGTTTATGGAATAACTTCCATTTGTTTTTTGCTGGGAATTAATTGATTTCATTTGAAAATTTCAATTAAGTTTTTGATTGATTCAAATAAAAGTTTAATTGATGTTGATTCCAAAAATCAATTAATTTTGTTAGATTCAATTAATTATTTCCTTAAAATTTTGTAATTAAATCAGTTAAAGAATTAATTAAGGTTTGCAATCGATATCGATTAATTGTTTTAATTTAATTGTAAATTGGAACATTTAATTATTTAATAAAAACCGCGAAAATGTTCAATCATTACGCCCTACGCCACACTGTGGAACAGGGTATTATAAGTTAGTACATATGTTTGCAACACCCAGAAGAAGACGAGATAGACACATGGTGTCTTTGGCAATATGGCTCACGGCGCGTCCCTGAGTCGATATAGCCATGTCCGTCTGTCTGTGAGCACATTTTTGTGATCAAAGTCCAGGTCGCAGTTTTAGACCGATCGGCTTCAAATTTGGCACAAGTTTCTGTTTTGGGTCAGAATAGAACCCTATTGCTTTTGGAAGAAATCGGTTCAGATTTAGATATAGCTCCCATATATATCTTGCGCCCGATATGCACTTATATGACCCCAGAAGCCAGAGTTTTACCCTAATTTGCTTGAAAATTTCGAAATTAGTACTATAATCAAGTGTGCCAAATTTGATTGAAATCGGTTCATATTAAGATATAGCTCGCATATATATCTCTCGCCCGAATTACACCGGGAGTAGAATTAACATAGTGACTATGCATGTCAAATTTTGGGCAAAAATTGCCAAAATATCCATATTTTCCCTATAAGATTGCCACTGCTAAGTCGAAAACTTGTAAAAATGACTCCAATTTTCCTATACTTCTAATAAATATCTATCGACCGATAAATCGTAAATACACTTTTGCGAAGTTGCCTAAAAATTGCATCAGATTTAAATGTTTCCCATATTTATACCCACCACCATAGAATGGTGACGGGGGTATCATAAGTTTGTCATTCCGTTTGAAACACATCGAAATATCGATTTCCGACTATATAAAGTATATATTCTTGATCAGGAAGAAATTCTAAGACGATATAACGATGTCCGTCTGTTTGTCTGTCTGTCTGTTGTAATCAGGCTACAGTCTTCAATAATGAAGCAATCGTGCTGAAATTTTGCACAAACTCGTCTTTTGTCTGAAGGCAGGTCAAGTTGGGCTATATCGGTCCAGGTTTTGATATAGTCCCTATATAAACCGACCTCCCGATTTGGGGTCTTGGACTTATAGAAATCGTAGTTTTTATTCAATTTACCTGAAATTGGAAATCTAGAGGTATTGTAGGACCACAAATACGTGTGCCAAAAATTGTGAGTATCGCTCCATATTTTGGTATAGCCCCCATATAGACCGATCTCCCGATTTTACTTCTTGGGCTTATAGAAACCGTAGTTTTTATCCAATTTGTCTGAAATTGGAAATCTAAAGGTATTCTAGGACCACAAATACGTGTGCCAAAAATTGTGAGTATCGCTCCATATTTTGGTATAGCCCCCATATAGACCGATCTCCCGATTTTACTTCTTGGGCTTATAGAAACCGTAGTTTTTATCCAATTTGTCTGAAATTGGAAATCTAGAGGTATTCTAGGACCACAAATACGTGTGCCAAAAATTGTGAGTATCGGTCCATGTTTTGGTATGGTCCCCATATAAAACGACCTCCCGATTTGGGGTCTTGGGCTTATAGAAACCGTAGTTTTTATCCAATTTGTCTGAAATTGGAAATCTAGAGGTATTTTAGGACCATAAAGAGGTGTGCCGAAAATGGTGAGTATAGGTCCATATTTTGGTATAGCCCCCATATAGACCGATTTCACGATTTTACTTCTTGGGCTTCTAGAATCCGAAGTTTTTATCCTATTTGCCTGAAATTGGAAATCTAGAGGTATTTTCGGGTCATAAAGAGGTGTGCCGAAAACGCTGAGTATAGCCCCCATAAGAACGATCTCCCGATTTAACTCCTTGGGTTTCTAGAAACCGTACTTTTTATCTGATTTACCTGAAATTGTAAATATTCTGGTATTTTAGGCTCAAAAAAAAAAATCGGTCCATTTGATAATGCCTCCATATAGACCGACTTCACTTCTTGAGGGTATAGAAGGCGCACTGATCATGAAAATTGCTTGAAACTCAATGTAAAATTTCCAGATTTTACTTCTACAGATTTAAGATTTCAAATCGAGACGTTATTTTATAATTTTCTTGCACACTTACAAGAGATGTTAATGATTCCTCTAAAACTCGAAGCAAAAATGGTTCTTATAAATCCAGAATCTGATATAGTCCTCATAGGTAAAATCTTTAAATTTATCTTCGGGAAGTGTCCTCAAGTCCTCAAGCCCTCCTGAAATTTCAAAGGAAACCCTAATATTTGGTTCATGGTGGTGGGTATTTAAGATTCGGCCCGGCCGAACTTAGTTCTGTATATACTTGTTTTTTACTAACGTTGTGTTCCACCCCAGGGCATTAGCCGACTCAAATTTTGTCCAGATCGGGTCAGATTTACACCGAAAAGCAAATTGTAAACTATATTTGTTTGGCTAAAATTTCGTTTGAGAGGAAACAATTTTCTTTCCGTGTATATTTACTATTATTGAGATCTTAATTTTTCATAGTTGAAACTTTTTCCGCACAATGAAACGTTTGTGTTGTTTTTTTAATAAGTAAGTCTCTTTTGTTGATGCGACAACATTTTCTTCCCCGAAGATATTATACCTTTAGAGTCTGACTTAACCAGCAATGGTGCTATGACAATCTTGTGGTTCGTTGTATACATTGAATTATTTTGCGGCTACTTTTTGTTCTTTCTGTCATCATCGTTGCTGCAGACATTCTCAAACGAAAAGATAGACAATTAAAAGTACATAGTATACGAAAAAGATTTAGCTGATATCCAGTTCCTGTAGTTAGTTCTTGCTTGGTATTTTGTGTCCTCCAATGAAGTACCGTGAATATTTAATTTAATTAACAACCAAAGTCATTTAAATTGTCTTAAGCAATGGCCAAATGGCAAATATCTTTAGCATTTGGTGGTTTTGTATTGTACATTCCCTCAATGGGGGTGGGTGGATATATTGGCTAGCTTAAAGGGAATGAATGTTATTACATTGAAGTCTCGAGAAGATAGCAATGGAACTGAACAAACACAGTTGGAATTTATTATAATGACTAGAAAATTATTAATAAAAAATTGTCCAATGAACATTTTTGTCAACCACAATTTGTTTTTAATTTCATTCTTTCGATGAAGTTTTACGAAATGATTACATTTCAAGAGGGATTTTTGTATGGACGTAGTTAAATCACTCGTAGCGTTAGCCACATGATTGTTTAGTAACATTTTCTATAGGTATTTCTAAGCGCTATATTGGATCATTGATGTTCGATGAGAACCTGGAGTGGGTATACATAAAATGTATTTAATTTTAAAGAACATTTTTATACCCTCCACCAAAGGATGAGGGTATATTATCTTTGTCATTCCGTTTGTAACACATCGAAATATTGCTCTAAGACCCCATAAAGTATATATATTCTGGGTCGTGGTGAAATTCTGAGTCGATCTGAGCATGTCCGTCCGTCCGTCTATTGAAATCACGCTAACTTCCGAACGAAACAAGCTATCGACTTGAAACTTGGCACAAGTAGTTGTTATTAATGTAGGTCGGATGGTATTGCAAATGGGCCATATCGGTCACTTTTACGTATAGCCCCCATACAAACGGACCCCCAAATTTAGCTTGCAGATCCTCTAAGAGAAGCAAATTTCATCCGATCCCTCTGAAATTTGGTACATGGTGTTAGTATAAGGTCTCAAACGACCATGCAAAAATTGGTCCACATCGGTCTATAATTATATATAGCCCCCATATAAACCGATCCCCAGATTTGGCTTGCGGAGCCTCTAAGAGAAGCAAATTTCATCCGATCCGGCTGAAATTTGGAACATGGTGTAAGTATATGGTCGCTAACAACTATGCAAAAATTGGTCCACATCGGTCAATAATTATATATAGCGCCCATATAAACGGGTCCCCCGATTTGGCTTGCGGAGCCTCTAAGAGAAGCAAATTTCATCCGATCCGGTTGAAATTTGGTATAAGTAACAGGTTGGCTGATAAGTTCCCGGTCTGACACATAGATGGCGTCGCTAGTATTAAATATTATTTTTATATAGTACCAACCTTCAAATGATTCGTGTCAAAATTTGACGTCTGTCATTTAGTTTGTGAGATAGAGCATCTTTTGTGAAGCAACTTTTGTTATTGTGAAAAAATGGAAAAAAAGGAATTTCGTATTTTGATAAAATACTGTTTTCTGAAGGGAAAAAATACGGTGGAAGCAAAAACTTGGCTTGATAATTAGTTTCCGCACTCTGCCCCAGGGAAATCAACAATAATTGGTTGGTATGCAAAATTCAAGCGTGGTGAAATGAGCACGGAGGACGGTGAACGCAGTGGACGCCCGTGGTTACCGACGAAAACATCAAAAAAATCCACAAAATGATTTTGAATGACCGTAAAATGTAGTTGATCGAGATAGCCTTAAAGATATCAAAGGAACGTGTTGGTCATATCATTCATCAATATTTGGATATGCGGAAGCTCTGTACAAAATGGGTGCCGCGCGAGCTCACATTTGACCAAAAACAACAACGTGTTGATGATTCTGAGCGGTGTTTGCAGCTGTTAACTCGTAATACACCCGAGTTTTTCCGTCGATATGTGACAATGGATGAAACATGGCTCCATCACTACACTCCTGAGTCCAATCGACAGTCGGCTGAGTGGACAGCGACCGGTGAACCGTCTCCGAAGCGTGGAAAGACTCAAAAGTCCGCTGGCAAAGTAATGGCCTCTGTTTTTTGGGATGCGCATGGAATAATTTTTATCGATTATCTTGAGAAGGGAAAAGCCATCAACAGTGACTATTATATGGCGGTATTGGAACGTTTGAAGGTCGAAATTGCGGCAAAACGGCCCCATATGAAGAAGAAAACAGTGTTGTTCCACCAAGACAACCCACCGTGCCACAAGTCATTGAGAACGATGGCAAAAATTCATGAATTGGGCTTCGAATTGCTTCCCCACCCACCGTATTCTCCAGATCTGGCCCCCATTGATTTTTTCCTGTTCTCAGACCTCAAAAGGATGCTCCCAGGGAAAAACCTATTATATGGTCTATAACAACTTTGCGGAAATTGGTCCACATCGGTCCATAATTATATATAGCCCCAATATAAACTGATCACCAGATTTGAACTCCGGAGCCTCTTGAAGGAGCAAAATTCATCCGATCCGGTTCAAATTTGGAACGTGGTGTTAGTATATAGAAGTTCTATAGAAAATTTTGTTAAAATTTCATTTCTATAGAAAATTTTGTTAAAATTTTATTTGTATAGAAAATTTTGTCAAAATTTTATTTGTATAGAATTTTATTTGTATAGAAGAAAATTTTGTTAAAATTTTATTTCTATAGAAAATTTTGTTAAAATTTCATTTCTATAGAAAATTTTGTCAAAACTTTATGTCTATAGAAAATTTTGTCAAAATTTTATTTCTATAGAAAATGTTGCCAAACTGAATTATATACGTATTTAATAGATCTTTTTTTATTTAATATATACCACGTATGGTATGGTACGTACAATTTAGAAGACGGTGTTAGGAGGTTTAAGATACCTTGCCATTGGCAAGCGTTACCGCAGCTTAAGTAATTCGATTGTGGATGGCAGTGTTTAGAAGAAGTTTCTACGCAATGGTACATAAGCTTCGGCCTGGCCGAACATACGGCCGTATATACTTGTTTTCGTTAACTCTTCATTCTTCAAACAAATCATGATAAATTCAGAATCTTTTGTAGTCTCCTTATGTTTGGACATAGTTGCCGCATCCATTTAATGCTTATCTGGAGCATGTAATTGTCGCGAAAATCATGTATTTTGTCTTTGTAAAAATCATTTTCGAGCAGAGAAAAATGTATGCTGGCAATAAGCATTTAAATGGTTCCCAAATGTCGCAAACATGTTCTATTATTTAAATGATAGAATTTGAGACCATTACATGGTCGGGAAAATCATGTACCTGACCATTAAATTTTTCGACTTTTTTGCGGGAAAAAAAGTATATTTATAGGTTACGTATAGACATGTCTAGATCCATTACATGATCATAAAGACCACATACATTTTTTCGTGACCCTTTAATTTTTTAACTTTTTTGCAGCTAAAAGAATTTTATAAAAACATTGAGCAGGTACACACGATTCTCATTTTGCGCGTCAGTCGTGTGTTGATTGTTACTTGGAATGGAAGGAGAATACGGAATTACTGTGATTTGTGTTAATTTATTATTTATATTATTATTATTTATTTATTCAGAAGTGGCACGTGGTTTTATGTGAATACAAAAACGGGAAGTGTATTTAAAAAAATGTACCTGTTTTTTGTTCTGCATTTTGCTATGTGGTATAATTTATTATACCCTGCGCCACACTGTGGAACAGGGTATTATAAGTTAGTGCATAGGTTATAAGTTAGGTGTCTTTGGCAAGAATGCTCAGGGTGGGTTCCTGAGTCGATATAACCATGTCCGTCTGTCCGTCTGTCCGTCCGTCCGTCCGTCTGTCTGTGAACACATTTTTGTGATCAAAGTCTAGGTCGCAATTTAAGTCCAATCGCCTTAAAATTTGGCACATATTCCTAATTTGGGTCAGAATAGAACCCTATTGATTTTGGAAGAAATCGGTTCAGATTTAGATATAGCTCCCATATATCTTTCGCCCGATATGCACTAATATGGACCCAGCAGCCAGAGTTTTATACCGATTTGCTTGAAATTTTGTACAAACATAACACTTAGTCGTATAGTCAAGTGTGCAAAATTTGATAGAAATCGGTTTAGAATTAGATATAGCTCCCATATATATCTTTCGCCCGATATGGACTTATATGGCCCCAGAAGCCAGATTTTTGGCCGAATTTGGTTCAAATTTTGCACTAGGAGTACAATTAGTAGTATAGTAAAGTGCAAAATTTTATTGAAATCGGTTCAGATTTAGATATAGGTCACACATATATATATATATATATATATATATATATATATATATATATATATAAGACTAAAGACTCCCCAATAAGATTATCCAAAGACTAAGAAGTCTTATTGGGGAATAAGAGTCTCCAAAGACTTTCTACAGTCTCTAAAGACTCCCCAATAAGAGTCTCCAAAGACTCCCCTATAAGACTCTCCAATAAGAGTCGCTAAATACTCCCCAGTAAGAGTCTCCAAAGACTCCCCAATAAGAGTCTCCAAAGACTCCTTAAGAAGTGCCTCTAAAGACTCCCCAATAAGAGTCTCTAAAGACCCCCCTAAGAGTCTCCAAAGACTCCCCAAGAAGTGTCTCCAAAGACTCCCCAATAAGAGTCTCCAAAGACTCCTTAAGAAGTGCCTTTTCAGACTCCCCAATAAGAGTCTCTAAAGACCCCCCGAAGAGTCTCCAAAGACTCCTCACGAAGTGCTCTCTCAAATAAGAGTCTTCAACGACTCCCCAATAAGAGTCTATAAAGACTCCCCAAAAAGAGTCTCTAAAGACTCCATAAAAAGTATCTCTAAAGACTCCCCAATAAGAGTCTCTAAAGCCCCCCCAATAAGAGTCTCTAAAGACTCCCCAAGAAGTGTCTCTAATGCCTCTCCAATAAGAGTCTCCAAAGATTCCCCAATAAGTGTCTATATAGACTCCTTTAGAAGTGTCTCCCCAATAAGAGTCTCCAAAGACTCTCTAAAGACTCCCCAAGAAGTGTCTGTAAGGACTCCCCACTAAGAGTCTCCAAAGACTCCCCAATAAGAGTCTTGTAAGACTCCCCAATAAGAGTCTCCTAAGACTCTCCAATAAGAGTCGCTAAATACTCCCCAGTAAGAGTCTCTAAAGGCTCCCCAACAAGAGTCTCTAAAGGCTCCCCAAGAAGTGTCTCCAAAGACTCCCCAATAAGAGTCTCCAAAGACTCCTTAAGAAGTGCCTCCAAAGACTCCCCAATAAGAGTCTCTAAAGACTCCCCAATAAGAGTCTCCAAAGAATCCTCATGAAGTGCTTCTAAAGACTCTCAAATAAGAGTCTATAAAGACTCCCCAATAAGAGTCTATAAAGACTCCCCAATAAGAGTCTCTAAAGACTCCATAAAAAGTGTCTCTAAAGACTCCATAAAAGTATCTCTAAAGACTCCCCAATAAGAGTCTCTAAAGACCCCCCAATAAGAGTCTCTAAAGACTCCTTATACTCCCCAATAAGATTATCCAAAGACTAAGAAGTCTTATTGGGGAATAAGAGTCTCCAAAGACTTTCTACAGTCTCTAAAGACTCCCCAATAAGAGTCTCCAAAGACTCCCCTATAAGACTCTCCAATAAGAGTCGCTAAATACTCCCCAGTAAGAGTCTCCAAAGACTCCCCAATAACAATAAGAGTCTCTAAAGACTCCCCAAGAAGTGTCTCTAATGCCTCTCCAATAAGAGTCTCCAAAGATTCCCCAATAAGTGTCTATATAGACTCCTTTAGAAGTGTCTCCCCAATAAGAGTCTCCAAAGACTCTCTAAAGACTCCCCAAGAAGTGTCTGTAAGGACTACCCAATAAGAGTCTTGTAAGACTCCCCAATAAGAGTCTCCTAAGACTCTCCAATAAGAGTCGCTAAATACTCCCCAGTAAGAGTCTCTAAAGGCTCCCCAACAAGAGTCTCTAAAGGCTCCCCAAGAAGTGTCTCCAAAGACTCCCCAATAAGAGTCTCCAAAGACTCCTTAAGAAGTGCCTCCAAAGACTCCCCAATAAGAGTCTCCAAAGACTCCTTAAGAAGTGCCTCCAAAGACTCCCCAATAAGAGTCTCTAAAGACTCCCCAATAAGAGTCTCCAAAGAATCCTCATGAAGTGCTTCTAAAGACTCTCAAATAAGAGTCTTCAACGACTCCCCAATAAGAGTCTATAAAGACTCCCCAATATGAGTCTATAAAGACTCCCCAATAAGAGTCTATAAAGACTCCCCAATAAGAGTCTCTAAAGACTCCATAAAAAGTGTCTCTAAAGACTCCATAAAAGTATCTCTAAAGACTCCCCAATAAGAGTCTCTAAAGACCCCCCAATAAGAGTCTCTAAAGACTCCTTGAGAAGTGTCTCTAAAGACCCCCACTAAGAGTCTCCAAAGACTCCCCAAGAAGTGTCTCTAATGCCTCTCCAATAAGAGTCTCCAAAGATTCCCCAATAAGTGTCTATATAGACTCCTTTAGAAGTGTCTCAATAAGAGTCTCCAAAGACTCTCTAAAGACTCCCCAAGAAGTGTCTCTAATGCCTCTCCAATAAGAGTCTCCAAAGATTCCCCAATAAGTGTCTATATAGACTCCTTTAGAAGTGTCTCAATAAGAGTCTCCAAAGACTCTAAAGACTCCCCAAGAAGTGTCTGTAAGGACACCCCACTAAGAGTCTCCTAAGACTTTCTACGGATTCTCCAATAAAAGTCTCCAAAGACTCCCCAATAAGAGTCGCTATATACTCCCCAAAACAAAAAACAAACCATAAACAATTTTTTTCACAAAAGGACAGCGTTACTGAATATTACCTGATAATTGAAAATTCCCACAATTTTCATGAACATTTTTCCAATTAAAGTCTTAATTGAGTGTTAAAAGATATTCAATTAAAAATTTAATTGATTCAACAAATTTTTTAATTGAAACAAAAATTAATAGTATCAATTAATTTTTATACCCTGCGCCACACTGTGGAACAGGGTATTATAAGTTAGTGCAGATGTTTGTAACACCCAGAAGTAGACGAGATAGACACATGGTGTCTTTGGCAATAATGCTCAGGGTGGGTCCCTGAGTCGATATAACCATGTCCGTCTGTCTGTGAACACATTTTTGTGATCAAAGTCTAGGTCGCAATTTAAGTCCAATCGCCTTCAAATTTGGCACATGTTCCTAATTTGGGTCAGAATAGAACCCTATTGAAATCGGTTCAGATTTAGATATAGCTCCCATATATATCTTTCGCCCGATATGCACTAATATGGACCCAGCAGCCAGAGTTTTATACCGATTTGCTCAGATTTAGATATAGCTCCCATATATATCTTTCGCCCGATATGGACTAATATGGTCCTAGAAGCCAGAGTTTTGGCCCAATTTGTTTGAAATTTTGCACTAGGAGTACAATTAGTAGTGCAGTTAAGTGTCCAAAATTTGATTGAAATCGGTTCAGATTTAGATATATATCCCATATATAGCTTTCGCCCGATTTACACTCGTATGACCACAGAGGCCAATTTTTAACTCCGATTTAGTTAACATTTTGCACAGGGAGTAGAATTAGCATTGTTGCTATGCGTGCCAAATTTGGTTGAAATCGGTGCAGATTTAGATATAGCTCCCATATATATGTTTTTCTGATTTCGACAAAAATGGCCAAAATACCAACATTTTCCTTGTAAAATCGCCACTCCTTAGTCGAAAAGTTGTAAAAATGGCTCTAGTTTTCCTAAACTTCTAATACATATATATCGAGTGATAAATCATAAATAAACTTTTGCGAAGTTTCCTTAAAATTGCTTCAGATTTAAATGTTTCCCATTTTTTTTTTTACTAACATTGTTTTCCAACCTAGTGCATTAGCCGACTTAAATTTTGAAGCTATAGATTTTGTAGAAGTCTATCAAATTCTGTCCAGATCGAGTGATATTTAAATGTATGTATTTGGGACAAACCTTTATATATAGCACCCAACGGATGTGATATGGTATCGAAAATTTAGATCTACAAAGTGGTGCAGGGTATAATATAGTCGGTCCCGCCCGACTTTAGACTTTCCTTACTTGTTTTTATTTGCAGTTACATGATGTCTGCGTTTGTACATTTGATGGACACGAAGTAAATGTGGAAAAAATTGAGTGTGTATGTGATGTTTGCTTGCACGTCATTATAAATACAAATAAACAATGAATTAGTTTATAAATAAATAGAAACAAATAAATAAAGTTAATTTTGTGTTTTGTTTTCTCAAGTGGCGTCCCTTTTTCGACGACGAAAAAAGTTTTTTCATAAAGAACAAAACATTTTAGGCTGTGATGTTCTTTTAACTGGAAGAAAAACATTTTTGACGAATATCATAACAAATTAGATTGTGACCATTGTCTTTTAATGGAAACAAAATTATTTTTTATCAATATAATAACATTTTAGATGAGGACAATTTTATTTTTCTTAGAACCATATTCACTTAGCCAACATGGTTTCAGGTGAAAACGTTACGTGGTCGCCGCAAAAAAAGTTCCTATCATATTATTTTGTTCTTCGAATATGATTGTGACAATCATGTTTCTTCTCTGCGTGTAGAAACTTTAAACTAGCTTCGGGAAGCGTATCATTTGAACCGATTTTTTGAGGTATCCTTAAGTTCGACGAACCGGTGAGGATCATACCTTTTATTGGTAAAACAACCGGTGAAATTACCCCCTGTCATAGGAGGGGTAAATTGACCACCTAAATAGATACCTACAAACTAATCCACTGACCCGTTTCTTTCAACTCATCAATTAACCAGTTCATATGCCAGGTATAACAGTGTGAAATGATGGTTTTTTCATGTGACACCCATTTTCCACACTTTCGGATCTTTCCCAAAGGTTTTAAACGGTCACAAATTGTTTGTTATGCAACATTTAACAGGTTGGCTGATAAGTCCCCGGTCTGACACATAGATGGCGTTGCTAGTATTAAATGCATATTACTTTTATATAGTACCAACCTTCAAATGATTCGTATCAAAATTTGACGTCTGTAAGCCAATTAGTTTGTGAGATAGAGCGTCTTTTGTGAAGCAACTTTTGTTATTGTGAAAAAATGGAAAAAAAGGAATTTCGTGTTTTGATAAAATACTGTTTTCTGAAGGGAAAAAATACGGTGGAAGCAAAAACTTGGCTTGATAATGAGTTTCCGGACTCTGCCCCAGGGAAATCAACAATAATTGATTGGCTCATTTCACCAACGCAAAATTCTAGCGTGGTGAAATGAGCACGGAGGACGGTGAACGCAGTGGACGCCCAAAAGAGGTGGTTACCGATGGCCTTAAAGATATCAAAGGAACGTGTTGGCCATATCATTCATCAATATTTGGATATGCGGAAGCTCTGTGCAAAATGGGTGCCGCGCGAGCTCACATGTGAGCAAAACCAACAACGTGTTGATGATTCTGAGCGGTGTTTGCAGCTGTTAACTCGTAATACACCCGAGTTTTTCCGTCGATATGTGACAATGGATGAAACATGGCTCCATCACTACACTCCTGAGTCCAATCGACAGTCGGCTGAGTGGACAGTAAAGGTCTGCACAAGTATGCTTGAAAGCGATTTCAAATGGCTTGAATTTTTATAGAACATTCAAAACATCAGCGCTTCGCAAAACAAACCGAACAAATACATCGTTCGACGGCAGCATGGCTTGAAAACACAAGCACAACAAAAGGCAATCGAAACCAAAGCAAGCATAACAAATATCAAATACATGTTGCATAGAACATGTTGCTACTTGGGTTATAAATGTTTTGCGTGGGTTATGCATGTTCTACAGAACCTCAAGCTGCACAGCACATTGGTGTGATTTAATTTTGTTTATTTCTAGAGTCGAACTTTTAGGATTAAAAATGAAAATAATCCTAAATAAATAAATAAAATAATCACATGGATTTTACATTCAAAAAAAGTTTACTTGGATCCAAAGATTTTGACCTTCCCTTAAGGATTTTGGTATTGATTCCAAGCCAAAGATGCGACTTCTTTAAAAAAACCTATATGGCCTTAAATCTGGGATCAATAAAATTAAAATTAGGATTTAGATCTTTCATTTCATTTTCGCGGTAGATTAATAAAGCTTTTCACGTACAAATAAATGCCAGTTTAAAAATTCAAATTATAGCGTATACTACAAAGTAAAGATGTTTTCTTAATTCCAAAAAAATAATGTAAACCAAAAATGCTAAATCTTCACCAACACGCACGCACCAACTGTCCCAGCATTTAATTTTTTGCTTTCAGCTCTTTTAGAAGATGTTTCAAGCATAACAAAATGTTGCAAATACTTCAGAACATGCATACAGGTTCTACAATGCTTGCAACTTTGATGCTTGGTTTCGAATAGAACCTTCAAAACATCGTTCGTTTGCAACCAAATATGGGTAGGTTATGTTCTGATATTTGTTTTATTTGATGTTTGAATGTTTTGCTTATAGCTATGTTTTGAAAGTTCTATTCATGTTGCAGAACATTTTGAAATTTGAAAATTCAAATATGCTTGTGCAGACCTTTAGTGGACAGCGACCGGTGAACCGTCTCCGAAGCGTGGAAAGACTCAAAAGTCCGCTGGCAAAGTAATGGCCTCTGTTTTTGGGGATGCGCATGGAATAATTTTTATCGATTATCTTGAGAAGGGAAAACCCATCAACAGTGACTATTATATGGTGTTATTGGAGCGTTTGAAGGTCGAAATCGCGGCAAAACGGCCCCATATGAAGAAGAAAAAAGTGTTGTTCCAGCAAGACAACGCACCGTGCCACAAGTCATTGAGAACGATGGCAAAAATTCATCAATTGGCCTTCGAATTGCTTCCCCACCCACCGTATTCTCCAGATCTGGCCCCAGCGACTTTTTCTTGTTCTCAGACCTCAAAAGAATGCTCGCAAAGAAAAAATTTGGCTGCAATGAAGAAGTGATCGCCGAAACTGAGGCCTATTTTGAAGCAAAACCGAAGGAGTACTATCAAAATGGTATCAAAAAATTGGAAGGTCGTTGTAATCGCTGTATCGCTCTTGAAGGGAACTATGTTGAATAATAAAAACGAATTTTGACAAAAAAAATGTGTTTTTCTTTGTTAGACCGGGGACATATCAGCCAACCTGTTAACATTGCTGTCATTTGCTTTTGATAAGTGTCATCTCCATCCAATATCGTTTGCACTTCGCCATCTTCAAGCTTACGTCAAATCATTATTTCCTAACCGTTAAAGACATCTTTTGCATGTTACTTCTAATAGAGCATGATCACCATATGCCTCGACAAGCATTCGATGCGACTCTGCAGCACTTCTCTTCAAATGAAAAATCAAAAATTAATGCTTTCCGCAAATCATTACATTCTGGTACAAAATTCGACATTTAAAAAAATATGATGATGTTTGTTCAATTACTTGATGAATACTAAATATTTTTCACAGATGTCATAGCAAAAAAAAAAAAACAAAAACATGAAGGGCTCGTTCACAACAAATGTTCCCTATCGAGATATAACAGGTTGGCTGATAAGTCCCCGGTCTAACAAAGAAAAACAAATTTTTTTGTCAAAATTCGTTTTTACTATTCAACATAGTTCCCTTCAAGAGCGATACAACGATTATAGCGACCTTCCAATTTTTTGATACCATTTTGGTAGTACTCCTTCGGTTTTGCCTCAAAATAGGCCTCAGTTTCGGCGATCACCTCTTCATTGCAGCCAATTTTTTTTCCCTGCGAGCATCCTTTTGAGGTCTGAGAACAAGAAAAAGTGGTCAGATCTGGAGAATACGATGGGTGGGGAAGCAATTCGAAGCCCAATTCATGAATTTTTGCCATAGTTCTCAATGACTTGTGGCACGGTGCCTTGGCTTGGTGGAGCAACACTTTTTTCTTCTTCATATGGGGCCGTTTTGCCGTGATTTCGACCTTCAAACGCTCGAATAACGCCATATAATAGTCACTGTTGATGGTTTTTCCCTTCTCAAGTTAATCGATAAAAAGTATTCCATGCGCATCCCAAAAAACAGAGGACATTACTTTGCCAGCGGACTTTTGAGTCTTTCCACGCTTCGGAGACGGTTCACCGGTCGCTGTCCACTCAGCTGACTGGCGATTGGAGTCAGTAGTGTAGTGATGGAGCCATGTTTCATCCATTGTCACATATCGACGGAAAAACTCGGGTGTATTACGATTTAAGAGCTGTTGTTGTTTTTGGGCAAATGTGAGCTCTCGCGGCACCCATTTTGCACAGAGCTTCCGCATATCCAAATATTGATGAATGATATGACCAACACGTTCCTTTGATATTTTTAAGGCCTCTGCTATCTCGATCAACTTCATTTTACGGTCATTCAAAATCATTTTGTAGATTTTTTTTTGATGTTTTCGTCGGTAACCACCTCTTTCGGGCGTCCACTGCGTTCACCGTCCTCCGTGCTCATTTCACCACGCTTGAATTTTGCATACCAATCAGTTATTGTTGATTTCCCTGGGGCAGAGTCCAGAAACTCATTATGAAGCCAAGTTTTTGCTTCCACCGTATTTTTTCCCTTCAGAAAACAGTATTTTATCAAACACGAAATTCCTTTTTTTTCCATTTTTTTTTCACAATAACAAAAGTTGCTTCACAAAAGAGCTCTATCTCACAAACTAATTGACTTACAGACGTCAAATTTTGACACGAATCATTTGAAGGTTGGCACTATATAAAAATAGTATGCATTTAATACTAGCGATGCCATCTATGTGTCAGACCGGGGACTTATCAGCCAACCTGTTACGTAAGCTGACAGTAGTCGGGGAAACCGACTACTATTTTATGAGGCTTGAAGGAGTTAATATCCCACATAAAATTTCCATAACTCATAGATATTTTCAACTTTTTTCTCGCATAATCCAAACAAACATAAACCCATAAAATATTTATTTACTATGAGGTTAACAAATAAAAAATGATTCTGTTATTTGATTAGGTCAACAAAAAAAAGAGAAACTGATTGGTAAACGATTAACCACACCCTTCAAACAAAAATCACATCTATATTCATTATCCAACGGATGTTCCAAATAGTTCCTCCCATTCCACATGCAAAACCAACAAACAACAACCAGGACGACATATACATTCGTAGGATGAGTGCGAATAGAAATGGGTCAGGATTTACAGCGATTGTGTGTTTATCCTTGTGTAAGTGGGTGTAAAGATTTGTGTTAGCTTCATTCACTAGAGAACACATGTTCCCAAATGTCAATGATGGTACTAAGTAAACATATGAATGGTACAAAGAATCAACCGCCTATCAACTCCCCATGGCAAGCATGACATATTATCCCATACACATACATTCAGACAAGCATAAATGTCCTTTGACAAAGCGACAACCCCTTTCGCTATTTTGGATCGAGCACTCGTTGTATTAGTAATGATTTCAAACAACTTCCTTCCGCTATACTCATTAGACTATGTAAAGAATCCACTAAGCCCAACTTCTAAGTATCCCATTCCAAATTGATGCTATGCTGTTAGGAAGTATGAATGGGTGGAAATGATTGCTGGCCCTGTACAATGTGTTATTACCCTGGGGACAAGTATTTCTTCCCCATAAGGGATATTGGTCACACATTCCTTTATAGAAATGCCTTTGAGGTTAGGGAAAAAAATCCTTATAGCATAGCCAGTCAACCTCTTTGAGTGTCAACAAAACCTAGCAGTTGATATTTTAAGAATGGCAATAATCGAAGTGCTAAACACACAGTTCACCATACTCACACACACTTTTGGATGTCCACAAATGAAACAAGAACAACAACCGCAAGGACATCAGTGGCGAGGACATTTAAAAGTCGGTTGGTCATCGTTTTGTGTGTGGTTAAATATCCATAAATCAAATAACTTCTTCATATGTTTTCGTTACATTTGTTTTTTAGGATGTTTTTCTTTGCTTCGTCTGTTGTATGCTCCTTTACTTCATTTACAAAATTTTTGAAATTGTCAAGTTGACTCAAGGGTATGCTACAGTGGGCATTTGTAATTGAAATTGCCCAACAAGCAACTATAATATTCATTAAAATCATACACGCAAAACAAAAATAATTCAGTCCTCAGCTAATTTTCTTTTCGCGGCATACATTTTCAGGTTGTTCCCGTTACACAGAAAAAAATATCACCCAAATATTTTCAATTAAAATGTTAATTGAAGCTGAAAACTTTTGCAATTAAAAAAAAATAATTGCTACTATTATAATTAATTAATTAATTAAAATAGTAACATTAAGACAATTAAGACAATAATTAAAAAAATTTAAATTTTTAATTCAAAAACAAGTACATACGGCCGAAAGTTCGGCCAAGCCGAAGCTTATGTAGCCTCCACCATGGATTGCGTAGAAACTTCTTCTAAACACTGCCATCCACAATCGAATTACTTGAATTGCAGTAACGCTTGCCGATGGCATGGTATCTTAAAACCTCCTAACATCGTCTTCTAAATTGTAAGTAAGTCCATAAGTGGTATATATTAAATTAAAAAGACCGATTAAATACGTATATAATTCAGTTTGACAAAATTGTCTATAGAAATAAAATTT
Source organism: Haematobia irritans (assembly GCF_050003625.1). Taxonomy (NCBI): domain Eukaryota; kingdom Metazoa; phylum Arthropoda; class Insecta; order Diptera; family Muscidae; genus Haematobia; species Haematobia irritans. Next base: position 173,317,451 of record NC_134397.1, on the reverse strand, counting down.
TGACAAAATTTTCTATAGAAATAAAATTTTAACAACATTTTTTATAGAAATAAAATTTTGACAAAATTTTCTATAGAAATAAAATTTTGAGAAAATTTTCTATAGAAATGAAATTTTAACAAAATTTTCTATAGAAATAAAATTTTAACAAAAACTTCTATAGAAATAAAATGTTGACAACATTTTCTATAGAAATAAAATTGTGGCAAAATTTTCTATAGAAATAAAATTTTGGTACATTATTTTTGGCTCGAGTGGCAACCATGATTATGAACCGATATGGACCAATTTTTGTGTAATTGGGGATCGTCTATATAACTATAGACCGATATGGACCAATTTGGTATGGTTGTTAGCGGCCATATACTAAAGTTCCAAATTTGAACCGGATCGGATGAATTTTGCTTCCCCAAAAGGCTCCGGAGGTTAAATCTGGGGACCGCTTTATATGGGGATATATATAAATATGGACCGATATGAACTAATTTGTGTATGATTATTAGAAGCTATATACATATATTACGTACCAAATTTCAACCGGATCGGATGAAATTTGCTCCTCCAAGAGGCTTCGGAGGTCAAATCTGGGATCGGTTTATATGGGGCTATGTATAATTATAAACCGATATGGACCAATTTTTGCTTGATTGTTAGAGACCCTATACTAACACCACCTACCAAATTTCACCCGGATCAGATGAAATTTGCTTCTCTTTGAGGCTCCGCAAACCAAATCTGGGATCGGTTTATATGAGGCTATATATAATTATAGACCGATATGGACCAATTTTTGCTTGATTGTTAGAGACCCTATACTAACACCACCTACAAATTTCAGCCGGATCGGATGAAATTTGCTTCTCTTACGAGGATCCGCAAGCCAAATCTGGGGATCGGTTTATAAGGGGGCTATATATAATTATGGACCGATATGGACCAATTTTTGCATGGTTGTTAGATACCATATACTAACACCATGTACCAAATTTCAGCCCGATCGGATGAAATATGCTTCTCTTAGAGGATCCGCAATCCAAATCTGGGGATCGGTTAATATGGGGTCTATATATAATTATGGACCGATATGGCCCATTTGCAATGGTAATTCCGAAACGTGCGTCCAACCAACCATCTTGCAGTCCATAGGGCTTTACCCAAATAAATTTGACAAACATTATTTTCCTCTGTTGGTTATGCTACTCTTCTAGTTTAGTCAACGCAATGGTTTTAAGCTGAGATCAAAACAATAAATTATTGATTTTTTTTTTTAATTTTTAATTAAAAAATTTAGTGACACAATAAATTTTTAATAAAAATAAAAATCGACATCAATTAGGTTGTTAATCAAAACAATAAATTATTGATTTTTTTTTAAATTTTTAATTAAAAAATTAAGTGACACAATAAATTTTTAATCAAAATAAAAATCGACATTAATTAAATTGTTAATTCAATTTAAAAATTGTTGATTCAATTTAAAAATTAATTGAAATTTTATAATGAAATCAAATAATTTCTTGATCCAATTAAAACTGATACTGGTTGATACTATCATTTTCGTGATTGAAGGTATTTCAATTAAATAAAAAATAGGATCAATTAATTTCGTGATTGAATCAGATATTTTTTTGGTGTGTACACTAATATTTAATTTAATTTCACCCTGGGTTGCTTCAAATTTTGCACAAAGAGTAAAGTGTACTAATTTTAGCTAAAATCGGTTCAAATTTAGATACAGCTCCCATATATATCCTTCGCCCGATTTAAACAGATGTTACCACAGAGGCCACAATTTTACTCCAAACTTTTGCACATGCAGCAGAATTTACATTCAGAGAGATGTTCACCAATGTGGTATCACAATGGACTGAATAGTCTAAGTGAGCCTGATACATCGGGCTGCCCCCTAACCTAACCTAACCTACACATGTGAAGGGAGCCACCGTGGTGCAATGGGTAGCATGTCCGCCTTGCATACACAAGGTCGTGGGTTCGATTCCTGCTACGACCGAACACCAAAAAGTTTTTCAGTGGTGGATTATCCCACCTCAGTAATGCTGGTGGCATTTCTGAGGGTTTCGAAGCTTCTCTAAGTGGTTTCACTGGAATGTGGAACGCCGTTCGGACTCGGCTATAAAAAGGAGGTCCCTTGTCATTGAGCTTAACATGGAATCGGGCAGCACTCAGTGATAAGAGAGAAGTTCACCACTGTGGTATCACAATGGACTGAATAGTCTAAGTGAGCCTGATACATCGGGCTGCCACATAACCTAACCTAACCTAACCTACACATGTGAAATTTAGTGGAAATTGGTTCAGATTTAGATATAGCTCCCAAATATATTTTTCACTCGATATGCACTTAATTGGCGCCAGAGGCCAGAGTTTCACTTTGGTTTGCTTCAAGTTGTGCGCAAAAAATGGCTCTATTGAAAATATCCATTAAATTGTGCATCCTCGTTACACAATTTAATGGATATTTATTATAATATTTATTTCTATTTTGTGAATCATGTTCCACAAGCAGCCAATGGGTATACATATGGCGCATCTGCTATTTGTATTTCATCCAAATTTGTTTGGTTGGACGCAAATAGTACAAGTTTTCTTAATTGTTGACGCCATACAAGCTGACATTGCATTCTTCGAAAATTTAGAACATATATAGTTTACGACGCCAAACTAGATATCTTGCCACTCGTGCCAAAAAAGTTGCCACTCGTGCTAACAATTCTCTACTAAAATTTGAAGAAACTTCTAGCTCAAAAAATCTTATTTAGAAGTTTTTGATTAAATCTTTGTATAAAAAATGTTTTTTTTTCTTCTTGAGTTGTAAATGTGTCGATTTTTTTGCAATTTTGAACTCCCAAAAAAAAATTATGTCTAAAAAGTTTTCTTTGATTTGTCGAAGAATATTTACTTATTTTTGTGAAATCATTTTTCATTCTGGGAGCCACCGTGGTGGTGCAATGGTTAGCATGCCCGCCTTGCATACACAAGGTAGTGGGTTGGATTCCTGCTTCGACCGAACACCAAAAAGTTTTTCAGCGGTGGATTATCCCAAAAATTAAATATTTTAAAGATATTGAATTATAAAAATTTTCTCAAAATTTTATTTCTATAGAAATAGAAAATTTTCTCAAAATTTTATTTCTATAGAAAATTTTCTTAAAATTTTATTTCTATAGAAAATTTTCTTAAAATTTTGTTTCTATAGAAAATTTTATTTCTATAGAAAATTTTGTCAAAACTTTCTTTCTATAGAAAATTTTCTCAACTTTTATTTCTATAGAAATTTTCTCAAAATTTTATTTCTACAAAAAATTTTCTTAAAATTTTATTTCTATATTTTCCCAAAATGTTACTCGTGTAAACCATTTTTTCAAAAATTTTGTTGGTCTAGAAAATGTTGTCAAAATTTTATTTCTATAGAAAATTTTGTCAAAATTTTATTTCTATAGACAATTTTCTCAAAATTTTATTTCTACAGAAAATTTTCTCAAAATTTTATTTCTACAGAAAATTTTCTCAAAATTGTATATATATAGAAAATTTTGTAAAAATTTTATTTCTATAGAAAATTTTCTTAAAATTTTATTTCTATAGAAAATGTTGTCAAAATTTTATTTCTATAGAAAATTTTATCAAAACCTTATTTCTATAGAAAATTTGGTCAAAATTTTATTTCTACACAAAACTTTCTCTAAATTTTATTTCTATAGAAAAATTTCTCAAAATTTTATTTCTATAGAAAATTTTAAGAAAATTTTATTTCTATAGAAAATTTTATCAAAACTATTTCTATAGAAAATTTTGACAAAATTTTATTTCTATAGAAAATTCTGTCAAAATTTTATTTCCACGAAAATTTTGTCAAAATTTTATTTCTATGGAAAATTTACTACAAATTTTATTTCTATAGAAAATTTTCTCAAATTTTTTTTTCCTATAAAATTTTGTCAAAATTTTATTTCTATAGAAAATTCTGTCAAAATTTTATTTCTATGGAAAATTTACTAAAAATTTTATTTCTATAGAAAATTTTCTCAAATTTTTTTTCTATAAAATTTTGTCAAAATTTTATTTCTATAGAAAATTTTCTCAAAACTTTATTTCTATAGAAAATTTTCTCATAAATTTAATTCGTATAGAACATTTTACTCGTAGACAACATTTTTTTTTAATTTTGGTCTAGAAAATGTTGTCAAAATTTATTTCTATAGAAAATTTTTTCAAAATGTTTTTCCTCTATGAAACTTTCCCAAATTTTTATTTCTATAAAAAATTTTCTCAAAATTGTGTATATATTTTCACATAATGTTATTTCTATTGAAAATTCATGCAAAAGTTTATTTCTACACCCAAAAAAAAGTGTGCCCACCATGAAGGTTTATTTAAGAACATTTTAAATAAAAAATTTTATAATTGCGACATGGTACAAATAAGTTAATACGTTTTGTCAAATTGAAGAAAATTTGTAAAAATAATATTTTGTTTACTGTTGTTCAAGATAATTTCATTTGTTGAAAGAAAAAGGTTGAATTAAAATTGTTCAGAACAGGTTTCAATTTCAGTAAAATTTGCTCATTTGAGATACTTATTAATTTAATTTAAGCGAACTTTTCCCATTTTAGGAAAATATTAACTATTTTATTTTTTAGTAAAATTGTGTACTTGTGTGTATACAACATTTTTCTTATTTTTAGACCACGTCATTAAAGTACACACAAAAAAAATTTTTTCTGATTCAATCACGAAATTAATTGATCCAATTAATTTTTTAATTGAAATATCTTCAATCACGAAAATGATAGTATCAATCACAGTTTTAATTGGGCAAAGAAAAAATTCTTGATTAAAAAATTAATTGATGTCATTAGCAATTTTCAATTAATTTTTTAATTGATTCAATTAAAAATTTAATTGATTTTGAATGCAAACCCCAATTAATTTTTTATTTAAAAAGGTAACTATTTTCAATTACTTTCTGAATTGGCTTAGAGTTTTTATTTGGATTAAGAAATGTTCATCACTTTTTTTAACTGACTTAGTCTTCCGAATTTGATTAAAAAGTTAATTGTATCAATTAAATTTTTAATTAAAAATTTTAAAATTTTCAATCATTGACTTAATTAACTTAATGTTTTTATCTTGATTAAAAAGTTAATTGTATCAATTAATTTATTAATTGAAAAAACATTCAACTTCAATTAACTTTTTAATTGGAAATATTTTGGTAATATTTTTTTCTGTGTATGCAAAAAATTATGCAAATAAAGAACATTTGCTCACATTGGGCATCATTAAAATCAACAAATCTTCATGATCTAAAAAATCAGTTGGCTTTAAGGCCACCATTTTGGAGTGTTACAACTGGTTCTTGTATTTCTTATTATCATCACACAAATATAGCTATAGCCAGCAATTATATTTATAAACCATATTTGTGGCGCACACACAAGCCAATGTAAAGAAACTTTATTTAAAGAAGCAAACCACTTTTTTCTGGGTGTCAGCCCAATTTTAGTTCCTGCTACAAAGTTAAGTTTGTTACAATGTAGAGTACATCAAAGTGTATTAAAACTATTTACCAAGTATATTTCGATACGGGACACTTTATTCTACTTAACATCTTTCCCCCTTTTTCATTGCCTCGACTATTTAAGGACAAAATTGCAACAATCCTATTCCATTTTATATTTGGTGTGGTTGACAGTTTTCGGTGTAAGTTTCTTTTGTGAAATGTGAAAAGGATACAAAAGCAGAAGTCTTTGGTGAATTCATTCTTGGTTCAAATGTGCCTTTTTGTGTTCTTGAATGTGGTGAATATTTTTTTTGTTGGGCATTTCTCAAACTTGACCCCACAAACCACAAAGGGACATTAACAAGTGACCAAAATGTAACTAAAATAAACGCCATAAACATACTTACGGCATACCACCAACTATTTTATGCTACATTTCCTTAAGGATTTCGAACCTGAAGGGGTATTTCAGTGTTAAAGGACTCACTGGATGTAGTAATTGAATAAATTATGCTGTGATATATTATCTGTCCTTGGAGGTATTTTGAAATTTCAATGGAAGGACGAGAAGATCATTATTCAAAATCTTCATGTGAAAGTGACACAATTGCAAAGATATTAAATGGGGTTGGAGGTCAATGTGTATACAATGACAATAATTTGTATGTTTTATTGGATGAAAAGGACGAACTTTCAGTGTTTGGATGTGAGCATTTACATTAGATATAGAGGTTAATTCAAAGATATTTCAAACATTGGTTCATAGTGAAGCCAGGATCTTGTTTTCTTATATATCGCGTACACAAAAAAGACCATAGTTGAACTATTGCTACAATTTACTTATTGTTATTGTATACAATTTAATTGTTTGTTTTTCTCCAATTAAGAAAATTTCCCCACACAGAAATAATATCAATAAAAAAAGTTGATTGAAGGTGAAAACCTTTTCAATTAAAAAAATAATTGGTACAATTAACATTTTAATCAAACTAGAAAGATTAACCCCCATTTTCATGAAGCTCCGATAGAGCTACGTTAGCTAACGAACTTTTAAACCGTACTATGGACAAATCTGCCATCTTGCTAATATAGTCAAAATGCCAGTTAGGAACTTAACTGCTAAAAATTTTTCAGTTAAAGTTAACCGGAGAGAAGATATTTTCATGTTATTTTCTGTTAACTGGGAGTTAAAGTCTAACGGAGCAACATGAAAATGGCCGTAAGTCAATTAAGACAACGATTGAATTTTTTTAAATTTTCAATAAAAAAATTAATCGAGTAAAAAATTTAAAAAATATGGATATATTTTTTTAATATAATTTTTTTTTAACAATCAATTTTTGAATCAAACTAAAAAGGATTACAAATAGATATCCTCGTACTGTAATTATAAGAATTCTATGTTCTTGTTGTGCGAGATGTAATAACAATAAAAATACAAATACAAATACAAATAGATATAGAAAGTGATTGAAATATAGCATAGATATTAAAAGTAGTTTTGTTTTTAATTAAAGAATTAATTTAAGTTTGCAATCAATATCAATTAAAAATTTAATTGAATCAATTAACCCTTATACTATACATAAAGACAATACCGCATATTGTATTAGTGGGTCAAATCGGAACTCTTTTTGTAGGGCTCAGCCAAACAGAGCTTTAAACTCAATTAGTTATTTAGAATAAAACTCTTATAAAAAAATAAAAGTTACGATGTTTCGAGTCGAAATATGTTAATGATCATACAAAAAAATATACTCATATAAAGTTGGTTTGGGTAATTTTGACCCACTAGTACAGGAAAGGGCTAAAAAAATTAATTAAAATTTCCTAATGAAATTAATTAATTACTTACGATATTTTTGTTGAATAGCGCATTTTAAATGAAAGAAAAAATAATTTTCGATAAAACAACAACAACAATGAACATTGAATTCTTGAAAAAGTTTATAGCAGGAAAATTGAATAATATTTCATTTGGATCTTCGTATTTTTATACCCTGCGCCACACTGTGGAACAGGGTATTGTAAGTTAGTGCATATGTTTGCAACACCCAGAAGGAGACGAGACAGACACATGGTGTCTTTGGCAAAAATGCTCAGGGTGGGCTCTTGAGTCGATATAGCGATGTCCGTCTGTCCGTGAACACACGTAATCAAAGTCTAGGTCGCAGTTTTAGTCCAACACACAAAAAAATTTCACGAAAATTTTTCCAATTAAAATTTTAATTGAGTTTTAAAAAAATATTCAATTAAAAATTTAATTGATTCAACTAATTTTTTAATTGAAACAAAAATCAATCACAAAAATAATAGTATCAATTAATTTTTTAATTGGATCAATTAACTTTTTAATTGAATTTCAATTAATTTTTTAATTGATACTATCATTTCTGTGATTGAAGACATTTCAATTAAAAATTAATTGGATCAATTAATTTCGTGATTGAATCAGAATTTTTTTTTGTGTGAATCGACTTCAAATTTGGCACAAGTGTGTGTTTTGGCTCAGAATAGATCCCTATTGATTTTGGAAGAAATCGATTCAGATTTAGATATAGCTCCCATATATATTTTTCGCCCGATATGGACTTATATGGCCTCAGAAGCCAGAGTTTTACCCTAATTTGCTTAAAATTTTGCACAAGAAGAACAGTTAGTACTATAGTCAAGTGTACCAAATATCTAAACCTGAACCGATTTTAACCAAATTTGGCACGCATAGCTACAATGCTAATTCTACTCCCTGTGCAAAATTTCAACTAAATTGGAGCAAAAAATTGGCCTCTGTGGTCGTATGAGTGTAAATCGGGCGAAAGCTATATATGGGAGATATATCTAAATCTAAACCGATTTCAACCAAATTTGGCACGCATAGCAACAATGCTAATTCTACTCCCTGTGCAAACTTTCAATGAAATCGGAGTAAAAGAGTGGTCACTGTGGTCATATGAATGTAAATCGGGCGAACGATATATATGGGAGCTATATCTAAATCTGAACCGATTTCAATAAAATTTGGCACAGTTGACTACACTACTAATTGTACTCCTAGTGCAAAATTTCAACCAAATTGGGGTAAAACTCTGGCTTCTGGGACCGTATTAGTCCATATCGGGTGAAATATATATATGGGAGCTATATCTAAATCTGAACCGATTTCAATAAAATTTGGCACACTTGACTATAGTACTAATTGTTCTTCTTGTGCAAAATTTTAAACAAATTAGGGTAAAACTCTGGCTTCTGGGGCCATATAAGTCCATATCGGGCGAAATATATATATGGGAGCTATATCTAAATCTGAACCGATTTCCAAAATCAATAGGGTTCTATTCTGAGCCAAAACACATACTTGTGCCAAATTTGAAGTCGATTGGACTAAAACTGCGACCTAGACTTTGATTACAAAAATGTGTTCACGGACAGACGGACATGGCTATATCGACTCAGGAGCCCACCCCGAGCTTTTGTGCCAAAGACACCATGTGTCTATCTCGTCTCCTTCTGGGTGTTGCAACATATGCACTAACTTATAATACCCTGTTCCACAGTGTGGTGCAGGGTATAAAAATACAGTAAAGAAAGTGGTCTCAAGACTGCATATTTTTCGTTGTATGTTAAAGAAGTTTATAAAAATGCATTTTAGTGTCGTCCAATATGAAAATCTACTTTAAAATAAGAAAATCGAGAAATAAATCAAAACTAAATGGTAAGTTAGTTATTGAAGAAAGGGCGAAAAAACAACAGTAGCTTTGTACTCGTGCACAAAAACTTCAGCAGCCGACAAGTTTAGATAAAGCTCAGCGTATGGCGTGCTTTTGTATCTCAGGCAGTAAGGCAGGAGCAGATTCCCTTAATGTCATGCTGCATCTATTGCCGTCAGACATTTTGGTCAAACAGTCAGCTGCAACAACGGCTGTGCGATTGCGCGAGCTATCGCAGTGGTCAGGAAAATTGTACGGTCACAGTTCGGTCCTTAAAATAAGAATGTGCCAAACGTAGTGGATTACACTCCTGCGAAACCACTTTTCAATAAAAAGTTCGAAACTCTAATTCCCAACAGTGAGGCATGGTGCGCACAGACCCCGGGGAATAAACATCATATAGATTTCTACACTGATGGCTCCAAATTGGATGGACAAGTAGGTTTCGGAGTATATTCTACACTGAAAAAAAGCATTTCAAAGATTTTGTCTTTACTTAAAAAATTTTGGTATTGATTCCGAGCCAAAGAAGCGGAGAATTCAAGTAAGGATACTTTTAAGACACAATTCTCTTTTAAATTTAGGTTTTGCGTACTTGCTTCTAGGAAGAAATTTTTAATTTTTCGCTTTTTTAGCCTTTTTTCTTCATATGCTATCAAAGTCTTTTAAAAGCTAGTTAACGACAGCTTTATTTCCCAAATTAAGACTCGACTTCCAATAAAAATTATGCTATGTTTCAAGTAAAAACGTCTTTAAAATAAAGTGTTGAAAAATATGTCCTATATAAGAACGATTTTTTGCTTTGTAGTCAAGATGCAAAAAGGCAACAAATTTAATGACAATTTCATTAAATTTAAAGAATTTTTCTGAATTATTAAAGTCAAATTAACCTTAGCCCAAACATTTTTTCTTTCATGTTATGATATCCATTTTTAAGTGAAATCACTCAATTATAAGGACAATACGACTTCATTGAAAAGTTTGTCGACTTTTGGACAAGGAAAAAAACTTTCTATTAGAGATATGTGTCTTCTATGCTAAGCAAAATTTGCATTCGTATTTTAAAGACATGAAATCTTTGACCTCACGACAATATTTTTTTTAGTGTAAAGACCTGGAAAATAGCGAAAAGATTACCTAATCCCTGTAGTGTTTTTCAGGCTGAAATATTAGCAATAACAGAGGTGGCGAATTGGCTGAGAAGTAATGTTCCAACAAATGTTGGCATACTCAGACAGTCAACCTACAATAAAATCCTTGGATTCTGTGTTCCTTAACTCGAAAAGGGCCATCGACTGCCGCAAATCTCTCAACGAGATGCAGTACAATATTCACCTAATATGGTTGCCTGGCCATAAGAACATATCGGGGATCTGCGAAGCGGATGAGTTAGCAAGGCTAGGAACTACCATACATATTCCCGGGGAACTAGAATCTGTTGGTATGCGCCTCTGGCTACCTGTAAGCTCTTACTGCGTGAGAAGGTTGTTATGGTGGCAAATGTTCGGTGGGAGAATTGCAAGGTTGTAACGACATCAAGCCAATATGGCCACATTTAAACTTAAACCGCACACTACTCGTAGATATGCTAGAGTTTTCACGACGTCAAATATCTTTTCTGATATCTGCTATAACGTGTAGCTGCCTTATAGGCGATTTTGCAAAAGCTATTGGTGTGAAGTATAATGACTACTGCTTGAGTTGTCATAATGCGCAGGAAAAGGAATCAATTAAATGCCTCTTGTAAGAGTGTCCTGCATTTTGTGTAAGGCATAAGCGAATTTTAGGGCCATATAGCTTTAGATTATTGGCGGACCTGAAAAACGTTAACTTACACTGGAAAAAATATTGTCGTAAGGTCAAAGATTTCATGCCTTTAAAATACGTATGCAAATTTTGCTTAGCATAGAAGACGCATTTCTCTAATATAAAGTTTTTTTCCTTATCCAAAAGTCGATAAACTTTTCAATGAAGTCTTATTGTCCTTATAATTAAGTGATTTCGCTTAAAAATGGGTATATATAACATGAAAGAAAAAATGGTTGGGTTAAGGTCAACTTGAATTTAATAATTCAGAAAAATTCTTTAAATTTAATGAAATTGTCTTTAAATTTGTTGACTTTTTGCATCTTGACTATAAAGCAAAAAATCGTTAAAATGTAGGACATGTTTTTCAAAACTTTATTTTAAAGGCGTTTTTTACTTGAAACATAGCATAATTTCTACTGGAAGTCGAGTCTTAATTTGGAAAATAAAGTTGTCGTTAACTCGCTTTTAAAGGACTTTGCTAGCATATGAAGGAAAAAAGCTGAAAAAGCGAAAGATTATAACTTGCTTCCTAGAAGCAAGTACACAAAGCCCACATTTAAAAGAGAATTGTGTCCGTTCCTCTGACTCGGAATCAATACCAAAATTTTTAAAATAAAGACAAAATCTTTAGAACCGGGCATGCTTTTTTTCAGTGTAAGCAGTCTGCTAATGTTTTTGGAAGAATCTGGTTGGTTCAACAGAAGAAAATAATCGAGAAGATTCAGCGGTTAAAACTAGAAGTGTCCTTTATAATAGGTACTTTTAGTTAATGTGGTCCATTGACTGAATAGTCTTAGTGAGTCTAAGTGAGCTGCAACTTTAACATAACCTAGAGTTTGGCGTCGTTTTCGAGGGCTGTACATTTCAAAGATAAGTGTCCTAATTTTAATGGAAACAATTTAAACCATAGATTATGAAACCGTCTTTTAATTATAGTTAGAATTTCTTTATTTTAGGGCGGTCTAGGACCGAAGACACCTTTTTAACCTTTCTGTGCATTGATTTCGCATTCATTTTTCAGATGAGATGTTATTTTAGTATTTTGTATTTCATTTAAATAACATACGAAAAAACTTAAAAATAAAAAATTGTTTTTACTTCTTCGTTCCTACACAGAAAAAAATAGCACCAAAATATTTCCAATTAAAAAGTTAATTGAAGTTGAAAAAATTTTCAATTAATAAATTAATTGATACAATTAACTTTTTAATCAAGATAGAAATATTAAGTCAATTAAGTCGATGATTGAAAATTTAAAAATTGTTAATTAAAACATTAATTGATACTATTAACTTTTTAGTCAAATTCGGAAGACTAAGTCAGTTAAAGAAAGTGATGAATATTTTTTAATTTTTAATTAAAAATGTATTTCAAACAATCAATTGTTAATCAAAATAAAAACCAATTCAGAAAATAATTGAAAATAGTTACATTTCTTAATTAAAAAATTAATTGAGTTTTGCAATCAACATCAATTAAATTTTTAATTGAATCAATTAAAAAAATAATTGAAATTTGCTAATGAAATCAATTAATATTTTAATCAAGAATTTTTTCTATGACTAATTAAAACTGTGATTGATACTATCATTTTCGTGATTGAAGACATTTCAATTAAAAAATTAATTGGATCAATTAATTTCGTGATTGAATCAGAAATTTTTTTTTTGTGTGTACGTAAAAACGTTTCGAAATCTACTAGTACATATTTTACGACAAGTTTCATTTCACGGCTGAAGTGGAACTTGTCGTAAAGGGTGATACGTTCAAAATTTGGTCAAGGGAAAACGCGTGCAAATCGGTGAAATCGTTTATTTAAAAATCAAATTAAATTTCTTTTTCAAGTTCAATTAGTATAAAATTCAGGAAAAATATTCAGTTAGGCTTTCGTTTTTCCAAATCCGAATTGCCGGGCCTCACGCTGCCATCAGTTTTGTACAGCCACCTTGTCCACCTTCTTCGCCGCAGAAAGCCAGTTTGCCTTGAACTGCTGCTCGTCCTTAGCAGTTTTTTTGGTCTTCTTTAGGTTCCGCTTGACAATAGCCCAGTATTTCTCAATTGGGCGGAGCTCTGGTGTGTTGGGAGGGTTCTTGTCCTTGGGAACCACCTGTAGGTTGTTGGCGGCGTACCACTCCATGGCCTTTTTACCGTAATGGCAAGATGCCAAATCCGGCCAAAACAGTACGGAACAACCGTGTTTCTTCAGGAAAGGCAGCAGACGTTTATTCAAACACTCTTTCACGTAAATATCTTGGATGACATTCCCGGAAGCTATGAAAATGCTGCTTTTCAAGCCACAGGTACAGATGGCTTGCCAAACCAGATATTTCTTTGCGAACTTTGACATTTTTATGTGCTTGAAAATATCTGCTACCTTTCTCCTTCCTTTTGCCGTATAAAACTCCTGTTCCGGAAGCTGCTTGTAGTCGGCTTTGACGTAGGTTTCGTCGTCCATTACCACGCAGTCAAAGTTCGTCAGCATCGTCGTGTACAGCCTCCGGGATCGCGCTTTGGCCGTCGTATTTTGTTTATCATCGCGATTTGGAGTCACTACCTTATTGTAAGTCGATAGTCCGGCTCGTTTTTTGGCTCGATGCACGGTTGTAGACGATACACCCAGCTTATTTGCGGCATCTCGGAGAGAGAGGTTAGGGTTTCGCTTGAAACTACCGGCAACTCTCTTTGTCGTCTCAGCGGCTTCCGGTTTTCGATTTCCCCCCGATCCAGACTTCCTGGCTGTCGACAAAGGTTCCCCAAACACTTTAATTACATTTGTAACGGTTGGTTTGGCAACTTTTAGCGATTTTGCGAGCTTTGCGTGCGAGTAGCTCGGATTTTCGCGATGCGCGAGCAAATTTTTGATACGCTGCTCTTCTTGCTTGGACGGCATTTTGACAACTGAAGAGTGAATTCCAAAATCCAAATAGGAGCAACATTCTACACACACACACCTTCAAAATAAGGGGTGTTGAGGTTTTTTAAATGCAAAATTGAAAGATATACGTCAAGTTTATATTGACCAAATTTTGACCGTATCACCCTTTAAAATATTTTTTTTTTAAATTTGCATGGTTTTATTTGTCGTTGAAAATTTTAATTTATTGTGAACTGCAAACGGATTTTTACATATAGCCAAAAGCACTTCTTGTTATATGAAAATTAAGTCCCCCTAGAGAAGAGCATTTTTTGAAGTACATCAAAAGCTATGAATTTGTAAGAACTTCCATTTTTTGCTGGGTGTCTATTACAACAAAAGACGTACAGTAGAAAACGGTTTTAAAATCAAGCATTTTTTTTGTTGATTGCAAAAATCTATAAGAATGAATCTTAGTACATGGCACCCATATGCAACATATATACAGCGTAGTTCAAGTCTCTTCTTAAATTAACATTGGGAAGTTATGCGATCGATTTTAAATGACCTCTGGAGTAGTCAAAGGGTTAACAGTTTGGTCAATATATTTCACAATTTGGTTAACAATTTCGTCAATATATTTCACTCCCAAAAAAACAGACTAACCTAACCTTACCTGACCTAAGGTCAATTAATATCGATGCACATCCACTTGCATTCATATAGTTTCAGAAAACTTAAAAAACAGAAACCTCTATAACCAGAAACACAGAAAAAGCTTTTAAAAAATATCATGATTTTCATCTTTCCAACAAACCTCTTTGTGCAACGCAAAGTTTAAAAACGACAATGCCAAAGAAATATATTGGGCCAATTATGGGCTATAAAAAATAATGATCCTTAATAACAGAGAACAACGAATGGAGGATACCAAATAAACAAAAATAACATGAGAATGTATTCAACCTCAATCTGGTTTCTTGCTGTATCAGACACCATTTTCATATGCGATATTAATATAGATTCGTTGATATTTTCCTCATGCAGCAACGTCAACACGACAAATATCATGCAACTCAACTGCATTTTCCTTCCTGTATAGAAGTGGTTTGGTTATAAGCAAACATGGCTTGCTTACAATAACATTAATTGTAACCTATGTGCTTGTATTTACTATATAAAGTTACATTAAATTATATACGTATAGAGTACAGCTACGAATGGCGCTAAATTCGACCAAGCCGAAGCGCATACACACTCCTTCATGGATTTCTTAAGAATCATAAGGTTTTGGTGATTGAAATATTTACCAAATATAAGCTTGTCTATAATAATAAGGGAACTTTTCTTTATATTCAAACGATATTTTTAAAATGTCTGAAGAAAACTCAGAAAGGTTCTGAATATTACTCAGTGCTCCAAAACATATTGAGTTGAATCCATCACTCCTTGACTGCAATTAAGCCACTCAAAACAACATTTACTTATTTTGATTTTGACCTTAAGGATTTTGTTATTGATTCCGAGCCAAAGATAAGTCTTCTTTACAATAAAGAAAAATTTTTAGCGAGTTATCTTGCTTTAAATCTAAACAGAAAAAACCCACCAAAATATTTCCAATTAAAAAGTTGATTGAAGTTGAAAATTTTTCCAATCAATAAAATTTTTAATTTTTTTTAATTTTTAACTAAACAATTATTTCAAACAATCAATTTTTAAATCAACCTAAAAACACTAACGGACATTTTCATGTAGCTCCGTTAGGCTTTAACTGCCAGTTAACAGAAAGAAAAATGGAAAAATCTTTTTTCCGGTTAACTTTAACTGAAAAATTTTCAGCAGTTAAGTTTCTAACTGGCATATGGAATATATACGCAAGATGGCAGCTATGCCCATAATACGGTTTAAAAGTTCGTTAGTTAACGGATCACTAACGGAGCTTCATGAAAATGGGCGTAAGACAGTTAAGAAAGTAATGGAAAATAGTTACCTTTTCTATTAAAAAATTAATTGAAATTTGCTAATGAAATCAGTTAGTTTTTTAGTCAAGTATTTTTTGATAAATGTGATTGGTACTATCATTCTCGAGATTAATTAATTTCGTGATTGAATCCGACTTCTTTTATATAGGCTCTATAAAATTAAATACAGATCTCATCCATCGAATTTTCATTATTATTTGCTATATATTAACATTTGCCAGTTGTCTTCCCAGAAATGTGGAAAACCAACTGTCGAAGATGGTTTACTCTTCACCATCACAATGCGAGCTTTCACACATCGGCTCAAACCAGGGCTGTGGAGTCGGAGCAGTAGTCTTGGAGTCAAAGTATTGGATTTGGTGTCGGAGACTCGAACATAATTGGCACGACTCCACAGCCCTGGCTCAAACAACAGCATTTTTGAGCACTGAAAACATCGATTTGGTGGGTAATCCGCTTTATAGCCCTGACATGGCACCACGGTTACCACTGAAGCTAAAAAAATAATTACCAAAATTTAGAGAAAATTTTACCAAACAAAATAGTGCAAAATTTTATTTCTATATATAGAAAATTTTGTCAAAATTTTATTTCTATTGAATATTTTAGCAAAATTTTATTTCTATAGAACATTTTGTCAAAATTTTATTTCTATAGAAAATTTTGTCAAAATTTTATTTCCATGGAAAATTTTGTCAAAATCTTATTTCTGTAGAACATTTTGTCAAAAATTTATTTCCATGGAAAATTTTGTCAAAATCTTATTTCTATAGAAAATTTTGTCAAAATTTTATTTCCAAAGGAATTTTTGTCAAAATTTTATTTCTATAGAACATTTTGTCAAAATTTTATTTCTATAGAAAATTTTGTCAAAATTTTATCTATATAGAAAATTTTGTCAAAATCTTGTTTCTATAGAATATTTTGTCAAAATTTTATTTCTATAGAAAAGTCTGTCAAAATTTTATTTCTATAGACAATTTTGTCAAAATTTTATTTCTATAGAAAATTTTGACAAAATTTTATGTCTATAGAAAATTTTGTCAAAATTTTATTTATATAGACAATTTTGTCAAAATTTTATTTCTATAGAAAATTTTGTCAAAATTTTATTTCTACAGAAAATTTTGTCAAAATTTTATGTCTATAGAAAATTTTGTCAAAATTTTATTTCTATAGAAAATTTTGTCAAAATTTTATTTCTATAGAAAATTTTGTCAAAGTTTTATTTCTATAGAAAATTGTGTCAACATTTTATTTCTATAGAAAATTTTGACAAAATTTTATTTCTAAAAAAAATTTCAAAATTTTATTTCTATAGAAAATTTTGTCAAAATTTTATTTCCATGGAAAATTTTGTCAAAATCTTATTTCTATAGAAAATTTTGTCAAAATTTTATTTCTATAGAAAATTTTGTCAAAATTTTATTTCTATATAATATTTTGCCAAAGTTTTATTTCTATAGAACATTTTGTCAAAATTCTATTTCTATATAGAATTTTGTCAAAATTTTATATCTATAGAAAATTTTGTCAAAATTTTATTTAATAGAAAATTTTGTCAAAATCTTGTTTCTATTGAATATTTTGTCAAAATTTTATTTCTCTAGATAAATTTGTCAAAATTTTATTTCTATAGAAAATTTTGTCATAATTTTATTTCTAAAAAAATTTTATTTCTATAGAAAATTTTGACAAAATTTTATGTCTATAGAAAATTTTGTCAAAATTTTATTTATATAGACAATTTTGTCAAAATTTTATTTCTATAGAAAAGTTTGTCAAGATTTTATTTCTATAGAAAATTTTGTCAAAATTTTATTTATATAGAAAATTTTGTCAAAATCTTGTTTCTATAGAATATTTTGTCAAAATTTTATTTCTATAGTCTGTCAAAATTTTATTTCTATAGACAATTTTGTCAAAATTTTATTTCTATAGAAAATTTTGACAAAATTTTATTTATATAGACAATTTTGTCAAAATTTTATTTCTATAGAAAATTTTGTCAAAATTTTATTTCTACAGAAAATTTTGTCAAAATTTTATGTCTATAGAAAATTTTGTCAAAATTTTATTTCTATAGAAAATTTTGTCAAAATTTTATTTCTATAGAAAATTTTGTCAAAATTTTATTTCTATAGAAAATTGTGTCATCATTTTATTTCTATAGAAAATTTTGACAAAATTTTATTTCTATAAAAAATGTCAAAATTTTATTTCTATAGAAAATTTTGTCAAAATTTTATTTCCATGGAAAATTTTGTCAAAATCTTATTTCTATAGAAAATTTTGTCAACATTTTATTTCTATAGAAAATTTTGTCAAAATTTTATTTCTATATAATATTTTGTCAAAGTTTTATTTCTATAGAACATTTTGTCAAAATTCTATTTCTATATAGAATTTTGTCAAAATTTTATATCTATAGAAAATTTTGTCAAAATTTTATTTATATAGAAAATTTTGTCAAAATCTTGTTTCTATTGAATATTTTGTCAAAATTTTATTTCTCTAGAAAAATTTGTCAAAATGTTATTTCTATAGAAAATTTTGTCATAATTTTATTTCTAAAAAAATTTTATTTAAAAATTTTATTTCTATAGAAAATTTTGACAAAATTTTATGTCTATAGAAAATTTTGTCAAAATTTTATTTATATAGACAATTTTGTCAAAATTTTATTTCTACAGAAAAGTTTGTCAAAATTTTATTTCTATAGAAAATTTTGTCAAAATTTTATTTCTATAGAAAATTTTGTCAAAATTTTATGTCTATAGAAAATTTTTGTCAAAATTTTATTTCTATAGAAAATTTTGTCAAAATTTTATTTCTATAGAAAATTGTGTCAACATTTTATTTCTATAGAAAATTTTGACAAAATTTTATTTCTATAAAAAATGTCAAAATTTTATTTCTATAGAAAATTTTGTCAAAATTTTATTTCCATGGAAAATTTTGTCAAAATCTTATTTCTATAGAAAATTTTGTCAAAATTCTATTTCTATAGAAAATTTTGTCAAAATTTTATTTCTATATAATATTTTGTCAAAGTTTTATTTCTATAGAACATTTTGTCAAAATTCTATTTCTATATAGAATTTTGTCAAAATTTTATATCTATAGAAAATTTTGTCAAAATTTTATTTATATAGAAAATTTTGTCAAAATCTTGTTTCTATTGAATATTTCGTCAAAATTTTATTTCTCTAGAAAAATTTGTCAAAATTTTATTTCTATAGAAAATTTTGTCAAAATTTTATTTCTAAAAAAAAGTTGTCAAAATTGTACTTCTATAGAAAATTTTGTCAAAATTTTATTTCTCTAGAAAATTTTGTCAAAATT
The DNA here is from genome assembly GCF_050003625.1 of Haematobia irritans. Classification (NCBI taxonomy): domain Eukaryota; kingdom Metazoa; phylum Arthropoda; class Insecta; order Diptera; family Muscidae; genus Haematobia; species Haematobia irritans. The sequence goes on along the minus strand of NC_134397.1, from coordinate 173,298,230 downwards.
TTATTTCCATATTTATTTGTCAAAATTTTATTTCTATAGAAAATTGTGTCATAATTCTATTTCTATAGAAAATTTTGTCAAAATTTTATTTATATTGAAAATTTTGTCAACATTTTTATTTCTATAGAAAATTTTGTCAAAATTTTATTTTTATAGAAAATTGTGTTAAAATTTTATTTCTCTAGAAAATTTTGTCAAAATTTTATTTCTATAGAAAATTTTGTAAAATTTTATTTCCATTGGAAATTTTGTCAAAATTTTTATTTCTATAGAAAATTTTGTCAAAATTTTATTTCTCTAGAAAATTTTGTCAAAATTTTATTTCTATTGAAAATTTTGTCAAATTTTATTTCTCTAGAAAATTTTGTCAAAATTTTATTTCTCTAGAAAATTTTGTCAAAATTTTATTTCTATTGAAATTTTTGTCAAAATTTTTATTTCTATAGAAAATTTTGTCAAAATTTTATTTATATAGAAAATTTTGTCAAAATTTTATTTATATAGAAAATTTTGTCAAAATCTTGTTTCTATAGAATATTTTGTCAAAATTTTATTTCTATAGAAAAGTCTGTCAAAATTTTATTTCTATAGAAAATTTTGACAAAATTTTATGTCTATAGAAAATTTTGTCAAAATTTTATTTATATAGACAATTTTGTCATAATTTTATTTCTAAAAAAATTTTATTTAAAAATTTTATTTCTATAGAAAATTTTGACAAAATTTTATGTCTATAGAAAATTTTGTCAAAATTTTATTTATATAGACAATTTTGTCAAAATTTTATTTCTATAGAAAAGTTTGTCAAAATTTTATTTCTATAGAAAATTTTGTCAAAATTTTATTTCTATAGAAAATTTTGTCAAAATTTTATGTCTATAGAAAATTTTTGTCAAAATTTTATTTCTATAGAAAATTTTGTCAAAATTTTATTTCTATAGAAAATTGTGTCAACATTTTATTTCTATAGAAAATTTTGACAAAATTTTATTTCTATAAAAAATGTCAAAATTTTATTTCTATAGAAAATTTTGTCAAAATTTTATTTCCATGGAAAATTTTGTCAAAATCTTATTTCTATAGAAAATTTTGTCAAAATTCTATTTCTATAGAAAATTTTGTCAAAATTTTATTTCTATATAATATTTTGTCAAAGTTTTATTTCTATAGAACATTTTGTCAAAATTCTATTTCTATATAGAATTTTGTCAAAATTTTATATCTATAGAAAATTTTGTCAAAATTTTATTTATATAGAAAATTTTGTCAAAATCTTGTTTCTATTGAATATTTTGTCAAAATTTTATTTCTCTAGAAAAATTTGTCAAAATTTTATTTCTATAGAAAATTTTGTCAAAATTTTATTTCTAAAAAAAAGTTGTCAAAATTGTACTTCTATAGAAAATTTTGTCAAAATTTTATTTCTCTAGAAAATTTTGTCAAAATTTTATTTCCATATTTATTTGTCAAAATTTTATTTCTATAGAAAATTGTGTCATAATTCTATTTCTATAGAAAATTTTGTCAAAATTTTATTTATATTGAAAATTTTGTCAACATTTTTATTTCTATAGAAAATTTTGTCAAAATTTTATTTTTATAGAAAATTGTGTTAAAATTTTATTTCTCTAGAAAATTTTGTCAAAATTTTATTTCTATAGAAAATTTTGTAAAATTTTATTTCCATTGGAAATTTTGTCAAAATTTTTATTTCTATAGAACATTTTGTCAAAATTTTATTTCTCTAGAAAATTTTGTCAAAATTTTATTTCTATTTAAAATTTTGTCAAATTTTATTTCTCTAGAAAATTTTGTCAAAATTTTATTTCTCTAGAAAATTTTGTCAAAATTTTATTTCTATTGAAATTTTTGTCAAAATTTTTATTTCTATAGAAAATTTTGTCAAAATTTTATTTATATAGAAAATTTTGTCAAAATTTTATTTATATAGAAAATTTTGTCAAAATCTTGTTTCTATAGAATATTTTGTCAAAATTTTATTTCTATAGAAAAGTCTGTCAAAATTTTATTTCTATAGACAATTTTGTCAAAATTTTATTTCTATAGAAAATTTTGACAAAATTTTATGTCTATAGAAAATTTTGTCAAAATTTTATTTATATAGACAATTTTGTCAAAATTTTATTTCTATAGTAAAGTTTGTCAAAATTTTATTTCTATAGAAAATTTTGTCAAAATTTTATTTCTATAGAAAATTTTGTCAAAATTTTATGTCTATAGAAAATTTTGTCAAAATTTTATTTCTATAGAAAATTTTGTCAAAATTTTATAACAGGTTGGTTGATAAGTCCCAGGTTTGACACATAGATGGCGTCGCTAGTATTAAATGCATATTAGTTTTATATAGTACCAACCTTCAAATGATTCGTGTCAAAATTTGACGTCTGTAAGTCAATTAGTTTGTTAGATAGAGCGTCGTTTGTGATGGAACTTTTGTTATTGTGAAAAAAATGGAAAAAAGGGAATTTCGTGTTTTCATAAAATACTATTTTCTGAAAGGGAAAAATACGGTGGAAGCAAAAACTTGGCTTTTGATCAGGGATCCGGAGCGGTCCATTTTTTTTGGCTCCGCTCCGCTCCCGCTCCGGAGAAAAAAAAACCGCTCCGCTCCACGCTCCGCTCCGAGAAAAAAAAGCGCTCCGCTCCGCTCCTCTTCGAGAAAATTATAGTACAAACATTGTGTTATTTGTTCAATTGAGTTTTATTTTATTTAGAAAAATCGGGCGGTACATATATGGGAGCTATAGCTAAATCTGAACCGATTTCGATGATTTTTTGCACATATAGTTAGTGCTATAGAAGATTACATTTCGCCAACTTTGAGTAAGATCGGTTGATAAATAAGGGTTTTATGACCTAATTTGGCAAAATCGGGCGATACATGTATATGGGACCTATATCTAAATCTTAACCGATTTCGATGAAATTTTCAGACTGAAAGGGTGATACAGAAGATTATTTTGTGCTAAATTTGACGACGATCGGTTAGTAAAAAAGTGCAACGTGACCCCATTTGTCGAAATCGGGCAATACATATATATGGGAGCTATATCTAAATTTGATCCGATTTCTTCCAAATTCAATAACGTTCGTCCTTGTGCCCAAAAAAACTCCCTGTACCAAATTTCATCAAAATCGGTTAATAATTGCGACCGAAATCCTGTGAACAACAAATACATGGACAGACGGACACCAAGCGCTAGATCGACTCAGGAGGTGATTCTTAGTCGATCGGTATATATTTTATGGGGACTAAAATCAATATTTCTTGTAGGCACATTTTTTGGCAAATCAAACTTATTATACCCTAACCACTATGTGGTTTATGGTATAATGACTTTAAAACAATGTGTTGAAACATTTTATTAATTTTGAAATTTTTTTCAGAAATATTAAATCCATTTTGACTTCATTAAAACGAAATTTGCATTCATGTTAGTATACACATTTTTATGTCGAATCATTTAGCTATAAGGATAAACAGACTTCATTGAAAAGTTTAGAGACTTTTAGACAAGGAAAAACTTTTTTCAGAGAAATACGTCTTCTATTCTAAGCAAAATTCGTATTTGAAGCATGTGAAGTATTTGGCCTCCCGACAATATTCTTTGCGGTGCACTATTTAATATGTGATAGAAACCAAATTTATGAAATAGGACCAAAATGGACCAAATTCTGTTTGGTCTGACCATCGGACCAAATTTAAAAATTGGAAATCTTTTGGACCAATTTTGGTCCGATCGGACCAAAACGGCAACGCTGATTGGAATTGAAAGTCTATACACGGAGTAGAAGTAACTACTCTCCGAAAGTTTTTTTTGTTTTGAAACAGACGTAGAGAAGAGGTTTTGTTATATTTGTAATGTGTGTGTGTATGTTTATGTTTGCAACAACCTCCATCGATATCAGTCCGTGAATATTCTTACTCAGATCTAGTGTTACCTAATTTCGCTTTTTTCCCCTTTATTGTATAATAAATGTATATGCGCACATTTTTCAACCAAAATTGAAACTATCCATAATTTTAATTAAATTTTCGAGAACTAATATCAGAAATAAGAGAATGCTAGGATATAGTACAATAGTAAAGCAAATATGAATGTCCTTACACTGAAAAAAAGCATGCCCGGTTTGTCTTTACTTTAACAGTTTGGGTATTAATTCCGAGCCAAAGAAGCGGAGAATACAAGTAAGGATACTTTAAAGACGTAATTCTCTTTTAAATTTGGGGGTTATGTACTTGCTTCTAGGATGCAAATGTTAATTTTTCATTTTTTTTAGATTTTTTTCGTCAGTTGTTATCAAAATCCTTTAAAAACGAGTTAACGAGTTGTTTTTTTTCCATATTAAGGCTCGACTTCCAGTAGAAATTATGCTATGTTTCAAGTAAAAAGCGTCTTTAAAATAAAGTGTTGAAAAACACGTCTTATTTTTTAACGATTTTTTGAGATGCAAAAAGGAAACAAATTTAAAAGCAAATTTTATTAATTTTAAAGAATTTTTCTTAATTATTAATGTCACGTTGACCTTACCTCAAAAATTTTATCTTTCATGTTATGATACACATTTTTAAGTAAAATCACTTAATTATAAGGACAGTACAACTTCATTCAAAAGTTTATTGCCTTTTGGACAAGAAAAAAAAAACTTTATTTTAGAGAAATGCGTCTTCCATGTTAAGCAAAATTTGCATTCTTATTCTAAGGACATGGAATCTTTGACTTCACGACAATATTTTTTTCAGTGTAGAAAACTAAAAAACTAAATATAAATAAGATCGTTTAATTGCATTTATTTGACGTTCATTACAACCATCTTTGTAGTAATACGGGATGAAATTGATCGAAAGTACTGTTTTTACTTTTACAACACATACTAGAGATATATTTTGACATTTGCCGTTTTTGAAAACAATTACTAAAAAAACACGTTGTGTTTTCCCCAATGTACGTACGTACAAAAATACATATCGTACATTTTAAACGTTTGCTCACACTACGCTAAGTACTAGCTAAATTTGAAATTACCTACACAGTGTAATTTCAAAGTTACACATTTCATTCAAGTAATATTTTATTCGGAGCGGAGCGGTTTCCAAATGAAAAACCGCTCCGCTCCGGATTTTAGAAATGCCGCTCCCGCTCCGGCTAAAAAAGGGCTTGCTCCGCTCCGCTCCGCTCCGGATCCCTGCTTTTGATAATGAGTTTCCGGACTCTGCCCCAGGGAAATCAACAATAATTGATTGGTATGCAAAATTCAAGCGTGGTGAAATGAGCACGGAGGACGGGGAACGCAATGGACGCCCGAAAGAGGTGGTTACCGACGAAAACATCAAAAAAATGCACACAAATTATTTTGAATGACCATAAAATGAAGTTGATCGAGATAGCAGAGGCCTTAAAGATATCAAAGGAACGTGTTGGTCATATCATTCATCAATATTTGAATATGCGGAAGCTGTGTGCAAAATGGGTGCCGCGCGAGCTCATATTTGACCAAAAACAACAACGTGTTGATGATTCTGAGCGGTGTTTGCAGCTGTTAACTCGTAATACACCCGAGTTTTTCCGTCGATATGTGACAGTGGATAAAACATGGCTCCATCACTACACTCCTGAGTCCAATCGACAGTCGGCTGAGTGGACAGCGACCGGTGAACCGTCTCCGAAGCGTGGAAAGACTCAAAAGTCCGCTGGCAAAGTAATGGCCTGTGTTTTTTGGGATGCGCATGGAATAATTTTTATCGATTATCTTGAGAAGGCAAAACCCATCAACAGTGACTACTATATGGCGTTATTGGAGCGTTTGAAGGTCGAAATTGAGGCAAAACGGCCCCATATGAAGAAGAAAAAAGTGTTGTTCCACCCAGGGCTGTGGAGTCGAGCCAATTTTGCTCGACTCCGACTCCAGCATTTTTCATCAGCTCGTTCCGACTCCGGAGTTGACTCCGGGTAATATAACTAAATCTAATTTTAATACCACTAATTTGTAATTCTATTGTGGGGGTACCGTAAGTGGATCGATCGTATTTATTTATGTGTGCAAAAAAAGGTCTTAATTGCACATTAGATGCCAATTGAACTCTATGTTTCAAATTTAGGGCAATGTTTAATAAATAAAATAATGATATAAGGAGAAGATACCAACAGTATATGTATTTGTGGACCAAAATTATTGATACTATCTCAAATCCTTTAAATTTGTTGCGAGCTCTATAAAGGTTTATATTCCCATATGCATGAATTTGAATCTGAATCGATTTAGACAAAATTGTATATACTTCTACAAAATCTATGTACTTAAAATTTAAATCTAACGTTATGGGACGTAACACAATTTTAACAAAAAATAAAAATGCAAGGAAAGTCTAAAGTCGGGCGGGCCGATTGTATTATACTCTGCTTTATACATTGTATTTAGATCTACATTTTGATAAAATCTCAAATCAGACTTCTACAAAATCTCGACTTCTGCAATTTCGCAAAAATGCGTTTATGATTCATTCATTGAAAAATTTGAAAATTTGATTCATTTCTACAAGTTTTCGACTTAGCAGTGAGTATCAGTGAGCATAAAATTTTGGAAAAATTGCAGAATTTTATATAGAAATAAAATTTTGCAAAATTTTCTACAGAAACAAATTTTGACTAAATTTTCTATAGAAATAAAATTTTGATGAAATATTTAGAAATAAAATTTTGAATATAATTTTTATAGAAATAAAATTTGGCAAAATTTTTTATAGAAATAAAAGTTTGAAAAAATTATCAATAGAAATATAATTAAAAAAAAGAAATTGTGTAGTAAACAAAATTTTGCAAAATTTTCTATAGAAATAAAATTTTGCAAAATATTCTATAGAAACAAAATTTTGAGAAAAAAATATTTCTATAGTAATAAAATGTTGAATACATTTTTTATAGCAGTATCAGTGAGCATCAGTAAGAAAAAAAAAATTTGAGAAAATTTGCTATAGAAATAAAATTTGACAATTTTTTCTTATAGAAATAAAATTTTGGAAAAATTATCAATACAAATACAATTTTAGAAAAATTTTTGTGTAGTAAATAAAATTCTGCAAAATATTCTACAGAAACAAAATTTTGACTAAATTTTCTATAGAAATAAAATTTTGACAAAATTTTCTATGGAAATAAAATGTTGACCAAATTTTCTAATAAAAAAATCTATTACTATAAAATTTTGGCAAAATTTTCTATAGAAATAAAATTTTGACCAAATTTTCTAATAAAAAAATCTATTGCTATAAAATGTTGGCAAAATTTTCTACAGAAATAAAATTTTGTCTTAAATTTGTATAGAAATAAAATTATCAATAGAAATAAAATTTTGAAAAATATTTTGTGTAACAAACAAAATTTTGCAAAATTTTCTATAGAAATAAAATTTTGACTAAATTTTCTATAGAAAAAAATATTTCTATAGGAATAACATTTTGAATAAATTTTTTATAGAAATAAAATTTTGACAAAATTTGCTATAGAAATAAAATTTTGACAAAACTTTTTATAGAAATAACATTTTGACAAAATTTTCTATAAAAAACAACTATGAAAAAATTTTCTGTTAATATTCCACATATGTATATCGCCTTAAAATAAAATAAAACAAAAAATAATTTCGATTGTTCGAAATATTTCAAATAAATTGATATGGGCATTAAAATGGATCGATACAGCCCATCTGCTAGTGTAAGATTCTAGGAAACATAAAAAGATAGCCGTAATTGGAAGTTGATTTTCATTTACAATCATGCTGTACATTGATCGAATGAATAACGCAATGGAAACTAATTTGCGTAAAAACTTGCTTAGTTACAAAAATGTGAAGTGTTTCAAAAAATTTGGTTTAGCCGGAGTCGGAGTTGAGCAAAATTTTTACGACTCCGACTCCAGTAAAATCTTCAGACTTCGACTCCAAGACTCCGGCTCCACAGCCCTGGCTCCACCAGGACAACGCACCGTGCCACAAGTCATTGAGAACGATGGCAAAAATTCATGAATTGGGCTTCGAATTGCTACCCCACCCACCGTATTCTCCAGATCTGGCCCCCAGCGACTTTTTCTTGTTTTTAGACCTCAAAAGGATGCTCGCAGGGAAAAAAAATTGAGGGAAAACCGAAGGAGTACTACCAAAATGGTATCAAAAAATTGGAAAGACGTTATAATCGTTGAATCGCTCTTGAAGGGAACTATGTTGAATAATAAAAACGGATTTTGATAGAAAAAATGTGTTTTTCTTTGTTAGACCGGGAACTTATCTATAGAAAATTTTGTCAAAATTCTATTCATATAGAAAATTTTGTCAAAATTTTATTTCTATAAAAAATTTTGTCAAAATTATATTTCTATAGAAAATTTTGTTATTTTTTTTGTATAGAAAATTTTTTAAAAATTTATTCTATAGAAAAGTTTTATTTGTATAGAAAATTTTATCAAAATTTTATTTCTATAGAAAATTTTGTCAAAAATTATTTTTATAAAAAAATTAAGTACATCATAGTTGGAGAGGAATATTTTACAAAATCTACTAAAATATCAAGAATGCTACCATTCTTACAAATAGTAAAAAATCTAACACTTTTGGCAACCGTACGTGGCACCCGTACCTAAAAAATAAAATGAGAGGTTCGCGTTTTTCGACCACTGAGCGGTTGATGCGTTCAGAATGCATGTTTTACGGATTTGAGTTATGTATCTGAGGGGTAAAGGTGCATCGACAATTGATTCAAACGCATGCAAAAGTGTATAGATCTTAATGGGGAAAACAATAAAGCGATTTTCAATGTTTAATAATTGCAACCATGGTATAATGTTGGATCTACCGATATTGTGGCCTTTCATATAAAAAACATTGTCAACCGGTAATGGTTAAACTTAAATGGCTAAATTTGAATGAGCAATTTCTTATATGAATACTATTCACAAAATGATTTTAAAAGCAAAAACGTCAACTAATATAATTAGCATGTCAATGCAAGAAACAAGTGTTGAAAACTGTAAAACTCAATAAACTGGTAGATGGTGGTAGATTGCTTTTCGCAAATATGATTGCATATATAGCAAAATTTAATGAAACCGCATATAGTTGAGTACAAGAGTACATAGTACAACATGGTATGTAATGTAATTAAGGGTACTTCTCATCGTCGTAAAAAGGAAGCAATACATTTAACGAATAATTGTTTTGAACCGGTTGTTACACGACTCACAAATAAAGGCTTTACCTGGCTAATACATATAATTAAAGTCTGGCACCGGCACTCTGAGGACTCCGGTTGATGTTATGAAGAGAATTGAAATTGGTTACCGGAATAACTAACTGACTGGCTGACTGAGTGTATGGCTTTCACCCAATCCTCACACATTTTGTCAGGGGGCACATTTGACCATTTTCATCCATACGTCCATCCAGATGACGTGTAGAGAGGTAGTCGTGTGTATGACTGGTTGCGGCATCCTTGGGTTGGGCATTGACTAATTGTTATAAATGTCTGTACTCTCGGTTAGCCTTTATAACTGCATACTAGCATATATGTGTGTGTGTGTTTTCAGAATATGCGTGTGTGTAAGTGAATTAATTGTAGGGTACCCTTTGATGAATGAAAAAAAATACCACGAGTAATACATATGTTGGTCCACAAAAAATTGGAATACCAAACCTTCATTGGAAACAAAATCTGTCTCCCGTTTTCCCCTTCCCAAGCAAAAAATACAAACAAGAACAAAAAAGAAAACTTCCATTTTGGATACCCTGTATAGAACGAAACGGAAATGATAACCAATCAAATGATAAGTGTTATAGGCGAGACATTTCCAAATACAATGAAATCAATCCTTTTCCTCTTATCCATTTGCACAGTTTCAGTTATTGCTTTTAGTTTTTTTCCTCTTGGCATTAATCGCAAATATTTGCATAGCATTGGAAGCTACTGTCAACTCGTATAAGGGTGACCCATGAACCATATTGGAACACCAAGAGATAAAAAGATTGGAGCATTTCACTTGGAGAAAATATAATGTTAGAGTTTCCTTGTCTCATTTCGGGTAAGGTAAATCTGCTATTGGCTACGCACAGAAGGGATTTCAGACCGTTAATAGGCATTGTAGCAGATCATAACACACTTGGAAAACACATTACGGACTGATGATAATTGTCAATGGTGTCTGGACCCGGAGTCTATGAAAGATTCCTACATTTTTCTGTGCCAGTATCCGGCATTATCATTTAGTAAAATTTTCTGTAGAAATTAAATTTTGACAAAATTTTCTATAGAAATAAAATTTTGCCAAAATTTTCTATAGAAATAAAATTCTATAGAAATAAAATTTTGACAAAATTCTCTATAGAAATAAAATTTTGACAAAATTTTATATAAAACTAAAATTTTGACAAAATTTTCTATAGAAATAAAATTTTAACAAAATTTTCTATAGAAATAAAATTTTTATAAAATATTCTACAGAAATAAAATTTTTACAAAATTTTCTATAGAAATAAAATTTTGGGAAAAATTTCTATACAAATAAAATTTGGACAAAATTTTCCATAGAAATAAAATTTTGACAAAATTTTGTATAGAAATAAAATCTTGGGAAAATTTTCTATAGAAATAAAATTTTGATAAAATTTTCTATAGAAATAAAATTTGGACAAAATTTTCTATAGCAATTAAAAAGGGACAAAATTATATATAGAAATAAAATTTTTACAAAATTTTCTATGGAAATAAAATTTTGAAAAAGTTTTCTATAGAAATAAAGTTTTGACAAAGTTTTCTATAGAAATAAAATTTGGACAAAATTTTCTATAAAATAAAATTTTGACAACATTTTCTATAGAAATAAAATTTTGACAAAATTTTCTATAGAAATAAAATTTTGACAACATTTTCTATAAAAATAAAATTTTGACAAAATTTTCGATAGAAATAAAATTTTTACAACATTTTCTATAGAAATAAAATTTTGACCAAAATTTTCTATAGAAATAAAATTTTGACCAATATTTTCTATAGAAATAAAATTTTGACAACATTTTCTATAGAAATAAAATTTTGACAACATTTTCTATAGAAATAAAATTTTGACATTTTCTACAGAAATAAAATTTTGACAACATTTTCTATAGAAATAAAATTTTGACAAAATTTTCTATAGAAATAAAACTGCGATAACATTTTCTATAGAAATAAAATTTTTACAAAATTTTCGATAGACATAAAATTTTGACAAAAATTTGTATAGAAATAAAATTTTGACAAGATTTTCTATAGAAATAAAATTTTGGCAAAAATTTCCTAAAGAACTAAAATTGTGACAAAATTTTCTATAGAAATACAATTTTGACAAAATTTTCTATACAAATAAAATGTTGACAAAATTTTCTATAGAAATAAAATTTTGACAACATTTTTTATAGAAATAAAATTTTGACAAAGTTTCCTATAGAAATACAATTTTGACAAAATTTTCTATAGAAATAAAATGTGGACAAAATTTTCTATAGAAATAAAATTTGGTCAACATTTTCTATAGAAATAAAATTTTGACAAAATTTGCTATAGAAATAAAATGTTGACAAAATTTCTATAGAAATAAAATTTTGACAAAATTTTCTATAGAAATAAAGTTTTGACAAAATTTTCTATAGAAATAAAATTTTGTCAAAATTTCCTATAATTTTTTAAAATTTCCTATAAATTTTAACAAAATTTTCTACAGAAATAAAATTTTGATAAAATATTCTACAGAAATAAAATCTTTACAAAATTTTCTATAGAAATAAAATTGGGACAAAATTTTCTATAGAAATAAAATTTTGACAATATTTTCTATAGAAATAAAATTTTGACAATATTTTCTATAGAAATAAAATTATGACACAATTTTTTATAGAAATAAAATGTTGACTAAATTTTTTATAGAAATAAAATTTTGACAAAATTTTCTATAGAAATAAAATTTTGACAAAATTTTCTATAGAAAAAAAATTTTCTATAGAAATAAAATTTTGACAAAATTTCCTATAGAAATAAAATTTTAACAAAATTTTCTACAGAAATAAAATTTTGATAAAATATTCTACAGAAATAAAATCTTTACAAAATTTTCTATAGAAATAAAATTGGGACAAAATTTTCTATAGAAATAAAATTTTGACAATATTTTCTATAGAAATAAAATTTTGACAATATTTTCTATAGAAATAAAATTATGACACAATTTTTTATAGAAATAAAATGTTGACTAAATTTTTTATAGAAATAAAATTTTGACAAAATTTTCTATAGAAATAAAATTTTGACAAAATTTTCTATAGAAATAAAATTTTGACAACATTTTTTATAGAAATAAAATTTTGACAAAGTTTTCTATAGAAATACAATTTTGACAAAATTTTCTATAGAAATAAAATGTGGACAAAATTTTCTATAGAAATAAAATTTGGTCAACATTTTCTATAGAAATAAAATTTTGACAAAATTTGCTATAGAAATAAAATGTTGACAAAATTTCTATAGAAATAAAATTTTGACAAAATTTTCTATAGAAATAAAGTTTTGACAAAATTTTCTATAGAAATAAAATTTTGACAAAATTTCCTATAGAAATAAAATTTTAACAAAATTTTCTACAGAAATAAAATTTTGATAAAATATTCTACAGAAATAAAATCTTTACAAAATTTTCTATAGAAATAAAATTGGGACAAAATTTTCTATAGAAATAAAATTTTGACAATATTTTCTATAGAAATAAAATTTTGACAATATTTTCTATAGAAATAAAATTATGACACAATTTTTTATAGAAATAAAATGTTGACTAAATTTTTTATAGAAATAAAATTTTGACAAAATTTTCTATAGAAATAAAATTTTGACAAAATTTTCTATAGAAATAAAATTTTGACATTTTCTTGAGATAAAATTTTGACAACATTTTCTATAGAAATAAAATTTTGACAAAATTTCCTATAGAAATAAAGCTGTGATAACATATTCTATAGAAATAAAATTTTGACAAAATTTTCGATAGAAATAAAATTTTAACAAAAATTTGTATAGAAATAAAATTTTAACAAAAATTTGTATAGAAATAAAATTTTGAAAAAATTTTCTATAGAAATAAAATTTTGACAAAATTTTCTAAAGAAATAAAATTGTGACAAAATTTTCTATAGAAATACAATTTGGACAAAATTTTCTATAGAAATAAAATTTTAACAAAAGTTTCTATAGAAATAAAATTTTGACAAAATTTTTTATAGAAATTAAAATGTGACAAAATTTTCTATATAAATAAAATTTTGACAAAATTTTCTATAGAAATAAATTTTTGGCAAAATTTTCTATAGAAATAAAATTTTGACAAAATTTTCTATAGAAATAAAATTTTGGCAAAATTTTCTAGACATATAAAATTTTAACAAAAGTATCTATACAAATAAAAGTTGGACAAAATTATCTATAGAAATAAAATTTTGACAATATTTTCTATACAAATAAAATTTTGACACAATTTTTTATAGAAATAAAATTTTGACTAAATTTTTTATAGAAATAAAATTTTGACAAAATTTTCTATAGAAATAAAATTTTGACAAAATTTTCTATATTAATAAAATTTTGACATTTTCTAGAGATAAAATTTTGACAACATTTTCTATAGAAATAAAATTTTGACAAAATTTCCTATAGAAATAAAACTGTGATAACATATTCTATAGAAATAAAATTTTGACAAAATTTTCGATAGAAATAAAATTTTAACAAAAATTTGTATAGAAATAAAATTTTGAAAAAATTTTCTATTGAAATAAAATTTTGACAAAATTTTCTAAAGAAATAAAATTGTGACAAAATTTTCTATAGAAATACAATTTGGACAAAATTTTCTATAGAAATAAAATTTTAACAAAATTTTCTATAGAAATAAAATTTTGACAAAATTTTGTATAGAAATTAAAGTGTGACAAAATTTTCTATAGAAATAAAATTTTGAAAAAATTTTCTATAGAAATAAATTTTTGGCAAAATTTTCTATAGAAATAAAATTTTGGCAAAATTTTCTATAGAAAGATAATTTTGACACAATTTTCTATAGAAATAAAATTGTGACAAAATTTTCTATAGAAATAAAATTGTGACAAAATTTTCTATAGAAATAAAATTGTAACAAAATTTTCTATAGAAATAAAATTGTAACAAAATGTTCTATAGATATAAAATTATGACAAAATTTTCTGTAGAAATAAAATTTTGACAATATTTTCTATAGAAATAAAATTATGACACAATTTTTTATAGAAATCAAATTTTGACAAAATTTTCTATAGAAATAAAGTTTGTTAGTAGCTTTGGGGTCGACAATGGCTTTCGTTGTAGTAATGCAAACACTGCGGGAAATAACATTTAGACTTGTTCGAATTGACCGACAAAGCCATCATGATATTTTTTTCTGGGTGATATATTTTTTTCTGAGTGTTTCGACAATGAAAAAAATCTTCTCCAATGTTTCATTAGGAGAAAATCCAATATTCAAAAAATAACCAACAAAAAAAAGTTTCATAAAAATCAAATATTCAATTTGTGTCACACATCGTTTTAACCTTTAAGCCCATCACTTCACTTAATATTATGCCCTTTTTGTTATTGCTGTTGGTGTTGTTGTGGCTGTTGCATGAGTCCTTATTTCCATAAAACTCGACAAGGAACAAAAAAAAAAAAAACAACAACAAACAAAAAAGACCAACATTGGACCAAAATCAGGAGGAAAAAACGAACGTATCTGTGTAATCCGTGCAGCAACAGATGCATGGAACAACATCACGAGCAACCCTCATGAGTTCAATTTTAAACTTTCAGGACAAACAACGAACAAAAAACCAAATTCAATCTCCACTTTTGGTCATATGTGTGAATGTCGGTGGGCATGTATTCGCATCACATCCCCGTTGTTGTGATAGGATGGATGGTATGAATGTTGAACATAGGGTGAGGGGGTGGTCTCAGCCTCTTACAGTGGTCGACGAAAAGAGATATATTGATCAAAATGAAAAAACTAAAGGCAGCCAAGAAACATGTTGTTTGAATATGATAGACGATGGTGGTCCGATAAGTACTTTGTTTTGCAACAAAACAAAAAATTGCTTCAGATTTAAATGTTCCCCATATT
Source organism: Haematobia irritans (assembly GCF_050003625.1). Classification (NCBI taxonomy): domain Eukaryota; kingdom Metazoa; phylum Arthropoda; class Insecta; order Diptera; family Muscidae; genus Haematobia; species Haematobia irritans. Next base: position 173,283,009 of record NC_134397.1, on the reverse strand, counting down.
TTTTTACTAACATTGTGTTTCACCCCAGGCCATTAGCCGACTTAAATTTTAGGTCCATAGATTTTGTGGAAGTCTAACAAATTTTCCCAGAACGAGTCAGATTAAAATGTATGTATTTGGGACGAAAACCTTTATATATACCACACAACACATTTGACGGATTTGATATAAGATCGAACATGTGGATCTACAAAGTGGTGCAGGGTATAATATAGTTAGCCCCGCCCGACTTTAGACTTTCCATATTTCCTTTTTTTTTTAATATAATTTTATTGTTCAAAGGGAGAAAATGTCGAAAATTGCTTCAAATTTTAAAATCAGATTTGTTCGAATTATGGCTGACAAAGCCATCACACGCTGGATCTTTGATATTGTAGCCCATTCGCAGCGTAGCGCTGTCTTGAGATGACACTTTGGTATTTTTTAGCGCCAACCGTACTCTCCATAATGTCTCAGGCACAAAAGTTCTACGAATTGAGGTTGTGGCAAATTGTTTTTTTTTTACGGAGAACATAAAAAATTTTTGGTTGCAAAAATGTTGTTTTCTCGCCAAAAATGTACATGTTTGCCGAAATCAGATACACAGAAACAAATATCTCCATAATATTTGCAATTAAAAAGATGATTGAAGTGGAAAATTTTTTCAATTAATAAATTGATACAATTAAAGATAGAAACTTTAAGCCAAATCTGGGGATCGGTTTATATGGGGGCTATATATAATTATGGACCGATGGGAACCAATTTTTGCATAGTTGCTAGAGACCATACAACACCATGTACCAAATTTCAACCGGATCGGATGAATTTTGCTCCTCCAAGAGGCTCCGCAAGCCAAATCTGAGCGTCGGTTTATATGGGGGCTATACATAAAAGTGGACCGATATGGCCCATTTTCAATACCATCCGACCTACAGTAATAACAAGAGCAACATTTCGATGTGTTATAAACGGAATGACAAAGTTAATATACCCCCATCCTATAGTGGAGGGTATAAAAAAGCGATGGCATTTTTTTAATTTTTGATTAAAAATGTATTTCAAACTAAAAACACCAAGTCAGTTAAGAACGTAATTGAAAATAGTTACGTTTTTAAAAATAAATTAAAAAAAAAATAAAATTAAAAAAATTAATTTTTAATTGAATCAACTAAAAAAATAATTGAAATTTGCTAACGAAAACAATTAATTGTTTAATCAAGTATATATGTTTTATGCCCAATTAAAATTGTGATTGATACTATCATTTTCGTGATTGAAGACATTTCAATAAAAAAATTAATTGGATCAATTAATTTCGTGATTGAATCACAAATTTTTTTGTGTGTACATAACTTTTGAGAAAATAACATGATTGCGACAAACATGTTACATGCACTTCACGAAAAATTTTTTCAATTAAAATTTTAATTGAGTTGTAAAAAGTTGGAAATTAAACATTTAATTGATTCAACAAACTTTTTAATTTTAATTACATCACTTCTGTGATTGAAGGCATTTCATTTAAAAATTAATTGGATCAATTAATTTCGTGATTGCATCAAAATGTTTTTTTGCTCTTGAAACGTATTTGAGGTGATAATATTCCTCTCTACGTGTGATTATTTACAACAGACGGCTAGATAGACATCATTGCATTGTCTTAGAATTTATCCCTGCTCAAGAATATATACGAGGGTTGCCTTTTATATTATATTAGATTAGAGAACAAAAACAAATATAAATCATAAAGAAGGCTTTAATGTTTTTCAAAACATTCCCCCACTAAGATGCATACAATCGGTATCAATTAGACGACTTTTCGGTCTATAGACTTTTTGAAAATTCGGAAAAGTCAACTTTTCGAAATTTCGACTTTTTCAAAATTTGGAAAATTCTACTTTTCTATTAAAAAAAAAAATGTTTGATCTGATTTAAAAATAAGTAAGTAAAGTAAAAAGTCGGTCGGGCCGACTATATCATACCCTAAACCACCCCTACTCAAGGGAGCCACCGTGGTGCAATGGTTAGCATGCCCGCCTTGTATACACAAGGTCGTGGGTTCGATTCCTGCTTCGACCGAACACCAAAAAGTTTTTCAGCGGTGGATTATCCCACCTGCAGTAATGCTGGTGACACTTCTGAGGGTTTCAAAACTTCTCTAAGTGGTTTCCTGCAATGTGGAACGCCGTTCGCACTCGGCTATAAAACGGAAGTCCATTGTCATTGACCTTAACATGGAATCGGGCAGCATTCAGTGATAAGAGAGAAGTTCACCAATGTGGTATCACAATGGACTGAATTGTCTAAGTGAGCCTGCTACATCGGGCTGTCACCTAACCTAACCCCTACTCAATAAATCCAAATTTGTGAAACTTGAGAAATATATTTAAGTAAGAGCTACTTTTAAGTCTTACTACGTTCGGCTAATACTTCAATATTTGAATGTTAAGTAACATTTGCTAATAAATAAAAGTCTTATGGTCAAATTTGGGAAAATCGATCGATGCATAACATATATATGGTAGCTATATCTAAATCTGAACGGATTTGGATTATATTTTGTAGATTTGGTTAATACTACAGGAGATTTCCTTGTACTGAATTTGAGTAAGATCGGTTAATAAATGAGGCCTCTATGGTAAAAAATAAGGTTATTAGGGGCAAATTTTTCTAAATCGGGCTCTACATATATATGGGAGCTACACACACAAAAATAATTCATTTATTTTATGAATAGTGTTCCCAAAAATTTTCCAAACACGGAATTCATAAATTGTATGAAAAAAGTTCATAAATTAAAAAATACAGGTTTTCATTGACTACGAATGTATATATAATATTAATGAAATTTGTAATATTATAAATGAAGTATACATAATTTTCGACATTGAAAATATGTATTTTTACATAATATATATTAAAAATGTCATGCCTTAAATATAGCTCTTCTTTTCTTTTTGCTTTTCGATTTTCCCCTAATTCTTAATTGGTCAAAATGTATGAACCCATTTATTAAAAACCGCATTAGAGTCCTGCGAGTAAAAAAACATTTTATAATATTTTTTATTACTTATAAATATGAGAAACAATGCTTCCAGTTAATTAATAAAATTGTTTTATTTCGTCAACCTTTCTCAGCAATAAATAATCTTCGAATCGCGAAGGCGACTCAAACTGAACTGAAAAAACCAAACAACAAAGCCACGTGTTGCCTTCAAAAACGTTATGTTTGGTTTTTGTCTCGTATTGTATGCTTGTATTGTATACATGTAAGAGTAACTCTATTTTGTGGCTCTCTCATGATAAGATAAAACCAGTATTTTTGGATATATTATGTAAAGTTTCATTAATTCTATGAAAGAATCCATGCTCATTATTAAAAATTGCTTAATTTAATAACAAGTATTTACGAATAAAAAAAATATATCTATTTCATGAAAGAGTCCATAAATTTTCAAAAATGTACACACTTATGTACAAATTCATATTTTATTTTTTTGTGTGTATACTTAAATCTGAAGCGATTTCCATGAATTTTTGCACATATAGTCTATACTAAAGAACATTGCCAATATGCCAACTTTGAGAAAGATTGGTAGATAAATAAGGGATTATGGCCAAATTTGGGAAAATCGGGCGATACATATATATGGGAACTTTAGCAAATTTGACGCCGATAGGTTAGTAAATGAGCGCAATCTGACCCCATTTATCGAAATCGGGCGATACATATATATGGAAGCTATATCTAAATTTGATCCGATTTCTTCAAAATTCAATAGCGTTCGTTCCTGTGCCAAAAAAAACCGCCATTTAATAATAATTAATAATTTAATCAAAATCGGTTAATAATTGCGACCGGAATCCTGTGAACATAAAATGCATGAACAGACGGACGGACGGACACCAAGGGCTAGAACGACTCAGGAGGTGATTCTGAGTCGATCGGTATATATTTTATTGGGTCTAAAATCAATATTTCTGTTAGGCACATTTTTTTTGGCAGATCAAAGTTATTATACCCTGACCACTATGTGGTTTCGGGTAATAGGTTGGCTGATAAGTCCCCGGTCGAACAAAGAAAAACACGTTTGTTTTTGTCAAAATTCGTTTTTATTATTCAACATAGGCCTCAGTTTCGGCAATCACCTCTTCATTGCAGCCAAATTTTTTCCCTGCGAGCATCCTTTTGAGGTCTAAGAACAAGAAAAAGTCGCTGGGGGCCAGATCTGGAGAATACGGAGGGTGGGGAAGCAATTCGAAGCCCAATTCATGAATTTTTGCCATCGTTCTCAACGACTTGTGGCATGGTGCGTTGTCTTGGTGGAACAACACTTTTTTCTTCTTCATATGGGTCCGTTTTGCCGCGATTTCGACCTTCAAACGCTCCAATAACGCCATATAATAGTCACTGTTGATGGTTTTTCCCTTCTCAAGATAATCGATAAAAATTATTCCATGCGCATCCCAGAGGCCACTACTTTGCCAGCGGACTTTTAAGTCTTTCCACGCTTCGGAGACGGTTCACCGGTCGCTGTCCACTCAGCCAACTGTCGATTGGACTCAAGAGTGTAGTGATGGAGCCATGTTTCATCCATTGTCACATATCGACGGAAAAACTCGGGTGTATTACGAGTTAACAGCTGCAAACACCGCTCAGAATTATCAACACGTTGTTGTTTTTGGTCAAATGTGAGCTCGCGCGGCACCCATTTTGCACAGAGCTTCCGCATATCCAAATATTGATGAATGATATGACCAACACGTTCCTTTGATATCTTTAAGGCCTCTGCTATCTCGATCAACTTCATTTTACGGTCATTCAAAATCATTTTGTGGATTTTTTTGATGTTTTCGTCGGTAACCACCTCTTTTGGGCGTCCACTGCGTTCACCGTCCTCCGTGCTCATTTCACCACGCTTGAATTTTGCATACCAATCAATTATTGTTGATTTCCCTGGGGCAGAGTCCGGAAACTCATTATCAAAAGCCAAGTTTTTGCATCCACCGTATTTTTTCCCTTCAGAAAACAGCATTTTATCAAAACACAAAATTCCTTTTCTTCCATTTTTTTCACAATAACAAAAGTTTCTTCACAAAAGACGCTCTATCTCACAAACTAATTGACTTACAGACGTCAAATTTTGACACGAATCATTTGAAGGTTGGTACTATATAAAAATAATATGCATTTAATACTAGCGACGCCATCTACACTCAAAAAAAGTTTGCTGGGAACCAAAGATTTTGACCTTCTTTTAAGGGTTCTTCTTTAAAGTAAAGATATTTTTTCCGGACCTCCCTGGCATTAAATCTAGGATCAATAAAATTAAAATTGGATATAGATCTCATTCATCGAATTGTTTTCTCTTTTTTGCGATATATCAATATAGGTATTTATGTACAAACAAATTCCAAAATCCAAATTATGCCAGGTACTTCAAAGTAAAAACAGTTTTCTTAATGCTAAAAAAACTTTAAACCAAAGATGCAAATACTTAAAATAAGTCTTAGCCTATATTTGAAGCGTTTTTATCTTAAATTTAATATGTCAGTTGAGTTAAAGACGATTTCTTTAAATTAAAATGTTTTTCTTTATTTTAAGGAAAATTTGCCTTACTTCAAAGATCTACAACTTCAGCAGAGAATCGTAAAATTTCAAAATTTGTGTCCTATATTTAATGAAAAAAAATTTTTGAAACAAGGATTACAATCTTTCTTTTAATTAAAATGTCATTGTTTTAAATAATTTTGTCCTTAGCCTTGCGTAAATTTTGAGTCCTAAAATTTAAGTTGCATAATCTTCCATATTAGGTCAATATTTTTTTCAGTGTATGTGTCAGACCGGGGACTTGTTAGCCAACCTGTTATAATAATTTTTTGATATGTATTCCATTTAGAATAATTTTTAATATTTGTAACCTATTACTGCAATGTCGACTTTTTGACTTTTTCGTTAAAATCCTCGTCGTGGTCGATTTTGGCCAATATCTTTTTGAATTTTACAAAAAAATATTTTCGACTTTTTATGACAAATTACTCGAAATGTCGATTTTTAACTTTGGTATCCTACCATAGTGAAGAATATGCGGTGGAATAAAATTTCAAATTTCATCCCCATTAAATTCCCACTGTTCCTTCAAAATATCCAAAAATACAATATGACCCCTTGTGTCGTCTCTTCTCCGCCAAAGGTGTTGGACTTTGTTTTTTTGGTTCTCAATTGGCATTCATGCGCTTAAATAAAATACTTTTTTCACGCTTTTCATTTCGTAAACACTTTCGAGAATACAAAACAATCACGGGCACTTCGAGAGTGTTTGTGTGTGTGTTTGGGGGAAGCTTCTAACCGGATATCGGTGATGACGGTTTTACATACGGTGTATTGTTATCCTTTGCAAATGGTGGGAGAAGAGAACATATGCAAGTGTATGGATGTTACCTTTGGCCAACGTTATACACGTAGCTACCATTTGATGATATCCCCATTCTGGCTAGGATTCCTGCTTTCCTGCATTCTGTTTGTCCCACAAGCTAAATGTTTATTTCGTTTAGTTGAAAGTTTTGTGTTTTCTTCGAACAAGAACAAACTCGGAAACGGAACCCAAAATGCCAAGTTTTGTTTATATTATCTTTTAGTTTATTGTTGATATGCTTATATAGGTTTGTTTCGTTTTTTATTTTGTCATTTTTTTTTGTATATGTTTCTTTTTTTGTTGGCTGGTGATATGTTAATATTTTGTGAGGAGGTTTTTTTTACCTCATTTTTCTGATCCAAAGAGGCATGCTGAACATTTACCACCAGGTGTTGCAAAATTCAAATATCTGCACTGAATTTTTAAATGACAGTCATATTGTAGTTGTTTTAAAGTTTTTCTTTTTTAATTTTATTCGCAACTCACGTGATTTAAAGTCGATCTTTTTGTATTGAATGTTTATTGTATTGAATATTTTGCCAACAATTTGCGATTTCTTAATGATTTTGGTAAAAATCTTCTATTTGTTTATTGATGTAATGTGGGAATTGGGTCGAAATATATGGCGAATATTATAGAAAAAAATGTCCTAAGAAAGTCGTGAAGCTTTGAACAACTAAACATTTCGGCCGCCGACCATGGACATTCCAACAGGACTCAGGACTATCTCACTCAGCACACCTCAACTAAGAATGACTTAAAAATGAGGCTCCTCGCTTCAGTTTTACCGCACAAAGAACAAACAAATCTCCGGATCTCAATCCGTTGGATCCGTTGAAATTTTGACAAAATTTTATTTCTATAGAAAATTTTGTCAAAATTTTATTTCTATAGAAAATTTTGACAAAATTTTATTTCTATAGAAAATTGTGTCAAAATTTTATTTCTATGGAAAATTTTATCAAATTTTTATTTCTATAAAAAATGCTGGCAAAATTTTATTTCTATAGAAAATTTTGTCAAAATTTTATTCATATAGAAAATTTTGTCAAAATTTTATTTCTATAGAAAATTTTGAAATTTTGATTTTGACCGGCCTCATTTTGGAAAAAATACGGGCCGCCAGCCCTTACACCGCAACAAACAGTCACTCTTTGTAGGTGCATTGGTTTTTCGACAATCACTCTTGGATTCTCATTCGCCCAAATGCGGCAATTCTGTTTATTGACGAATCCACTGAGGTGAAAATGTGCCTCGTCACTGAAGATGATTTTCTTCGAAAATTGATCATCCACTGTTGCCATTTTTTGGAACCATTCTGCCCATTCACGACGACCATGGTTCAAATTGAGTAAGTCTGAAATAGAGAAATGTAAAAAAAAAATCGGAAAAAAACTTGGCGTTTAGGTGTGATTCACATTCAACATCGGCCCTTAAAATTTAACCACCCTTTAGTTTTGCTGCAAGTAGAGGATGCTGATGAGGAATATGGTTATAACCATCTTGCAGTCTATAGGGCTTTGCCCAAATAAATTTGACAAACATTATTTTCCTCTGTTGGTTAGGCTACACTTGTAGTTTAGTGAATGCATGGTTTTAAGCTGAAATCAAAAACAACAACAATATTTTATTTCCATAGCAAATTTTGTCAACATTTTATTTCTATAGAAATTTTTTGAAAATTTTATTTTTATAGGATTTTTTTGAAATTTTTTTTTCTATAGAAAATTTTGTCAAAATTTATAGAAAAGTTTGTCAAAATTTTATTTCTATAGAAATTTTGTGAAAATTTTATTTCTTTAGAAAATTTTGTCAAAATTTTATTTCTATAGAAATTTTGTGAAAATTTTATTTCTATAGAAAAGTTTGTCAAAATTTTATTTCTATAGAAATTTTGTGAAAATTTTATTTCTTTAGAAAATTTTGTCAAAATTTTATTTCTAGATAAAATTTTGCAAAAATTATATTTCTATAGAAAATTTCGTTAAAATTTTGTTTCTATAGAAAATTTCGTTAAAATTTTGTTTCTATAGAAAATTTTGTCAAAATTTTATTTCTATAGAAAATTTTGTTAAAATTTTATTTCTATAGAAAATTTTGTCAAAATTATATTTCTATAGAAAATTTTATTTCTATAGAAAATTTTGTCAAAATGTTATTTCTATAGGAAATTTTGTCAAAATTGTATTTCTATAGAAATTTTGTGAAAATTTTATTTCTATACAAAATTTTGTCAAAATTTTATTTCTATAGAAAATTTTGTCAAAAGTTTATTTGTATAGTACATTTTCTCAATATGTTATTTGTATAGAAAATTTTGTCAAAATTTTATTTCTATAGAAATTGTTACCAACATTTTATTTCTATAGGACATTATGTCAATATTTTATTGGAGAGGAATATATTTGAATATCCTTTTAAGAATCTGGAATGTGTTTTTGTAGCACATTTGTACCCATTCACATTGATATCTGATTACTTGTTTTAGAAATGATCATAATGTTGCATGCAATCCCAATTTCGACGGAACACTAAAAAGTTTTTCAGTGGTACTTTGCCCCTTTCAGCAACACGAGACGAAACAAACAATTTACGTACAAATGAAAGGTGTTTAAATAGGCTATTATTGTCATTCGAGCCTTTTATGGGCAAAGAAGATTAGGGAAGTTGAAAAATTGAGACATTGAAAATAAAATGCAAGAATCAAATATATATACTTGTTTCAGTCCGGCCGAGTGGAAATTTTCCATAGTCTTCAGTATAGATTTGGCTGAGCGAGATTGCTTAATTTAGAGTCATATCCCAGCAAAAACTCTCATTACCCGGTAATCTTGTAGGTAAGCCTGTTTAAAAATTAATAACCACTTATTAATTGGCATCGCTCCGGATTACATTTACATACGCATGTCCTACACTGAAAAAAATATTGTCGTGAGGTCAAAGATTTCATGTCTTTAAAATACGAATGCAAATTTTGCTTAGCCTAGAAGACACATTTCTCTAGTATAAAGTTTTTTTCCTTGTCCAAAAGTCGATAAACTTTTCAATGAAATCGTATTGTTCTTATAATTAAGTGATTTCATATAAAAATGGGTATCATAACATGAAAGAAAAAATGTTTGGGCTAAGGTCAACTTGACTTTAATAATTCAGAAAAATTATTTAAATTTAATGAAATTGCCTTAAATTTGTTGCCTTTTTGCGTCTTGACTACAAAGAAAAAAATCGTTCAAATATAGGACATGTTTTTCAACACTTTATTTTAAAGACGTTTTGTACTTGAAACATAACATAAATTCTATTGGAAGTCGAGTCTTAATTTGGAAAATAAAGTTTTTGTTAACTCGTTTTTAAATGACTTTGATAGCATATGAAGAAAAAAAGCTGAAATAGCAAAAAATTAAAATTTGCTTCCTAGAAGCAAGTACACAAAACCCAAATTTAAAAGAGAATTGTGTCTTAAAAGTATCCTTATTTGAATTCTCCGCTTCTTTGGCTCGGAATCAATACCAAAATTTTTAAAGTAAAGACAAAATCTTTGAAAACGGGCATGCTTTTTTTTCAGTGTAGGATGAAAGTACTTCTCCCAGACATACCTTTGGCCATGAAATAATTAGTGCTTTTAAAGCATGTAATTACTTATTCGTAGATATACCAAAGTTTGCAAAATAACCGCTTATTGTCTCAGGCAACCAAATCTCGAAAATATTGACTTCTCTAGCCGATTACAATGGATCAAAATATGGCGAATACGAGGGCAGTTCGGAAACTTCTTAGCCTAGCACAAAAAGCCCCGTATAAACAGAAAAAAGTTAAGTGTTTTGGAAACTTCCATCTGTCAAATTTTCTTTCGATCCGGCAACTCCTTCATATAGAAACAGGTGTTCAAAAAAGATGCATCCGCAATTTTTATACCCTCCACCATAGGATGGGGGTATATTAAATTTGTCATTCCGTTTGTAACACATCGAAATATTGCTCTAAGACCCCATAAAGTATATATATTCTGGGTCGTGGTGAAATTCTGAGTCGATCTGAGCATGTCCGTCCGTCCGTCCGTCTGTTGAAATCACGCTAACTTCCGAACGAAACAAGCTATCGACTTGAAACTTGGCACAAGTAGTTGTTATTGATGTAGGTCGGTTGGAATTGCAAATGGGCTATATCGGTCCACTTTTGCGTATAGCCCCCATATAAACGGACCCCCAAATTTGGCTTGCGATTGCTCTAAGAGAAGCAAATTTCATCCGATCCGGCTGAAATTTGGTACATGGTGTAAGTATATGGTCTCTAACAACCACGCAAAAATTGGTCCATATCGGTCCATAATTACATATAGCCCCCATATAAACCGACCCCGCGATTTGGCTTGCGATTGCTCTAAGAGAAGCAAATTTCATCCGATCCGGCTGAAATTTGGTACATGGTGTAAGTATATGGTCTCTAACAACCATGCAAAAATTGGTCCATATCGGTCCATAATTACATATAGCCCCCATATAAACCGACCCCCCGATGTGGCTTGCGGAGCCTCTAAGAGAAGCAAATTTCATCCGATCCGGCTGAAATTTGGTACATGGTATTGGTATATGTTCTCTAATGACCATGCCAAAATTGGTCCACATCGGTCCATAATTATATATAGCCCCCATATAAACCGACCCCCCGATTTGGCTTGCGGAGCCTCTAAGAAACGAAAATTTCATCCGATCTGGCTGAAATTTGGTACATGGTGTTGGTATATGTTCTCTAATGGCCATGCAAAAATTGGTCCACATCGATCCATAATTAAATTAGCCCCCATATAAACCGATCCCCCGATTTGGCTTGCGGAGCCTCTAAGAAACGAAAATTTCATCCGATCTGGCTAAAATTTGGTACATGGTGTTGGTATATGTTCTCTACTGACCATGCAAAAATTGGTCCACATCGACACAAAATTATATATAGCCCCCATATAAGCCGATCCCCAGATTTGACCTCCGGAGCCTCTTAGAGGAGCAAAATTCATCCGATCCGGTTGAAATTTGGTAAGTGGTGTTGGTATATAGTGTCTAACAAACACGCAAGAATTGGTCCATATCGGTCCATAATTATATATAGCCCCCGTATAAATCGTTCCCCAGATTTGATCTCCGGAGCCTCTTGGAGGAGCAAAATTCATCCGATGCGGTTGAAATTTGCAACGTGGTGTTAGTATAAGGCCGCTAATATACATGCCAAAATTGGTCCATTTCGGTCTATAGTTATATATAGACGATCCCCAATCACACAAAAATTGGTCCATATCGGTTCATATTCATGGTTGCCACTCGAGCAAAAAATAATCTACCAAAATTTTATTTTCATAGAAAACATTGTCAAAATTTATTTCTTAGAAAATTTTGTCAAAATTTTATTTCTATAGAAAATTTTGTCAAAATTTTATTTCTATAGAAAATTTTGTCAAAATGCTATTTCTAAAGAACATTTTGTGAAAATTTTATTTCTATAGAAAATTTTGTCATAATTTTATTTCTATAGAAAATCTTTTCCATATTTTATTTCTATAGAAATTTTTTCCAAATTTTACTTTTATAGAAAATGTTGTCAAAATTGTATTTCTTTAGAAACTTTAAACTTAATTATATACGTATTTAATCGGCCTTTTTTCGTTTAATATATACCACGTATGGACTTTGTGGTATATATTACGGTGTTAGAAAGTTTTAAGATACCTTGCCATCGGCAAGTGTTACCACAACCCAAGTAGTTCGATTGTGGATGACAGTCTTCGGTAGAAGTGTCTACGCAATCCATGGTGGAGGGTACATAAGCTTCGGCCTGGCCGAACTTACGGCCGTATATACTTGTTTTACAATGGAAAAATTAGAAATGCGTGCTGTCATTAAATATTTACATAAAAAAGATTTATCGGGACAAGAAATTCATAATGGTGAATGTGTTAGGTGAAAGTGCTCCTTCATATGCAACAGTAAAAAATTGGGTTGCTGAATTTAAACGTGGTCGTACAAGCATTGAAGATGAGCCACGTAGTGGACGTCCAAAAACAGCAATAACAACAGAAATTGTAGCCAAAGTGCATGATATGGTATTAAATGATCGACGAATAAAAGTGCGTGAAATTGCTAATATCATGGGCATCTCAAAAGAACAATCCAAACAATGGAATGAAGCTGGAGGAAGTGCACCAAGGAAGGCAAAAACAATTCAATCGGCTGGTAAGGTTATGGCAACGGTTTTTTGGACTTCAAAGGTATTTTATTGATTGACTATCTGCAAAAGGGTAAATCAATAAATTCAGTGTATTATTGCAATCTTTTGGATCAATTAAATGTACAAATTCGAGAAAAACGTCCTGGCTTACAACACAACTATGTAAACCACTATTTTGAAGACCTTGAGGAAAACTATTTTAATCAAGGGATAGAATTGCTAGAAAAGCGTTGGTGTATTGAAGTTTCCGGAGATTATATTGAAAAATAAAAATATTTTTGAGAAACTAACTATTCTCTTTCATTGATAGGCTAAGAAGTTTCCGAACCGCCCTCGTAATGCTGTAATATGAACATTACTTGAATAGAAACGAATATTGTACAGATAAACAAAAATATAACAAATCATCTAAATAAGATTACAGGCAAATTAATTTCACAGTTAAAATAGAAATAAATGTTGTCGTTTAAGGGAGTTGGATTCACATTATGTTCGAAATCTACTAAAAGTGGATTTTATATATCCATTTTTATAAGGCAAATGACGGTTGAAATCTAGTGAAGTCGATTTTGAAAGTGTAATGTCAATTAGGTATAATAAAGCATTTATTTAAAACATAGTATGGTAATGTCATTAATTTAAAACACAATTATTATGTAATATTCGTGAAGAATATTCCTTAACGAAAAATCTTCAGAATTACCGTTACATAACATATTCTTTTTGAGTTTTTTTTTAATCCTCAATTATGTGAATAATTATACCTAATGATACTATCATTTATTCTATTTTATTAAGTCATAACAGCCAAATGCATTACATTTTGAGAATATCAATTCGAAAATTACCGAGAAGTATTTATTATTGTCATTACAAGTTAGTCATTATAACTCACCGCAATGTAATGCAATGTGTAATGACAGTTTTACTCCTGGTAATGTAAATTGTAATGAGATGTGGTTACCTTGTTTTTGCTGGGATATACTTACTTCTAATGGAGAAAGCATATAAAAAGGAAATCCTTCACACCCGATTGTGAAGATTTTCCTGCTTTAGGGATATAAAATTGCTATGGGAAATATAAAGCTAAAGTAATGTTATTTATTGCGTAAAAGTCCATTTATGATTTATCCAGCGATACACATGTATTAGAGGTAGAGAGGACAATTTGAGGAATCTTTATTTTTGCTCCTTAGCAGTGGTGATTTCACAAGGATATTGACTAAATTTCACTAAGATAGGTTGTCACTTGTGGAGTTTGTGACAATATTTGGCCACATCGAGCGACAGTTACAAGGCGGAAAGTACACCGAAAAAAAGTGAACTGTTTTATAGGAAGAAAACCACGCACGAAATTTGAACTAAATTTTACTCCACATTTTGAGATTTCCACAAAGCGTTGTTAAAAGCAGGAAATTTGAATGCCCTGTTGTACTTTTTAACTGCAGCTCACGAAATTATACCATCTCATAGAAGAAAAAATTAACTAAAAGTAAAGAAGAAAATCATTGGCGCCAAATCATGACCATTTAACCATACAGTAGTTCATTCTTACTATTTTTGGGCATCGCACGAAAATTTTCATTTGTTTTAGTTCATATTGAACTTTTGTGTACGGTCATTGAACTTTATACTCACGTTTAGTTCATAAAAATTTTGAGACATACTTAAAAAAAGTAAGATTTCATTAAGCTGTGGAAAATTTCGATAAAAATAATAAAATATAACTACAAGCATATAATTTTTTTTCCAATAAAAATATGTTAAATTTAGCTTAACTACGGAAATTTTTTTCTGTGTATCGGGGACATCTTCGCTGACTTTGTGCCAGTTTTGCCTAAATTGGAAGAATATATGGCGCTTTTTCCAAGTATGAACCGAGTTGGATAAAATTCGGCACAGTTAGAATGTTAAATCTTTTTTCTGTGTAAAATAAAATCAATTACAATGAAATTCCGTTGTAATGGGTATAAAATATGAAAATTTCTACCATATTTCCATGCAATGTGGAACGCCGTTCGGACTCGGCTATAAAAAGGAGGTCCCTTGTCATTGAGCTTAACATGGAATCGGGCAGCACTCAGTGATAAGAGAGAAGTTCACCAATGTGGTATCACAATGGATTGAATAGTCTAAGTGAGCCTGAAATATCGGGCTGCCACATAACCTAACCTAACCTAACCATATTTCCCTAAATCAGGCTTATATCCAAATTTTAAACAATTTGGATTACATTTGGTACACAATACTAAAATCTTAATTCTACTCTCAGGGCAAGATTTCAAGTAAGTCGAAATGAAAATTTGGTCTCCGGTAGTTATATGAATCTAAATCTGGCGAAAGATATATATGGGAGCTACCCAGCAAAAACTCTCATTACCCGGTAATCTTGTAGGTAAGCCTATTTAAAAATTAATAACCACTTATTAATTGGCATCGTTTCGGATTACATTTACATACGCATGTCCCAGGAGGAAAGTACTTCTCCCTAGGCATACTTTCGGCCATAAAATAAGTAGTGCATTTAAAGCATATTATCACCTAATATGTAATGACTTATTCGTAGATACATCAAAGCTTGCAAAAGAGCCACTTATTGTCTCAGGCAACCAAATCTCGAAAATATTGATTTCTATCGCCGATTACAATGGATCAAAATATGGCGAGTGGTGCTGTAATAGGAGAACTACTTGAATAGAAATAGAATATTGTATAAACGAAAAATCCAATAAATAATCTAAATAAGATTACACTCAAATTAAGGTCACACTTAAAATAGAAATAAATGTAGGTTGTTTAAGGGAGTTGGATTCGTGAATTACGTTATAATATATCCAATAGCCAATTCACATAAGGTTCGAAATCTACTAAAAGTGGATTTTAAGTCTCTTTATACCCTGCGCCACACTGTTTAACAGGGTATTATAAGTTAGTGCATATGTTTGTAAAACCCAGAAGGAGACGAGATAGACACATGGTGTCTTTGGCAATAATGCTCAGGGTGGGTCCCTGAGTCGATATAACCATGTCCGTCTGTCCGTCCGTCTGTCTGTGAACACATTTTTGTGATCAAAGTCTAGGTCGCAATTTAAGTCCAATCGTCTTCAAATTTGGCACATGTTCCTAATTTGGGTCAGAATAGAACCCTATTGATTTTGGAAGAAATCGGTTCAGGTTTAGATATAGCTCCCATATATATCTTTCGCCCGATATGCACTAATATGGACCCAGCAGCCAGAGTTTTATACCGATTTGCTTGAAATTTTGTACAAACATAACGCTTAGTCGTATAGTCAAGTGTGCAAAAATTGATTGAAATCGGTTCAAATTTAGATATAGCTTCCATATATATCTTTCGCCCGATATGGACTTATATGGCCCCAGAAGCCAGATTTTTGGCCGAATTTGGTTGAAATTTTGCACTACGAGTACAATTAGTAGTAAAGGGTGATACGGTCAAAATTTGGTCAAGGGAAAACGCGTGTAAATCGGTGAAATCGTTTGTTTAAAAAAATCAAATTAAATTTCTTTTTCAAGTTCAATTAGTATAAAATTCAGGAAAAATATTCAGTTAGGCTTTCGTTTTTCCAAATCCGAATTGCCGGGCCTCACGTTTGACACCTGCCATCAGATTTTGTACAGCCACCTTGTCCACCTTCTTCGCCGCAGAAAGCCAGTTTGCCTTGAACTGCTGCTCGTCCTTAGCAGTTTTTGTGGTCATCTTTTGGTTCCGCTTGACAATAGCCCAGTATTTGACAATTGGGCGGAGCTCTGGCGTGTTGGGAGGGTTCTTGTCCTTGGGAACCACCTGCACGTTGTTGGCGGCATACCACTCCATGGCCTTTTTACCGTAATGGCAAGATGCCAAATCTGGCCAAAACAGTACGGAACAACCGTGTTTCTTCAGGAAAGGCAGCAGACGTTTATTCAAACACTCTTTCACGTAAATTTCTTGGTTGACAGTCCCGGAAGCTATGAAAATGCTGCTTTTCAAGCCACAGGTACAGATGGCTTGCCAAACCAGATATTTCTTTGCGAACTTTGACAGTTTTATGTGCTTGAACATATCTGCTACCTTTCCCCTTCCTTTTGCCGTATAAAACTCCTGTCCCGGAAGCTGCTTGTACATGCACAGAAAAAAAACGTTTGGAAAACGTGTACCGAAAACGTTTTTCTTTTGTTAGAGTTTTTTGAATTGCTTCGAAAATTTTAACGACCCTTGGCATGAGAGTCGGACGTAGCTACCACTGCTCCACGGTGCCAAACTAAATGTTTGTTTCTGTTAAATAAACTTTGTTTATTCGGTTCGTGGGCGCCGCAAGCTATGCTATATAAATATAACTTATATGGATATTTATCTATTGATGACCATAACAGGTACATAGCTCAGTGGTTAGTGTGTTGGCTTACAATGTGCATGGTCCGCGGTTCGATTCTCCGTCCAGGCGAAAGGTAAAAAAAGTTTAAAAATTTATAAAATCGTATAATTTCTTCTACATTGTTGGTATTACAGGAAAAGGTGTTAAGAACTAAAAATCCTCGTGGATGTGAGAAAGATGTGAGGGACAATGCAATTAGCAAGAAAATAATGTTTTTTTTTGAGCTAGTCTTTATGAAATTGTTTTTACATTCTGGAAAAGAATAAACGTTTATCACAAAAAGTATATACTTTTCTTCCAAATACACTTCCTTACAGCGAAAAGCAAATCAGAAACGAACTTTGTTTGTCTAAAATTTCGTTTGGGAGGAAAGAATTATTTTTTTGCGTGTAGTCGGCTTTGACGTAGGTTTCGTCGTCCATTACCACGCAGTCAAACTTCGTCTGCATCGTCGTGTACAGCCTCCGGGATCGCGCTTTGGCCGTCGTATTTTGTTTATCATCGCGATTTGGAGTCACTACCTTCTTGTAAGTCGATAGTCCGGCTCGCTTTTTGGCTCGATGCACGGTTGTAGACGATACACCCAGCTTATTTGTGGCATCTCGGAGAGAGAGGTTAGGGTTTCGCTTGAAACTACCGGCAACTCTCTTTGTCGTCTCAGCGGCTTCCGGTTTTCGATTTTCCCCGATCCAGACTTCCTGGCTGTCGTCAAACGTTCCCCAAAGACTTTAATTACATTTGTAACGGTTGATTTGGCAACTTTTAGCGATTTGCCAGCTTTGCGTGCGAGTAGCTCGGATTTTCGCGATGCGCGAGCAAAACTTTGATACGCTGCTCTTCTTGCTTGGACGGCATTTAGACAACTGGAGAGTGAATTCCAAAATCAAAATAGGAGGAACATTCTACACACACACACCTTCAAAATGAGGGGTGTTTTTAAATGCAAAATTGAAAGAAATACGTCAAGTTTATATTGACCAAATTTTGACCGTATCACCCTTTATGGTACCCATCATCCTCCCTGTATTACTCTCATGGAAGGACTCTAATGTCCAAACATAATAATAACATGCTATGCAGTAAGAAATGCATTCATGTCTTTCTAGCCGAAATAAAATTACAGATCTATGCTCATAATTCTTTTTGCGATATATACCACACAGGTGCTTTACTAACACGCCCATCACGTATTGTTTGCTCCCCCCGCCACCATCTCGCATCTTCTACTACGATAAACCTGTTGCTGGTAAATGTATTTCGAAATATGTTTTAAAGCCACCAGCAGCCACTACCATGGCAAAATTATGAAGCAAACTAATCGATTTTCATATGGCCCCTAGCAAATGTGAAACTGTGTCCATTTTTCTTGCCATCCTGTAAACGGAATTTGTCATCAGTGTGTAGCAGTACAATATTTTCGTTAAGCTCAACAAATGCGATCACATTCAATGCGATTTTTCCGCTAAATCGATTATACCCACCTCAAACTCCATCGGCCAATCTCCTTAGGTGTATGAAAATAAAAAGAAGACCAAACGAAAAAAGACAACAACAACATTTGAAAAGTTCAAGAAACACATTTGGAATGAAATGAAAGTTGCTCTTCTTCTTTGTGATGGAAAAATCAAAAAAGCATACAACTTACAATGTTTCCAAGAAGATGTAGTGATGCTGTGTCATCTTAGAGCTAAAGCAAGCACAATGGGGGTAATTTTGATAATCGAGGGGCAATTTGCAATAACCTCCTTCAGATTTATTCTCATTTAAATTCTGAAGGCTTCAAATGATAGCCATTTGTGGTTTTCCAAACATATATAAAGCTATCACACTATCATGCTTGAGTTCCAATCAGTGTTGGGGATTTTCCCCCAAATTGGGGATGTTTTTTCGCGAATGGGGACGAGATTTTTGAGTTGGGGACTTGGAGATTTGGTGCGGAATTTACATAAATTTCTATAAATTTGGTGATTTTTGTGGGGATTTTTTTAGAGAAATCGGTTTAATCTTTTTTAACAAAATTTTATTTCTATAGGAAATTTTGCCAAAAATTTTATTTTATATAATGTTTTGTCAAAACTTTATTTCTATAGAAAATTTTGTCAAAATTTTATTTCTATTGGAAATTTTGCCAAAGTTATATTTCTATAGAAAATTTTGTCAAAATTTTATTTCTATGAAAAATGTTGTGACAATTTTATTTCTATATCGTAAACCTACTGTAGAAAACCAAATTTTTAATAGAAGAAATCCTGAACATTTTTTACTTTAGTTTGACAGCATTCGCTGTGAGTTTCTACAGAAATTTGTGAAAGTTTTCCCATGGTCAAGCCTATTTTCTTAGGTGGTATCGAAATTCCCGTTGGTGAGTGTGCAAATACCTTGGGGTTATATTGGACAGGAGACTGAAAAAAAAGCTAAGAAAGGACGAGAAAATCCACGGTTACCCTGTACTCGTGCAAAAGGCAATAGGGAAAATGTGGGGACTAAAACCGAAAATTGTGAACATTCCTAAGAATTGAAACTTCTTCGCACATAACATCGTCTTGGATATCATCGAATTCGCTGTCTAGCTGACGCGACTAAAGTATTTTGACGTTTACGACGTTTACAACTTTGCGACAGTCGCAAACCTAAAAAAACTTTGATACAGACCATCTCTGGTGAGCATACAATTTTGGAAAAATTTTTGTCTGGTAAATAATTTTTTTTTTATAGAAATAAAAGTTTGAAAAAATTATCAATAGAAATACAATTAAAAAAAAAATTGTGTAGCAAACAAAATTTTGCAAAATTTTCTATAGAAATAAAATTTTGCAAAATATTCTATAGAAACAAATTGTTGACTAAATTTTCTATAGAAATAACATTTTGACTAAATTTTATATAGAAAAAAATATTTCTATAGTAATAAAATTTCGAATACACTTTTTGTAGCATTGTGTATCAGTGAACATCAGTAAGAAAGAAAAATTTGAGAAAATTTGCTATGAAATAAAATTTGACAATTTTTTCTTATAGAAATAAAATTTTGAAAAAATTATCACTAAAAATACAATTTTAGAAAAATTTTTGTGTAGTAAATACAATTCTGCAAAATATTCTACAGAAACAAAATTTTGACTACATTTTCTATAGAAATAAAATTTTGACAAAATTTTCTATAGAAATAAAATTTTGACCAAATTTTCTAATAAAAAATTCAATTACTGTAAAATTTTGGCAAAATTTTCTATAGAAATAAAATTTTGTCTTAAATTTTTATAGAAATAAAATTATCAATAGAAATAAAATTTTGAAAAAAATTTTTGTATAACAAACAAAATTTTGCAAAATTTTCAATAGAAATAAATTTTGCAAAATATTCTATAGAACCAAAATTTTGACTCAATTTTCTACAGAGATAAAATTTTGACTAAATTTTCTATAGAAAAAAATATTTCTATAGTAATAAAATTTTGAATAAATTTTTATAGAAATAAAAATTTGACAAAATTTGCTATAGAAATAAAATTTTGGCAAAACTTTTTATAGAAATAACATTTTGACAAAATTTTTTATAAAAAAAAACTTTGAAAAAATTTTCTGTCAATATGTATATGGCCTTAAAATAAAAGTAAAAAAAAAATAATTTCGATTGTTCGAAATATTTCAAATAAATTGATATGGGCATTAAAATGGATCGATCCAGCCCATCTGCTAGTCTAACATTCTAGGAAACATAAAAAGATAGACGTAATTGGAAGTTGATTTTCATTTACAATCATGGTGTACATTGATCGAATGAATAACGCAATGGAAACTAATTTGCGTAAAAACTTGCTTAGTTACAAAAATGTGAAGTGTTTCAAAAAATTTGGTTTAGCCGGAGTCGGAGTCGAGCAAAATTTTTACGACTCCGACTCTGACTCCAGCAAAATCTTCAGATTCCGACTCCAAGACTTCGACTCCAAGACTCCGACTCCAAGACTCCGACTCCAAGACTCCGACTCCGACTCCAAGACTCCGACTCCAAGACTCCGACTCCAAGACTCCAAGACTCCGACTCCGACTCCACAGCCCTGGTCACAGATGTAATTAGCCCGTGGCTTTCGATGATACACTGATAGAAAAAACTTCGTAATATTAAAGAAAATTGTCATTAAAATTGAGCCATCAATCATAAACTGAAATACAATCCTTGGATTCCATGGTTCTCAAGCGAAAGCGGTAACAGACAGCAGTAAATCTCTTAATGAGATGACAACAGTTTAACAGTCAATTCATATTGGTATTTGACATAAGCGTAGAAAGGCCTATGGACGAGGTTTATCACGAAATTTGTTGTTAGCCCCCCTCTCCAGAAAACCAATTTACGAATTTGCACCGTATGTTAATGTATTATAGAAAAACAGGATTATAGCCACCCTGAAAATGTGGGTCAATCTAAATATAATGCTAAGGGTGCTCGTGCCTCGAACCTGAATTTTAAAGCCACTGTAGTGCAATGGTTAGTATACCTGCTTTGCATACAAGTATCGGCCGACCACAAAAAAGTTTTTCCGCGGTAGTTTATCTAATACAAGTATTGCTACTTGCAATGTGGCAGCAGTGGTTTATCTCATCCACTAAGCGAAAACTGTTCGTACTATTTACGATTTTGATTGGTTAATATTTAGCCAACGTACAAGTTCATGGCATTAGTGTAAAAGTTTGGTTAAATCGGGTCGTAGTAATTAAAATTGATAAAAATACTATGTTGCTTTATTTTTCATATAAAATATATTTAAATATCTGTAAGTTTTTTCCACGAGTGTTTTTTCAAAATACCAAAAACTATATCCAAAATTCCCACCAATGTGTTGTATAAAAATGTTTCAAGTCAAAACAGTAGCTGGATGTTTTTCACCTCGGGCTTTTCGGGAGATATGAACAACAAAACAAAATCACCAAGGGAAAGAAATATGGAGAAAATGCAACGGAAGTTATAAAAATTAATGGGGGGAACCTCTCCAACAAGTCTTGGGGGTACTGCTTTTGGGGAGATATCAGAAGAAAAAAAAAAAACAACAACAAAGAAGGGAAACAACAGAAGTCAAAGCAGACAGACAGGTAATACCACCAATCTTGACATATGATTACTGACAGGCAAATAGACAAAGCACAATAACATGCCGGCATAAGTGGTAGGTCTGGTGGTGAATGAACGAAAACGAAAAAAAAAAAATGGAGGTGTGTAAAGAGCGGAAGAAACAGAAACTCGTATAGGAATACCTAAATATTTCACTTAAATTGGAATTCAAGCTAAAACCTAGCATGAAAGACAATATGGTTTTCCTACAACCAATATGAGAAACACGATTAAAGAACCTACGGCATACAACAAAATTCATGAAAAAAATCAACGAATAAAACCAAACGTAAATTAAACAAAAATAATGAATAAATGCTTTGTGATAAACATGAAAAACAACATTGAAATCGTAAATGAAAATCTAACCAAATTCAAAATAAAAAAACAAACGAAAAAGAGAACATTCCATTACACTAAAAATCCCCCACAATGGGCCAACAATGCATTGAGGGCGACAAAACTACAATAACTTCTCTCTCAAGCACACACACACACACAGCTACAGCCAATCATAAGAGTGGAGAGTTATTTGCCTGTCCATCAAAGTATACACCAAGGTATGAGCTAATCTACAAGAGTAAAAGAGACAACATGACCAATCTCTCACCACTATTGTTTGACATGTACGAATGTTGTTTTACACTAAAGCGCATGTCCATCATTGTATGCATGCTGCCTAAAGTGATGGATGGCCATTGTCGTAAAGCCACTCCCCCATTGTATCCAGCTAGCAAGTGGTGTTTGTTGTTGTTTGTTTGAATGAGTTCATAAGAGTGTATACGTGTGTGTGCGCGCGCGAATGTATGGCTATGCTTTGCTTCAAAGGGGCTGTTATACGAAACAGAAAGAAAATCTTTGGTTTTGTATCGCCGTTCAGTACTTACGGTACTATTGTTTCGTTGAGGTGGTGTTGAATGTAAACAACGGCATTGCGTTTTCTTTTGTTTCGCTAGCTTAAGTGATCCGTCGACGTCTCGATACGGTTTTCTATGTGGCATGAAAACTTTTCAAAAATAACGGATTCTTCGGAAAAGTGATAAACAAAAAGCTGGTGATCTACCGACGGATACTTTGCAATAAAAAAAAACGAATTCTTAAAAGAAGTAACGAAATGAAATTTTATGATAAAAACGAAGATTTAAAAAATTAAAAAAAAAAACGTGACCTTAGTAAATAAATAAATAAAAAAAGAAAAAACAAAACAAAAATAAAATTCCAGTGAACAACTTTGAGTAATTTCTTTCTAAGAAAAGGTGAAAATAAAACTTGAAAAAGATTAAAAAAAAATAAATAAAACAAAATCAAAAATATACTATGTTTTAGTTAAAATTTGGTGTACATAAAAATATCATCAAAATATTGTGAATTTAATTGAAACTATGAAAGTGTTTAATTAGAAAAGTAATTGATACAATTAACATTTTAATCAAATCAATAATAAAATTGTAGTTCAGATTGAAGTTAAAAACTAATAGGTCTTTAATTAAATTATTATTTTTATTGACATTAAATAGAAACATGTATTCAATTTAAAATATAATTGGAAATATTACGTTTTTTTAAGTTTATTTTTTTTAATAAAAATTTGAATCAATTTTTTAATTGCATCAATTAAACCATTAAAAAATATCATCAACATATTCTCAATTTAATTGAAACCATAAAAGTGTTCAATTTATTTACAAGTAACAAGTAAAGTTTAATTAAAAATGAGTTTAAAAGCTTATATGTCATCCCGAGTAAAAATTGAGTGATTTAATTTGATACAATTAGATATGAGTAGATCTGAAAAATGGTAAGATTTAATCATATATAATTACTATGGAATTAGATCTGATCAGATCTCAATCACACAAAAAAATATTTTTTGTCTTCAATCACGAAATTAATTGATCCAATTAATTCTTAATTGAAATGTCTTCAATCACAGAAATGATAGTATAAATTAAAAAAATAATTGAAAGTCAATTAAAAAATTAATTGATACTATTAATTTTTGTTATTGATTTTTGTTTCAATTAAAAAGTTTGTTGAATCAATTAATTTTTTAATTGAATATTTTTTAAAACTCAATTAAGACTTTAATTGGAAACATTTTCGTGAAAATTTTTTCTGTGATATTGTCCTAGTTCTAATGTTTTAGATATAATTATATCTATCCCTATATATATTTGGATCTGATGTTAGATTTCGTCATATCGGAATTATATATAATTATATATAATTCTGTCTCATCATATCTGGGTAAATCTGTTTCGATCTAAATTTTTACACGGGATTAATTAAATTATTATATTGATATTAAATAAAAAAAATATTACACTTAAAATATAATTGGAAATATTGGCGTTTTTTAGAATAAAAATTTAATTGATTAATTAACTTTTTAATTCAATAAAAAAAAAATATTAACTAAATTATTATATTAACATTAAATAAAAATATATTGTATTTAAAATATAATTAAAAATGTTGGCGTGTTTGGAATAAAAAAATGTATGTATTAACTTTTTAATAAAATCATTGAAAAATCTATTAAAAAATTAATTAATTGATTGTTTATAAACAAAATAAAGTCAATAATTTTTGGTTTTTGGATTTATTAAGAAATAATTGGTCCAATAAAACTTTTAATTCAATTAAAACATAATTTAATAATATACATTGAAACCTTTCAAACTTGCATACTCTTAAAACCGGATACCCCTCAAAAGTGGACAAAAATTAGGCGACCGTGAGTGCCCCCTTCCAAAATGTTTCACTAAAACTAATACCTAAAAATTAAATAATTACTTTATAAATACATTTATTTATTTATAAAATTTGTTATTCAAATCCTAAGATAAATTCATCTGTCATTGTAATCGGAAAAAATCTATTACTCTTAAAAAAATCAATAAGATCAACTAATTTGGTATTTGAATCGGAAATTGTACGTTTAAAAATATTGAAGAACTCTATGTTGAACCCTAACAGCCAAACATAGTCGGAATAACTGAATATTTAAAGACTATGATTGGCGATATTTTCACATTTATCGATTGTCACAAATGTTGTTTCCTTGTGTTGGTTTTCTACAATAAGTTGAAATGTTGACCATTCAGAGATATAAGCATAATTGGAACTATTAATTTCATTTAAATCACACAGAAAAAAAATTCACAAAAATTTTTTCCAATTAAAATTTTAATTGAGTTTTACAAAATATTCAATTAAAAATTTAATTGAATCAACACATTTTTTAATTGAAATAAAAATCAATCACACAAATTAATAGTATCAATTAATTTTTTAATTGTGTTTCAATTAATTTTTTAATTGAGTGTCAATTCATTTTTTAATTGAGTGTCAATTAATTTTTAATTGATACTATCATTCCTTGGTTTAATTAATTGGATCAATGAATTTCGTGATTGAATCAGAACAATATTTCTTGTGTGCAGGGGAAAAAATCTGTGTAGATTTAACAAATAATTTTTGTTTTCAAATTCAATTAAAACAATAACTGATTCAATTAAAGTTTCATTGAAAATTCTTCAATCATGGAATTTATAACATCAATTGATAAGGCGAGTTAAACAATTATTTGAACCAATTATAAAACTGAATATCTGAAATTTGATTTTAGGTTTAATTTAAAAATTATTTGAATCTTTTAATTTTTAAATTTAATCCTTATTACCTCTAATTAAAACTTTAATTGAAACATTTCATCTTTTTACATGAAATACATGAAAAGAAACCCCTAGTAAAAATTTCCTG
Organism: Haematobia irritans; assembly: GCF_050003625.1. Lineage (NCBI taxonomy): Eukaryota > Metazoa > Arthropoda > Insecta > Diptera > Muscidae > Haematobia > Haematobia irritans. Next base: position 173,257,144 of record NC_134397.1, on the reverse strand, counting down.
CTTTGGAAGACTTGGCTCAATAATTCATATCTGGAGGGCGATTTATGCACACGAATGAAATTTCAATAAAATTAAACCAACGAAAATTGTTCATTGAAATAACGAAACATCCTCATTAGTACAATGGAAATATTCTTTAATAGTACGAAACGTTACGTTTATTAACAGAAAATTCGTTATAATAACGAACAATTTCGTTGTATTAATGAATTCGTTTCATTGGCTCACTTTTAATGACACATTTCATTAAGATAACGAAATTTTTTCTATTATATAACTAAATGAGTTCCGATATGACCCATTTGTAATCACGGTTGCCACAGTTGGCAGAATGCTACCAAAAATGGAGGATTTTTTACTGTTTGGTAGATTGGTAGAATTCTTGATGTTTTGATAGATTTTGCAAAGAGGTACTTCATAAATTTCCTATAGAAATAGGTTAGGTTAGGTTAGGTGGCAGCCCGATGTATCAGGCTCACTTAGACTATTCAGTCCATTGTGATACCACATTGGTGAACTTCTCTCTTATCACTGAGTGCTGCCCTATTCCAGTTTAAGCTCAATGAAAAGCCGAGTCCGAACGGCGTTCCACATTGCAGTGAAACCACATAGAGAAGCTTTGAAACCCCCAGAAATGTCACCAGCATTACTGAGGTGGGATAATCCACCGCTGAAAAACTTGTTCGGTCGAAGCAGGAATCGAACCCACGACCTTGTGTATGCAAGGCGGGAATGCTAACCATTGCACCACGGTGGCTCCCTACATAGAAATAAAATTTTGACAAAATTTTCTATAGAAATACAATTTTGACAAAATTTTCTATAGAAAAAATATGTGGACAAAATTTTCTATAGAAATACCATTTTGACAAAATTTTCTATAGAAATAAAATTTTGACAAAATTTTCTATAGAAATAAAATTTTGACAAAATTTTCTATAGAAATAAAATTTTGACAAAATTTTCTATAGAAATAAAATTTTGACAAAATTTTCTATAGAAATAAAATTTTGACAAAATTTTCTATAGAAATAAAATTTTGACAAATTTTTCTATAGAAATAATATTTTGACAAGGTTTTCTACAGAAATAAAATTTTGATAAAATTTTGTATAGAAATAAAATTTTGACAAAATTTTCTATAGAAATAAAATTTTGACAAAATTTTCTATAGAAATAAATTTTTGCAAATTTTGTTTGTTTGGTAGTTTTTGGTAAAATTTGCTCTTAATTTTGACAGATTATTTTTGGCTCGAGTGGCAACCGTGTATGTAACACCATCCGACTTATATCAACAACAACAACAACCTGTATAAAAGAAAGTACAAGATTTATCATGTAATTTCTAAGTTCTGGTCAAAACGTATGGAAGTGATCGGCCACTTTAACATGGGCTTGTCATTGATGCGATAAATATGCACTTTAGGATATGACTTGGAATCATTAAAAATTCTTGGAACAGTTTAGTAGGTGTAGAACAATTTTGTCAGTGCATTTTGTGATTCCTTCTTTTTTAGTTTCAATCAAATTTTTAATTGGATATGTTTTGGTGATATTTTTCTGTACAATTTATTTATAATAGTAAACAATTATTTGAGATAAACCTCAGAGACCATTGCTCGATATGAAGACCTTTTTTTCTTGTCTGAGCCAATCAAAAACTTCACTCATTGAACCATTTTAAGTATGTTTTGTATTGTTTCAGCATTACGATGGTGCATTGATTTACTTCACGATGAAATGTTTGAGTTCTACAACAGTAGATTTTTATTTTCCGGCATTAAACCATTCACTCTTCAACAGTGCTTGATATACATGGTAGCTGATATGTAATGCAACAAAGTAAAGGTTAGGTTCGGATAGGTATAGCGACAGCCCATATTTCAGGCTTACTTATGCTATTTAGACCATTGTGATACCACGGTAGTGAACTTCTCTCTTATCACTAAGTGCTGTCCGAATCTATGTTTAGCTCAATGACCGAGTCCGAACTGCCTTCCACATTTCGGTGAACCCGCTTTTAAACATGCAGAAATGTCACCAGCATTATTGAGGTAGGATAATCCACCGCTGGAATTTTTTTGGTGTTTTGTCGAAATTGGGATAGGTTTTAATATCGGAAGTAATATCAAATTTACAATCAGTTTATATTTGTTTGGCATTTGGCCCGAAATATAGCTGTCAAACGGCCGACAAAGCCATCCGGAGGGTTTCGAGGCCATTGCGCAGTGGAAATGAAGCGTGGAACCTTATTTTTATGTCATTCTCAGTTGACGTGTGCTGAGTGCGATGGTGAAGAGTCCTATTGGAATGTCTGCCCATGGCTTCAATATTGCACATTTTTCCGATAGTATTAGGCATTTGTCTTGACCTCACGGTTTATGAGTTGGAGCGGGCGTCCCACAGCATTACCATCGGTGGCGATTAAGTGTGCATTTTCAGCTGACCTCTTTGGCAAGTAAACCCGATCTTTTTGTTTAATCATAATCTGCTCAATTTGGAATGGTTCCCATCGGAGAAACCCAAATTCGTAAATTGGGAACTTTCGTACAAGCGAAACAACTCCTTGTCATGTCTAAAACTTTTGTGCATTTGGAAGGTTTTGCACTTCTTGGAACTTCAATGGCTTTTAGTACAAGATCATGTTTTAATATGTGTTGCATCCGCTCTCACAGCAAGTTTTCTTCAACTGCGGCGGGGATTTCGATCAAATCTGGTGTTGTACAGTGTTTCGACGAGAGGCAACACTGCCAGTATCATGATAACGAGCAATAGTACTAGAAACAAAAGATTTATTCATATTGTAGAGGGCTCCAACGATTACCATGATAAATATAAGCAATTAGATTATCAAGCAGGAATTCCATCACGAATAACTTTATTTCTGAATGCAATAGATCAAAATGCTTTTGTAACCTTGTAAACGATAAAATGAACTGACGCTGGAACAAATCTGTCTGCTGTCAGATGGGCGACTTTGAAATGAAAACAACCTGAAGTTTACTGCAATACATATCAGGCACCCTGTAAACAAAATCTATTGCAATTTTAGAATAAAAATGTTTTTTATTTATTTTGTAATAAATAATTTTTGTTGTAATCAAAAATGTTACCTATCGCAGAGATACAAAAAACTATACATACAAAATGTTTTTTTCTGATTCAACCACGAAATTAATTGATCCAATGCTTTTCAATTGAAACGTCTTCAATCATGAAAATGATAATATCAATCACAGTTCTAATTGGACATTAAAAAATTGCTTGATATCATTAGTAAATTTCGATTAATTTTTTAATTGATTCAATTAAAAATTTAATTGATGCTGATTGCAAAACTCAATTAATTTTTTCGTTAAAAACGTAACTATTTTCAAAGTTTGATTAAAAAAATGATTGTTTGAAATAAATTTTTAGTTAAAAACTAAAAAAAAAAATCCCATAACTTTAAATTGACTTAGGGAGTTTTCGTTTCGCAAAAAATATGTTGCCTTGGTGTTACACTACTTTTTCCCTCATTGTTTTTTCGCCAAAATGATATTGTCATTCCAAAGTTATTGTTAATTCATAATATTGTGAGGGATACCGGATCCAAAATCTAAGATAGTGTCCTTGATATTTTGCAATCAATTTCGAGAATGTTGCACCTTTTTTCCCAATCGAAATCGCCGTTAGTCTTCCGAGTTTTATGAAAAAGTTAATTGTATACAAACAAAAAAAAAAAAAAATCTGGTTCAATCACGAACTTAATTGATCCAATTAATTTTTAAATTGAAATGTCTTCAATCACACACAGAAAAAAATATCACCAACAAATTTCCAATTAAAATGTTAATTGAAGTTGAAATTTTTTTCAATTAATAAGTTAATTGATACAATTAACTTCTTAATCATGATAGAAACATTAAGTTCAAAATTTTAAAATTTTTAATTAAACAATTAATTGATACAATTAACTTTTTAATCAAATTCGGAAGACTAATGCAGTTCAAACAAGTAAGGAAAGTCTAAAGTCGGGCGGGGCCGACTATATTATACCCTGCACCACTTTGTAGATCTAAATTTTCGATACCATATCACATCTGTCAAATGTGTTGGGGACTATATATAAAGGTTTGTACCAAATACATACATTTAAATATCACTCGATCTGGACAGAATTTGATAGACTTCTACAAAATCTATAGACTTAAAATTTAAGTCGGCTAATGCACTAGGGTGGAACACAATGTTAGTAAAAAAATATGGGAAACATATAAATCTGAAGCAATTTTAAGGAAATTTCGCAAAAGTTTATTTATGATTTATAGCTCGATATATATGTATTAGAAGTTTAAGAATATTAGGGTCATTTTTTCAACTATTCGACTAAGCAGTGGCGATTTTACTAGGAAAATGTTGGTATTTTGGCCATTTTTGTCGAAATCAGAAAACATATATATGGGAGCTATATCTAAATCTGAACCGAATTCAACCAAATTTGGTACGCATAGCAACAATGCTAATTCTACTCCCTGTGCAAAATTTCAATTGGTTTCAATGGGTCTCAGACTTTTCCTTCTTGGCGTTACATACAAATGCACAAACTTATTATACCCTCTACCACAGTAGTGGTGAAGGGTATAAAAAGTGCTGATTTTTTTTAAAATTTTTAATTAGAAATGTATTTCAAGCAATCATTTGTTAATCCAAATAAAAACTCTAAGCCGATTCATAAAGTAATTAAAAATAGTTACCTTTTTTAATTAATAAATTAATTGGTTTTTGCAATCATCATCAATTAAATTTTTAATTGAATCAATTAAAAAATTTATTGAAATTTGCTAAAAAAATCAAATAATTTTTTAATCAAGAATTTTTTCTATGCCCAATTAAAACTGTGATTGATACTATCATTTTCGTGATTGAAGACATTTCAATTAAAAAATTAATTGGATCAATTAATTTGGTGATTGAATCAGAAAAAAATTTTTGTGTGCAGAAATTATAGTATCAATTAAACAATTAATTGATCCAATTAAAAAATTATAGTATCAATTAAACAATTAATTGATCCAATTAAAAAATTAATTGATGCTATTATTTTTTGTGATTGATTTTTATTTCAATTAAAAAATTTGTTGAATCAATAAAATTTTTAATTGAATATTTTTTAAAACTCAATTAAGACCTTAATTGAAAAATTTTGCGAACAATTTTTATGTGTATCAATTAATTTTTTAATTAATAATTTAAATGTTTTTAATCATTGACTTAATTATACCCTGCGCCACACTGTGGAAAAGGGTATTATAAGTTAGTGCATATGTTTGGAACACCCAGAATGACACGAGCTAGAGACATAGTGTCTTTGGCAATAATGCTCAGGGTGGGTCCCCGAGTCAATCTAGCCATGTCCAGCTGTCTGTGAACACATTTTTGTGATGAATGCCTAGTTCGCAGTTTTAGTCAAATCGGCTTCAAATTTGGCACAAGTTCCTGTTTTGGGTCAAAATAGAACCCTATTGATTTTGGAAGAAATCGGTTCAGATTTAGATATAGCACCCATATACATCTTTCCCCGATATGGACTTATATGGCCCCAGAAGCCAGAGTTTTACCCTGATTTGCTTGAAATTTTGCACCAAGAAAACAATTAGTACTATAGTCAAGTGTGCCAAATTTGATTGAAGTCAGTTCAGATTTAGATATAGCTCCCATATATAACTTTCGCCCGATTTTCCGTCATATGACCATAGAGGTCAAAGTTGTAGTCCGATTTACGTGAAATTTTGCACAGGGAATAGAATTAAAATACTAAGAATACATGTCAAATTTGGATGAAATCGGTTCAGATTTCTATATAGCTTCCATATCTATGTTTTTCCGATTTGGGCAAAAATGGTAAAAATATCCACATTTTCTTTACAAAATCGCCACTGCTAAGTCGAAAACTTGTAAAAGTGACTCCAATTTCCCTTTATTTCTAATACATATCTATTGACCGATAAATCATAAATACATTTGCGAAGTTGCCTCAACACTGGTTTAGATTTAAATGTTTCCCATATTTTTTTTACTAACATAGTGTTTCATCCCAGGACATTAGCCGACTTAAATTCTAAGTCTATAGACTTCAGATGGAGTCAGATTTAAATGTATGTATTTGGGACAAGAACCTTTATATATTTGATATAGTATCGAACATGTGGATCTACAACGTGGTGCAGTGTATAATATAGTCGGCTTTAGTCTTTCCTTACTTGTTTTTCTATTATCTTAATGGTTTTATCTTTATTTAAAAGTTAATTGTATCAATTAATTTTTTAATTAAACAAATTTTCAACTTAAATCAACTTTTTAATTGGTAATATTTTGGTGACATTTTTTTTCTGTGTACACCAATTTTTATTTTTTGTACGGTTTCTTCATTGATTCTTCTTCAATTACTCTAACAGAAAACTCTTTATATCTAACGAAAATTCGAATTCGCTAAAATTTCGTTTCGTTGGAGTTAACCATTTTTTGCTTTGAAGATTGCAGTTCCACCAAAAACTTTTAGAAATATTGGTTAGTTCCCTATTATTTATTCTCTTGGTTCTGACTTAATTCTAATCAGATTTCAATCGCTATCAGACATTTGCAATTTCTGACATTAAATGAATTCGAAGGAAAGAAAACAACACCCATAAAAAATACTGCTGCAACACAACAGAAATCAAACACAAGAAATACTAACAACAGCTACACACACACACACTTCGACATAAAAACAACAAAGGTCCACCATAATACATTTCAAACCGGTTTCATTCACCCATCTTCATCATATCTTAACCCAAAACTAATAACACAAAAAAAAACAACCTCCCGCCACAGTCGTACGCACATATTGGTCAGAAAGAGTCAGTGAAGTGAGTGAGTTGGCCAAAAGGAGTTAGTAATAGCACCAACAACACAACAAAATGCATATACAAGCGACAGTCTTTTGGTCTTTCGGTGGTGGTAACTCAGAACATACATAGTGTAAATAGGGGCATGGTTCGTCGCATAGCAAAAGAATGAGAGAAGAGGCAGGTATATTCTGTCACCATGGTTGTTGTTGTCAAGAAGGCCAACGCAACAAAAAAATGATCTTAGCCAACATGCAACTATAAAAGGCGACTCATTGAAGAATTTCTTCTTGTTGGTGCCTCTACATAGCCTAGCTTGTAGTTTTGTGGTCATACCATACAAATAGAACTCTACAAAATTTATAAACTGGAGACTTTTGAGTATTGACTACACTTTATGAATTGAATGTATATGGATGTGTGTGCTGGTTTTTTTTTGTATCGACCACTTTAAGTGCACGCACGCACGCACAGTACTTCTGTTTGTTTTCCAAGTGCATTGTATGCTCTATGGTAAATTGGGAGACTCTCAGAGAGCAAGCGATGGAGAGTAGTTGTTATTATTGCTCGTGATATCGTAGCCTAACAACATTCAATGCTAACTACTATATGTATGTATGTATGTACATATGTTGGATTCGGAAGTCATGAGAGTGTGCGTATGTTTGTATATCTTATTTCTTAACGTATTATTTTGGCGCTTCAACAATGGTGTTGTCATTGTTGTCGCCATGGGTGCCATTGTGGGCTCAACCATTTCCAATTTTCGCGCTTGAGTAAACACAGAGCACACAATCAACAAACGCCATTCGATGGCAGTGTTGTCGCATAACGTATTCGCCATCGTGTTTTTCGTCGTCATCGTCATCGTTGTTGTTTTTCCCACATATAGTTGATATTGTTTTTTTGTTGTTATTGTGTTTTAATTTCCTCATATCTGTTGGAATTTCTTAGAATTCATTAAATTCGCCTACTTTGTTTGATCTGCATTTGGGTATAAAAGAAACTGCAAGAAAACAAAATAAAAAAAAAATACAAAATTGTAACAAAGAAAAGGCTAAACAATAAAAGAAAAAACCGAAAAAACAAAAACACATAAAAGCTTAAAAACAAACTACCTATTTAGTGAAGTAAAATAATAATTAAGTTATATTAATTGATGCATAACCACATGCAGCCATCAAATTTAAACGAATGAATTAGTGAATTAGTGATGTACTTAAAATACATAATAAATGCAATGCAGTTAATATTAAAGTGCTAAAAAAAAAATAAATTTGTATATTTTTTTGATATATTTAGAAATAATGTTGTAAACAAAAAGTGGATGTTGTTTTCAACATATTTTTTTTTCTTCTCATTAACATACAATTAGCCAATGACAATTGGAAAGAAAAAACAAAAATAAATCAAAAATAAATCAAAGTAAATTTTTGAAAAATTGGAATTGTCACAAAGGCCACAGAATTTTCGCAAATAATTGGATTACCCAGCACTTCTCCGAGTCATGTAAGTATTATAAAATAAATTGGACTTAACCTTACACTCAACAAAATTATTTAATATTTTATTTCACAACCGTTTCTTCAAATATCAATTTTCGAATGAATATTTAATTTTTTTCTCTATTTTTCAAATATCAAAAGCCAAAGGTAACTCCATTTGAAAATTAATTTTGATAACAAGTAAAATGAATTTTTAAGGAAAATAAAAAATTGAAAGGTATCTTGATATGAAAAACTTAATTGTTGAACAAGTAAAAATATTTTTAAGCAAAAAAAAAAAAAAATAATAAAAAATCAAAGGTAACTTGATTAAATATAAATATGTTAGAGTGGTGTTGATCCTACAACCACCACAAGTTTGACCTTCCATTAAGGATTTGGGTATTGTTTCCGAGCCAAAGACGTGGCATCTTTAAAATAAAAACATTTTTAACTTTAAATTTAGGATCAATAAAATTAAAATTAGCATACACTCAAAAAAAGTTTACTTGGATCCAAAGATTTTGACATTCCCTTAAGGATTTAGGTATTGATTCCGAGCCAAAGATGCGGCTTCTTTAAAATAAAGTCATCTTTGACGGACCTCCCTGGCTTTAAATCTAGGATAAATAAAATTAAAATTAGATACAGATCTCCTTCATCGAATTTTTATCCTCTTTTTGCGATATATTAATAAAGGTATTTATGTACTAACAAATTCCAATTTAAAATCCAAATTATGACAGGTACTTCAAAGAAAAAAAACAGTTTTCTTAATGTTAAAAAAACTTTAAACCAAAGATGCAAATCCTTAAAATAAGTCTTAGCCTATATTTGAAGCGATTTTATCTTAAATTTAAAAATGCAATAGTCAGTTTAGTTAAAGATGATTTCTTTAAATTAAAAATGTTTTTCTTTATTTTACGGAAAATTAGCCTTACTTCAAAGATCTACAACTTCAGCAGAGAGACGGAAATTTTCAAGATTTGTGTCCTAAATTTAATGAAAAAAAAATTTTGAAGCATGGCTTATAAACTTTCATTTAATTAAAATGCCGTTATTTTAAAGAATTTTGTCCTTAACTTTGGGGTAATTTCGATTCCTAAAATTTAAGTTGTATAATCTTCCATATTAGGTCAATATTTTTTTCAGTGTAATGATCTCATTTATAGAATTTTCATTTTCTATATTAATAAAGCCATTCATGTACAAACAAATGCGCGTTTAAACAATCGAAATTTAAAAAAAAATGTTTTTTTTTTAATAATAGAATAAAACTATAATAACAGTTTGGCTGATAAGTCCCCGGTCTGACACATAGATGGCGTCGCTAAAATTAAATGCATATTATTTTTATATAGTACCAACCTTCAAATGATTCGTGTCAAAATTTGACTTCTGTAAGTCAATTAGTTTGTGAGATAGAGCGTCTTTTGTGAAGCAATTTTTGTTATTGTGAAAAAATGGAAAAAAGGAATTTCGTTTTCATAAAATACTGTTTTCTGAAGGGAAAAAATACGGTGGAAGCAAAAATGATAATGAGTTTCCGGACTCTGCCCCAGGGAAATCAACAATAATTGATTGGTATGCAAAATTCGAGCGTGGTGAAATGAGCACGGAGGACGGTGAACGCAGTGGACGCCCGAAAGAGGTGATTACCGACGAAAACATCAAAAAAATCCATAAAATGATTTTGAATGACCGTAAAATGAAGTTGATCGAGATAGCAGAGGCCTTAAAGATATCAAAGGAACGTGTTGGTCATATCATTCATCAATATTTGGATATGCGGAAGCTCTGTGCAAAATGGGTGCCGCGCGAGCTCACATTTGACCAAAAACAACAACGTGTTGATGATTCTGAGCGGTGTTTGCAGTTGTTAACTCGTAATACACCCGAGTTTTTCCGTCGATATGTCACAATGGATGAAACATGGCTCCATCACTACACTCCTGAGTCCAATCGACAGTCGGCTGAGTGGACAGCGACCGGTGAACCGTCTCCGAAGCGTGGAAAGACTGAAAAGTACGCTGGCAAAGTAATGGCCTCTGTTTTTTGGGACGCGCATGGAATAATTTTTATCGATTATCTTGAGAAGGGAAAACCCATCAACAGTGACTATTAAATGGCGTTATTGGAGCGTTTGAAGGTCGAAACCGCGGCAAAACGGCCCCATATGAAGAAGAAAGAAGTGTTGTTCCACCAAGACAACGCACCGTGCCACATGTCATTGAGAACGATGGCGAAAATTCATGAATTGTGCTTCGAATTGCTTCCCCACCCACCGTATCCTCCAGATCTGGCCCCCAGCGACTTTTTCTTGTTCTCAGACCTCAAAAGGATGCTCGCAGGGAAAAAATTTGGCTGCAATGAAGAGGTGATCGCCGAAACTGAGGCCTATTTTGAGGCAAAACCGAAGGAGTACTACCAAAATGGTATCAAAAAATTGGAAGGTCGTTATAATCGTTGTATCGCTCTTGAAGGGAGCTATATTGAATAATAAAAACTAATTTTGACAAAAAAATGTGTTTTTCTTTGTTAGACCGGGGACTTATCAGCCAACCTGTTACAAAAGCCAAAATCCTCAAAATAACTCTTAGCCTATATTTGAATTGTTCTTATTTTAAATCTAAAGATTCAATATAACACATAATTTAAAGACGATCTCTTGACATCAAAAATTTTCTATACTTAAAGGAAATTTTGCCTTACTTCAAAAACATACGGAGGGACACAAAACAAATTTTGAGGCAAAGTGTATAAATTTTCTTTTTATTCATTTTTCATTAATTTAATGGAATTTGTCCATAAAATTGAGTAAATTGCGTGTTCTAAAATTTTGGGTTGCATAATCGTTCATATTAGGTCAATAGTTGTTCTGTCATAATACGTTAATCAAGCTTTAAATCTACACACAAAGAAAAAATACAACTTGAGACAAACGAAATTCTCCTTTGATATAAACTATTTTTTTTATAATCAAAACGGCCGAATGTGTGGCAAGCGATACAACTGTTGCCTCTTATCCTTTGCGTTTGTTTTAAAGGGACAATTTCTTAGGGTTAGCAGAAAACTCCATATGTCTAAAAAATAGTTCCTTAGTAAAGAACGAATATTAATGCTATTCACATACCATTAAATGTTAGTTTAAAGTGTCTAAATTATAACAACACAGAAAAAAATAACGAAAATTTTTCCAATTAAAGTCTTAACAGGTTGGCTGTTAAGTCCCCGGTCTAACAAAGAAAAACACATTTTTCTTTGTCAAAATTCGTTTTTATTATTCAACATAATTCCCTTCAAGAGCGATACAACGATTATAACGACCTTCCGATTTTTTGATACCATTTTGGTGGTACTCCTTCGGTTTTGCCTCAAAATAGGCCTCAGTTTCGGCGATTACCCCTTCATTGCAGCCAAATTTTTTCCCTGCGAGCATCCTTTTGAGGTCTGAGAACAAGAAAAAGTCGCTGGGGACCAGATCTGGAGAATACGGTGGTTGGGGAAGCAATTCGAAGCCCAATTCATGATTTTTTGCCATCGTTCTCAATGACTTGTGGCACGGTGCGTTGTCTTGGTGGAACAACACTTTTTTGTTCTTCATATGGGACCGTTTTACCGCGATTTCGACCTACAAACGCTCCAATAACGCCATATAATAGTCACTGTTGATGGTTTTCCCCTTCTCAAGATAATCGATAAAAATTATTCCATGCGCATCCCAAAAAACGGAGGCCATTACTTTCCCGGCGGACTTTTGAGTCTTTCCACGCTTCGGAGACGGTTCACCGGTCCCTGTCCACTCAGCCGACTGTCGATTGGACTCAGTAGTGTAGTGATGGAGCCATGTTTCATACATTGTCACATATCGACGGAAAAACTCGGGTGTATTACGAGTTAACAGCTGCAAACACCGCTCAGAATCATCAACACGTTGTTGTTTTTGGTCAAATGTGAGCTCGCGCGGCACCCATTTTGCACAGAGCTTCCGCATATCCAAATATTGATGAATGATATGAACAACACGTTCCTTTGATATCTTTAAGGCCTCTGCTATCTCGAACACCTTTATTTTACGGTCATTCAAAATCATTTTTTTTTGATGTTTTCGTCGGTAACCACCTCTTTCGGGCGTCCACTGCGTTCACCTTCCTCCGTGCTCATTTCACCACGCTTCAATTTTGCATACCAATCAATTATTGTTGATTTCCCTGGGGGAGAGTCCGGAAACTAATTATCAAGCCAAGTTTTTGCTTCCACCGTATTTTTCCCCTTCAGAAAACAGTATTTTATCATAACACGAAATTCCTTTTTTCCATTTTTTTTCACAATAACGAAAGTTGCTTCACAAAAGACGCTCTATCTCACAAACTAATTGACTTAAAGACGTCAAATTTTGACACGAATCATTTCAAGGTTGGTACTATATAAAAATAATATGCATTTAATACTAGCGACGCCATCTATGTGTCAGACCGGGGACTTATTAGCCAACGTGTTAAAGACTGTTTTCGACTACAATCGTTTCCTTCCAAATATAACATTTTCCTAAACAAAAGGAGAAACAATAATTTTTAATAAGTTTTCTTCGATTTTACAAAAAAAAAAAATTTACTTCAATCACGAAATTAATTGATTCAATTGATTTTTAATTGAAATGTCTTCAGAAATGATAGTATCAATTAAAAATTTAATTGAAAGTCAATTAAGAAATTAATTGATCCAATAAAAAATTAATTGATAATTTTAAATTTTGTTTCAATTACAAAATTTTTTGAATCAATTAAATTTTAAATTTAATATTTTTTAAAACTCAATTAAGAATTTAATTGGTAACATTTTCCTGGAAATTTGTTCTGTGTTAATAAAAAAATCATGCAGTTAGTAAAATATTTTATTTAAAACTTTCTAAAATAAACCTAAATTTTTGTATAACAATAATGAGCTTCCTTTTGTTTGGAACTCAATATTGGAAAAATTCCTTTAGTTTTATGTAAAATATTTTCTATATTTCCATAGAAGAGTAGAAAAAATATATATGTGTTTAAAAATTTCCTTAATCAGTATCCTATTTCAAACTTTCTCTATTTCATTCATGAACGACGAACATTTGTCTTTTTGTTTTGCAGATGTTTGAAATCCATTCATAAACTATGTTGCCCCAAATACCATTGGACAAAAAGTCGAAATGAGTGGACCATCTAGGAAAACCATAATGTGAATGCCAAAAGGAATTTTTGTGAAAACCCCAGCGTTCTAGTTACAATAACCATATTTGCTTCGAGTCATATATGAGTGTCTACTACCGCAGAGGCAAACAAATCGCCGCGGAGAAATATCAAAGATTCACAGGTGAAAGATATCGAAAACACAAAGTGGAAGTGGAAGAACACTTAGCCCACTTTTACAAAATGCAAGAAGTTTGCACTACACTGGAAAGCCAAATGGGCGCACAGATCAAATCCGAATCACCGCTAAATGCCATGCAAGTGCAGACTGGTCAGACCATAGTGCCTGGAGGAGCAACATCACAGGTGCAACAGCAGCATCAGCAACAGCATCAAGCTGCTGCTGCCATGATTGCCAATAAAATGGGACCAAACTGTGATAAGAGAGTTGGAGGAGGAGGAGGCGGAGGTATAGTAGGTTCTGCTGGTGGTCTAGTGGGCCATGTTGGAGTGGGAGGTGGCAATGGTGAGCAACCATATTGGATGACAGCCTCTGAGGGGGGTTTCATTAACTCACAACCCTCCATGGCCGAATTTCTAAATCAATTGAGTCCCGAAAGTCCAAAAATGCTTGGTGGCGGTATGGGTAGTGGCGGAGTAACACCAGTTGGTGGCGGCGGCGGATATCCGGTAGGTGTTGGTGTACCACAAACACCAGATGGTATGGATTCAGTACCCGAATATCCCTGGATGAAAGAGAAGAAAACCTCACGTAAGAACAGTAATAACAGCAATCAAGGTAAGTGCAAAGACCACTCGTATCTATTCCATAGAAATAATGCAACTTAAATTCAAAGAATAAAACTAACAACAAAATTCAGATGGCCCTCAAAAAACAATAACGGTCAGAGTAACAATTAAGTTGTTCACAGACATCCATCCATCCATCCATCTGTGTGTTGGGAATAGTTACATGTTGTGTAAATGGATGGATGGATAGACGGATGAATAGCTAGGTAGGCAGGTCGTTGCCAGCCACCAAGATGAAAAGTTGTCAGAATAGCCGAAACGAAATGAAAGCAAACCCGCCTAAATGCGAAACTGTCATTAATCACTGAAATCAGTGCAATTTGCCCTTAAACCATCGCCAACAAACAAAACCAGATGAAGAAAATCAAAAACGAACCGATGAACTCTTTCCAAGCATATATGTAGCACCACAATATAATCAGACGGCGCCGGATCTTTTTTTAGGGAATCTCATTTGCTTTGTTTTGGGCTCATTTCGTGTATTCGTTTCTTATGCTGTTTTGGTTTTTGGCCCTTTTATTAGTCGATCTAATTTTGCCATTGTTATCGCTGTTTTTGATGCAAGCCCAATTTTCTTCTTGATCGGGCACATATCAAATGCATCTGTACTATGATGCAGTTGATCTTCTTATTCTTTTGATATCAAATAGGTCCCATTTAAAATTAAAAAAAGTATTACCTTCGCTACACTATAAACAAAGAAAATTTCATTGAAATCGAGCTAACGAAGTTGTTTGTTTTTTTTTCATTAATCCTATGAATTTTTGTTAGGTACACCGAAAGACAAATTCACGAAAATGTTTGCAATTAAAGTCTTAATTGAGTTTTAAAATACATTCAATTAAACATTTTATTGATTCAACAAATTTTTTAAGTGAAATAAAAATCAATCACAAAAATTAACAGTATCGATACTATCATTTCTGTGATTGAAGACTTTTCAATTAAAAAATGAATTGGATCAATTAATTTTGTGATTGAATCAAAAAACAATTTTTTTGTGTGTAACAAAGAAATGATCTTGGATTGCGAACAAAAACATTTCATTTATGAAATATTTTCTCTGACATAATTTAAATTGCATTTTGTACCAATATCTCGTACGGACAAACAAAAGTGTAGAATTATCCGGTTTAACTTCTGCTCAAAATTTTTAAAATGTTGGATAGTCGATTGTTCTTAATTTTGAAAAGGTGGAAAATATGAAAAGTAGACTTTTCCAAATTAAAAAAAAAAAAAAACAAAACTGAAAAAAGTCGATTTTTAAACTTCCAAAAAGTTAGAAGCTCGATCCTTTTTTAATTTGATTGCTGGCTAGTACCCGGCTTGTTGAACTCTAGTACCCGGCTTGTTGAACTCAAAATTTTTTTCTACAAAAAATTTTTAAAAATTATATTTCTTTAAAAAATTCTTCAAAATGTTATTTCTATAGAAAATTTTGTCAAAATGTTATTTCTATAGAAAATTTTGTCAAAATTTTATTTCTATAAAAAATTTCCTCAACATTTTATTTCTATAGAAAATTTTGTCAAAATTTTGTTTCTATAGAAACATTTCTCAACATTTTATTTCTATAAACAATTTTCTCAAAATTTTGTTTCTATAGAAACATTTCTCAACATTTTATTTCTATAGAAAATTTTCTCAAACTTTTATTTCTATAAAACAATTTTCTCAAAAGTTTATTTCTATAGCAAATTTTCTCAAAATTTTATTTCTATAGAAAATTTTGTCAAAATTTTATTTCTATAGAAAATTTTGTCAAAATTTTATTTCTATAGAAAATTTTGTCAAAATTGCATTTCTATAGAAAATTTTGTCAAAATTTTATTTCTATAGAAAATTTTCTCAAAATTTTGTTTCTATAGAAACATTTCTCAAAACTTTATTTCAATACAAAAATTTTCTCAAAAGTTTATTTCTATAGCAAATTTTCTCAAAATTTTATTTCTATAAACAATTTTGTCAAATTTTTATTTCTATAGAAAATTTTGTCAAAATTTTATTTCTATATAAACTTTTCATAAAATTTTACTTCTATATAAACTTTTCTTAAAATTTTATATCTATAAAAAATTTTCTCAAAATTTTATTTCTATTCAAATTTTTTGTTGTTGTTTATTTTTATAAATTTTTTCTCAACATTTTATATCTATAGAAAATTTTGTTATAATTTTATTCATATAGAAAATGTTCTCAAAATTGTATTTCTATATAAACTTTTCTTAAAGTTTTATTTCTATAGAAAATTTTCTCAAAATTTTATTTCTATAAAAAATTTTCTCAAAATTTTATTTCTATAGAAAATTTTCTTAAGTTAAGTTTCTTAAGTTTTCTCAACATTTTATATCTATAGAAAATTTTGTCAAAATTTTATTCATACAGAAAATTTTGTCAAAATTAAATTTCTATAGAAAATTTTGTCAAAATTTTATTTCAATAGAAAATTTTGTCAAAATTTTATTTCTATTGAAAATTTTATCAAAATTTTATTTCTATAGAAAATTTTGCCAAAATTTTATTTTTATAGAAAATTTTGTCAAAATTTTATTCCTATAGAAAATTTTCTCAAAATTTTGTTTCTATAGAAACATTTCTCAAAACTTTATTTCGATACAAAAATTTTCTCAAAAGTTTATTTCTATAGCAAATTTTCTCAAAATTTTATTTCTATAGAAAATTTTGTCAAATTTTTATTTCTATAGAAAATTTTGTCAAAATTTTATTTCTATAGAAAATTTTGTCAAAATTTTATTTCTATAGAAAATTTTGTCAAAATTTTATTTCTATATAAACTTTACATAAAATTTTACTTCTATATAAACTTTTCATAAAATTTTATATCCATAGAAAATTTTCTCAAAATTTTATTTCTATAAAAAATTTTCTCAACATTTTATTTCTATAGAAAATTTTCTCAAAATTTTATTTCTATAAAACAATTTTCTCAAAAGTTTATTTCTATAGCAAATTTTCTCAAAATTTTATTTCAATAGAAAATTTTGTCAAAATTTTATTTCAATAGAAAATTGTGTCAAAATTTTATTTCTATAGAAAATTTTGTCAAATTTTATTTCTATAGAAAATTTTGTCAAATTTTATTTCTATAGAAAATTTTGTCAAAATTTTACTTCTATAGAAAATTTTGTTAAAATTTTACTTCTATAGAAAATTTTGTCAAAATTTTATTTCAATAGAAAATTTTGTCAAAATTTTATTTCTATAGAAAATTTTGTCAAAATTTTATTTCTATAGAAAATTTTGTCAAAATTTTATTTCTATAGACAATTTTGTCAAAATTTTATTTCTATATAAACTTTTCATAAAATTTTACTTCTATATAAACTTTTCTTAAAATTTTATATCTATAAACAATTTTCTCAAAATTTTATTTCTATTCAAATTTTGTGTTGTTGTTTATTTTTATAAACATTTTTCTCAACATTTTATATCTATAGAAAATTTTGTTATAATTTTATTCATATAGAAAATGTTCTCAAAATTGTATTTCTATATAAACTTTTCTTAAAATTTTATTTCTATAGAAAATTTTCTCAAAATTTTATATCCATAGAAAATTTTCTCAAAATTTTATTTCTATAAAAAATTTTCTCAAAATTTTATTTCTATAGAAAATTTTCTTAAGATTTTATTTTTATAAAAAGTTTTCTCAACATTTTATATCTATAGAAAATTTTGTCAAAATTTTATTCATACGGAAAATTTTGTCAAAATTAAATTTCTATAGAAAATTTTGTCAAAATTTTATTTCAATAGAAAATTTTGTCAAAATTTTATTTCTATAGAAAATTTTATCAAAATTTTATTTCTATAGAAAATTTTGCCAAAATTTTATTTTTATAGAAAATTTTGTCAAAATTTTATTCCTATAGAAAATTTTCTCAAAATTTTGTTTCTATAGAAACATTTCTCAAAACTTTATTTCGATACAAAAATTTTCTCAAAAGTTTATTTCTATAGCAAATTTTCTCAAAATTTTATTTCTATAGAAAATTTTGTCAAATTTTTATTTCTATAGAAAATTTTGTCAAAATTTTATTTCTATAGAAAATTTTGTCAAAATTTTATTTCTATATAAACTTTTCATAAAATTTTACTTCTATATAAACTTTTCATAAAATTTTATATCCATAGAAAATTTTCTCAAAATTTTATTTCTATAAAAAATTTTCTCAAAATTTTATTTCTATAGAAAATTTTCTTAAGATTTTATTTTTATAAAAAGTTTTCTCAACATTTTATATCTATAGAAAATTTTATCAAAATTTTATTCATACAGAAAATTTTGTCAAAATTTAATTTCTATAGAAAATTTTGTCAAAATTTTATTTCAATAGAAAATTTTGTCAAAATTTTATTTCTATAGAAAATTTTGTCAAAATTTTATTTCTATAGAAAATTTTGTCAACATTTTACTTCTATAGAAAATTTTGTCAAAATTTTACTTCTATAGAAAATTTTGTCAAAATTTTATTTCTATATAAACTTTTCATTAAAATTTAATTCTATAGAAACTTTTCATAAAATTTTATTTCTATAGAAAATTTTCTCAAAATTTTATTTCTATTCAATTTTTTTTGTTTTTTATTTTTATAAACATTTTTCTCAATATTTTATATCTATAGAAAATTTTGTTATAATTTTATTCATATAGAAAATGTCCTCAAAATTGTATTTCTATATAAACTTTTCTTAAAAATTTATTTCTATAGAAAATTTTCTCAAAATTTTATATCTATAGAAAATTTTCTCAAAATTTTATTTCTATAAAACAATTTTCTTAAAATTTTATTTCTATAGAAAATTTTCTTAAGATTTTATTTTTATAAAAAGTTTCCTCAACATTTTATTTCTATAGAAAATTTTGTCAAAACTTTATTCATATAGAAAATTTTGTCAAAATTTAATTTCTATAGAAAATTTTGTCAAAATTTTATTTCTATAGAAAATTTTGTCAAAATTTTATTTATGTAGAAAATTTTGTCAAAATTGTATTTCTATAGAAAATTTTGTCAACATTTTATTTCTACAGAAAATTTTGTCAAAATTTTATTTCTATAGAAAATTTTCTCAAAATTTTATTTCTAAAAAAAAATTTCTCAAAATTTTATTTCTGTAGAAATTTTTCTCAAGATTTTATTTCTATAAAAAATATTCTCAATTTTTTTCTTTTGTAAAAGATACTCTAAATATAATTTCTATAGAATTTTTTTTTTCAAAATTTAATTACTCTTGAGAAATTTCTCATTATTTTATTTCTATAGCAAATTTTTCAAAATTTTATTTCTGTAGGTTAGGTTAGGTTAGGTTAAACTGGCAGCACGATTAAGATTCAGGCTCACTTAGACTATTCAGTCCATTGTGATACCACACTAACTAAAAGTACCTATTACATATGGGCACTTCTGTAGAAAATTTTGTCAAAATTTTATGGCGAAATTTTCGTATTTTTCGTGACCCATTGCGGTAGATGTAACCCTCTTTACAGGGTTCCTCAAAAAGCAAAATCAAAATATACATCTGTAACCATCTTTCGACAAACTGTTCACTGCTAATGAATGAATGGACTAACAATCGAGATATATAAGCAATGTCGATGCCTTACAAGTGACCAAACTCCATGTCGATATAAGCTAGAATGTGACCAATGTGTGGATGCGGTAAAGATCTGTTATTTACGATCATTTGTAATCATTTTCATGGGGAGAGACCCATCATCAACCATCAAATATGGACATCAAATGATATACGCATGGTGCATGTGATGCACTTTGTGCATTCGTCCGTCCATCCGTCAGTTAATGCAACCATTTGATTTGTATGTCTCCCCGGTCTGAATGCTTTGTATATGGACAATTTTATTCCATTGAGAGAAACACTAAAAAGAACAAAAACAACAATATCTCTATATTTGGAATAATCGAATCCAATGCTGTTGCCACTGCTTTTTGGCGGTATGGGTTTCAAATGAAACCGACAGAATTGAGAAAATTCATCATTATTATCATCATCTGAGTTTGATGGCAGCATGTCGAAGTCAATTTGTTGGTTAAACCCCTCCAGTAACCAAAATTCAAGCATCGTCGTTCATGTGATCAAATGTGTTTGTGGGATTAACTGGAATTCTTCTCATTTCTTGCATCCGCATAATTAATCATCATCACCATCTACATTGTCGAACATAGCAATAGTCTTCAATCCGCTGCTACACATCTGCACCATAGCTAGTGCAACATATACAAATACTTACCGTAGCAATCCCCCCACTCACCACAAGTGAAATGGATAGTTAACCCTGTTGGATATCTAACCAAATGTCCAAGTGGTGTTGACAAAACTTCAACATTCATCCAACATCAATTGAACATTTCAATTTGTTTGTTGTGATCTTTGGCGAAAGTGGTAGGGCTACTGTTTCTTGTTTTAAAATTTCAAAATTTATTAAAATATAACATAATCAGTAGGGAAATTTGGAATATGGACATTAGTGTATGTATACTTTATGTATGTTTATATGTATGTATATTTATTTACACTGAATATGGAATTTTTAAATTAGTTTTTGGAGTATGACCAACCGATTCTAGGTGAAAACTGAATTGCTTAGCCATATCATAGAGGGATTTTCGGCACACAAAAAAAAATCCTGAGGCCAAAGATTTCACATCCTTAATACAATAATTTTATAATTAGTTTAGATTAATTTAAGTTGACTGTCTTTGGCACGACTTATGAACTTTAAAAGCCGCTTAGAAAGGATCGGATCTTTGGAATTTTTAGTGCCAATTCTACTATCCAAAATGTTCCAGACGCAAAAGTCCAATGGGGATTTTGGTGGCCATTGTGCCGTAGAAATGAAACGAGCAATCTCATTTTTAAGCCATTCTTGACGCGTTCTCAATATTATCCAATGTATTACATCCGTTCTCGCAATGTGTTCAGCTCACGAGCAAGTTGTCTACTACTGCGGCGTAGATTTCGATCAAATCTGCCTTTCACTTTTCGGATCTTTTCAGGTGATATTACTTTTTTATTGGCTCGATGACAAGAGACCTCATTTTCTTAGCCGAGTTCGAACGGCGTTTCTCATTGCGCTGAAACCACTTAAAGAAGCTTTGAAACACCCAACATTACTGAAAGGGGATAATCCACCTCTGAAAAACTTTTTTGGTGTCCGTACACACATTATGCTGCAGGAGGTTATCAAATTGCTTCTCTGGATGTATAATTACAGAAAGAATGTTTCCTTACTACAAATTTACCAACGTTTAAAAACCATATCGTGAAGTTTGTCAAAACAAAATTTTATCATAATTTTATTTCTATAGAAAATTTTGTCAAAACTCTATTGTCAAAACTCTATTTTATTTCTCTTGAAAATTTTGACAAAATATTATATCTTAAAAAATTTTGTCAAAATTTTATTTCTATAGAAAATGTTGTTAACATTTTATTTCTACAGAAAATTTTGTCAAATGTTTACTTTTATAGAGAATTTTGACAAAATTTTATTTCTGTAGAAAATTTTGTCAAAATTTTATTTCTATTGAATATTTTGTCAAAATTTTATTTCTGTAGAAAATTTTGTCAAAATTATATTACTATAGAAAATTTTGTCAAAATTTTATTTCTGTAGAAAATTTTGTCAAAATTTTATTTTTATAAAAAATTTTGTCAAAATTTTATTTTTATAAAAACTTTTTCAAAATTTTATTCCTATAGAAAATGGTGCTAACATTTTATTTCTATAGAAAATTTTGTCAAATGCTTATTTTTATAGAAAATTTTATCAACATTTTTTTGGGAGCCACCGTGGTGCAATGGTTAGCATGCCCGCCTTGTATACACAAGATCGTGGGTTCGATTCCTGCTACGACCGAACACCAACAAGTTTTTCAGTGGTGCGTTATCCCACCTCAGTAATGCTGGTGACATTTCTGAGGGTTTCAAAGCTTCTCTAAGTACACGGTTGAAAAAGACTGTTTTTCATATGTTTGGCTATAAACATTATATGTTTGGAACACAAATTTTTAAACACAATATTTTTGAGTGCAAGCATATAATGTTCATAAACTAGCATAACATGTTTGGGACATATATGTTAATATGTTAGAACATATTATGTTTGGGACACAAAATGTTTGTAAATATAATATGCTTGAATGCAAACATATATTAATTTAGAAATAGCCTATAAACATATATCTGTTTAGTAGCTTGGAGCGCTATTTAACAGGGAGCGATATTGAATTAAGTTGGTGGTTGTTGCTTGTTATTACAAAATTAACATTTTATTTTTCCTTGGGCAATTGATCAGCTACTTCTTTGATCCTTACAAACTGTGTGGTCCGCTGTTCGAATCACCGTCCGGCAAAAGGTAAAATTAAAATAAAATAAAAAATCATAAAATTGAATAATTTCTTCTACAATGTTTGTATTACAGAAAAAGGTGCTAAGAACTAAAAAATCTCGTGGAAGTGAGAAAGATGTCGGGGAATATACAATTGGTCAGAAACAAAATTTTGAGCATTCAGGTCGAAAACCTATGTTGTTAGCACCTATATTACCTGTTTATTTTCATAATTCATTATGATTGTAAATATATAAATAAATAAATAAAATTTTGAGCACAATATTGTTTGGTAGAATTTTTTTTAAGCATATAATATTTTTGGGTGCAAAATGCTTCCAAACATATTATATGGTCACATAATAACATATTGTTTTTTGGAAGATAACATTATTGAATTTGAATGCAAAAATACAAAATGTTTGGAACTTAGACTACCCAAACATATATTGTTTAGACCAATATGCTTTCAAACATATTATATATTGGTAGAGATCAAACATATAAATGTTTGGGCAATACCCAAAAATGTATATGCTTGAAGCAAAATATGTTTGGGAGTATATGTTACAGAAGCGATTTTTTGTGAGGGTGTAGTTTCACTGCAATGTGGAACGCCGTTCGGACTCGGCTATAAAAAGGAGGTCCCTTGTCATTGAGCTTAACATGGAATCGGGCAGCATTCTGTGATAAGAGAGAAGTTCACCAATGTGGTATCACAATGGACTGAATAGTCTAAGTGAGCCTGACACACCTAACCTAACCTAACCTAACCTTTATCAAAATTTTATTTCTCTTGAAAATGTTGACAAAATATTTCTTAGAAAATTTTGTCAAAATTTTTTTTTTTCTATAGAAAATGCTAACATTTTATTTCTATAGAAAATTTTGTCAAATGTTTATTTACTTTTATAGAGAATTTTGACAAAATTTTATTTCTGTAGAAAATTTTGTCAAAATTTTATTTCTATCGAAAATTTTGACAAAATTTTATTTCTATAGAAAATTTTCTCAAAATTTTATTTCTATAGAAAATTTTGTCAACATTTTATTTCTATAAACAATTTTGTCAAAATTTTATTTCTAGAAAAATTTTTGTCAAAATTTTATTTCTATAGAAATTTTTATCAAAATTTCTATAGAAAATTTTGTCAAAAATTCATTTCTATAGAAAATTTTGTCAGGTTTTTATTTCTATAGAGAATTTTGTCAAATTTTTATTTCTATAAACAATTTTGTCAAAATTGTATTTCTATAGAAAATTTTGTCAAAAATTTATTTCTATAGAAAATTTTGTCAAAATTTTATTTCTATAGAAAATTTTGTCAAAATTTTATTTTTATAGAAAATGTTGTCAACATTTTATTTTTATAGAAAAAAAGTCGGTCGGTTTTGCTTAAAGTCCAACCTGTTATTTGGCATCATTTGTCAAATTATTTATTTCTATAGAAAATGTTGTCAAAATTTTATTTCTATAGAAATTTTTATCAAAATTTTATTTCTATAGAAAATTTTGTCAAAAATTCATTTCTATAGAAAATTTTGTCAGGATTTTATTTCTATAGAGAATTTTGTCAAATTTTTCTATAGAAAATTTTGTCAAAATTTTATTTTTATAAAAAATTTTGTCAACATTTTATTTCTATAGAAAATTTTGTCAACATTTATTTCTATAGAAAATTTTGTCAAAATTTTATTTTTATAAAAAATTTTGTCAAAATTTTATATCTATAGAAAATTTTGTCTTAGTTAGAAAGAAAGATTTTTCAAAATCTACCAAAACATCAAGAATTCTACCAATCTAACGAACTGTAAAAATTCTACCATTTTTGTAAAAATTCTATCATTTTTGGTAGAATTCTACCAACTGTTGCAACCGTGTATGGTAAGTTACCAAATTAAAAAGTTTCGTGTCCTATAGTTAATGACAAATATTTTTAAACCTATGTTTAAATAAGAAATGAAGAACACAGGGAATCTGTCCATACGCATGGGACAGATTCAGCGCAGGTATTCTCCAAGAAAACCACAGAAACTACAATAAAAATATCAATAGCTTCCTGGATAGCTAGTAATGATCCAAATTGTTGAAGGCTAATAAGTCTGTACAAAAAAAAATCACGAAAATTTTTCCAATTAACAATTAAATAAAGTTTTAAAAAATATTCAATTAAAATTTTGATTGATTCAACATATGTTTTAATTGAAACAAAAATCAATCACAAAATTTAATAGTATCAATTAATTTTTTAATTGGATCAATTAATTGTTTAATTGACCTTCAATTAATTTTTTAATCGATACTATCAATTCTGTGATTGAAGCCATTTCAATAAAAAAATGAATTGGATCAATTAATTTCGTGATTCAATCAGAAATTTTTGTTTGTGAGTATACACATTTCATTTAACCTAATATTACTTAAAATTAAATATAAATAAAGTTTCAAATTTAATATTTTGTATGTTATCAGTCTAACAATGCAGGCTGGTTCTTTGTCCAAATTAATTACTTTACATATTATTATTACAAATTTAATACGAGCTTATTGGACATGAAAGATTGAGGAATTGATTGATTATGAAGCTATAGAAATCTTGCGTTTTCAAATTTAAGTTAAAAGTAACTTCTTATTACAGCCCACTTTTTGGCATTGCTTTGGAGCCAAGCCATTGTAAGTTAACCCCTGATTGAGTTTCTAATACGCTACGTATCTAACCATTATTAGATTTACAATTGCGCTCTTATATTGAAATACAAGGAGATACATATGAAAAGTCTTTGGGTATAATTCTCTTGCTTTTTCCATTGTTTATATCCAATTCTAAGAAAGGCTTCAAGGAAGTTTCAGGCAATAATAGACCTACAAACAAATATCAAGGTTACTTCATTGTCTTTCGTTCATTATTCTACCAATCTTCTTCAATTAACAATGCGAATTTACCGAGGCGAATGTCAGGATAATACAACATCAATATGAAGACGATCAGTCAAAAAGAGGCAGGCTGCTATAAGAAAAAAAAGATCAACCAGCAAAACGAACGACTGACAAAAAACTCAAAGATACTCTCAGTCAAATTGACTGACACCGATGCTTCAACCAAGCAAACGTCGGTCGGTTTTGCTTAAAGTGCAACCTGTTATTTGGCATCATTTGTCAAATTATTACTGTCGGAATGCAAGGTTTTTTTCACTGCAGGTTTCTTCAGTTTCGTTTTATTGCTAAATTGCAACAGTGCAGTATGGTTGACTACAATGCACATTCGGAAGGAACCGGTGCTATTTATCTTATAATGGTTGTAGTGAAACATCCACGGCGACCATGTTGTTGTTGTACCAAATACAAATGCAGCAGGCAATTGTGGAATTTCATATCATTCATTTTATCATGGTTTCTCCTACTCTGACTCTTCTTTTCTACACATACGAAGATATTCACATATCCCGAAGGTAACAGTTGGTGCTTCAAACCGGACTAGAATGCAATTTTGCTTGTAGTGAAAGCTGATACATTATTGTAAAAAAAAAACACCACTCGCAAACGAAACGCCTTCAAACACTAAGATAAATGTTGATACAAAATTTTAGTGATATTGGGCTTCAAATGTTTAAAATTTTCCAAATATCAAATCAAAAACAAAGTCTTTGAATTGAAAGATAAATACGACTTTTAATGTCGAATAATAACAGTCGATTTTTTTTTAATTTAAAAAAGGCTTTAGTTGAAACATTGTTAGGCAGATATTAGGAAATAATATTCCCAGTAATGCCATTAATGTTTCAAATTTCTTTTCCAAATTCCAAAATTTGATGAAAATTTTATTTCTATATAATTCCAAAATTTTGTCAAACATTTATTTCCATAGAAAATTTTGTCCAAATTTTATTTCTATAGAAAATGTTATCAAAATTTTACTTCTATAGAAAATTTTGTCAAAATTTTATTTCTATAGAAAACTTGTGGAAATATTTTATTTCTATAGAAAATGTTGTCAACATTTTATTTTATAGAAAATTTTGTCAAAATTTTATATCTATAGAAATTAATGGCAAAATTTTATTTATAAAGAAAATTTTTGGCAAAATTTTGTTTCTATAGAGAATTTTGTCAAAATTGTATTTCTATTGAAAATTGTTGACAAAATTATATTCCAGTAGAAAATTTTGTCAAAATTATATTTCTATAGAAAACTTTGTCAAAATTGTATTTATATAGAAAATTTTGTCAAAATTTTATTTCTATAGAAAATTTTTGCAAAATTTTATTTCTATAGAAAATTTTTGCAAAATTTTATTTCTATAGAAAATTTTTGCAAATTTTTTTTTCTGTAGAAAAATTTTGGCAAAATTTTGTTTCTAGAGAGAATTTTGGCAAAAGTTTTTGTTTATAGAGAATTTGTCAATATTTTATTTCTATTGAAAATTGTTGACAAAATTTTATTTCAATAGAAAATTTTATTTCTATAGAAAATGTTGGCAAAATTGTATTTCTATAGAAAATATTGTCAAAGCTTTATTTTTATAGAAGTTTTTGTCAAAATTTTATTTCTATAGAAAATTTTTGCAAAATTTTATTTCTAAATCTATGAAATCTAAATCTATGATCTTTGATTGTTCGTTCGTCTCTTATATACATTTTGCTTTGAACGGTTGCACTCTTCATAATGTAAAGTTTATGAAGTTTTTTTGGATTTTATGTTGATGACAAGCTAAAATTCGACGTTCATGTGTCGAGGATAGCTTCGAGATTAGCCTACCTCTTGCGAAGGTTATATGCCAAAGGGGTCTCACTTCCACTTGAGGTCAAGAAAGTAGTGGAAAAGTCTCAATTATTGCCACATATATTATACGGAATTGGGGTTTACTTGGGGGGCCCCTTTGGGTACACTTGATCGCCTCCGGATACTATTTAATAGGATTGTTCGCTATGTTTATGGTTTGAGTTACTACGACCACGTCAATTCTTATGTGTTGCAGTTTCTGGGGTGTAGTTTTGGTAATATGGTTGATCTAAGAGTACTTTTATTGTTGTATAAGGTCATGAAGCACGATAATCCATCATATATGGCCTCGAATTTTGTGTTTGGGTCTTCAACTAGGACTCATTCATTGCAGCTGCCTCAGTACCGCTCTCTAATTATGCAGCGTTCATTTCGTGTCCGGGCAATACGATTATGGAATTCGGTAGTACCATATGATAATAGGAACTTTTCGTATTCATGCAATCAATTCCGGGACATTGTTCTGCAGTGTTTTTGATGGCCTTCTTGGATTTTAATTATGCCATAGATATTCGATTTCGTCATCCATTTTCGTTCCACTAATAACTTTAGAGTAAGCATTAGTTTATAAGTTTTTATTTTTATTTTTTAAGGATTTTTATATTAATTGGGCCTATATATATTAAAATGCGTAATCAATTAGGCCGAATACGGCTCACAGTTTATTGAATGAACAAATAAGTGAAATGAATATTTTTGCAAATTTTTTATAGAAATAATTTTGTCAAAATTTATTTCTATAGAAAATTTTTGCCAAATTTTGTTTGTATAGAAAATTTTGTCTACATTTTTTTTCTATAGAAAATTTTGACAAAATTTATTTCTATAGAAAATTTTGTCAAAATTTTATTTCTATGGAAAATTTTGTCAAAATATTATTTCTATAGAAAGTTTTCACAAAATATTATTTCTATATAAAAATTGTCTCAAAATTTTATTTTATAGAATATGTTGCCATTATTTTATTTCTATAGAAAATTTTGTCAACATTTTTTTTCTATGGACAATTTTGACAAAATTTATTTCTAGAGAAAATTTTGTCAAAATTTTATTTCTATAGAAAATTTTGTCAAAATTTTATTTCTATAGAAAATTTTGTCAAAATTTTATTTCTAAAGAAAAGTTTTCACAAAATATTATTTCTATAGAAAATTTTCACAAAATATTATTTCTATATAAAAATTGTGTCAAAATTTTATTTCTATAGAAAATTTTGTAAAAATTGTATTTCTACGGAAAATTTTGTCAAAATATTATTTCTATAGAAAATTTTCACAAACTATTATTTCTATATAAAAATTGTCTCAAAATTTTATTTTATAGAAAATGTTGCCATTATTTTATTTCTATAGAAAATTTTTGCAAAATTTTATTCTATAGAAAAATTTTGCAAATTTTTTTTCTATAGAAAATTTTGTCAAAATTTTATTTCTATAGAAAATTTTGTCAAAATTTTATTTCTATAGAAAATTTTGTTAAAATTTTATTTCTATAGAAAATTTTGTCAAAATTTTATTTCTATAGAAAATTTTGTCAAAATTTTATTTCTATAGACAAGTTTTCACAAAATTTTATTTCTATAGCAAATTTTGTCAAAATTTTATTTCTATAGAAAATTTTGTCAAAATTTTATTTCTATAGAAAATTTTGTCAACATTTTATTTCTATAGAAAATTTTGTCAAAATTTTATTTCACGGAAAATTTTGTCAAATTATTATTTCTATAGAAAATTTTCACAAACTATTATTTCTATATACAAATTGTCTCAAAATTTTATTTTATAGAAAATGTTGCCATTATTTTATTTCTATAGAAAATTTTGTCAAAAATTTATTTATATAGAAAATTGTGTCAAAATTTTATTTCTATAGATTTCGTCAAAATTTTATTTCTATATAAAATTTTGTCAAAATTTTATGTCTATAGAAAATTTTGTCAAAATTTTATTTCTATAGAAAATTTTGTCAAATTTTTTTTCTATAGAAAATTTTGTCAAAATTGTATTTCAGAAAATTTTGTCAAAATTTTATTTCTATAGAAAATTTTGTCAAAATTTTATTTCTATAGAAAATTTTGTCGAAATTTTCTTTCTATAGAAAAGTTTTCACAAAATATTATTTCTATAGAAAATTTTCACAAAATATTATTTCTATAGAAAATTTTTACAAAATATTATTTCTATATAAAAATTGTGTCAAAATTTAATTTCTATAGAAAATTTTGTTAAAATTTTATTTTTATAGAAAATTTTGTTAAAATTTTATTTTTATAGAAAATTTTGTCAAAATTTTATTTCTATAGAAAATTTTGTCAAAATTTTATTTCTATAGGAAATTTGGTCAAAATTTATATCTGTAGAAAAGTTTGTTAAAATTTTATATCAATAGAAAGTTTTGTCAAAATTTTATATCTATAGAAAACTTTGTCAAAATTTTATTTCTATAGAAAATTTTGTCAAATTTATACAAATTAATAGAAAAATTTGTCAAAATTTTATTTCTATAGATTTTTTTTTCAAAATTTTATGTCTATAGAAGATTTTGTCAATATTTTATTTCTATAGAAAATTTTGTCAAAATTTTATTTCTATACAAAGTTGTGTCGAAATTTCATTTTTATACAAAATTTTGCCAAAATTTTATTTCTATAGAAAAATGTGATCAAATTCTATTTCTTATTTTTATTCCATATATTATTGTGTATTTTTCAGTATTAAAACTTACCAATATTAGGTGGTATTGAGAAATTTTATTGGATATACCGTTGATGTTTCATTTGCAGTTTTCTAGACTACCTACCTTAATGAACCTGTTCTTATTTATTTTACATTTGCAATTTTAGGCTATTCCACATAATGCATTATTCTTCTTTGTTTTTATTTGAATTTAGTTTTTCTCCCATACACATTTGCTGTGAATGCGAAAACAAAATACACCTTTTCACCAGGCGGCGGAGGTCGGTTGGTTAGTTCCGTCTAGGTGAAATCAATTAATCACTATTTGTTGTTCCATCCCCCTTTTTTCCGTTGGGTCTCTGTGTATTTTTTGTATTTTTCACCATAATATCAGGTAAACATGCATACCCGCCTGCATGCATAATAAATAGAGGCAATATCAGTCTTCTCCAGGTCTCTTTAGTCGTTGTGGCCTTTTAGGGCACAATGGATGAAGTCAGCAATAGGCATTTTGGAGGTTATGATGTGTTACCATAGTAACTGATATTGGCCTAAGGACGTTTCTATATTCTCAGTAATATTGTTGAATTATTCAGTTGACTTGAAAACAGAAAATTGTAACAAAATTTGTTAAGTGTCAAGAGCTAAGATAAAACATGTAATGGGAAATTCTGTTTTTTTGCAATAGAATTGGAAGACATTCGGTAGAATTTGTATAAACATCGTATTCTTAATTTATGATTGTGTGAAAAATTGAAATGAATATGCATTTATTTCGATTAGATAGATTTATGTAAGAAACGGGAAGATGTAATAAAGAAACAGTCTTTGTTCTGGGGACGGTTTTTATTATTCATTCGTGTACTGAAATCTTAAAAGCATTCGCGCTGCTAAGAAAATTTCGTCTAATGGAAAGCTGATTGCCGAACAGCGTTGCCACAACGAAATTTAATCTTGGACCAAATTTTTTCCAAAATTGAACCAAAATACCCTCCAGCAGACCAAACTTTTAATTAAAAAAAAAAAATGCCTTAAAAAGTAATTTATTGGGGTACATAGTGCTTTTATTAAAAAAACAAAATAAAGTTAACCAGAAAGGACTAATATGATTTATCGGTTGATATCGGAATTAAAACGTGGACCTTTCAATTTTTTTTTTTAAATTAGGTAATATTTTGATCAAATCTTATCAAATCAAAGCTTTTAATCATTGACTCCAAAAAAGATTGATTTAAAAAATAATCGTGAAAATAAGTCCGGAAGCTGAATCTAGTACCCATCTTTCCGGGAAATTTAAGATTCCACTACAATTTAAACGTAGTTTCGTAAAGATCCAAAATCTAATGTAGTCTCCATATTTAGTCAGATTTATCCACTTTACGATAAAGTTGACCAAATTTATGAAAATGGACGAAAATGTACTAAATTCCGTCCGACCATCATTTTTATACCCACCACCGTAGAATGGAGATGGGGGTATAAGAAGTTTGTCATTCCGTTTGTAACACATCGAAATATCGATTTCCGACTATATAAAGTATATATATTCTTGATCAGGGAGAAATTGTAAGACGATACAAGTATATACGACCGTAAGTTCGGCCAGGCCGAAGCTTATGTACCCTCCACCATGGATTGCGTAGAAACTTCTACTGAAGACTGTCATCCACAATCGAATTACTTGGGTTGCGGTAACACTTGCCGATGGCAAGGTATCTTAAAACTTCCTAACACCGTCTTCTAAATTACAAGGTAGTCCATACGTAGTATATATTAAACTAAAAAAGGCCGATTAAATACGTATATAATTAAGTTTAAAGTTTCTATAGAAATAAAATTTTGACAAAATAAAATTTTGATAACATTTTCTATAGAAGTAAAATTTGGAAAAAATTTTCTATAGAAATAAAATTTTGACAAAATTTTCTATGGAAATAAAATTTTGACAAAATTTTCTATAGAAATAAAATAAAATTTTTACAAAATTTTCTATAGAAATAAAATTTTGACAAAATTTTCTATAGAAATAACATTTTGACAATGTTTTCCATAAAATCAAATTTTGGTAGATTATTTTTGGCTCGAGTGGCAACCATGAATATGAACCTATATGGACCAATTTTTGTGTGATTGGGGATCGGCTATGTATAACTATAGACCGATATGGACCAATTTTGGCATGGTTGTTAGCGGCCTTATACTAACACCACGTTGTAAATTTCACCCGGATCCGATGAATTTTGCTCCTTCAAGAGGCTCCGGAGATCAAATCTGGGGAACGGTTTATATGGGGGCTATATATAATTATGGACCGATATGGACCAATTCTTGCGTGTTTGTTAGAGACGACCTTCTAACACCATGTTCCAAATTTCAACCGGATCGGACGAATTTTGCTCCTCCAAGAGGCTCCGGAGGACAAATCTGGGAATCGATTTATATGGGGACTATATATATTAATGGACCGATATGGCCCAATTTTTGCATGGTCATTAGAGAACATATACCAACACCATGTACCAAATTTCAGCCGGATCGGATGAAATTTTCGTTTATTAGAGCTCCGTAAGCCAAATCGGGGGATCGGTTTATATGGGGGCTATATATAATTATGGACCGATGTAGACCAATTTTTGCATGGTTGTTAGAGACCATATACTAACACCATGTACCAAATTTCAGCCGGATCGGATGAAATTTGCTTCTCTTAGAGCGATCGCAAGCCAAATTTGGGGGTCCGTTTATATGGGGGCTATACGTAAAAGTGGACCGATAGCTTGCCCATTTGCAACACCATCCGACCTACATCAATAACAACTACTTGTGCCAAGTTTCAAGTCGATAGCTTGTTTCGTTCGGAAGTTACCGTGATTTCAACAGACGGACGGACGGACATGCTCAGATCGACTCAGAATTTCACCACGACCCAGAATATATATACTTTATGGGGTCTTAGAGCAGTATTTCGATGTGTTACAAACGGAATGACAAAGTTAATATACCTCCATCCTATGGTGGAGGGTATAATAAGCATGTCCGTCTGTCTGTCTGTTGTAATCACGCTACAGTCTTCAATAAAGGAGTTATCGTCCTGAAATTTGGCACAGAATCGTCTTTTGTCTGCACACAGGCCAAGTTCGAAGATGGGCTATATCGATCCAGGTTTTGATATAGCTCCCATATAAACCGATCCCCCGATCTTGGGTCTTGGGCTTAGAGAAACCGTAGTTTTTATCTAATTTGCCTGAAATTGGAAATCTAGAGGTATTTTGGGACCATAAAAAGGTGTGCCGAAAATGGTGATTATCGGAGCATGTTTTGATATAGCCCTCATATAAATCGATCTCCCGATTTTACTTTTTGGGCTTCTATAATCCGTAGTTTTTATCCAATTTGTCTGAAATTGGAAATCTTGAGTATTCTATGA
This sequence comes from Haematobia irritans, assembly GCF_050003625.1. NCBI lineage: Eukaryota > Metazoa > Arthropoda > Insecta > Diptera > Muscidae > Haematobia > Haematobia irritans. Next base: position 173,223,556 of record NC_134397.1, on the reverse strand, counting down.
CCATAAAGAGTGCCGACTACATTGTGTATCGGTTCAGTTTTTGATATAGCCCCCTTATAAACCGGCCCTGCCATTTGGGGTCAAGATTCTAGAACTACAATTAGTTATGCTGGACACTGTTTGTATCCCTCTATGTTTTTGGCATAGCCCTCATCTCCCGATTTATCCGATTAGCCACAAATTGAAAATATATAAATATAGACATTTTAAACCCACAAAAAAGTGTATATGATTAATTAGTTTTTTATCGGCCCATTTGGTAAGGCCTCCATATAGACCGATTCAAGATCTTGAGGGTACAGAAGGTGTACTGATCATGAAAATTGCTTGAAACCGAATAAAAAAATTTGCCAGATTTTACTTCTGGTAATCATTTATATAATTGGGATAAAAATCTACAGATTTTAGATTTCAAATCAAGACATTATTTCATAATTTTCTTGCACACTTACAAGAGATGTTTAACAGGTTGGCTGATAAGTTCCCGGTCTGACACATAGATGGCGTCGCTAGTATTAAATGCATATTATTTTTACATAGTACCAACCTTCAAATGATTCGTGTCAAAATTTGACGTCTGTAAGTCAATTAGTTTGTGAGATAGAGCGTCTTTTGTGAAGCAACTTTTGTTATTGTGAAAAAATGAAAAAAGGAATTTCGTGTTTTGATAAAATACTGTTTTCTGAAGGCAAAAAATACGGTGGAAGCAAAAATTTGGCTTGATAATGAGTTTCCGGACTCTGCCCCAGGGAAATCAACAATAATTGATTGGTAACAAGTTGGCTGATAAGTCCCCGGTCTAACAAAGAAAGACACATTTTCTTGGTCAAAATTCGTTTTTATTATTCAACATAGTTGCCTTCAAGAGCGATACAACGATTATAACGACCTTCCAATTTTTTGATACCATTTTGGTAGTACTCCTTCGGTTTTGCCTCAAAATAGGCCTCAGTTTCGGCGATCACCTCTTCATTGCAGCCAAATTTTTTCCCTGCGAGCATCCTTTTGAGGTCTGAGAACAAGAAAAAGTCGCTGGGGGCCAGATCTGGAGAATAACATACGGTGGGTGGGGAAGCAATGCGAATCCCAATTCATGAATTTTTGACATCGTTCTCAATGACTTGTGACACGGTGCGTTGTCTTGGTGGAACAACACTTTTTTCTTCTACATATGGAGCCGTTTTGCCGCGATTTCGGCCTTCAAACGCTCCAATAACGCCATTTAATAGTCACTGTTGATGGTTTTTCCCTTCTCTAGATAATCGATAAAAATTATTCCATGCGCATCCCAAAAAACAGAGGCCATTACTTTGCCAGCGGACTTTTGAGTCTTTCCAGGCTTCGGAGACGGTTCCGCGGTCGCTGTCCACTCAGCCGACTGTCAATTGGACTCAGGAGTGTAGTGATGGAGCCATATTTCATCCATTGTCACATATTGACGGAAAAACTCGGGTGTATTACGAGTTAACAGCTGCAAACACCGCTCAGAATCATCAACACGTTGTTGTTTTTGGTCAAATGTGAGCTCGCGCGGCACCCATTTTGCACAGAGCTTTCGCATATCCAAATATTGATGAATGATATGACCAACACGTTCCTTTGATATCTTTAAGGCCTCTGCTATCTCGATCAACTTCATTTTACGGTCATTCAAAATCATTTTGTGGATTTTTTTGATGTTTTCGTCGGTAACCACCTCTTTCGGGCGTCCACTGCGTTCAACGTCCTCCGTGCTCATTCCACCACGCTTGAATGTTGCATAACCGGTTGGCTGATAAGTCCCCGGTCTGACACAAAGATGACGTCGCTAGTATACAGCAAAATTCAATAATTTGTTTAACTGATTTAATTAAAAATTTAATTGGATGGAAGTTTAACAAAAAAAAAATTATTTAAATCAATTAAAAATTTGTTTGAGTTTTCCCATCGATATCAATTAAATTTTTAATGGAATCAATTAAAATATTAGCGGTTTTTATTAAACTAATAATTAAACATTTAATTTAAACATTTAATTGATATCTATTGCAAAACTTAATTAATTGTTTTTTTATTAAACAATAAGTTAACAATTTAATTAAAAATTTTAATCGATGTCGATTGCAAAACTTAAGCAATTGTTCAACTGATTTAATTAAAAATTTATTTGGAAATTGGATTGAAGTTTAACTAAAAAATTATTTGAATTTTCGATTGAATCAATTAAAAAAAACTGTTCGAGTCTTACCAATCGACATCAATTAAATTTTTGATTGAATCGATAAAAAAATTAATTGATTTTTGCAATCCACATCAATTAAATTTTAATTGAATCAGTTAAAAAATTAACCGAATTTTCAAATCAAATCAATTAATATTTTAATCAAATATTTGTTTGTTCAATTAAAATTGGGATTGATACTATCTTTTTCGTGATTGAAGATATTTCACCTAAAAAATTAATTGGATCAATTAATTTCGTTATTGTATCAACAATTTTTGTGCATGTAGATTTATAATCTGATATGATTCGTAGATTTATAATCTGATATGATGATAGTATTTTATTTTAAAATGTAGAAAAAAACAAAATATTCCATCAAAATATTTTTTAAAGACTTTCCAATTTATTTTGTAATCACATTTAAATTCACATTTCCATTTCATTATATGTAAAGCAACAGGATATACGAGTATTTATGACCATTTTGTAAGAGAGAAGGATAATAAAACATTCGTTTGGATTACCATTCACAATCATAACAATTTGCAAAAATAGCCATTAATATTCAGAATAAAAACATGAAACCATTTTTATTGTACAATACGCTAATACATACATACTATTGACTTTCGTTTTTCCTCATTCTATTTGAACGATACGTACGTATCAGACCAACCTAACTGAAGGAGAAAAAATCTCATCTTAATCCCATATTTCAAAATGTCTATGAATAACGATATATTAGTTTCAAAATTTCCATGGTAAAGTCATTTCGAATTGAAATATAAACTCTCAAAATCGAGATATTTCCCCAGCGGTTGGTAATGTGGTTATTAGAAAAAAAAACACCGTTTTTCGTTTTGGCCATATAGCGATTGAATCATTTAACATTGTCAAACAAATTAAACTGTTAAACTGCCATGTTTGAAGCAACGAATCATGCCGACAAATCTTGGATAGACGGACAGATTGGTCCATGAAGATTTCAGTATATCGGGTGGGTATTTTTCGCTGTTTATAATTTTATAAATATGTGAGTATGTGTGCGTACCTACAATGATGTTACAACTTCATATATCACCATAGCCGATGACTACGGTATCGACAATAGCAAATACCGTTGATAGAGCCCGTCCAACATCATTTGTAATGTGTCCTTAATATTGGCGGAGCTTTAGCTTTAGTATTACAGACTTGGGTTAAGATATTAAATCGATGGAAAGCGAACAATTTTCGTATTATTTACAATTTTTATATCCTTCACCATAGGATGGGGGGTATATTAACTTTGTCATTCCGTTTGTAACACATCGAAATATTGCTCTAAGACCCCATAAAGTATATATATATTCTGGGTCGTGGTGAAATTCTGAGTCGATCTGAGCATGTCCGTCCGTCTGTTGAAATCACGTTAACTTCCGAACGAAACAAGTTATCGACTTGAAACTTGGCACAAGTAGTTGTTATTGATGTAGGTCGGATGGTATTGCCAATGGGCCATATCGGTCCACTTTTACGTATAGCCCCCATATAAACGACCCCCAAATTTGGCTTGCGGAGCCTCTAAGATAAGCATACACACGAAAAAAAAAAATATGAATTTGTACATAAATTTGTACATTTTTATAAATTTATGGACTTTTTCATAAAATATGTGTACACTTACATAATATATTGTTTTCATAAATACTTGTTATGAAATTATGAATCTTTTAATATTATATAGAGACGGTTTCATAAAATTAATTAAATTTTAGTTAATATATCAAAAAATACTGGTTTTCTCTTAGCGTGAGAGAGCCACAACTTAGAGTTACTCTCATATGTATACAATACTCGTACAAGCATATAATACGAGACAAAAAAAAAAATACGAAACATAACGCTTTGAAGGCAACACGTGAGTTTGATGTATTTGAGTTTTTCAGTACAGTTTGAGTTGCCGTCGCGATTTGAAGATTTGTTATTGCTGTAAAAAAAAAAATACGAAACAACAACATTAACTGGAAGCGTTGGTGCTCATGTTTATCAGTAATATAAATATTATAAAATTATGTTCTTTGCTGGCTGGACTCTAATGCAGGTTTTAATAAATGGGTTCATACATTTTGACTAATTATGCAGGCATTAAGAATCAGGCGAAAAAATAAAAGAAAAGTTACATATAATGCATGACGTTTTTTGTATATATTATGTAAAGGTACATAGTTTTCAATGACGAAAATATGTATACTTCATTTGTAATATTAAAAATTCCATTCATATTATGTACACATTCATAGTCAATGAAAACCTGTATTTTTGATTTTATGAATTGTTTTCATATAATTTATGAATCTCGTGTTTGGAAAATTTTTGTGAACACTATTCATAAAATAAATGTATTATTTTTTTGTGTGTATTTCATCCGATCCGGCTGAAATTTAGTACATGGTGTTAGTATATGGTCTCTAACAACCATGCAAAAATTGGTCCACATCGGCCCATAATTATCTATAGCCCCCATATAAACCGATCCCCCGATTTGGCTTGCGCAGCCTCTAAGGGAAGCAAATTTTATCCGATCCGGCTGAAATTTGGTACATGATGTTAGTATATGGTCTCTAACAATCATGCAAAAATTGGTCCACATTGGTCCATAATTATATATAGCCCCCATATAAACCGATACCCCGATTTGGCTTGCGGAGCCTCTAAGGGAAGACAATTTTATCCGATCCGGCTGAAATTTGGTACATGGTGTTAGTATATGGTTACTAACGACCATGCAAAAATTGGTCCACATCGGTCCATAATTATATATAACCCCCATATAAACCGATCCCCCGATTTGGCTTGCGGAGCCTCTAAGAGAAGCAAATTTCATGCAATCCGGCTGAAATTTGGTAAATGGCGTTAGTATATGGTCTCTAATAAGCATGCAAAAATTGGTCCACATCGGTCCATAATTATATATAGCCCCCATATAAACTGATCACCAGATTTGACCTCCGGAGCCTCTTGGAAGACGAAAATTCATCTGATTCATTTGAAATTTGGTACGTGATGTTAGTATATGGTATCCACCAACTATGCAGCAATTGGTTCATATCAGTCCATAATTATATATAGCCCCATATTAACCGATCCCCAGATTTGACCTCCGGTGCCTTTTAGTGAAGCAAAATTCATCCGATCTGGTTGAAATTTTGTACGTGGTGGTAGTATATGATATTTAACAACCATGCCAAAAGTGGTCCATATCAGTCCATAATCGTATATAGCCCCCATATAAACCGATCCCGAGATTTGGTTTTGGAGCCTCTTGGAGGAGCAAATTTCATCCGAGTCAGTTGAAATTTGGTACATTGTGCTAGTATATGGCCGTTAATAACCATGGCTAACTAGGTCCATATCGGTCTATAGTTATATATAGCCCTCAGATAAATCGATCCCCAATCACAAAAAATTGGTCCATATCAAGTTCAGAATTGTATATAGCCCCATATTGCAATTCTGGCTCTCTACCGCGTATGGACTAACTCACAATTTAGAAAACGATGTTAAGAAGTGTTAAGATACCACAACCCAAGTAATTCGATTGTGGATGACAGTCCTTCGTAGAAGTTTCTACGCAATCCATGGTGGAGGGTACATAAGATTCGGCCTGGCCGAACTTACGGCCGTATATACTTGTTTTAAATTAAGAACACAATTTTACTTTAAAGTATCAGGTGTTTTAATTGTTTTTTGTATGGGAATAGCTTCGTTGATATCTCACAAAACAATAATAAAAATTTTGTAACGAATATATTTTATTTTTATAAAGCCTAGATTCAAAGCTGTGTAGCTCCCTAAAAGAATGTCTTTAGTTTACACAAAAAAAATAATGTTTGTCTTCAATCACGAAGTTAAATGATCCACCTATTTTTTAATTGAGATTTTTTTCAATCACAAGTATCAATCACCAACGTCAATTAAAAAAATTATTGATTTAATAAAAATTTAATTAACACAATAAAAACTTTTGATTGATTTTGTTTTTATTAAAACTTTAGTTAAAACTCAATTAAAAATTTAATTGGAAAAATAAAGTTGTCGCATCTTTGGCCCAGAATCAATACTTCAATTCACAAAGGGAGGTTCAAATATTTGGAACCAACTAAATTTTTTTTATTGTAGTTGAAGGCTAGTGTGATACTGTAGTTTTGGTATCAAAATTACTAGTTGAAGCTGTATTATTATAAATTACAGCTTCCTTTATTCAATGGCCACATTCTGTAGGCTTACATTCATTCATATGGGTAACAAAGGACCATACGCACTATGTCCTTCAGTTGCATTGGAATCATCTCAATGAGAGGTAGTAGTAACACAATCTTAATGGTGTTGTTCTACAAATGACCGTATTTTGTTACCACTCATTGAGCGAGTGCCTTCAGAAAGGGGAAAAATATTTGACCCTTCATGTTATGTAGGCAATTTGTAGCACTACGTGAGAACTGAGCACCTTTCGGGTTAACTGTTCTAGAAAATCTTATGACTTTAACTGTCAATTCTCCATTCACAATAGCTTATTATTGTGAATTGCCAATATTTTCGAAATATCCTTAAAAGCGGCTTAAATTTTTCTTCCCTGAATTTGGTTAATAGCAGAAAATTCTAGTTATCTGTCTGGCATAGATATTATTGTGAATTGCAAATTTTATAAAAAGAATAAAAGAAAGTTTTTCATTTTTCAATTACGTTTTTTATAAAATTACATTTTTAAAGATTTTTGCAAATTTAATTAATGCTTTGATTTCATTCATTTCATTTCATTCCTTATATCGTATTATTGTGTGCCCCACATATTCATTTTGTCTGTTCACGATTTATGTGAATTGTTCTCATATTAGCCTCCTATTGTTTGCATTATCTGTGTGAACAATAATTTAATTATCCCCCCCGCCCCAAACTCAAAACATTCGCAAATATGTTGGGAAATGTTAGCAATTCCGTTGCAGACAATAAAACTCGCATGGAAACAATTATAGGGAATTAACTACGTGTTTATTACACGCACAATCTGCGTATAATTGAGCATACTCAAACTCTAACTTTCATTCAAGCAACAAGCTACCTACTCCCAAAAGGAAAAATTTTCAATTTATGAGAGACTATAATAAAATGTTTGTGAAATTTCGAAAAAGTTTAGATTATAACAGTAAACACCAAATATGAGATCTCTTCAATGCAGGTGTAATAAAAGTTATGGGTTTTTATAAGCTCGTCTACTCTACCAAACGAAAAAATCTTATTTTGTAAAATTTTATTTCTATAGAAAAATTTTGCAAAATCTTATTTCGATTTACAGAATTTTATTTCTAAAATGTTTGACAAATTTTTATTTTTATAGAAAATTTTTGGCAAATTTTTATTTTTATAGCAAATTTTTGGCAATTTTGTATTTTCATAGAAAATTTTTGACAAATTTTTATTTTCATAGAAAATGTTTGGTAAATGTTTATTTTTATAGCAAATTTTTGCCATTTTTTTATTTTTATAGAAAATTTTTGACAAATTTTTCTTCATATAGAAAATTTTTGGCAAAATTTTATTTCCACAGAAAATTTTTTGCAAAATTTCATTTCTATAAAAAATTTTTGGAAAAATTTTTTTTCTATAGAAAATTTTTGGCAAAATTTTATTTCTATAGAAAATATTTGGCAAAATTTTATTTCTATAGAAAATTTTTGGAAAAATTTTATTTCTATAGAAAATTTTTGGCAAATTTTTATTCCTATAAAAAAAAATTTATTCTATAGATAATTTTGTCCAAATTTTATATCTATAGAAAATTTTGTCATAATTTTATTTCTATTAATTTTTTGTCAAAATTTTATTTCTAAAATAATTTTGTCAAAATTTTATTTCTGTAGAAAATTTTGTCAAAATTTTTTTTTTATAGAAAATTTCGTCAACATTTTTTTCTATAGAAAATTTTGTCAAAATTTTATTTCTAAAGAAAATGTTTGCCAAAATTTTAATTCTATAGAAAATTTTTGGCAAAATTTTATTTCTATAGAAAATTTTGTCAAAATTTTATTTCTATAGAAAATTTTTGGCAAAATTTTATTTCTATAGAAAATTTTGTCAAAATTTTATTTCTATAGAAAATTTTGTCAAGATTTTATTTCTATGGAAAATTTTGTCAAGATTTTATTTCTACAGAACATTTTTTCAAAATTTTACTTCTATAGAAAATTTTGTCAAAATTTTATTTCTATAGCAAATTTTGTCAAAATTTTATTTGTGTAGAAAATGTTGTCATTATTTTATTTCTATAAATTTTTTTCTATACTTTATTTCTATAGAAAATTTTGTCAAAATATTATTTCTATGGAAACTTTTGTCAACATTTTATTTCTATAGAAAATTTTTGGCAAAATTTTATTTCTATAGAAAATATTGTCAAAATTTTATTTCTATAGAAAATTTTGTCAAAATTTTATTTCTATAGAAAATTTTGTCAAAATTGTATTTCTATAGAAAACTTTTGTCAACATTTTATTTCTATAGAAAATTTTTGACAAAATTTTATTTCTATAAAAATTTTTGTCAAGATTTTATTTCTATAGAAAATGTTGTCAAAATTTTACTTCTATAGAAAATTTTGCCAAAATTTTATGTCTATAGAAAATTTTGTCAAAATTGTATTTCTATAGAAAATTTTGCCAAAATTTTATTTCTATAGAAAATTTTGCCAAAATTTTATTTCTATAGAAAATTTTGCCAAAATTTTATTTCTATAGAAAAATTTGTGAAAATGTTATTTCTATAGAAAATTTTGTCAAAATTTTATTTCTATAGAAATTTTTTTCAAAATTTTATTTCTATAGAAAATTTTGTCAAAATTTTATTTCTAACAAAAATCTCAGCAACAGAAATGAGAGGACAACACCAGTGACATAGGTTTTAATTTTATGTATTTAATTTATTACCGTCGATGATTTCCGAAGGAGATCGAAATATCGAAGTGTAAAAATAAAACAGAAAATAAAACTCTGACCTCGAGCTTGAATTTACAATAAGAAACAGAAGGTAAAAATCTCAACATTTTATTTCTATAGAAAATTTTGTCAACATTTTATTTCTAAAAAAAATCTCAACATTTTATTTCTATAGAAAATTTTGTCAACATTTTATTTCTATAGAAAATTTTGTCAAGATTTTATTTCTATAGAAAATTTTGTCAAAATTTTATTTGTAAAGACAATTTTGTCAAAATTTTATTTGTATAGAAGAGTTTTCACAAAATATTATTTCTATAGAAAATTTTGTCAATTTTTTTTTAATAGAAATTTTTTTTTTTTTTAATTTTTCTTTCTATAGAAAATTTTATCAAAATGTCATTTCTATAGAAAATTTTGTCAAAATTGTATTTCTATAGAAAAGTTTGTCAAAATTTTGTTTCTATAGAAAATTTTTGGGAAAGTGTTCCGAAATGTTCGAAAAAATAGAGATACTCTTGGACTCCCAAACTTCTCATTAAAGAGAACTATACTACCAAGATTTATATTTATAAGTTTGAGGGTTAAGAAATTATTGCCAATTGAAAATTTTGCGAATTGCGATTCCTAATTTTGGAACATGGGGGAATATTTCTTTAAAAATTTTGTCAACATTTTATTTCTAAAGAAAATTTTGCGAAAATTTTAATTCTATAGAACATTTTTGGCAAAATTTTATTTCTATAGAAAATTTTGTCAAAATTTTGTTTGTATAGAAAATGTTGTCATTATTTTATATCTCTAGAAGATTTTTGGCAAAATTTTATTTCTGTAGAAGATTTTTGGCGAAATTTCATTTCTATAGAAAATTTTTGACAAAATTTTATTTCTATAAAAAATTATTGGCAAAATTTTATATCTATAGAACATTTTTGGCAAAGTTTTATTTCTATAGAAAATTTTTGGAAAAATTTTATTTCTATAGAAAATGTCAAAATTTTATTTCTATAGAAAATTTTGTCAAAATTTTATCTCTCTAGAAAATTTTGTCAAAATTGTATTTCTATAGAAAATTTTGTCAAAATTTTATTTCTATAGAAATTTTTGGAAAAATCGTGTTCTTGTAGCCTAAAAATTTATAATAAATAACAATCACATGTTTGTACCTTTGGTCTTGTAAATCAAACGATCGATACTTATCGACCTTTTGAATTTCTTCTTCAAGTCTCCACTAGAAGGAGTTCCTCCCACATTTCCATTGAAACTAAATTAATATTTCATTTAATAAAAAATTCGGAAAATATGACAGTAAATAATTTGTTCTTCACAAAAGCTATCGCTGTTTTATTGAATAACTGATGTTAAGTCTGATGCTCCTTAGCTAAATAATGCGTGTCTAAAGCACGCCATCTGCCCTATCCACCCACTTAGCATATGTTGCTCTTTTGGCTCAGCTCTCTTTTTTTTCTTTTTGTTTTTTTGGGCAGGCAAATGAACAGATTACGCTAAGCAGGGAATGTGGGAAGGGGGAGAAAAGAACTCTAACAATTGGTCCTCATCATCCCTTCATCAATGCGATGGGCACTGTGCTACCATACAACCACTTTATGATGATGTCGATGAAATTGAGAGCCACAGGACTAGGACTATATTTCATACGAAAGCAAGGCAACAGCTTAACTCGGTCCTAGGCATTTGATTTGAAAAACTTACCCCCTGTAGATTATGATGATGTTGTGGCCACAAACCATTTATCATAATATTTATGTTGATGCGATGTACTTTTTCTCAATGAGACTGCTTCTCATAAGAGCCCAGTGAATGTGAATGAGGAATAAATGAATGAATGGACGAGCGCGTTTCACTCGTCGACCATCATTCAGCAGTACTCCAATAAGCCCAAAATGAAGGGCTGTAAATGGTGATGGCTTCGTTTTGGAGTTTTTTGTCGTAAGATTTTTGTCCTTGTAAGGCTTGTGTTTTATTTTTTGGTTAATAGAAAAATATCTTCTATGACGAAAATTTTGGCCAGTGTTGTAATGGTGTGATATGCTACCAAGTAACGCTGTGATTTTTTTATGTTGTATTTTTTATTATTAAATTTTATTTATGATGAGTCATTTGCACGTTTACAGCATTTTAACCTTTACAGATGAATTCATTTCGCTAAAAAAAAAACAATGTTTTATCATATAACGTTGAAGAAAAAAAGTAAGAATGGCACCAAATTTACCTAGGTCGAATCTCATATAGCTTCCGCCATGCTGTAAAATCATTGGGCTCTTCTGTGGAAAATCGTTAACAATTTCAAAATCGTAACATATAGGTGAAAATCTGTGATATGCTTGATTGATGGCTCTCAATCATATAAAATTGAAGTCTGACAAATAAAAATGGCGCCAAGTGTGGACCGCCGTTACGGTCCATGGCTACTCCCCGCTCATATTCATCGACTGTGTGGTAAAAATAAATGCCGAATGTTATTGGAAAAATGTTCTGAAGACAGTATTGAAGCCTTATGCTGACAAACATTTCGGTCTCAGACCATAAATATTCCAACAGGACTCAGCCCGCGTCAACCATGAATGGCTTAAAAAGGAGGTTCCTCGCTTCATTTCTACCGCACAATGATCACCAAAATCCTCGGATCTCAGCACGTTAGGCTTTAGCGCCTGGGGCCTTTTGGAGAGTAATGTCAGTGACACACCGTGGTGAAATGGTTAGCATGCCCGCTTTGCATACATAAGATCGTGGGTTCAACACCAGTTTCGACCGAACACCAAAAAGTGTTTCAGCTGTGGATTATCCCCTCTCAGTAATGCTGGGATGCTCTAAGTTTTCGGACTCGGCTATAAAAAGTAGATTATTTGTCATTGAGCTAAACATAGAATCGGGTATCACTCAGTGATAAAAGAGAAGTTCATCACATGTGGTATCACAATGGACTGAATAGTCTGAGTGAGCCTGAAATATCGGGCTACAAAGCCACTTTCGTGAAGCGTGTGATGGTCTGGTCGGCCGTTTTAAGGTCATAGTTTGTGCCAAAAGTAGCCAATTCAAACAAATTGGCTATTGTATTACATATCATCCAACCTGTATTGCGAAGATGTTAGATTCGATTTTAGTATTCCTTATTTACGACAATAGGAGGCTTAGCTTTAATTTTATGCCGACGATGCCCGGAACGGCAAGGCGTAGGTGATGGCGCTGAGTCTTTTGCTATGGAATTGTGACATGGGAATGCATGGCGTCAGGAATGGCTGGCTGTAGCCATTGCGGGGTGGAACGACACTACGTCTAAGGGGATTACTGCGCTTTAAGTGCAGAGTAACCGGGTAACCCAAGGAGGTCCCTTGTCATTGAGCTTAACATAGAATCGGACAGCACTCAGCGATAAAGGGTGACACGGTCAAAATTTGGTCAAGGAAAACGCGTGTAAATCGGTGAAATCGTTTATTTAAAAAATCAAATTAAATTTCTTTTTCAAGTTCAATTAGTATAAAATTCAGGAAAAATATTCTGTTAGGCTTTCGCTTTTCCAAATACGAATTGCAGGGCCTCACGCTTGACACCTGCCATCAGATTTTGTACAGCCACCTTGTCCACCTTCTTCTTCGAAGCTATGAAAATGCTGCTTTTCAAGCCCCTTCCTTTTGCCGTATAAAACTCCTGTCCCGGAAGCTGCTTGTAGTCGGCTTTGACGTAGGTTTCGTCGTCCATTACCACGCAGTCAAACTTCGTCAGCATCGTCATGTACAGCCTCCGGGATCGCGCTTTGGCCGTCGTATTTCGTTTATCATCGCGATTTGGAGTCACTACCTTCTTGTAAGTCGATAGTCCGGCTCGTTTTTTGGCTCAATGCACGGTTGTAGACGATACACCCAACTTATTTGCGGCATCTCGGAGAGAGAGGTTAGGGTTTCTCTTGAAACTGCCGGCAACTCTCTTTGTCGTCTTCCGGTTTTCGATTTCCCCCCGATCCAGACTTCCTGGCTGTCGACAAACGTTCCCCAAACACTTTAATTACATTTGTAACGGTTGATTTGGCAACTTTTAGCGATTTTGCCAGCTTTGCGTGCGAGTAGCTCGGATTTTCGCGATGCGCGAGTAAAATTTTGATACGCTGCTCTTCTTGCTTGGACGGCATTTTGACAACTGAAGAGTGAATTCCAAAATCAAAATAGGAGCAACATTCTACACACACACACCTTTAAAATGAGGGCTGTTCAGGGTTTTTAAATGCAAAATTGAAAGAAATACGTCAAGTTTATATTGACCAAATTTTTACCGTATCACCCTTTAAGAGAGAAGTTCGCCACTGAGGTATCACAATAACAGGTTGTCTGATAAGTCCCCGGTCTAAGAAAGAAAAACACATTTTTTTGTCAAAATTCGTTTTTATTATTCAACATAGTTCCCTTCAAGAGCGATACAACGATTATAACGACCTTCCAACTTTTTGATACCATTTTGGTAGTACTCCTTCGGTTTTGCCTCAAAATAGGCCTCAGTTTCGGCGATCACCTCTTCATTGCAGCCAAATATTTTTCCTGCGAGCATCCTTTTGAGGTCTGAGAACAAGAGAAAAAGTCGCTAGGGGCCAGATCTGGAGAATACGGTGGGAAGCAATTCGAAGCCCAATTCATGAATTTTTGCCATCGTTCTCAATGACTTGTGGCACGGTGCGTTGTCTTGGTGGAACAACATTTTTTTCTTCTTCATATGGGGCCGTTTTGCCGTGATTTCGACCTTCAAACGCTCCAATAACGCCATATACTGGTCAATGTTGATGGTTTTTCCCTTCTCAAGATAATCGATAAAAATTATTCCATGCGCATCCCAAAAAAACAGAGGCCATTACTTTGCCAGCGGACTTTTGAGTCTTTCCACGCTTCGAAGACGGTTCACCGGTCGCTGTCCACTCAGCCGACTGTCGATTGGACTCAGGATTGTAGTGATGGAGCCACATTTCATCCATTGTCACATATCGATGGAAAAACTCGTGTGTATTACGAGTTAATAGCTGCAAACACCGCTCAGAATCATCAAGACGTTGTTGTTTTTGGTCAAATGTGAGCTCGCGCGGCACCCATTTTGTACAGAGCTTCCGCATATCCAAATATTGATGAATGATATGACCAACACGTTCCTTTGATATCTTTAAGGCCTCTGCTATCTCGATCAACTTCATTTTACGGTCATTCAAAATCATTTTGTGGATTTTTTTGATGTTTTCGTCGGTAACCACCTCTTTCGGGCGTCCACTGCGTTCACTGTCTTCCGTGCTCATTTCACCACGCTTGAATTTTGCATACCAAGCCAAGTTTTTGCTTCCACCGTATTTTTCCCTTCAGAAAACAGTATTTTATCAAAACACGAAATTCCTTTTTTTCATTTTTTTCACAATAACAAAAGTTGCTTCACAAAAGACGCTCTATCTCACAAACTAATTGACTTACAGACGTCAAATTTTGACACGAATTATTTGAAGGTTGGTACTATATAAAAATAATATGAATTTAATACTAGCGACTAAATACCCTAAATAGGGCCTGAAAATAAATCGGGCTGCCACTTTAACATCGGATGCATCAACGTAGGACTGAATGTGGACTAATCCGGCTGTCAAGTTCGGGGTAGGCTTCAGGCTCCCTGATGCATGGCTATGACACGATGAATGTATCCTACGACGGACACTGTTGAACACGATGTGGTAGGGTGCTTACGGGAACGTCTTCCCATAAGGTGCGGATACAGTGTGTCATGTAAAATACGAACTATGACAATGGTTACGTTGTTTACGGGGTCGACATGTGGGGCGATATTGATTGTCGGTGTCCGAGAGATCAACGGTGGCTATGATCTACGGAGGGTCGAAACCGGACGCTATGGAGTGAGCGCAGGTACATCCCTTTTGAGCTTTGACGGGCAGCTGTGTCCTGTGGAGCCACACGCGATGTAGATTTACGGTTCCGATAACTTCGTTTTGGGCCAGCCGTGTGCTTGCTCATCAGCTTCTGCTGTTAAGATTTATAAACCATCGTTTTTAGGACTGGCTCTTGGGAGCCACCATGGTGCATTCGTGGATTGGATTCCTGCTTCGACCGAACACCAAAAAGTTTTACAGCGGTGGATTATCCCACCTTAGTAATGCTGGTGACATTTCTGAGGGTTTCAAAGCTTCTCTAAGTGGTTTCACTGCAATGTGGAACGCCGTTCGGACTCGGCTATAAAAAGGAGGACCTTGTCATTGAGCTTAACATGGAATCGGGCAGTACTCAGTGATAAGAGAGAAGTTCACCAATGTGGTATCACAATGGACTGAATAATCTAAGTGAGCCTGATTCATCGGGCTGCCACCTAACCTAACCTAGGACTGGCTCTTCGGATTTTGTTCCCTCCATCGATGAGAAATTTACTGAACGTGAAAAAATTATTACCATTAACACCACTTGAGGGACTAGTCGACGATTAGTCATTGGCATGGGTGAAAGTGGATTTTATTTCATTTAGGTGGTTGGTTATTTTTGTCACCGTGGTTTCCGATGTTCCATCAGCCAGGCTCGGCTGTGCGACATAATTTTATTTTTAAAAGCAAAAATGTTTTAGAATCAGTTTAGATTTGTACGAATTGCCTACATTTGGCACGAATTATGGCCTTAAACGGTCAATAAAGCCATCACATGATGCACGAAAGTGGCTCTTCAGTATTTTGGCCAATTCCCGGCGAAACACCATCTTGAAATGACACTTTGGTATTTTTAGTGACAACTTTACTCTGTAAAAAGTGCCATGTGTAAAATTAAGTATTTTGGTACTAGAAATGAAGCGAGGGGCCTTCAATTGGTGCTGGGTCTTGTTAGAATATCTGTTGTTTTTGGCCAAAATGTTTGCTGTCCACGGTGTCAATACTGTATTTAGGACATTTTGATTGCAATACATATCAGTCAGTCATTGAGCATTTGTAAAAATATTGTTTTAATAACTTGAGTCTCAAACATATATTTTTTACACTGAAACATATGAAAAAAAAATACTTTTCTGTCTGTGTTTGTAAATCGCAAATAAGTGCTTCACGGTTGATTTAAAACAAAACAAATACTATAAATATAATTCATTTTTATCAAAAAATTTTCCAAAAATAACCAAAAATAATTGCTCAAGTTTATACTTTTTAATATAATGACAAATTACCTTGAAGATAAGCTTTTCTTTTCACAAATAAACCCAAAAGGGAGGAGGCTAAGAGCATTGGCAGAACACCTTAAACCCGAACATTGAGCATTTACTTTTTTCCTAACCAGAACTAATTGTAACAGATTTGGTCATTGTGGTTATTGCTTAAGTTCATGGATTATAGCACTGCAATCATGATGTGGAAAAAATATGGAATTTATAAAAAAATAACCCTAAAAGAAATTTGAAAGCAGAAAGACAAAAAAAAAAATATTATCGCCCCAAAATGAAAACAAACAGAAACCACCAAAATCTTGAAATAAACAGAAGAAAAAAATTGTTGGAAGCTAAGACGCGAACAAACCTTTGTTTGGCCTGGCCCTATGCTTTTGTTTTTTTCTGTCTGGGCAAACATAAGGAAAATTGGCAAATGAAAAACTCCATGACACCAAGAAATTTTTGAGAATCTTTTTGTTTTGCCAGTATGGCCTCTACGAGGACTATACATACAGGGGGTCCCATGGTGATACTGTAACCCAAAGACATTCTCTTACCGGTGGCTTATCATCGTTATAATTGAGCCATAACAATTAATTTTGTGGGTAAAAGTAAATGAAAATAAAATCACATAGGCCGAATTGCCAAGAGGTATGGGGTTTTTGTTTTCCAAAAGCACTTGAATTTGACTCTTTTTTCCATTTTTTGTTTGTTTGATGGAGTTTGGGGCTAACGATAGAAGCTGTACGCAGTTAATTTTTACGATTATTTCAGAGGCAATTAAAACACTTAACTAACTTTCAATATTTGTGGTTAAGACAAACAAGCCTCATTCAAATCAGTTTAAATCCCAAACTTTTATTTTAAGGTATCAACATTTTTAAAAGGGCCTTAACTGTTGTGGCTTAACGATATTATCTTTGAAAGTTTTGTGGTTTTTCTTTCTAATTTCTGCCAATTCAAAAGTAGCACAAAAATAGGCTTTGTAACGCCAAAATGAGTCTCTTTTGAGGTCAACATATTTGATAGAAAGTAAATTTGATTCCAATTCTTTTGAACTGGGTATTTTTATTTAGTACACTAAACAAAAAAGGTTATTCAGCTGCGAAAATTTTGTCTTAACTCAACATGATAATTGGTATTGATTCCAAGCCAAAGAAGTGAGAGATTAAAAAATTTAAACATTTTATTTGTATAGACAAGTTTGTCAAAATTTTATTTGTAGAAAAAATTTTGTCAAAATTTTATTTCTATAGAAAATTTTGTCAACATTTTATTTTTATAGAAAATTTTGTCAAAATTTTATTTCTATAGAAAATTTTATCCAAACTTTATTTATATAGAAAATTTTGTCCAAACTTTATTTCTGTAGAAAATTTTGTCCAAACTTTATTTCTATAGAAAAGTTTGTCAAAATTTTATTTCTATAGAAAATTTTGTTAACATTTTATTTCTATAGCAAATGTTTCGAAAAGTTTATTTCTATAGAAAATTTTGTCAAAATTTTATTTCTATAGAAAATTTTGTAAAAATTTAATTTCTATAAAAAATTCTGTCAAAATTTTATTTTTATATGAAATTTTCTCAAAATTTGATTTCTATAGAAATTTTGTCAATTTTTTTTTCTTTAAAATATTGTGTCAAAATTTAATTTCTATATAAGATTTTGTTAAAATTTTATTTCTATAGTAAATTGTGTAAAAATTTAATTTCTATAAAAAATTTTGTCAAAATTTTACATCTATAGAAAATTTTGTCAAAATTTTATTTCAACACAAAATTTTCTCAAAAATTTTTTTTCGATAGAAAATTGTGTCAAAATTGTATTTCTATAGAAAATTTTGTCAAAATTTTATTTCTATAGAAAATTTTCTCAAAATTTTTTTTCTATAGAAAATTGTGTCAAAATTTTATTTCTTTAGAAAGTTTTGTCAATTTTTTTTTCTATAGAAAGTTTTGTGAAAATTTTTTTTCTATAGAAAATGCTGTCACAATTTTATTTCTATAGAGAATATTGTCAAAATTTTATTTCTATAGAAAATTTTGTCCAAATTTTATTTCTATTGAAATTTTTGTCAAAATTTTATTTCTATAGAAAATTTTGTCAAAATTTTATTTCTGTAGGAAATGTTGTCACAATTTTATTTCAATAGAAAATTTTCTCAAATTTTGTTCTATAGAAATTTTTGTCAAAATTTTATTTCTGTAGAAAATTTTGTCAAAATTTTATTTCTATAAAAAATTTTGTTAAAATTTTATTTCTATAGAAAATTTTGTTAAAATTAAATTAATTAATTTTTTTTTGATCTCAGCTTAAAGCCATGCATTGACTAAACTACAAGTGTAGCTTAACCAACAGAGGAAAAGTATGCTTGTCAAATTTATTTGGGCAAAGCCCAATAGACTGCAAGATGGTTGGATGTACAGCTGTTTCGGAATTACCACATTCCTCATCAGCATCCTCTACTTGCAGCAAAACTATCAACCAATTATCAGAATAAATTCGGGTAATTCACTCAACCCAAAGTGAACTACACTTGAACCTCCCGAAAATGGGTTTGATAGTCGGCTACTGCCTAAACAAATTTGCCAGCATATCTCTTTTCCTTTGCCAAACTCAAATCACTGTTGGTGGCTTATGCACCAATATTTGATACTGTTATCACTTGATACTTGGGAGCCACCGTGGTGCAATGGTTAGCATGCCCGCCTTGCATACACAAGGTCGTGGGTTCGATTCCTGCTACGACCGAACACCAAAAAGTTTTTCAGCGGTGGATTATCCCTCCTCAGTAATGCTGGTGACATTTCTGAGGGTTTCAAAGCTTCTCTAAGTGGTTTCACCACAATGTGGAACGCCGTTCGGACTCGGCTATAAAAAGGAGGTCCCTTGTCATTGAGCTTAATATGGAATCGGGCAGCACTCAGTGATAAGAGAGAAGTTCACCAATGTGGTATCACAATGGACTGAATAGTCTAAGTGAGCCTGATACATCGGGCTGCCACATAACCTAACCTAACCTATCACTTGCTTTCATGGCAAAATTTCTATCTATCTCAGGGATTGATGTGTGGAACTTGGTATTATTTAGATCTGTCCTGTCCACCATGACAGCTTTCTTATTTGCCCTTCTATACAGGTGATAGAATATAAGTATCCCATTCACATCACATGCATGAGTCTCTTGTTATCAAGGTACAAAAAGGCTTCGGGTGGAACAAAACCTTTTATAACTGATTCTTCAATATACATTACATCTGTGTAGTATGGGGCCATTATTAAATTGAATTCTGTGCATTCTGTACATCTTATGATTGGTATTGATTCCAAGCAAAAAAAGAGAGATTAAAAAATTTTATTTCTATAGAAAAATTTGTCAAAATTTTATTTCTATAGAAAATTTTGTTAAAATTTTATTTGTATAGAAAATTTTGTCAAAATTTTATTTCTATAGAAAATTTTTTTTTAAATTTTATTTCTATAGCAAATTGTGTAAAAATTTAATTTCTATAAAAAATTTTGTCAAAATTTTATTTCTATAGAAAATTTTTGCAAAATTTTATTTCTATAAAATATTTTCAGATATTTTTTATAGAAAATTGTGTCAAAATTTGTGTAGAAAATTTGTAGAAAATTTTGCCAAAATTTTATTTCTGTTTTTTTTCTATAGAAAATTTTATCAAAATTTTATTTCAATAGAAAATTTTCTCTAATTTTTTTCTATAGAAGATTGTGTTAAAATTTTATTTCTGTAGAAAATTTTGTCAAAATTGTATTTCTATAGAAAATGTTGTTAAAATTTTATTTCTATAGAAAATTTTGTTAAAATTTAATTTTTTTAGAAAGTTTTGTCAAAATTTTATTTCTTTAGAAAATTTTATCAAAATTTTATTTCTATAGAAAATTTGTTAAAATTTTATTTCTATAGGAAATTTCTTTTCTATAGAAAATTTATTTCTATAGAAAATTGTGTCAAAATTTTATTTTTATAGAAAATTTTGTCAAAATTTTATTTCTATAGAAAATTTTGTCGAAGTTTTATTTCTATGGAAAATTTTGTCAAAATTTTATTTCTATAGAAAATTTTGTCAGAATTTTATTTCTATCGAAAACTTTTTTTCTATAGAAAATTTTCTCAAAATTTTAGTTCTTTAGAAAATTATGTTAAAATTTAATTTCTATACAAATTTTGTCAAAATTTTATTTCTATAGAAAATTTTGTCAACATTTTTTTTCTACAGAAAATGTTGCCAAAATTTTATATCTATAGAAAATTGTGGCAAAATTTTATTTCTATAGAGTACAGAAAATTTTGTCAATCTTTTTTCTATAGAAAATTTTTTCAAAATTTTATTTCAATAGAAAATGTTCTCAAATTTTTTTTATAGAAAATTGTGTCAAAATTTTATTTCTGTAGAAAATTTTGTCAAAATTTTATTTCTATAGAAAATGTTGTTAAAATTTTATTTTTTTAGAAAGTTTTGTCAAAATTTTATTTCTTTAGAAAATTTTGTCAAAATTTTATTTCTATAGAAAATTTTGTTAAAATTTTATTTCTATAGGAAATTTTGTAAGAATTTTATTTCTAACGAAAACTTTATTTCTATAGAAAATTTTTTTCTATAGAAAATTGTGTCAAAATTTTATTTTTATAGAAAATTTTGTCAAATTTTTATTTCTGTAGAAAATTTTATTTCTATAGAATAAAATATAGAACATTTTGTCAATTTTTTTGTCTATAGAAAATTTTTTCAAATATTTATTTCTATAGAAAATTTTCTCAAAATTTTATTTCTATAGAAAATTTTGTCAAAATTTTATTTCTGTAGAAAATTTTGTCAAAGTTTTATTTCTATGGAAAACTTCGTCAAAATTTTATTTCTATAGAAAATTTTGTCAAAATTTTATTTTTATAGAAAATTTTGTCAAATTTTTATTTCTGTAGAAAATTTTGTGAAAATTTTATTTCTATAGAATAACATATAGAAAATTTTGTCAATTTTTTTTCTATAGAAAATTTTGCAAATATTTATTTCAATAGAAAATTTTTTCAAATATTTATTTCAATAGAAAATTTTTTCAAATGTTTTTTCTATAGAAAATTGTGTCAAAATTTTATTTTTGTAGAAAATTTTGTCAAAATTTTATTTCTATAGAAAATTTTTTTTAAAATTTTATTTCTATAGAAAATTTTGTCAAAATTTTATTTCTATGGAAAATGTTGTCAAAGTTTTATTTCTATGGAAAATTTTGTCAAAATTTTATTTCTATAGAAAATTTTGTAAAGATTTTATTTTTATAGAAAAATTTGTCATAATTTTATTTCTGTAGAAAATGTTGTCAAAATTTTATTTTTATAGAATATAGAAAATTTTGTCAATTTTTTTTCTATAGAAAATTTTATCAAAATTTTATTTCAATAGAAAATTTTCTCTAATTTTTTTCTATAGAAGATTGTGTTAAAATTTTATTTCTGTAGAAAATGTTGTCAAAATTTTATTTCTATTGAAAATGTTGTTAAAATTTTATTTTTTTAGAAAGTTTTGTCAAAATTTTATTTCTTTAGAAAATTCTTTTAACATTTTATTTCTATAGAGAATTTTGTCAAAATTTTATTTCTATAGAAAATATTGTCAAAATTTTATTTCTTTAAAATTTTCAAAATTTATTGAAGTACCTATTAGTTTGAAACTTCCGGAATTGTACCAATCTACCACACAGTAATAAAATGTACCATGTTTGGTAGAATTCCACCAACTGTGGCAGACGTTCTCCGGAGTCGACTTCACAGCCCTGGTTTAGGGTATAACTATACCAAAACGTCAATCATTTCAAGAAGGCGCTTCGCCGAAAATGGGCCAAAATATCGCAGATTTACTTTCGTGTAGCTTATTATGGCTTTGTCGTCCGTGAATAAGGCGAACAAATCTAAACGGATTCTATTTAATAAATAAATTTTATGTCATATGCGAAATTAAGCAAACAAATTGAACAATAAAATTAAAACAAAGAATGAAAAATATAGCGCTTTACTTTGTTGCATTACAGATCAGTCACTCAACAGACGATTAATTCTAACTTTTGATACTCTGTTTACTTGTTGTTTTTTTAACTTTTATTTAATGTTTCTTGCCATTTGCAAATGTGAGCAAAAACCAAACACACACACATAACACCGGAAAATCAATTTTCAATAGCCATTTTTATTTGCGTTATTATTACCAAGTAAATGAAGCAATTAAAGAAATGCTCATCCGGGATATATTCACATTATATTTTACCTTGAACTAGAGGTTGCTTGATAATATATGACGCTCTTGAAAATTATAAGTTTGTCTAGCTGCTATGAGAAATGAGTGCAATTTTAATGTCACATCTTCAACAAAATTAAATTAATCTCATACTCGAAATAGTTTGAAAATATTAAAGAGAAAACATTTCATTTAATGAAATCACATTTTTTGTTGATGCACATCACTTTCATTGTATCCTCTTGCTATTTTATTTCTGTGATTTTTATGATTTTTTCTCTCCTTTGAGTCATAACTTTGTGGAATTATTGGTATTGTACAAATGCCAGTACAAATGTTTTTGGGGATTGTCGAATGTCGTAGTAGGAATAAGATATTACAACCAAATTGAATTATGGACACTTTGTGGCGAGTACATTGAAAAATAAATCACAAATAAAAATAAAATTAGAAAAGTATATTTTCAAACATTTTTGAGTTTTCAATTATTTTAATTTTAAAAAGTTAATTACCGAGTTTTAATTTCATTATAATTTTTTCACATCCAAGAGGTCCCATGGAAGAGAGAAGTTCACCACTGTGGTATCACAATGGACTGAATAGTCTAAGTGGGCCTGAAATATCGGGCTGCCACTATACCTAACCTATCCTAACCATGGAGTATTAACTTGTCTGCTAAATAAAGATCATGAGAGGAATATTGACATATTTTCGAAGTCCTGACTAAACATACAGTGCGGCTAATATGTATTGCATCCAAATTGCAGGTTTCGATCATTTCTAAACAGCTAAACTGACAGATTTATTTCAGTGACAGTTCATTATATTGTTTACGAGCTTATAAAAGCATTCCGATCTCTTGCATTCAGAAAAAAATTATTCGTTACGAAATTCGTTTTGCGAACAAACACAATGATCGGGTTTATCTACCAAAGTGGTCAGCTGAAAATGTACACCTGCGATTGGTCCCCAGAACTTAAACGCCATCGATGGTAATATTGAGGACCATCATAACGGCCGATTGTCGATCCCCGCGGCCAACGATCGATTGACCGTGGGGTCAAAATAAATGCCGAAAATTACCGGGAAAATGTTCCAAAGACTGGAAGGCAATTATTTCGGTCGCAGACCAGGGATGGAGTAAGCAGTACTATAGTAAGTTTTTTAAATACTTTTTCACCCTGGTCAGCACCGCAGTACCCCCGCGAATGATTTAGTACCTTTTGTGTAGACATTTTTGAGCCGATGTCAGATTTATGGTACAATTGGTTTGACAAAATATTTTAATATTTTGAGAAAGTCTTTAACAAAATAATAGTCTTTTACAAATTTGGCAAAACAGACAAGTTCATGCTGGAAGAATATTTCGACTTTGTAAAAGCCATAGTCAAAAACACGATGTTATTGAATTTAAAGAATGTTTTAGTCGAAAAAAGCATGTAATACTAAAATGAAAAAAATATTGTCGTGAGGCCAAAGATTTCATGTCCTTAAAATACGAATGCAAATTTTGCTTAGCGTAGAAGACGCATTTCTCTAATATAAAGTTTTTTTTTTTGTTTTCAATGAAGTCGTATTGTCCTTATAATTAAGTGATTTGACTTAAAAAACGGTAACATAACATGAAAGAACATTTTTTTTTGTGGGCTAAGGTCAACTTGACTTCAATAATTCAGAAAAATTCTTTAAAATTAATGAAATTGTCTTTAAATTTGTTGTCTTTTTGCATCTTGACTACAAAGCAAAAAATCGTTCAAAAATAGGACATGTTTTTCAACACTTTATTTTAAAGACGTTTTTACTTGAAACACAGCATAATTTCTACAGGAAGTTGTGTCTGTATTTGGAAAATAAAGTTGTCGTTAATTTGTTTTTAAAGGACTTTGACAGAATATGAAGAAACACAGCTGAAAAATCGAAACATTAAAATTTGCTTCCTAGAGTCAAGTACACAAACCCCAAATTTAAAAGAGGATTGTGTCTTAGAAGTTTCCTTACTTGAATTCTCCGCTTCTTTGGTTCGGAATCAATACCAAAATTGTTAAAGTAAGGACAATACTTTGGAACCGGGCATGCTTTTTTTGCAGTGTATATTACGCTTCCACACGAACTATTTCTAGATAAGAAGTTATCGATCGCGTACTAAAATAATGCGAAACATTACAGTCACGGTCGAAACTTGAGACAAAAATAATCTACCAACATTTGGAGAAAATTTTAACAAAAACTACCAAACAATATTTTGTAGTTTTGTCAACATTTTATATCTATAGAGAATTTTGTCAAAATTTTATTTTTATAGAAACTTTTGTCAAAATTTTATTTCTATAGAAAATTATGTCAGAAGTTTATTTCTATAGAAAATTTTGTCAACATTTTATATTTATAGAAAATTTTGTCAAAATTTTATTTCCATAGAAAGTTTTTGGCAAAATTTTATTTCTATAGAAAATGTTGTCAAAATTTTATACTATAGAAAATGTTGTCAAAAGTTTATTTTTATAAAAAATTTTGCGAAAATTTTATTTCTATAGAAAATTTTGTGAAAAAATTATTTCTATAGAAAATTTTGCCAAAATTGTATTTCTATATTATATAGAAATATTATATTATATATGTTGTCAAAATTTTATACAAAGAAAATTTTGTCAAAATTTAATTTCTAAAAAAAATTTTGTCAAAATTTTATTTTTATAGAAAATTTTGTCAAAATTTTATTTTTATAGAAACTTTTGTCAAAATTTTCTTTCTATGGAAAATTTTGTCAAAATTGTACACAATACATTTTTATGGAAATTTTTTTCAAAATTTTATACGTATAGAAAATTTTGTCAGAAGTTTATTTCTATAGAAAATTTTGTTAAAATTTTCTTTCTATAGAAAATTTTGTCAAAATTTTATTTCTATATAAAATTTTGTCAAAATTGCATACTATTTTTTTTTATAGAAAATTTTTCCAAAATTTTATATGTATAGAAAATTTTGTCAGAAGTATATTTGTACAGAAAATTTTGTCAAAATTTTCTATCTATAGAATATTTTGTAAAATTTTATTTCTATATAAAATTTTGCCAACATTTTATTTCTATAGAAAATGTTGTCAAAATTTTATACTATAGAGAATTTTGTCAAAAGTTTTTTTTTATAAAAAAATTTGCGAAAAATTTATTTCTATAGAAAATTTTGTCAAAAATCTATTTCTATAGAAAATTTTGCCAAAATTTTATTTCTATAGAAAATATTGTCAAAATTTAATTTCTAAAAAAATTTTGGCAAAATTTTACTTTTATAAAAAATTTTGTCAAAATTTTATTTTTATAGAAACTTTTTTCAAAATTTTCTTTCAATAGAAAGTTTTGTCAAGATTGTATACTATTTATTTTTATAGAAATTTTTTTCAAAATTTTATATGTATAGAAAGTTTTGTCAGAAGTTTATTTCTATAGAAAATTTTGTAAAAATTTTATCTCTGTAGAAATTTTTGTCAAAATTTTATTTCTATAGAAAATTTTGTCAAAATGTTATTTCTATAGAAAATTTTGTCAAAATTTTAGTTCTATAAAAAATTTTACCAATATTTTATTTCTAGAGAAAATGTTGTCAAAATTTTATTTCTATAGAAAAATTTGTCAAAATTTTATTCTATAGAAAATTTTGTCAAAAATTTATTTTTATATATCTACAGTCTAAAGGTGCTCTTGACAATAATCTTCCAATGGAATTTTTGTTGAAATTAGTGAAAAGTACTTTTTCACTCAAAAAAAAAAAAAACCTTTTTTGTACTTTTTTAAAAAAATGTATTTTCCATCCCTGTCTCAGACAAAGAACTTTACAACAGGACTCAACACCATTAAGAATGGCTTCATTTCTAGCGCACAATGGCCACCAAAATCTACAGAGCTCAATCTGTTGGACTTTGGAGAGTAAGGTTGGCACTAACCAATACAAAAGACGGCGACCAAAATGCAGCAGCGCCTCTTTCATGCTGGGTAGCCAATTCGATGAAATCTAAACTGATTTCAAAAATGTGGTGTTATTTGCGAACAAATAAAAAAAAAAATAAATTAAAAAAAAGGGGAATATGTAGCATTTTACTTTGATGCATTACATATCAGCCACCCTGTAAATGTATGAAGTATTATATAGTAAGATATTAGGCATAAATACGAAGAGAGTTTGGTAACTATGATGCAATGAATCGTCTTCATGTCGGTCTATTTTTTCATAAAATTTTACACTGACAAAAAAAATATATATTTACTTGGTATTAAAGATTACACAACCTAAATTTAAGAATGCGCAATTTACACAATATTAAGGAGAAATATCTTTAAAATAATGAAATTTTAACTAAAAGAAAGTTTATAAAAATTGTTTAAAAAAAAAAATTTTTAATAAATTTAGGGGGCAAATTTTGGAAATTTACGTCCCTCCGTTAAAGTCGTATGTATTTGAACTAAGGTAAATTTTCCTTAAAATAAAGAAACACTTTTTTGTTTGACAGAAATCATCCTTAAATTAACTGAAATATTAAATCTTTCAATTAAAGGCCAAGACATATAATGAGGATTTTGGGTCTTTGGTTTAAAGTTGAATTAACTGAAATATGAAATCTTTCAATTTAGGATGAAACAGCTTCTAATATAGGCTAAGACCTACTTTGAGAATTTTGCGTCTCTAGTTTAAAGGTTTTCTTTTTTTGGAATTAAGAAAGCAGTTTTTAGTTTGAAGTATCAGTTATAATTTGGATTTTCAAACTAGCCAAGAAAAGAGAATGAAAATTCAATAAATGAGATCTGTATCCTAATTTTAATTTTATTCACTAAGATTTAAGCGACCAGATAGGTCGCTAAAAGATATCTTTATTTTAAAGAAGCCGCATCTTTGGCTCGGAATCAATACGAAATCTTTAATGGAAGATCAAAACGTTTGGATCCAAGTTAACTTTTTTTTTTTTTGAGTGTATATGAGTTTTCTGAAATTAAGAGTCTGAGGACATATAAGCCACAAACAGAATGAACTCATTACCGTCACCTATATTGTTTTTTTATTATAAATTTATTTTTTTTTCAAATTGTCAAATGAGAGTTGTATTCAAGTCGGTCGTTGTTGTCTCAGTGTATAATGAAAATATTGACGTCTATTAAATTTTATACTTTAATTCATTGAAATGTTAACAAATTATGCGTATTTATGTGCTTAAATAAACTGTTTTGCACATTTCATCTTGCTGCGCTATTGTGTCGACACCATTATTTCGGGCAGCTGGCTGGAATTTCTATGGCCGTCTAAGATATGAGGGCGAACCACACAAAAAAAGACATAAAAGTAAATCGTCTACAAATTGAATATAATTTCAGTTTTGATTTTTTTTTGCTGTTGGTCTCATCTTCATTCAACTTGAAGTTTTACAAATTTTACGATTATTATGTAAAACGTTACACTTAAGTCACTATGGACAAAGAATTCGAAGATGAAAAGGCAAGCGGTGTGTGAGGGAGGGGGATGCCCACTCCTATCCCAAGCTAACAGAATCCAGTGGTTTACAAACATAATCCCGGTGGGTGAATTACAATAATGTTGCCACCCCAAGCAGCAAGTAGCTAAGCCATATAATACTGGCCAACAAGGAGAATGACATTGGTAAAATGTCCCAATGGAAAATATTTCTTGCAAGAAGGCCAATACAATAGAACAGGGGGGTTGGGGGGCTTGGAGGTTGGGGGAAGGACCAGAAGTGTATAGCGACATAACGCACTCTCATGCATATTTTTCATCATCATTCACATCTATCCTTGTGCCATGAGCCACCATAGGATATTATGGAAAAAAGAGAGGGGGAGAGGGGGCCGCAACGCATCAGAAATATCGTGGTCGTTTTTAGCTGAAATTTATCCAAGGCGATTAAATACTCTTTTCTGTTTTTTTTTCTTCTTCTTTTGTGGTTTTCCGGCCATCTTGCGGCATTAACCAAACGGCCGACCTACCCATGACTTTAATAATGAAGAGTAAATTTAAATTCTTTAGAGAAAAAAAAAAAAAATAAAAAACTTAAGCATTCCAAACTTTATTTACCCAGGACAAACTCAAACCATTATCCGACCATTTGCTGTTTATATGGATGAGCGCAAAAAAAAAACTCTGAGGCGAGGCCGTCGAATGTGTATAATTTTTTATTTCCTTTCTCTTTTTTCTTTTTAGTTTGAAAAAAATTAATCCTGGACAAATATTTTCTTTATTAGAGGCTTCCATTGTTGTCGCCGAACTGTTGGGGTTCTATTGTCGAAGCTTTTAGTTAAATGGATACCCATTAAATTAAATCGATCTTACTTGAATATCCATCTCCCTCCAAATGCCTGCCGTTGCCTTTGGTAGAATGTTTTTTTTTGTTATTTTTACAATTTTTTTTAATTAAATTTCTTTTCATTTCGAGATTAGCACTTAAATAGGCCTATTATACTAAAATTAGATTTAAAATTTCATTATGTTCGTAATGTGACTTTGCCAATGGAAATTTATTGGGAATTGATGAGTTTTTAGTTTGTTTAAAAAAAAAGAATAGCAAATATTTCGGCCCGGTAGATATCACGGTTGCCACTCAAGTCACAAATAATCTACCAAAATTTGGAAAAAAAAATTTACAAAACAAAAAAGCCTTATTTGTCAAAATTTTATTTCTATAGAAAATTTTGTTAAAATTTGATTTCTATAGAAAATTTTGTCAACATTTTATTTCTATAAAAAATTTTTTTCAAAAATATATTTAAAAATTTTCTATAGAAATAAATTGTTGACAACATTTTATTTCTATAGAAATAAATTGTTGACAAAATTTTATTTGTATAGAAAATGTTGCCAAAATTTTCTTTCTCTAGAAAATTTTGTCCACAGTTTATTTCTATAGAAAAATTTGTCAAAATTTTATTTCTATAAAAATTTTTATCAACATTTTATTTGTATAGAAAATTTTGTCAACATTTTATTTCTATAAAAAAAATTTTGTCAAAATGTTATTTATATAAAAAATTTTGTCAAAATTTTATTTCTATAGAAAATTTTGTTAAAATTTTATTTCTATGGAAAATTTTGTCAAAATTTTATTTCTATGGAAAATTTTGTCAAAATTTTATTTCTATAGAAAATTTTGTCAAAATTTTATTTCTATAGAAAATTTTGTCAAAATTTTATTTCTATAGAAAATTTTGTCAAAATTTTATTTCTATAGAAAATTTTATTTCTATGGAAAATTTTGTCAAAATTTTGTTTCTGTAGAAAATTTTGTCAAAATTTTATTTCTATGGAAAATTTTGTCCAAATTTTATTTCTATAGAAAATTTTGTCAAAACTTTATTTCTATAGAAAATTTTTTCAAAGTTTTATTCGTATAGAAAATTTGGTCAAAATCTTATTCGTATAGAAAATTTTGTCAAAATTTTATTCGTATAGAAAATTTTGTCAAAATTTTATTCGTATAGAAAATTTTGTCAACATTTTATTCGTATAGAAAATTTTGTCAACATTTTATTTCTACAGAAAATTTTGTCAAAATTTTATTTCTATGGAAAATTGTGTCACAATTTTATTTCTATAGAAAAATTTGTCAAAATTTTATTTCTAAAGAAAGAATTGTCAACATTTTATTTCTGTAGAAAATTTTGTCAAAATTTTATTTCTATAGAAAATTTTGTCAAAAATTTATTTCTATAGAAAATTTGGTAAAAATTTTATTTCTATAGAAAATTTTGTTTAAATTTTATTTCTAGAGAAAATTTTGTCAACATTTTATTCTATAGAAAATTTTGTCAAAATTTTAGTTCTATAAAAAATTTTGTCAAAATGTTATTTCTATAAAAAATTTCGTCAAAATTTTATTTCTATAGAAAATTTCGTCAGCATTTTATTTCTATAGAAAATTTTGTCAACATTTTATTTCTACAAAAAAAAAAATTGTCAAAATTTTGTTTATATAAAAAATTTTGTCAAAATTTTATTTATATAAAAATTTTTGTCAAAATTTTATTTATATAATAAATTTTGTCAAAATGTTATTTCTATAGAAAATTTTGTCTGCATTTTATTTCTATAGAAAATTTTGTCAACATTTTATTTCTATAGAAAATTTTGTCAAGATTTTATTTCTATAAGAAAATTTATGTCAAAATTTTATTTCTATAAAAATTTTTGTCAAAATTTTTTTTCTATAGAAAATTTTCTATATCAAAATGTTATTTCTATAGAAAATTTTGTCAAAATTTTATTTCTATAAAAAATTTTCTCAAAATTTTATTTCTATAAAAACTTTTGTCAAAATTTTATTTGCATAGAAAATTTTCTCAAAGTTTTATTTCTACAGAAAATTTTGTCAAAATTTTGTTTTTTATAGAAAATTTTGTCAACATTTTATTTCTATAAAAAATTGTGTCAAAATTTTATTTCTATAAAAAATTTTGTCAAAATATTATTGCTATAGAAAATTTTGTCAAAATTATATTTCTATGGAAAATTTTGTCAAAATTTTATTTCTGTAGAAAATTTTATCAAGATTTTATTTCTATAGACAATTTTGTCAAAATTTTATTTCTCTAAAAATTTTGTCAAAATTTTATTTCTATGGAAAACTTTGTCAAAATTTTATTTCTATAAAAAATTTTGTCAAAATTTTATTTCTATAGAAAATTTGTCAAAATATTATTTCTAAGAACGGTCCGGTGATCCAACCCATAAACCGCACCAAACTGTGCTTGTTTCTAAATGCAATCCTTCTGGCTGATCTTGAATCCAAACTCGACAATTCTGTTTATTTACGTACCCATTGAACCATAAATGAGCTTGGTCACTGAACAAAAATTTGTGCCGAAGCGCGATAATAGTTATAATTTGCATGAAGCAAATAGGATAAAAATAATTCTTTCCTCTCAACAGAAATATCGTTTTCCATTTACTTTTCACTGTAAGGGAGTTTGTTTGGGAGTAAATTATTACTTTTTGTGATAAACGTTGATTCTGTTACAGGATGTAAAACCAATTTCATAAAGACTAACTGAAAAAAAATATTTTCTGTCTAATTGCATCTTCCCTCATATCTTTCTCACTTGCACGAGATTTTTTAGTTCTTAGTACCTTTTTCTCTAATACAAACAATGTAGAAGACATTAATCAATGTTATAAATTTGTTTAAATTTTACCTTTCGCCTGGATCGAGAATCGAACCGCGGACCCTACAGTTCGTAAGCCAATACACTATCCACCGGGCTACACAGTTGTTAGGTTAGGTGGCAGCCCGATGTATCAGGCTCGCTTAGACTATTCAGTCCACCATTGTGATACCACAATGGTGAACTTCTCTTTTATCACTGAGTCCTGCCAGCTTCGATGTTAAGCTTAATGACAAGGGACCTCCTTTTTATAGCCGCTTAGAGAAGCTCTGAAACACTCATAAATGTCACCAGCATTACTGAGGTGTGATAACCCACCGTTGAAAAACTTTTTGGTGTTCGGTCGAAGCAGGAATCGAACCCACGACCTCGTGTAGGCAAGTCGGGCATGCTAGCCATTGCACCACGGTGGTTGTTATTGTCATCAACAGACAATTATCGCTATAGCCATCAACGCACAAGCAACGCAAACAGTCAATCAGTTATATTTATATAGCATAGTTTTGGGCGCCCACGAGCCGATGTAAAGAAACTGTATTAAATAGAAACATACATATAGTTGGCCACCGTGTAGCAATTGTTAGCATACCCGCCTTGCTTACAAATGATCCCCAATTTCTCAATTGTATTCAATTCCTTTTTATACCCTCCACCATAGGATGGGGGTAGATTAACTTTGTCATTCCGT
Source organism: Haematobia irritans (assembly GCF_050003625.1). Lineage (NCBI taxonomy): Eukaryota > Metazoa > Arthropoda > Insecta > Diptera > Muscidae > Haematobia > Haematobia irritans. Next base: position 173,191,114 of record NC_134397.1, on the reverse strand, counting down.
TTGTAACACATCGAAATATTGCTCTAAGACCCCATAAAGTATATATATTCTGGGTCGTGGTGAAATTCTGAGTCGATCTGAGCATGTCCGTCCGCTAACTTCCGAACGAAACAAGCTATCGACTTGAAACTTGGCACAAGTAGTTGTTATTGATGTAGGTCGGATGGTATTGCAAATGGGCCATATCGGACCACTTTTACGTATAGCCCCCATATAAACCGACGCTCTGATTAGGCTTCCGGAGCTTCTTGGAGGAGCAAAATTCATCCGATCCGGTTGAAATTTGGTACATGGTGTCTAACACCATGTACCAAACCATGCAAAAATTGGTCCATATCGGTCCATAATTATATACAGCACCCACACAGAAAAAAATATCACCAAAATATTTCCAATTAAAAAGTTAATTGAAGTTGAAAATTTTTTCAATTAATAAATTAATTGATACAATTAACTTTTTAATCATGATAGAAACATTAAGTTAATTAAGTCAATGATTGAAAATTTTAAAATTTGTAATTAAAAAATTAATTGATACAATTAACTTTTTAATCTAATTCGGAAGACTAATTAAAAATGTATTTCAAACAATCATTTGTTAATCCAAATAAAAACCCTAAGCCAATTCAGAAAGTAATTAAAAATAGTTACCTTTTTTAATTAATAAATTAATTGAGTTTTGCAATCAACATCAATTAAATTTTTAATTGAATCAATTAAAAAATTAATTGAAATTTGCTGAAAAAATCAATTAATTTTTTAATCAAGATTTTTTTCTATGCCCAATTAAAACTGTGATTGATACTATCATTTTCGTGATTGAAGACATTTCAATTAAAAAATTAATTGGATCAATTAATTTGGTGATTGAATCAGAAAAAAAAATTTTTGTGTGCATATAAACCGATCCCCCGATTCGATTTGCGGAGCCTCTAACAGAAGCAAATTTCATCCGATCCGTCTGAAATTTGGTACATGTCGTTAGTATATGGTCTTTAACAACCGTGCATTAATTGGTCCACATCGGTCCATAATTATATATAGCCACCATATAAACCGATTTCCAGATTTGACCTTCGGAGCCTCATGGATGTGCAAAATTCATCCGATTCGGTTGAAATTTGGTACGTGGTGTTAGTATATGGTCTCTAACAACCATACAGGAATTGGTCCATATCGGTCTATAGTTATATATAGCCGATCCCCAAAAAAATCTACCAAAAATTTATTTCTATAGAAAATTTTGTCAAAATTTTATTACTAACAACCATACAGGAATTGGTCCATATCGGTCTATAGTTATATATAGCCGATCCCCAAAAAAAAAAATCTACCAAAAATTTATTTCTATAGAAAATTTTGTCAAAATTTTATTACTATAGAAAATTTTGTAAAAATTTAATTACTATACAAAATTTTGTAAAAATTTTATTACTATACAAAATTTTGTCCAGATTTTATTTCTATAGAAAATTTTGTCAAAATTTTATTTCGATATAAAATTTTGTCAAACTGAATTATATATGTATTTAATCGACCTTTTTTTGTTTAATATATACCCCGTATGGACCCCGTATGAGAAGACGGTGCTAAGAAGTTTTAAGATACCTTGCCTTCGGCAAGTGTTACCGCAACCCAAGTAATTCAAATGTGGATGACAGTCTTTAGTACAAGTTTCTATAAATCCATGGTGGAGGGTACATAAGATTCGGCCTGGCCTTACTTACGGCCGTATATACTTGTTTGTATTTAACTATTACTATATTATTAAAGACTTAATCTCAGAAAAGAAACATTTTTTATAAGAAATGGACTGTGGATCAACATGTTTTTTATTGCAAAAATAAACATTTTGGAATTTTTTTTTTGGCGATAAAAAATTGAAATTCGAAGATATTCAAAAAAACTCTAACAAAATAAAATCGTTTTCGCTACACGGTTTTAAACCTTTAGAAAAAAGGCGAACCTGTGCAAAATTTCAGAACGGTAATATCCAGACAACCTGAGAGTATAAAACGGACTGCTACTATATCTAACCTAACATATCGTGATTCGAACAAATAGGCGTATTATTCATGAATTCAAAAGCTAAAATAATTCTATTGGGCCATGTTTGTGGTTCTATTTAAATTGTACGCAAATCAGATGAGTTCGAAAGCTAAAATATTCCCATTGGGCCATGTTTAGCATAAGTCTTTGTGGTTCTAAAATAAGTTAAATGGTACACAAATCAGATTCGTAAATACACTATATTCCAAATTTGGTACTTACATGTACACTATCAAAAACACAAGGTTTTAGGTTGAAAAGAATCCGAAGAAGGTACACACAAAAATTTTTTTCTCTGATTCAATCACCAAATTAATTGATCCAATTAATTTTTTAATTGAAATGTCTTCAATCACGAAAATGATATTATCAATCACAGTTTTAATTGGGCATAGAAAAAATTCTTGATTAAAAAATTAATTGATTTTTTCAGCAAAATTCAATTAATTTTTTAACTGATTCAATTAAAAATTTAATTGATGTTGATTGCAAAACGCAATTAATTTATTAATTAAAAACGGTAACTATTTTTAATTACTTAGTTAGATTGGCTTAGAGTTTTTATTTGGATTAACAAATGATTGTTTGAAATACATTTTTAATTAAAAAAGTAAAAAAAAAATCAGCACTTTTTTTAACTGAATTAGTCTTCCGAATTTGATTAAAAAGTTATTTGTATCAATTAATTTTTTAATTAAACATTTTAAAAATTTCAATCATTGACCTAATTAACTTAATGTTTCTATCATGTTTTAAAAGTTAATTGTATCAAATAATTTATTAATTGAAAAAATTTTCAACTTCAATTAACTTTTTAATTGGAAATATTTTGGTGATATTTTTTTCTGTGTAACATCGAAGAACTGGACTATATTATCAAAGTATGTATGGGTCGATATGGGTCAACTTTGACATGGATCATTTTTGTCTATGGACATTCACTTCTAACTGATATTTGTATTATAGTTTTAAACGATTTAAATTAAAATAATACAAACATCAGTCGATAGTTATTTTTCATGTAAGGTTTGAATTTTCACATATATTCCATGGAACTAATCGCTCATCTTTACAATCAAACAACTGACATAATTATTACCATAACATCAAACATTTTTGCTAAAGTCAATCGATTCGCTACTTCATCCCTTACAGGGTCATGATCCATATTCGTAATCAGAATCAATCAGTGGTTGCAAGTCAACAATAAAAAAAAGAGGAAAATCGAATTAATGCCATTTTGATGTATTGTTTTGATTTTGGGCATTTTCCCAATGGGCCATTCAGTCAATCTTAAAAGGCTATTGCACAATCGACCGTTCATTCACATCATCGATTTTTACATGCGATGAGGAAATCGAATGACAAATTGTTATCAATTTTCCAATATCCCAACCATTTGTGTGGGATATTGGTGAAAGATTCAAAGATGTTTGTATAGCATTTAGCTCATGTACCTTTTTGTCATGGTTTTCTTCATTATAATCAGGAGATAAATAAACAATCATTAATAAACTGTTGTTTGGTTGGCATAACCGACTATGTTAGATTATTGAAGAATTTTCTCTGGAACGAAATTTTAGACAAACGAAATTCCCCTTAATGATAAGTATTTTCTTTTAGATTTTTTTAAAATGTATGTCTAGTTCCAAAGATTTAGTCTCAATACTCGTACTAATGATTGTGTTATTGATTCCGAGCCAAATTGATGTAAGGATACTTTTAAGTTACAATTCTCTTTTAACTTTGAGTTTTACGTACTTGGTTTTAGGAAACAAATTTTAATTAATTCGTTTTTTTTTTCAGCTGTTTCCTCTAAAGCCCTTTAAAAACATGTTAAATAAAATTTAAATTTCCAACTTCAGACTTGCCTTTAAAATAAAGTATTTAAAAATATCTCCTATTTTTGAACGCTTTTTTGCTTTGTACCCCCAAAGAAAAAATACTTTCGTCAGGAACGAAATTTTAGACAAACGAAATTTACCTTTAATGTAAAAATGTTCTTTAAGAGAAAATAAATCTGAATTGACGAAAAACAATTCAACGCTTGACTCTATTAATTTTTATTTGCTGTTAAAGAAAAAATGCTAAAGTCAAAACGAAACATTGTTTGTTTAAAATTTCGTTCCTCAGAAAAGAAAATTCTACTTGCAGTGTAGTCAAGATAATAATCAATGACAATCTCATTAATTTTGAAGAATTTTTCAGAATTATTAATGTTTCTATGACAATAAATAAAAATAATAGAGACGATCTAAAAACGAATGTTTTAATCACGCTAAGTGCGAAATTTCACAACGACTAGTCTTTTGCCTGTCAGTAGGTCAACCTTAAAGATGGTCCATGTTTTGATATAGTCTCCATATAAACCGATCTTCCGATTTGTCTTCTTGAGACCACAGACAGAAATTACATCAGATTTTAGAATCAATTTAGATTTATTCGAGTTAGCTAACTTTGGCATGAATTATGGCCTTACACGCTGCACGAAGGTGGCTCTACGCTTTTTTGGCCCATTCCTAGCGAACCGATGTCTTGAGATGATCTACATATCGGTATTTTTTAGTGCCAACCTTATTCTCGAAAATGACTCAGGTGCAAAAGTCTAATGGACTGAGATCTGGGGATTTTACTGTTCAATGTCCCAGCAAAAAAAATTGGAAGTTTTTCTAAAGGTACAACTTTAAAAGCACTTCCAAAAATGTCCACCCAGGAAGTTCTTTTCATTCAAGTTTTTAACTCGCTTTTTTTCGTATTTTAAATGGGTACTTATAACATTACCCATTTAAAATATGAAAAAACGAGTTAAAAAATAGTTTAAAACTAGCGTAATAAAATTATACAATTTATTAAAATTTTGTCGAAAAAATTATTAAAAATATTTGAGGTCAAATATATCAGACAAGCGTTAGAATGCATAATAATCATGAAATATTATAAAAGTTATTTATGTGGTAAAATATCACAAAATTCACATCCAAAACACAGAACTGGGATCACCCCTTAATAAGTGATGTTAGGTTAGGTGGCAGCCCGATGTGTCAGGCTCACTTAGACTATTCAGTCCATTGTGATACCACATTGGTGAACTTCTTTCTTATCACTGAGTGCTGCCCGATTCCATGTTAAGCTCCGAACATGGAATCGGCGAACGGCGTTCCACATTGCAGTGAAACCACTTAGAGAAGCTTTAAAATGTCACCAGCACTACTGAGGTGGGATAATCCACCGCTGAAAAAAAAAATGTTTGGTGTTCGGTCGAAGCAGAAATCGAACCCACGACCTTGTGTATGCAAGGCGGGCATGCTAACCATTGCACAACGGTGGCTCCCGTCCCCTATGCTAACTAAGCAAAAAAAATTGGAAGTTGTTCCAAAAACATTTCTTTTAAAGCCTATCCCAGAATCCCCCATCGAGTTTTTTCAACTTCCGATGCAGTCCTTTTGGACAATTCCACAAACATTTCTTCTAAAGCGCATCGTGGGATCCCCCAATGAATTTTTCCACTTCCGATGTAGTCCTTTTAGACGAGTGCACAAACATTTCTTCTAAAGCGCATCTTGGGATCCCCCAATGATTTTTTCTACTTCCGATGCAGTCATTGTGGGCAAGTATTAGAAAGAACGCAATCAGGCTATTTTAAGTGCAAATTTTGGAAAATTAAATTTTACAAAAAAATAGAAAATTAATAAAAAATCAAAAAAAAAAAATAGAAAATTAATACAAAACAAGTAAGTAAAGTAGAAAGTCGGGCGGGGCCGACTATATAATACCCTAAACCACCATTACAGAATTAGTAATCATAAGCATTTGTGGGGTAACATATAGGTCTGGGAGATAAACCGCAGTTGCATATTTAAGAAAATTAAGGGATACATGTCTATGGGTGCTTTATGTCAATCTGACTGTTGCTCATAGTCAATGTTGCCAGGGAAAATGTTCGGTTTACCCTACAAGGACAAAAAAAGTTCCCTACTTTCCCAAACAATTTTCCCTACTATATTTTTCGTTAAATATAAAAAATTTACAAAACAAAAATGGTTCTAAGTACTTTATTATCTTAAAACATGAATATGCAACGTATATAACTTAGAATATAAATTTGTATTACCACCACGGTTGCCACAGTTGGTAGAATTCTACCCAAATTAGTAATCTTTTTTGTTAAATCTCTATAAAAGTAAAATTTTGGAAAAAGTTTCTATAAACAAATTTTTGTGAGAAATTTTACTATAGAAATAAAATTTTGACAATAAATTCTATAGAAATAAAATTTTGAGAAAAAATTCCACAGAAATAAAATTTTGAGAAAATTTTTTATAGAAATAATATTTTGAAAAAAAAAATTCTATAGAAATACAATTTTGACAAAATGTTCTATAGAAATAAAATGTTGACAAAATTTTCTACAGGAATAAAGTTTACCACACATTGTTAAAGATCAAGCCTTGCCGGCTTCTAATTTCCTCCTCTAGAGCCACCAAAATGTAAAAATGATTACAAATTGTGTTGAGTGAAAATGCCCTACATTGTGGCCCTACGTCCCTACAAGACGTTAAATATTAGAAAAACGCTACATATAGGGAATTTCCCCTACTTCTAGCAGCACTGGCTGTGTTGATATTGCACCTACGGAGTTAGTATGCCACTAATATTGAGCCCATTATTAAAAAAGAGAAAATCGTTAAATTAGTGTGGGTTATAAATACAAATTTGTACAAATCGAGCAATATTCTTATGTAAGAGCTACAAGTACGTATAAGTACGATCGGCTAGTACATCAAAATTTGAAATTTGAGCAACATTGGTTAATAAATAAGAGCCAAATTTGGGAAAATCGAGCGATACATATATATGAAAGCTATATCTAAATCTGAACCAATTTGCATAATATTTTGCGGGTTTGATTAATACCACAAAAGGTTACCTTGTGCAAGATTTGAGTAAGATCAGTTAAGAAATCAGGCCTGTATGGTCAAATATAAGGTTATTAGGGGCGAATTTTTCAAAATCGGGTGATACATATATGGGAGCTATATCTACATCTGAACCGATTTCGATGAAATTTTGCACATATAGTTAGTGCTATAGAGGACTGGATCTAGCCAACTTTTAGTAAGATCGGTTAATAAATAAGGGTTCTATCGCCAAATTTGGGAAAATCGGGCTATATATATATATGGGAGCTATATCTACATCTGAACCGATTTCGATGATTTTTTGCACATATAGTTAGTGCTATAGAAGACTACATTTAGCCAAATTTGGGTAAGATCGGTTGATAAATAAGGCTTTTATGGCCAAATTTAGAAAAATCGGGCGGTACATATATATGGGAGCTATAGCTAAATCTGAACCGATTTCGATGATTTTTTGCACATATAGTTAGTGCTATAGAAGATTATATTTAGCCAACTTTGAGTAAGATCGGTCGATAAATAAAGGTTTTGTGGCAAAATTTGGGAAAATCGGGCGATACATATATATGAGAGCTATATCTAAATCTGAACCGATTTGGATGAAATTTTGTAGACTTGAAGAGCGATGGAAAAGATTACCTCTTGCCAAATTTGGTGACGATCCGTTTGAAAAAAAGCGCAACGTGACCCCATTTGTCGAAATCGGGCGATACATATATATGGGAGCTATATCTAAATTTGATCCGATTTCTTCCAAATTCAATAGCGTTCGTCCTTGTGCCCAAAAACCTCCCTGTACCAAATTCCATCAAAATCGGTTAATAATTGCGACCGGAATCCTGTGAAAAACAAATACATGGACAAACGGACGGACGGACACCAAGCGCTAGATCGACTCAGGAGGTGATTCTGAGTCGATCGGTATATATTTTATGGGGTCTAAAATCAATATTTCTGGTAGGCACATTTTTTGGTCGATCAAACTTATTATACCCTGACCACTATGTGGTTTAGGGTATAAAAATAATAATAGAAAAAAATATATTTCATCCACACTTGGATTTGAACCTGTGCCGTTTGACTTTTTCGTTTCCATGGAAGTTCTTTTGAGAAGGTTTTGCAAATTACGAGAATTTTAAACTTTTTTGTTGACTTTTAATGGAAAAAATATATTTATACGAAAATATATGCTGAAAATAAAGTGTTGTTAAAATTTCAACGGCCGATGTTGATTTTGAATAAAACATAAAACTATTTAGGAAATTATTGTAATTTTATTTTATTATGATATATTGCTATTACTCAATTATGTATGGAACAAAATATCGGCCAAATGGGCGCCGCGACCTCGGTGGCACACCTTCGTCTGATGGTCCAAATTTTCGATGATGCTGAGGCATAATGGAGGTTCTATGCCGTTAATGTGCCGAATTATCTCATCCTTTAGCTCTTGAATTGTTGCTGACTTATCGACGTACCCCTTTTCTTTCAAATAACCCCAAAGAAAAAAGTCCAACGGTGTCAAATCACATGATCTTGGCGGGCAATTGACATCGCCATTACGTGAGATAACACGGCCATTGAATTTGTTGCGCAAAAGAGCCATTGTTTCGTTAGCTGTGTGGCAAGTGGCACCGTCCTGCTGAAACCGCATATCGTCCACATCCATATCTTCCAATTCGGGCCATAAAAAGTTCGTTATCATCTCACGATAGCGAACACCATTCACAGTAACTGCCTGACCGGCCTCATTTTGGAAAAAATACGGCCCGATGATGCCGCCAGCCCATAAACCGCACCAAACAGTCACTCTTTGTGGGTGCATTGGTTTTTCGACAATCACTCTTGGATTCTCATTCGCCCAAATGCGGGCGAATGACGAATCCACTGAGGTGAAAATGTGCCTCATCACTGAAGATGATTTTCTTCGAAAATTGATCATCCACTGTTGCCATTTCTTGGAACCATTCTGCCCATTCACGACGTCCATAGTTCAAATTGAGTAAGTCTGAAATAGAGAAATGTCAAATAAAATTTGGAAAAAAACTTGGCGTTTAGGTGTGGTTCACATTCAACATCGGCCCTTACAATTTAACCACCCTTTAAAAAATAAAAAAGATGCATAACACAAAAAATAATTTTTTAGAAAAATATTTGATAAAAAAATTGCCGCTGGTGAGATTTGAACCTTTTGAACATCTCGAGAAGCAATTAGAATGTTATTCCTTGGTGTCGTATTACGATCATATCACAACCATTTGAATTGACCTTTTGACGCTTTATGTTCCATGGCGTTTGTGACTGACTGTGCTAAGGCGTTCTGTTATGGTGCCAACAAACCCAAGTTCAACCCCTGGTCGGAGCGAAAAAGTTTTTCAAATTGTAAAAATTAGATAATAGGAAAATAATAGTGTAATAAAACACATGAATGGAAAAAAAGTGAAATTGGTTGAAAACATTTTTTTGTTTCGTTTTTTAAATTTCTCCATTCAAATTAACTTCCAGGGCACAACCTCTAAAGCAATGCAAATGATCCAAAAAGGGAGTACTTCCGTCCTATGACAAGCCCATGTAAAATTCATTGGAGATGATCCAAGTTTGCACTACTTCTGGATCACAGATTGGGGATCCAAACTAGTTTTTTGGAAACTGTTTTTTTGCTGGGAAACTGTGCATTCGTAGTTTGACAAAGTTTTCTTTTGACAATAAAAATATTTCTTTTAAAGCAAATAAAAAATAATAGAGACGATCTAGAAATGTATATCTGTTGTAATCACGCTAAGTGTGAAATTTTGTCAAAATTTTATTTCTATAGAAAATTTTGTCAAAATTCTATGTCTACAGCAAATTTTATCAAAATATTATTTCTATAGAAAATTTTGTCAACATTTTATCCCTATAGAAAATTTTGTCAAAATGTTATTTCTATAGACAATTTTGTCAAAATTTTATTTCTATAGAAAATTTTGTCAAAATTTAATTTCTATAGAAAATTTAGTCAAAATTTTATTTCTATAGAAAATTTTCTCAATTTTTTTTCTATAGAAAATTTTATCAATAATATATATCTATAGAAGATTTTGTCAAAATTTTATTTCTACAGGAAATTTTGTCAAAATTTTATTTCTATAGAAAATTTTGTCAAAATTTTATTTCGATAGAAAATGTTGTCAAAATTCTATTTCTACAGAAAATTTTATCAAAATATTATTTCTATAGAAAATTTTGTCGAAATTTTGCGAAAATGTCGTAAATAACATCAGAATTTAGAACCGACCAATTCATGGGTAATTTTACACAAAATTCACATACAAAACACTGAACTCGGATCACACCTTAAGAAGTGATATAAATTCAGTGCAACGGCTGTTGAAATGGTGGACATTAGAGGTGTGTGCGTGAGTGAAATTTCACTCACATTCACGACGCAAAATGTTTATTCACGCACGATACGTGTGGTAGCTACTCACATTCACGAAATGAAAACCAGTACTCACATACGAACTACTTTTAAAGACTCACGCTCATGCACGATTTACGGCAATTCACTTGACTCACGACATTTTCCAACCGGGAGTGAGCCAAGGTAACAAAATTTATGAATAAATTTCAGTTAACAACGAGTAAGAATTAAATCTTGATTTTGTTTTCGTGAGCGTGATTTTAAAGAAATTTTATTCATGCACATTCACGAACCGATTTTATTTCTCACGCACGCTCATGCACGACATATTTGTTTCAGTTCCATTCAAGCACATTCACGAGAGTTGCATCAAATTTTGTTCACGACTCACGTGATTCACGCGTGTCACGCGCCCACCTTGACAAGCCATCCTATGGCAAGCCCATGTTAAATTCATAGCTTTTACACCACTTCTGGATCCACACATAAAATGTTCACAACTTTTTTGGCGACGCTTTGTTTGCTGCTTCATTCGCAAACTACCCATCTCTACGTGGGACTTCCTTTTTAAACCATGTTGGGTTGACGCGTGCTGAGTGCGATTGTTCTGAGTCCTGTTGGAATGTCCATGACCTGCGACCGAAAAGTTTGTCAGGCCAGAGATTAAATACTGCATTTAGTAGCCGACTCATTGGAGAGAACCAAATTCGGTAACTTGCCATTTGCAAGCGAAGCAACTCCTTGGCTCAAAAAATCGCCTCTGTAACATATACTCCCAAACATATTCTGCTTCAAGCATATATATTTTCAGAATTTGTTCAAAAATGTTTGTACTGTGCAAACATGTTATGTTTCACCCTAAGTATATCTTTGTTTAAGGCATCGAATAATTACTTCGAGTTTCTAAACTTTGTTTGTTTGCAGCAATATCCAAATTAATTTTTCAATTTGTGTTGCATCCATTCTTGCGACATATTTAGGTCACGAGCAAATTTTCTATCACTGCGGCAGAGATTTCGATCAAATCTGTTCTTTACTTTTCTGGCATTTGTTACCGTTTTTTTATTCGTAAACTTTTAGAATGTGATACAATACTGTCAATATCACGGTAACAAGCAAGCAAAAGATTTATTCACATTTAAATGCTGGAGGTTGCTAACGAAAGCCACTTTTCGTTTTCCAGCCAAATATAAAGCAATCACACTATCATACTTGAATTCCATCACGAATTACTTTAATTCTGAATGCAATAGATCAAAGTGCTTTTGTAAGCTTGTAAACAATGGAATGAACTATCATTGGCATAAATATGTCAGCTGAGTGGTTTAGTAATGATACCAACCAGAAGTTGGTTACAATACAATAATACCAGCCACTCTGTATACAGTGATTTGGTTTGACCGTGTTTACGACCGTACATACTTGTCAAGGACGAAAATAAAGTTAATTTGGCTTTTGAAATTTTTGTTGACTCGGTTTTTGAGGGCATATACTTCGCCATATCCGAAACGAAAAATCTGCAATGTTTCCAAAGCACTATGGGCGGAAATCGCAAAACAGCGGCAAAAAGTCAAATTTTCAAAATGAAAAATTATTGGATATTCCAATTGAAATTACTATAGAACATCTTGGATAGTAAAAAACGAAAGTTAATTTAAAACTTGGCAACCCTGTTCAGGAGAAAAATGCTGCCAATGTTTACCAAAATGTATGCCAGTTGCGTTTAATCAAGGCGAACAAACATTGACAAATTTCGTGCTTAATTTTTTTCGCAATAAAAGTGAATAAAGAAAACTTTTAAATGTAGATTCCAAGAGGAGGTTTAGTAGTTCAAAATGTTGTAAAGACTTTACAGAATATTTTTGTTTTTGAACTTGAGTTTATGGATTCAAAAGTGCGGTTTATATGTGAAAATTGTAACACATACGTATATTTGGGAGGAATAGAACTAGAAATGTTAACGATTGTTAATGAAAATTTTTGCTTATTATTGTTCGTGAGGAAGTATACTTTTACGTGCTGTAAAGTTTATCTGCCCAAACTTGCCCATACTAAAATAAATGTAAGGGTTTTATAGTCAAATTTTGGAAAATCGGGCGATACATATATATGGTAGCTATATCTAAATCTGAACCGAATTTGATGAAATTTTGCACACTTTAAGGGTACTATAAAAAATTACTTTGTGTTAAATTTGAAGACAATCGGGTGGTAAATAAGCGCAGTATGATCTAATTTGTCGAAATCGGGCGATACATATATATGGGGGCTATATGTAACTTTGATCCATTTTTTCCAAATTCAACCGTGTTTGTCCTTTGACCAAGAAAACATGTTGTACCAAATTTTATCAAAATCGGTTAATAATTGCCACCGGAATCCTGCGAACAACAAACACAGAGGGACGAAATTAGAGTTAGATACCGAAGAATGTGATTTTGATGGTTAATAAAGGGTGATTTGTTAAGAGCTTGATAACTTTTTTTAAAAAAAAAAACGCATAAAATTTGCAAAATCTCATCGGTTCTTTATTTGAAACGTTAGATTGGTCCATGACATTTACTTTTTGAAGATAATTTCATTTAAATATTGACCGCGGCTGCGTCTTAGGTGGTCCATTCGGAAAGTCCAATTTTGGGCAACTTTTTCGAGCATTTCGGCCGGAATAGCCCGAATTTCTTCGGAAATGTTGTCTTCCAAAGCTGGAATAGTTGCTGGCTTATTTCTGTAGACTTTAGACTTGACGTAGCCCCACAAAAAATAGTCTAAAGGCGTCAAATCGCATGATCTTGGTGGCCAACTTACCGGTCCATTTCTTGAGATGAATTGTTCTCCGAAGTTTTCCCTCAAAATGGCCATAGAATCGCGAGCTGTGTGGCATGTAGCGCCATCTTGTTGAAACCACATGTCAACCAAGTTCAGTTCTTCCATTTTTGGCAACAAAAAGTTTGTTAGCATCGAACGATAGCGATCGCCATTCACCGTAACGTTGCGTCCAACAGCATCTTTGAAAAAATACGGTCCAATGATTCCACCAGCGTACAAACCACACCAAACAGTGCATTTTTCGGGATGCATGGGCAGTTCTTGAACGGCTTCTGGTTGCTCTTCACTCCAAATGCGGCAATTTTGCTTATTTACGTAGCCATTCAACCAGAAATGAGCCTCATCGCTGAACAAAATTTGTCGATAAAAAAGCGGATTTTGTGCCACTGATTTTGGTAATAAAATTCAATGATTTGCAAGCGTTGCTCGTTAGTAAGTCTATTCATGATGAAATGTCAAAGCATACTGAGCATCTTTCTCTTTGACACCATGTCTGAAATACCACGTGATCTGTCAAATACTAATGCATGAAAATCCTAACCTCAAAAGAATCACCCTTTATATGTATAATTTTAATTAATAAAATTAATTTAATACAATGACAACTGGTTTATACTATTTACATCAAGTTCTGGGGATAAGGCGCTTTCTTAATAAGGAAAATAAGCAAATATAAATTAAACTCCATCTAAGAGTATTCTATAGTATTCCAAGTGGAATTACAATTTCGACCCCTCTATAGTAACGCACCTGGACTAAGGGGGATTGACTCCCTTTTTGTTGGTAACATTTGATTTTGATAAGATATATCGATATACCATTATTGGCGATACTAGATTGATTGTAAATAATTTTTGCCGCAAATTTTCAATTTCCGCCCATAGTGCAAAGGCAATTTTGTATCAATACTAGTGGGGATGATTAATCGTCCTAAATTATTCGATTAACCAAATGACCACGTTTATGTTCTATAAATTTTTGGCCCGTCTTTTATCTCCTCCCAGCCACTGTATATTTCCAGGTCACATGTAAATGTGACACCTTCATTAATGAAAACGTCTTCATCCTCAACATGTGTGTACTTGCCTTAGTTTCAAAATCTTACACTCTATTTTCGGGTGCAATTGATGATGCTTCTCCCCCCAAAAGAGAGTGGGAAAGGGGGGGAACTAAATCATGGCATCATCTTTAGCATCAGCATTGAAGCGTATACAAATCCCAGTATATGTTCACCATAGAAGATAAAAATACAAAATATACATATGTATGTGTAAAGCCAGTGACATACATACATTTGGAATCACACGTATATGTATGTGGAAGCTTAAAATTCTTTTGTACTTGTTTGGGGGAAGGGGACTCACAGACGGCCAAAAAAAAGGTCAAGTCCAAAATGATGGATGATCTTTGAATGTCAACGCTTGACGAGACATTGTTACAGCCAGTTTGTTTAACAATCTCCTCACTCACGCTTTTGAAATGTCAACATAGGAAAAAAAAGAAGATACAGGGATTTTTGGCACCCATTCAGCATTATTCCATCATTCAAAAATCTCTGTTTACGGTTTAAGTGGGATAGGGTCGGGTGGGTTAGTTGTGATGCCTATCACTTGGCTCTCTTTCACCATATGGAGAATGAGATGACAGATTTTTTCGTAAATGTGAATGTGTAAATTTTAGTCAACATCTTGAGGGATGCTGGGATGAGAAAAATCTCTTTTATGGAAATTCAAAATTTTGATTTCCTTTTCTTTAGCGCCGGCAGCTTGAAGAATTTTTGATAAGCATAAGTGATGAAGGCGCGCTATAAACTTACCGGAAACCTTTGCAAAACAAATTCTAATTAAACATTTTCATCCAAAATCATTTGCTAAACTATGGGGTAGGAAATTTCGCTTGAAGTTTTCACGCGAAAACATATGTTTTACCTTGGCCAACTTTACATACTTTTTAAGGGGAATTACAATTTCAACAAGGTCGTAAAACTTGATACTTTCTACGGCCATGAGAATGGAATGCCATAACCACAAAGTTTGTTTTTGTTAACTCATTCACACGGCATGCCACATTGTAGCAAGGTCGGTAATCTGTTGAGCGATGAAATTGTTAAAAATTTATTTATTTTACATTTTGAAAATTTATGGTCATTGCATCCACGTGTCAACCACGGGTTTGTCTGTCTGTCTGTCTCCCTATCTATCTGTGTGTTTGCTTTAGGGTTGTCTTAGTTCAAAAAGTGGTTTTCTACAATAAATATTTCACACGATGATATATGACTTGGCAAAATCGCATAAAGTGCAAACTTCATCTCATGCACTCACACGCACATACACAACATGACACACGTTCCGCAATATCCTTAAGAATACATCCTGTGTTGGGATATCTATACATGGAATCTATGAAAAAGTTGTTAAACCAAAAGAAATGTCCTCAATTTGAATATATAGTTTAGTGAATCTTTTGGAATATAAAATATTTGTAAATGTATGTTTTTCAAATGTACATACACTGAATCTACACAAAAAATTTTCTATAGAAATAAAAGTTTGACAAAATTTTCCATTGCAATAAAATTTTGACAAAATTTTCTATAGAAATAAAATTTTTACAAAATTTTCTATTGTAATAGAATTTTGACAAAATTTTCTATAGAAATAAAATTTTGACCAAATTTCCAATGGAAAAAAATTTTGACAAAATTTTCTAAGAAATAAAATTTTGACCAAATTTCCAATGGAAAAAAAATTTTGACAAAATTTTCTATAGAAACAAAATTTTGGAAAAAAATCTTTTTGACAAAATTTTCTATAGAAATAAATTTTTGAGAAAATTTTCTATAGAAATACAATTTTGAGAAAATTGTCTATAGAAATAAAATTTTGACGAAATAAAATTTTGACAAAATTTTCTATAGAAATAAAATTTTGACAAAATGTTCCATAGAAATAAAATTTTTACAAAAATTTTCTATGGAAATAAAATTTTATCGGAATTTTCTATAGAAATAAAATTTTGATAAAATTTTCTATAGAAATAAAATTTTGACAAAATTTTCTACAAAAATAAAATTTTGACAAAATTTTCTATAGATATAAAATTTTCAAAATTTTTCTATAGAAATAAAATTTTGAAAATTTTTCTATAGAAATAAAATTTGACAAAATTTTCTATAGAAATAGAATTTGGACAAAATTTTCTATAGAAATAAAATTTTGACAAAAAATTTCTATAGAAATAAAATTTTGACAACATTTTTTATAGGAATAAAATTTTGACAAAATTTTCTACAGAAATAAAATTTTGACAAAATTTTCTACAGAAATAAAATTTTGAGAAAATGTTCTATAGAAATAAAATTTTGAGAACATTTTCTATAGAAAAAAAAATTATATTGTTGTTTCGATCTCAGCTGTAAAAGAATGTTTGTCAAATTTATTTGGGCAAAGCCCTATAGACTGCAAGATGGTCGGATGGACGCACGTTTCGGAATTACCACATTCCTCATCAGCATCCTCTACTTGCAGCAAAACTATCAACCAATTATCAGAATAAATTCGGGTAATTCACTCAACCCAATGTGAACTACACTTGAACCTTCCGAAAAAAGGTTTATGATAGCCGGCTTATGCCGAAATAAATTCATTCAAATACATTATTTTCCTCTGTTGGTTAAGCTACTCTTGTAGTTTAGTCAACACAATGGTTTTAAACCTGAGATCGAAACAACAATATGATTGAAGTACAAACCCACAATAAAAACACAAAATACAAAATTTTGACAAAATTTTCTATAAAAATAAAATTTTGACAAAATTTTCTATAGAAATAAAATTTTGACAAAATGTTCCATAGAAATAAAATTTTCTACAGAAATTAATTTTGTCGAAATTTTCTGTAGAAATAAAATTTTCTATAGAAATAATATTTTAACAAAATTTTCTATAGAAGTAGAATTTAGACAAAATTTTCGATAGAAATATAATTTTGACAAAATTTTCTATAGAAATAAAATTTTGACAAAATCTTCTATAGAAATAAAATTTTGAAAAAATCTTCTATAGAAATAAAATTTTGACAAAATTTTCCATAGAAATAAAATTTTGACAAAAATTTCTATAGAAATAAAATTTGGACAAAATTTTCTATAGAAATAAAATTTTGACAAGATTTTCTATAGAAATAAAATTTTGACAAAATTTTCTATAGAAATAAAATTTTGACAAAATTTTCGATAGAAATAAAATTTTGACAAAATTTTCTATAGAAATAAAATTTTGACAAAATCTTCTATAGAAATAAAATTTTGAAAAAATCTTCTATAGAAATAAAATTTTGACAAAATTTTCCATAGAAATAAAATTTTGACAAAAATTTCTATAGAAATAAAATTTGGACAAAATTTTCTATAGAAATAAAATTTTGACAAAATTTTCTATAGAAATAAAATTTTGACAAAATTTACTATAGAAATAAAATTTGGACCAAATTTTCTATAGAAATAAAATTTTGTCGGAATTTTCTATAGAAATAAAATGTTGAAAAAAAAAAAAATTATAGAAATAAAATGTTAACAAAATTTTCTATAGAAATAAAATTTTAACAAAATTTTCTATGGGAATAAAATTTTGAGAAAATTTTCTATAGAAATAAAATTTTGACAAAATTTTCGATAGAAATACCATTTTGCCAGAATTTTCTTTAGAAATAAAATTTTGCCAGAATTTTCAATTTTGAAAAAATCTTCTATAGAAATAAAATTTTGACAAAATTTTCTATAGAAATAAAATTTTGACAAAATTTTCTATAGAAATAAAATTTTGACAAAATTTTCTATAGAAATAAAATTTTGATAAAATTTTCTATAGAAATAAAATTTTGAAAAATTTTTCTATAGAAATAAAATTTTGAAAAATTTTCTGTAGAAATAAAATTTTGACAAAATTTTCGATAGAAATAAAATTTTGGCAACATTTTCTATAGAAATAAAATTTTGACAAAACTTTCTACAGAAATAAAATTTTGACAAAATTTTCTATAGAAATAAAATTTTGACAAAATTTTCTATAGAAATAAAATTTTGACAAAATTTTCTATAGAAATAAAATTTTGACAAAATTTTCGATAGAAATAAAATTTTGGCAACATTTTCTATAGAAATAAAATTTTAACAAAACTTTCTACAGAAAGAAAATTTGGACAACATTTTCTATAGAAATAAAATTTTGACAAATTTTTCTATATAGAAATACAATTTTGACAAAATTTTCTATATAGAAATACAATTTTGACAAAATTTTCTATAGAAATAACATTTTGACAAAATTTTTTACAGAAATAAAATTTTGACAAAATTTTTTATAGAAATAAAATTTTGACAAAATTTTCTATAGAAATAAAATTTTGACAAATATTTTCTATAGAAATAAAATGTTGTCAAAATTTTCTGTTGAAATAAAATTTTGATAAAATTTTCTATAGAAATAAAATTTTAACAAAATTTTCTATAGAAATACAATTTGGACAAAATTTTCTATAGAAATAGAATTTGGAAAAATTTTCTATAGAAATAAAATGTTGACAAAATTTTCTATAGAAATAAAATGTTGACAAAATTTTCTATAGAAAAAAAATTTTGACAAAATTTTTTATAGAAATAAAATTTTGACTAATCTTCCTATAGAAATAAAATGTTGACAACAGTTTCTGCAGAAATTAAATTTTTCCAGAATTTTCTATAGAAATAAAAGTTTGACAAAATTTTCTGTAAAAATAAAATTTTTAATATTTCTTTCGTTTTATATTAAGACATGGAAAATGCATAATTTCCTATAGTCAAATATTTATTGCATATAAAATAAATTACAATTAAACTGAAATACATCTACATAACATGAAAAAATCAAATATTCAAAATAACTTAAATTCATCCTAAACAAACTCACAATCAATAATCGAAGGACAATAACAGCGACAAAAACTAGACAACACGCAAAACTATCACAACATTTGATTTATTGACTCATCTGATTAAAAAACACACAAAAAAGGATATAAAGTCAATTCGCCACACACACACACACAAAAGATCAAAATGCACCCAACCACAATAACAATCACAGTATTTAATTTCCTCTCGGTTAAAAAAAAAACTACGGCATAAACAGCCACCTAAGTGAAGCCAAGGATATCAGTTTACACAAAGGATTTGAATAAGAACCGGCTGCCACCACCAAACAGCGCACCACACACCGTAAAATAAGGTGTGAATTTACCACCACTTAAGGACTCATTTAGGGATTTAAGAGCACCAGGAGAGATGCCAGTGAAGCAAACCAAAAAAACACCATTGAACACCGTCACCGTATCCAGAAAGGAGCGGTAACAGCAGCAGCAAAAGTTTATTCATCCAGCAATGAGTTGTACCTTAGACGGAACGATGTACAAACATAGAAATTGTAAATTGTGATAAATGAATTGAAGATGAGTTGAAAGTCGAGTGGAATGGAATGGTAAAACAAATGGGAATGGTTATGGTTTCGTCTATGACTGGGGCATCGAAATGTCCTCTGTAATGGGGGATGAATTTATTTAAATCAGACAAGAAAAAAAAAAACACAATTTAACTTCATTTCTTTTCATTCAAGTGAGCGTTAAATAAAAAAGTCAAATAGCTGGAAAAATAGGACGAAAGTAAACAAGAGTTCAAATTTTATTTTGGTGTGACTTCTAAGAGGTATACATTACTTATAATGGATAAATCGTTTTATCGTTTGGTGCATATAAATTCAGTGCTAGCATTATTCCAATTCATTGGAAAATTTGACAATTGCTTCATTTTTTGTGACCATGTTTTGACCATTTATGCCACTTTTTAAATTAATTCCTTTATGCTATAATAGTCTTTAGTAAATTATGGTCCCAATCTTAGGTGCCTTATAAATGGCCCACGAGAGCTACCATGGTGCTCGCTTTTCATACAAAGGGTCCTGGGTTCAATCCCAGTTTCGACCGAATACGTATATGTTTTATAGCGGAGGATTATCCTTTCACAGTAATGCTGATGATATTTTTGAGTGTTACAAAGCTTCTCTGTGTGGTTGAACCGTAATGTGCAACGCTCGGCTATAAACAAACTAGCAAGAGACAAGTTAACCACCTGTGGCACCACAATGGACTGAATAGTCTAAATGAGCCTAAAAACGGGCCCAAAGATGTTCACCTTCCCGTAAGGTTGATTCTTTCCCTTTTGGTGTTGATTCCGAGCCAAAGATGAGGCTTCTTTAAAATAAATTAACTTTTTGGGATCTCTTTAGCTTTAAATCTATGTTATATAAACTTTGAAATTCGAACATCTAAATTATAACAGATACTTTAAAGCAAGTCCCGTTTTTCCTAATTTCAAAAACACTTTAAACCAAAGATGCAAAATTCTCAAGCAGGGGAAAAAGGGTATACACAAATGAAGCAAAAACATTTACTAAATTCGTGCCTCCGACAGAATAGTTCAGAATTTCTTAAAATTTGTAAATTTTACCAATAATGCGTTCATCTTTTTTCTCCAATTACGAAATTTTCTTCAAGTGAAAAAATTAATTTAAAATTTCTTTAATATATCGAAGAATATTTAGTTGTTTTTGTGATATCGGAGTTTGTAATACAGTTTCCTTCCTGCACACAAAAAAATTCTTTTTTTATGCAATCACGAAATTAATTTTTAATTGAAATGTCTTCAATCACAGAAATGATAGTATCAATCAGTGTTGCATGTATTGGGGATTTTTCTTGAAAGTGGGGATTTTTTTTCATGAATGGGGACGAAATTTCTTAGTTTTGGACTTAGGGATATGGTGGGAAATTTCCATAAATTTGGGGATTCTTGTGGGGATTTTTTCGAGAAATCGATTTAATATTTTTTTTTAGCAAAATTTTATTTCTAGAAATTATTACAATATTTATTAGAGCTTATTGGACAGGAAGATTAAGGGAATTGATATTATTAAGTTACAGAAAAGAAAATACTTAATAATATCAATTCCCTTAATCTTCCTGTTCTCGAATAAATATTGTAAAAATTTCTAGTTTAAATGATTTGGACATTGAACCAGCCTGCATTGACATCCATAATGAATTTTATAATGCCATAATGAATTTTTATTTTGGACCAACATTTTTCTGCAATTGGACCAAAATTCGTACCAGCGGACCATTTTTCCAAATTAAATTAATATCATTTAATAGTTAATTTTTTTCAAAAATTTACTTCGATAGAAAATGTTATCAAATTTTTATTTCTATTAATTTTTATTTCTATTTATTTCTATTAAATGTGGTCAACATTTTCTTTCTATAGAAAATTTTGTCAACATTTTATTTCCATAGAAAATTTTGTCAACATTTTATTTCTATAGACAATTTTGTCAAAATTTTGTTTCTATAGAAAATTTTATTTCTATAAAATTTTTTTTCAAAATTTTATTTCCATAGAAAATTATGTCAAAATTTTATTTCTATAGTAAAATTCTGTGAAAATTCTATTTCTATAGAAAAATTTGTCAAAATTTTATTTCTATAGAAAATTTTGTCAAAATTGTATTTCTATAGAAAATGTTGTCAAAATGTTATTTCTATAGAAAATTTTGTTAAAAATTTACTTCTATAGAAAATTTTGACAAAATTTTTTTCTGTAGTAATTTTTATCAAAATTTTATTTCTATAGAAAATTTTGTCAAGATTTTATTTCTATAGAAAATTTTGTCAAAATTTTATTTCTATAGAAAATTTTGTCAAAATTTTATTTCTATAGAAAATTTTGTCAAAATTTTATTTCTATAGAAAATTTTGTCAAAATTTTATTTCTATAGAAAATTATGTCAAGATTCTATTTCTATAGAAAATTTTGTTAAAAATGTACTTCTATAGAAAATTTTGTCAAAATTTTATTTCTATAGAAAATTTTGTCAAAATTTTATTTCTATAGTAAAATTCTGTGGAAATTCTATTTCTATAGAAAAATTTGTCAAAATTTTATTTCTATAGAAAATTTTGTCAAAATTGTATTTCTATAGAAAATGTTGTCAAAATGTTATTTCTATAGAAAATTTTGTTAAAAATTTACTTCTATAGAAAATTTTGGCAAAATTTTATTTCTATAGAAAATGTTGTCAAAATTTTATTTCTATAGAAAATTTTGTAAAAGTTTTATTTCTATAGAAAATTTTGTCAAAATTTTATTTCTATAGAAAGTTTTGTCAAAATTTTGCCAAAATTTTATTTTTATAGAAAATTATGTCAAAATTTTATTTCTATAGAAAATGTTGTCAAAATTTTATTTCTGTAGAAAATTTTGTCAAAGTTCTATTTCTATAGAAAATTTTGTCATAATTTTATTTCTATAGAAAATTTTGTTAAAAATTTACTTTAGAAAATTTCGACAAAATTTTATTTCTATAGAAAAATTTGTTAAAATTTTATTTCTATAGAAAATTTTGTTAAAATTTTATTTCTATAGAAAATTTTGTCAACCTTTTATTTCTGTAGAATAATTTGACAATTTTATTTCTATAGAAAATTTTGTCAAAATTTTATTTCTATAGAAAATTTTGTCAAAAGTTTATTTCAATAGAAAAATTTGTCAACATTTTATTTCTATAGAAAATTTTATTTCTATAGAAAATTTTGTTAAAAATTTACTTCTATAGCAAATTGTGACAAAATTTTATTTCTATAGAAAATTTTGTCAAAACTTTATTTTTATAGAAAATTTTGTCAAAGGTTTATTTCTATAGAAAAATGTGTCAAAATTTTGTTTCTATAGAAAATTTTGTCAAAAGTCTATTTCTATAGAAAATTTTGACAAAAGTGTATTTCTATAGAAAAAGTTTATTTCTATAGAAAATTTTATCAAAAGTCTATTTCTATAGAAAATTTTGAAAAAAGTTTATTTCTATAGAAAATGTTGTCAACATTTTATTTCTATAGAAAATATTGTAGAAAATGTTATTTCTATAGAAAATTTTGTCAAACTTTAAAATTCTATATAAAATTTTTACAAAACTTGCTATGCAAAAATTTTATTAAACTTTATTTCCGTACAAAAATTAGGTAACATTTTATTTCTATCGCAAATTTTGTCAACATTTTATTTCTATAGAAAAATTTGTCACAATTTTATTTCTATAGAAAATTTTGTCAAAAGTCTATTTCTATAGAAAATTTTGACAAAAGTTAATTTCTGTAGAAAATGTTGTCAAAAGTTTATTTCTATAGAAAATATTGTCAAAATTTTATTTCTATAGAAAATTTTGTCAAACTTTAAAATTCTATATAAAAAACTTGCTATGCTAATTTTTTTTTTCAAACTTTATTTCCGTACAAAAATTAGGCAACATTTTATTTCTATCGCAAATTTTGTCAACACTTTAATTCTGTAGATATTTGTATCAATATTTTATTTCTATAGAAAATTATTTCAAAATTTTATTTCTATAGAAAATTATGTAAAAATTTTATTTCTATAGAAAATTTTGTCAAAATTTTATTGCTATAGAAAATTTTGCCAAATTCTATTTTTATAGAAAATTTTGCTAAAAATTTACTTCCCAAATTTTATTTCTACAGAAAATTTTGTCAAAACTCTATTTCTATAGAAAATTTTTAAAAAAAATTACCGATTTGACGAAAATGGGCCAAAATCAACCAAATTCCATTTGGTCCTACCATCGGACCAATTTTGAAAATTATTAATTTTTGGAACAATTTTGGTCCGATCCGACAGAAAATGGCAACCCTGGAAATTTTATCAAAATTGTATTTCTATCGAAAATTTTTCCAAAATTTTATTTCTATTGGAAATTTTATCAAAATTCTATTTCTATAGACAATTTTGTCAAAATTGTATTTTTATAGAAAAAATTTTTTCTATAGAAAATTTTATCAAAATATTATTTCTATAAAAACTTTTTTCAGAAGTTTATTTCTATAGAAAATTTATGAAGTGCCTCTTGCATAATGTATCTAAACATAAAAAAAATTCTACCAATCTACCAAACAATAAAAAATCTACCATTTCTGCTAGAATTCTCCAACTTTGACAAACATCATAATTTGGGGACAAGAGCCAGAAAAAATCTGGTATCAATCACCAAAGTCAATTAAAATATTAATTGATTCAATTGAAAAATTAATTGATATTAGTAATTGTTGTGATTGATTTTTGTTTTAATTAAAAATTGTCGAGTTTATTAAATTTTTAATTAAAGTGGCAGCCCGTATAAGTTTCAGGCTCACTTAGAGTATTCTGTACATTGTGATAAAATTGTTAATTGAATATTTTTAAAAAATATTCAATTAAAATTGTAATTTGAAATATTTTGGTGAACAACTTTTCTGTGTGGTGGGTTCACTGTTTTTTAGTGTAAAGACTTTAATTTAAAGAATCTGCTTCTTTGGCTCGAAACCAATACAAAAATCGTTGGATTCAAGAAAACATTTATTAAGTGTAGCAGTGTTTTTTTTAACGACTATGCTTCTCCTTCCAAATATAATGCAATCGCACTATTTCGTTTTTTAGGGAATTGTCGGGATTTAAGTGTAGACTCTTTCAAATAAAATTTAGCATATAGATCGCACTCATCGAATTTACCGTCTGTTTTTACGTAAAAATAACAGCAAAAACTGTTTTTTTTTTAATTTTGAAAAAAAAACAAGGATGTAAAATCCTCTAAATAAGTTTTTGAGACCTTTTTTTTAGTTTTAATACAAATTTGAATATCTCAGTTAATTAAAAGGTTATTTTTTAGATTCAAAATGTTTTTCTTTGCTGTAGTCACTTTGCTTGTCAAATTATTGGGTATTTGTTTTTTTTTTATTGAGGAATTATCTGTGGTAGCTTTTATTTGAGTAAATTTTTCTTCATTCTTAGGAAAATTTTAATATTTTGCAAATACATGTCGATAATCAATGCCATTAGTGATTTAACCTGTTTTCTTTATTTTGTTGCATTTAAAGTCATTTGCTTTGACTTAATCACTGAACATTTGTTACATTGAATTTAATTGGCATTTAAAATTCCAAACAAGCCTAATAAATGTAGGCAATTAAACTTTGAAGTTAGAACCAACGAATGACTAGCTACCTTTGTTTTTTGTTTTGTATTTAAACTTTTAAAAATATTTAATAATTACCGTTGGAGTAACAAATGTGTGCTTATTATTAATACCAACTAAATGGAGTAATTTACATATAGAATTACTCGACAACATGGAGACCACGAACTACAACCACGTAGGAAAACTGTTTTCGAAAAACAAACTGAAACAAAAACTAAAAAAAGTCAGCGAAAAAAATAATTAAACATAATTTCCATAATGCAGTAAAATTCTTTTGGGTCCCAAATGCCATATAAACTATGCATTGTCGATTGTCAAACCTTGTATATTAAATAATTTATGAAAATATTATTAAAATACTATTGGTTGAAATTATCATTGCACAGTTGGGTTGGGAGAGGGGGGATATTAAATATTTATATGACCAATTGGTGTTACCATCCATATGGAACCGTTTGTATGTGACTCGTTGGCCGTTAGAACGTGGAGTCCATATTGCTAGTTTGAAAGTAATTATTTCAATGTTATCGCAAAACTTGATGGCTGAATTGTGAGGTGTGGGAGAGTTCCTTTACACATTCGGTTATTAAATATAGAGTAGACCTACTAGGGTTGGCTAGTATTTTGACCCGTGGCAATAGCCATTGAATTTTAATGGGGAAGGGGGGGGGGGGGGGAGTATATGGTGGAAACACCATATACATTTATGACCGTGATAACTATCAACTACCGAACCTTTATTAACCCCAAAATGTCAAAATGGATTTGCTCTTATTTCTTTCTCTTTCCATTTTTCGTTCTATAAATAGCCTTTGGTTTTTATTTGGATCATTGGTATTCTATGCCATGCTTGTTTGCATTTTATAATCAGCATATGTATGACGATACAATTGGATAACGTAGAACCATTAAATAAGACCATATTCGATATTGATAATGGCAGCAGTTACATTTGATAGTTTTTATACCATACAATTAACGATTTCGCTGATAATTTTCAGAAAAAAAAAAAAAATATCACAAATTTGTTCATTCGTAATAAAAAGTGATACGATTTTTAAAGGCTCACATAATTGGCATCTCATAAAGAAAATACATGTATTATTTCTTTTAATTTTAATCTAATAACAATTTTCCTTCAATTACACAAAGAACTCTCTTCAAATACTGAATATTTGGTTGTAAAAGTTTTCACTTTGCAACCGAGAAAGTGTTGTGCGAATTTAACTTCATGCTACATAGTCACCATCCAAAAATAATACTTTGCTCTTGAAACATATTTGAGGCGATCATATTTCTTCTTTCGGTTTAAAAAGAAATGGTCGTGGAATTACTTCCAATTCTTTTTTTCTCGCTTCGTATTGACCTAAAAACAGTTTTGCAATTTCTACATTCACTATATTTTCTTTCGTTGTACACGCAGAGAACACACAAAAAAAATTTTTTCTGATTCAATCACGAAATTAATTGATCCAATTAATTTTTTAATTGAAATGTCTTCAATCACGAAAATGATAGTATCAATCACAGTTTTAATTGGGCATAGAAAAAATTCTTGATTAAAATATTAATTGATGTCATTAGCAATTTTCAATTAATTTTTTAATTGATTCAATTAAAAATTTAATTGATTTTGAATGCAAACCCCAATTAATTTTTTATTTAAAAAGGTAACTATTTTCAATTACTTTCTGAATTGGTTTAGAGTTTTTATTTGGATTAAGAAATATTCATCACTTTTTTTAACTGACTTAGTCTTCCGAATTTGATTAAAAAGTTAATTGTATAAATTAATTTTTTAATTAAAAATTTTAAAACATTGATTTAATTAACTTTATGTTCTATCTTGATTAAAAAGTTAATTGTATCAATTAATTTATTAATTGAAAAAATATTCAACTTCAATTAACTTTTTAATTGGAAATATTTTGGTGATATTTTTTTCTGTGAAAGAATATGATCACCTCAAACATGTTTCAAGAGCAATATGTTATTTTTGTATGGGGACCATGTAACATTTTTGTCACTAAAATGTTATTTTCTCGTCAAATATAACTTGCTTGCCGAAATCAGATACTTGATTTCCGAGAAAATAACATGGTTGCGAAAACCATGTTACATGTTTGAGGTGATCATATTCCTTCTCTGGGTGTAGGTTCGCTGTTTTTTTGAATGTATTACATCATAGAGGGATTATTCAAAATAGGGCAAAAATATATCAAAAAGTGTCATACAATTGAAGAAAAACATCACTAAAAATGTATCTTAAGGAAACCGGTTAAGAACATCCTTTTGTTGAATTTAGCTATGTCCGTCTGTCCCCACCCTCAACAAGCAATCGCTTCTTCTACACCTTTACAATCCTTCTGCTTCAAGCATATTTGTTCTGTAACGTGGGCAGAGGTAGGCCAGTGGCCGTCCAGGATTACCTTTAAAGGATCCACAAACCCTAAATAATTACAGACTACCTTTATTCCTTTGTGGAATTTTTACACCCTCCACCATAGAATAGGGGTATATTAACTCTGTCATTCCGTTTGTAACACATCGAAATATTGTTCTAAGACCCCATAAAGTATATATATTCTGGGTCGTGGTGAAATTCTAAGCCGATCTACTCTCAAAAAAAACAAAAAAGTGAACCCTATATTTCACTAAAGCCATTTTAACTTTATTTATAAGTTCATGGAATTATTATTATTTTTGGAGAAAGTTTCTTTTGCTCTAATAATTTTTTGCGTACCTTAGTTAAATGAACTGAAAAACGGGGAAAAAAATTATACACAAATGAAGCATACAGATTTACTAATTTCGTACTTCTCACAAAATAGTCCATTATTTATTTAAATTTGTAAATTTTACTACAACTGTGCCCATCTTGAACTTCGTATGGCACTAAAGACATTCTTGCAATTTTGAACTCCAATTTTTCCTTCCAACTACAAAATTTTCTTTAACAAGTGAAAAAAATTAATTATGTGTAACAAATTTGTTTGAATTTGTTGAAAAATATTTACTTATTTTTGTGATATCGGCGTGATGTCGGCGTTTGTAATACGGTTTAGTTAAAAATTTTTAAAAAAAATCTAAATTTTTTTAAAATTAACCAAAAATTTTCTTCCTGGTGGGTTCACTGTTCTTTCAGTGTAAGCATGTCCGTCCGTCCTTCTGTTGAAATCACGCTAACTTCCGAACGAAACAAGCTATCGGCTTGAAACTTGGCATAAGTAGTTGTTATTGATGAAGGTCGGATGGTATTGCAAATGGGCCATATTGGACCACGTTTACATATAGCACCCATATAAACCGACCCCCCAGATTTGGCTAATGGAGCCTCTTAGAGAAGCAAAATTTCATCCGATCCGGTTGAAATTTGGTACGTGGTGTTAGTATATGGTCTCTAACAACCATGCAAAAATTGGTCCATATCGGTCCATAATTATATATAGCCTCCATATAAACCGATCCCCAATCACAGAAAAATCACGATCATAATCGACCTTTCTTCTGTCTAATATATATCCCACATGGACTAACTTAAAATTTATAAGATGATGTTAAGAAGTTATAAAAGCCTTGCCATCGGCCGCAACACAAGTAATTCAATTGTGGATGACCTCTTTAGTAGAAGTTTCTACGCAAATCTATCTAACTCATCTAACAATTATTTTTCAACGTAAAATAAAAGGTGGAATGGAACTCTTAGAAAGAGAGTTTAATTTATCCGTCATAAATAAAACTCTTTTAGGAGTTTTATTTTTTCCTTCACAATATAGTACTCTTTTTGGAGTTTCATTTTTTTTCTTCGCTTTTTGAACAATTTTTCATATTATCACAAAGCGTTTTTAAAACCAGGAACATTTAATGCCCTTGTGTATTTTTTAACTGCACTCCACGAAATTACACCCTCTCATAAAAGAAAAAATAACGAAAAGTTAAGTAAAGAAATCATTGGCGCAAAATAGTGACCATTTTAACCATACTATAGTTCATTCCTACTATTTTTGGGAATCGTACGAATATTTTCTTTTGCTTTAGTTTATATTGATCTTATGTCTACAGTCATTGAACTTTATAGCAACATTTAGTTCGTAAAATGTTTCAGACATACTTAAGAAAAGCAAATTTTCATTGGTCTGTGGAAAATTCCAAAAACATAATAATACAATTGAACAAAAAAAATATGAACAAATAATTTTTTTGCAATAAAATTAAAAATTAAATTAAGCGTTAGTTTAATTACGGTATTTTTTCGGTGTAGATGAAAAATGGAAAAAGCCCAAAAATACTATTTTTTGAGTTTATTCCATTTTTTTTTCAAATGAAATCCTATGTACTGAAATAGCTTAGCAACTGAAGAACTAATGTAAAACCAATACAGCAGATTCTTTAAAAAAATATTTTCGCCTTATTACAACCCCATGTAAAATGTATTGTTTCTAATCCGATTTTGCCCCATTTCTGGATTCAAAAAGGACATTTCTATTTCTGTTCGATTACACTTCTTTTTCTGGGATATTATGCCACAGAAGGATTATACAGAATGTGGTAGAAATATATCAACACAAAAAATTACACTTAAAATGCGTCGTTCGGAAATCGGCTAAAAATCTCTCCTAATTGAATATAGCGATGTCCGTTGGCCCGTCTATCCATGTGATCAAATTACAAATTTGGAATTATTTATAGGAATTATCTTTTTATCTGCAACGATGGACCTAGAACTAAATCTGTTCTTTTCGGCATACTGACCACTGAGGTACTTGTCATAGTACTGCATTCTAAGATTGCATACATAATTGCAAAAAAAAAAAATAATAATTATAATAAGGAAATTTTTCTCAAAGTTGGCAAAATTTAAATGAAAATATACTAATTTAATGAATTAAATTAAAAAAAAAAATAAAATTAAAATTTTCGTTGTATTTTTTCTGGGAGTTTTTTTTTTTTTAACGTCACAAGAAATAACCATACATTGAAATGACAACCCTAAGTGAGTCTCTGTAGCAATAGATTGCTACGTAAATAACTTAACGTCATGTCGATGTTTCATTATAAAAGGACGTCATATTCCTCATAAATATGTCTTCGGTGTAAAAATTTTCGCATTAATTTTATATTTATTTTAATAAACAAGTCACGTTTTTGAAAAACTGAAAAGTACACAATATATTAATTAATTGTAAAATATGTATGTATGTTTTTTTTATACAATGTGAAATAAAATGAAAATATTAACATTAACTTGTACCCAATTAAGGGGGGGAACAAGTAACTTCATGAGAAAAACAATTAAAAAAATTGAATTGTGATGATCATGTTGATTTGCAAAATATATGGCTATCATAAATGCCAGTAATAAACAATATTGTAAATTCATAGGATTCTAGAACTCATATACAATTAGTTAAAGAAAAGTTCAAGTCTTTGATCTCGGTAGTGGATGCACAAAGTCCAAGACCTTTAAATTTCAAGGTCTATTTACTGTATATCATAATATGTGATTTTAATAAAAATGAATAATTACACATATTTATCATAGAATAAAATATAGAGGACACTTTAAAAAATAAATATCAGAAGAATGAAATGCTTACAGACAGAAAAAAAGGCAAAGAAAAATGAAAAAGAAAACCACATGAAAACAAGTTTTCTGACCAAGAAGAACTTGAATGCCAGTTTTGCACAGAAAGAAATAAATTGTTTAATAGCAAGAATGAACTGCGTTGTGCGAAAATTGAACTTAATTATACCCAGCATTTTGAGATTTCCACAAGCATTGTTAAACCCTGGAAAAAGAGATGCAAATTGATCAATTTGGAATAGTTTCTAATTGTAGAAAACCAAATTCGGTTACTGGTCGCTTTCTTTCGTGCAAGCGAAGCAACTTCTTAGTTCTTTCCAGTCTAAAATTTTTTATGCATCGGTGACCTCTTGCACGTTTTGGAACTTCAATGCCTTAAGTCCAAGCACATTTTGTGTTGCATCCCTTCTCGCGATATATTGAGCTCACGAGAAATGTTCTGCCATTACGGCGGAATTTCCATATGGCCTTCACTTTTCGAATCATTTCTGGAGTTGTTACAGTTTCGTTTACTTTCTAGAGTTGTTACAGTTTCGTTCACTTTTTCGACGCGATGCAACATTGCCACGCTTGAATTCCATCACAAATAACTTTATTTTTAACTGAATGCAAATGAATCAAAATACTTTTATAAGCTTGAAAACAATAAAATCAACTGTTACTGAAATAAATCTCTTAGTAGATTTTAAGCATGATTGTTTCCTAACAATTCACCTTATTTTAAAGTAAATACGTATTCAATACTGAAAGCCTTAAGTGAACCATCCAAGTAACTTAAGCAATTTTTTTTGTACTAAATTTGTCTAATTATGAATGGTAAGTTTGAGGAACTAGGCAGAAGTTTAACGTTTATTGCATACACCTTTGGAACCAAATTTTTTTATGAAAATGAATTAATTTTCGTTTTCGCGAACATTACATTTCCAAAACAATAATTGTCTTCAACTGAGATAATATTCGGTTCACTAACACATTTCATGCTCTAAATAATTATTGCTTTATTCTTGTTTTCAATAACCAATTTGGGTCGTCTACCAATCATTCTAAATATCAATGAATCATAAAATATATAAAAAAAAAATCAAAAACATTTTGCAAATACAAAACAAAAAAAAACGTTGATAACATAACCATTTCGACCAATTCATTGCAAAAACTGAACAGGACGAGGCAACATATTTTTATGGTATGGAAATCAGGGCGTCAGATGGTCTTTTATTTAAATTCAGTAAAACATCAACCATTTGGAAAATAGCAACAGGATGATCATCAATATCATCACAGTGTTATAAGGACAGCGAAACAATGGTCGATGCATGGTGGTGGTGGTGATGGAAATCAATTTAATTTTAATAATTTCATAAAATTATTTCATCATTCATTCGATGCGCCAATATCCATTCATTCAGGCAGGCAATAAAGGCAGTTTGGTATTTGAGTAAGTCAGAAAGAGAGAGCGAGAAACGGACAGGGGAGAAGATATGCGAGTATGAAAAAATTGCAAATTTGCATTGAAAAGTGATTTGTCAACGCATTAAAGACAGCAATGAATGCTACCAACGACCAGGAAACTGACTGGATGGATGCAGGATGTCTCTGATCCTGGGTAACAACAATCTGCGTACTTCTACTTCTACTTTCACCATAGCACCATGTTTTTTTTTTTTTTTTTTGAATAAGATGGTGGTGGATTTTTAACCATTGGAAATACCATCATCCATAGATACGAGGTTGGAATGACAAGTAACCTACAAAAAGAAAAAATTAATTTTGATTTTATTTCCATGGTCTTTTTTGACGCGATACCACAAAAAAACTAACCCGTTTACACAACGGGTGTAGCAAATGTTTTTCTCTCTTTGGAATATATTCAATACGTATGCTTCAAGTTTTATCGTTTGTAAAAAAAAAGAACAGCAGAAGTTTACAACTAAAGGATGTTTGTTTTCATTAAATGAAGTTTCTTTAAACGCACTTTGCATGTGCACTATACACTGATCTATAAATAGAGCTGCTGGGCATTATGCGTTGCTGATGATGATTATAATATTTGTTTGTGATGAGTATAAAGGAAATTGGGGAGAGCTAACTATTTTGTCAAAATTTTCTATAGAAATAAAATGTTGACAAATTTTCCACAGAAATAAAATTTTGCAAAAAATTTGATTTTATAATAAAAATTTTGGTAAAATTTTCTATAGAAATAAAATTTTGACAAAATTTTCTATAGAAATAGAATTTTGACAAAATTTTCTATAGAAATAAAATTTTGGGAAAATTTTCTTTAGAAATTAAATTTTGACAAAATTTTCTATAGAAATAAAAATTTGACAAAATTTTCTATAGAAATAAAATTTTGACACAATTTTCTATAGAAATAAAATTTTGACAAAATTTTCTATAGAAATAAAATTTTGACAAAATTTTCTAAAGAAATAAAATTTTGACAAGGTTTCCTATAGAAATAAAATTTTGACAAAATTTTCTATAAAAAAAAATTTTGACAAAATTTTCTAGAGAAATAAAATTTTGACAAAATTTTATACAGAAATAAAACTTTGACAAAATTTTATATAGAAATAAAATTTTGACAAAATTTTCTATAGTAATAAAATTTTGACAAAATTTTCTATAGAAATAAAATTTTGACAAAATTTTCTATAGAAATAAAAATTTTACAAGATTTTCTATAGAAATAAAAATTTAGTATTATAACAAAAATGTTGATAAAATTTTCTAAAGAAATAAAATTTTGACAAAATAGAAT
This sequence comes from Haematobia irritans, assembly GCF_050003625.1. NCBI lineage: Eukaryota > Metazoa > Arthropoda > Insecta > Diptera > Muscidae > Haematobia > Haematobia irritans. The sequence continues at coordinate 173,157,456 of NC_134397.1, read as the reverse complement.
TTTGACAAAATTTTCTATAGAAATAAAATTTTGACAAAATTTTCTATAGATATAAAAATGTTTGCATAATTTTCTATAGAAATACATTTTGACAAAATTTTCTATAGAAATACAATGTTGACAACATTTTCTATAGAAATAAAATTTTGACAAAATTTTCTATAGAAGTAAAATTTTGACAACATTTTCTATAGAAATAAAATTTTGACAACATTTTCTATAGAAATAAAATTTTAACAAAATTTTCTATAGAAATAAAAATTTGACAAAATTTTCTATAGAAATAAAATTTGAGAAAATTTTCTATAGAAATAAATTTTTGACCAAATTTTCTATAGAAAAAAAATTTTGACAAAATTTTCTATAAAAATAAAATTTTCCATAGACATAAAATTTTGACAAAATTTTCTATAGAAATAAAAATAAAATTTTGCAAAAATTTTCTATAGAAATAAAAATTTGACAAAATTTTCTATAGAAATAAAATTTAGTCAAAATTTTCTATAGAAACAAAATTTTGACAAAGATTTCTATAAAAAAAATAAAATTTTGACAAAATTTACTATTATAATAAAAATTTTAATAAAAACTTCTCTAGAAATAAAATTTTGAAAAAAAAAAAATTACTATTATAACAAAAAATTTGATGAAATTTTCTATAGACATAAAATTTTGACAAAATTTTCTATAGAAATAAAATTTTGACAAAATTTTCTATAGAAATAAAATTTTGACAAAATTTTCTATAGAAATAAAATTTTGACAACATTTTCTATAGAAATAAAATTTTAACAAAATTTACTATTATAATACAAATGTTGATAAAATTTTCTGTAGAAATAAAATTTTGACAAAATTTTCTATTAAAATAAAATTTTGACAAAATTTACTATTATAATACAAATGTTGATAAAATTTTCTGTAGAAATAAAAATTTGACAAAAATTTCTATAGAAATAAAAATTTGACAAAATTTTCTATAGAAATACAATGTTGACAACATTTTCTATAGAAATAAAATTTTGACAAAATTTTCTATAGAAGTAAAATTTTGACAACATTTTCTATAGAAATAAAATTTTAACAACATTTGCTATAGAAATAAAATTTTAACAAAATTTTCTATAGAAATAAAAATTTGACAAAATTTTCTATAGAAATAAAATTTGAGAAAATTTTCTATAGAAATAAATTTTTGACCAAATTTTCTATAGAAAAAAAATTTTGACAAAATTTTCTATAAAAATAAAATTTTCCATAGACATAAAATTTTGACAAAATTTTCTATAGAAATAAAAATAAAATTTTGCAAAAATTTTCTATAGAAATAAAAATTTGACAAAATTTTCTATAGAAATAAAATTTAGTCAAAATTTTCTATAGAAACAAAAATTTGACAAAGATTTCTATAAAAAAAATAAAATTTTGACAAAATTTACTATTATAATAAAAATTTTAATAAAAACTTCTCTAGAAATAAAATTTTGAAAAAAAAAATTACTATTATAACAAACAATTTGATGAAATTTTCTATAGAAATAAAATTTTGACAAAATTTTCTATAGAAATAAAATTTTGACAACATTTTCTATAGAAATAAAATTTTAACAAAATTTACTATTATAATACAAATGTTGATAAAATTTTCTGTAGAAATAAAATTTTGACAAAATTTCCTATTAAAATAAAATTTTGACAAAATTTACTATTATAATACAAATGTTGATAAAATTTTCTGTAGAAATAAAAATTTGACAACATTTTCTATAGAAATAAAATTTTGACAAAATCTTCTATAGTAATAAAATTTTGACAAAATTTTCTATAGAAATAAAATTTTGACAAAATTTTCTATAGAAATAAAAATTTTACAAGATTTTCTATAGAAATAAAAATTTAGTATTATAATCAAAATGTTGATAAAATTTTCTAAAGAAATAAAATTTTGACAAAATAGAATTTTGACAAAATTTTCTATAGAAATAAAATTTTGACAAAATTTTCTATAGACATAAAATTTTTGCATAATTTTCTATAGAAATACAATTTTGACAACATTTGCTATAGAAATAAAATTTTGACAAAATTTTCAATAGAAATAAAATGGTGACAAAATTTTCTATAGAAATAAAGTTTTGACAAAATTTTCCAGAGAAATAAAATTTTGACAAAATATTCTATAGAAGTAAAATTTTTAAAAAATTTACTATTTAAAAAAAAATTTAATAAAATTTGCTATAGAAATAAAATTTTGAAAAAAAATTTACTATTATAACAAACATTTTGATGAAATTTTCTATATAAATAAAATTTTTACAAACTTTTCTATAGAAATAAAATGTTGACCAAAATTTCTTTAAAAATAAAATTTAGACAAAATTTCCTATAGAAGTAAAATTTTGACAACATTTTCTATAGAAATAAAATTTTGACAACATTTTCTATAGAAATAAAATTTTAACAACATTTTCTATACAAATAAAAATTTGACAAAATTTTCTATAGAAATTTTGAGAAAATTTTCTATAGAAATAAATTTTTGACCAAATTTTCTATAGAAAAAAAATTTGACAAAATTTTCTATAAAAATAAAATTTAGACAAAAAATTTTGTCTAGATTTTATTTTTATAGAAAAATAAAACCAAGACAAAATTTTCAATAGAAATAAAATTTTGACAAAATTTTCTATAGAAATAAAAATAAAATTTTGCAAAAATTTTCTATAGAAATAAAAATTTGACAAAATTTTCTATAGAAATAAAATTTTGTCAAAATTTTCTATAGAAACAAAATTGCCAAAAATTTCTATAAAAAAATAAAATTTTGACAAAATTTACTATTATAATAAAAATTTTAATAAAAACTTCTCTAGAAATAAAATTTTGAAAAAAAAAATTACTATTATAACAAAAAATTTGATGAAATTTTCTATAGAAATAAAATTTTGACAACATTTTCTATAGAAATAAAATTTTAACAAAATAAAAAAAATTGACAAAATTTTCTATAGAAATAAAATTTTGAGAAAATTTTCTATAGAAATAAATTTTTGAAAACAAATTTCTATAGAAAAAAAATTTGACAAAATTTTCTATAAAAATAGAACTTGGACAAAATTTTCCATAGAAGTAAAATTTTTGACAAAATTTTCTATAGAAATAAAATTTTGATAAAATTTCCTATTAAAATAAAATTTTGACAAAATTTACTATTATAATACAAATGTTGATAAAATTTTCTGTAGAAATAAAAATTTGACAAAATTTTCTATAGAAATAAAATTTTGACAAAATTTTCTATAGAAATAAAATTTTAACAAAATTTTCTATAGAAATAAAATTTTGGCAAAATTTTCTATGGAAATAAAAATTTGACAAAATTTTCTATAGAAATAAAATTTTGACAAAATTTTCTATAGAAATAAAAATTTGACAAAATAAATTTTGACAAAATTTTCTATAAAAATAAAATTATCACAAAATTTTTTATAGAATTAAATTTTGAAAAAATTTACTATTATAATAAAAATGTTGATAAAATTTTCTATAGAAATGAAATGTTGACAACATTTGCTATAGAAATAAAATGTTGACAAAATTTTCTATAGAAATAAAGTTTTGACAAAATTTTCACATAATTTTTGGTATAAATTTCTCAAAATTTTGGTAGATTTATTTTGGCTCGAATGATAACCGTGTCAGTGATGTTTTCCCCAAACTTTAGAAAGGTAAAAGTCCTTACATCCAGATGTGAGTCTAAATATTTATAGGACCACCCTCGTTTTGCTTGTAAATTTCACTTTCGAAATAGCTTTGGAAACAAATTCAACATTTTCTTAAATCTTGTCATTGCAATTTTGTTGGGAAACTGGTAGCAAGAGTTTTTCTTTTAGTCTTACTTTCAACAATCTCAACTCCTTCCTCTGAATATTGCCATTCGTTAAGACAAAAGTCGAAAAAAATATATAGAAAATAATTTTTAGGCAGCAAAAATATGCTTGTAGTGGCATCGCCGACAACCGCTGCGGTTAATGTCTTTTGAATGCAAATTCAATTTTATCGCACTTTTGTTTTTAATAAGAGTTGAGAGTATTCTGTATTTTTTGTTTTTGTTTTTGAAAAACGACTACAAAAGTGAAATAAATTGGTAAGGGAGTAGAGTCTATCTGTTCAATGGGGTTGACTTCAGTATTGTTTTTTTTTTGTTTTCTTTCTACTGAATCACTGCTAAGCAAAGGGGATTTTTTCTCGAAATTCTACGAGTAGTAATTTCGTACAAGTGACACGATAAAAACTTATTTAAAGAAACATTATTGGGGATTTTTGGAAACTTTTGCTTTTCCTTCAAACTTTTCTTTATACTGTGTCGTCGTGTCATTGCCAGTATTTGTTATAATGAAGTTAAAGGCAAAAGTTGCAGTACGTGTATTTTTGAAAGAAAATGTATTTGAAAATCGAAATTCGAAATAGAGTAAAGTTTAATACACATTTTGAGTTCTAAGGTTTGAAAATATAATGGGGACATTCTTGCGTGTAGGTACTTTTAGTTAATGTAGTATCACAATGGACTGAATAGTCTTAACTTGGCATGAAGGGAGCCACCGTGGTGCAATGGTTAGCATGCCCGCCTTGCATACACAAGGTCGTGGGTTCGATTCCTGCTACGACCGAACACCAAAAAGTTTTTCAGCGGTGGATTATCCCACCTCAGTAATGCTGGTGACATTTCTGAGGGTTTCAAAGCTTCTCTAAGTGGTTTCACTGGAATGTGGAACGCCGTTCAGACTCGGCTATAAAAAGGAGGTCCCTTGTCATTGAGCTTAACATGGAATCGGGCAGCACTCAGTGATAAGAGAGAAGTTCACCACTGTGGTATCACAATGGACTGAATAGTCTAAGTGAGCTTGATACATCGGGCTGCCACATAACCTAACCTAACCTAACTTGACATGAATCAAATCGGTTTCTGACAGTTTCCTTTAGAAGAATCATAGTTTAAAATATACTGAAAAAGAAACTTACCCAGTTCCAAAAATTTTGTAGGCGGTATAAAAGTGGCCCCCAGGAAAATGAGTCCCAAAACCCAAATAAAACGATCCCCAAGAGGGCGACCACACTTCATAATGGGCGCTATGAATACGGCCCCCATGACAATGGGCCCCAAAACCTAAATTAAGTAAGACCCCCAGAAATCATATGGAAAACCATAACATCAAATTTTTATGTCTTTTGGGGGAGTAACTTCATTTTATTTTAGGGATCCGTTAGCATTATGAAAATAAACCCTAATTTCCTTTATGGGATTGTGCTTCATTTATTAGCCTCATGAAAATGAACCCCAAGAAAATGTAACTGAATCATGAAAATGAACCCCAAAGCAAATCATTTTCAAACTCACGCTCACGATCGGGTTTGCTTGACAAAGAAGACTGAGCAATTGTCAAACTAGAATGTCTTAAAAGGAAATTCTTCGCTTCATTTCTACCGTACAATAGCCACCAAAACCGCTGGATTAGAGGTGTGCGCGTGACACGAAATTTTCGTCACACGCGTGACTGACGTGAATCTTGGATTTCGTGAATGAAAACCAAACCAATCTCGTGGATATGTGTGAATGGCACTAAACATTATGTTCGTAATCGTGAGTGTGTAAAATTTCTTCAAACTCACGCTCCCAAACAAAATCACTCTAACGATAAAATTCAAACTCACAGTGAAAGCACACACGATTCAATACATGAATTTAATCGATTCACGATTTCAATCACAAGTTAGTGGCAGCCCGACAATTCAGGCTCACTTAGACCATTCAGTCCATTGCAATACTACAGTGGTGAACTTCTCTCTAATCACTGAATGCAGCCCGATCCCGATATATTTAGCTTAATGACAAGGTGCCTCCTTTTTACAGTCGAGCCCGGACGGTGTTCCATATTGCAGTGAAACCAACTAGTGAGGCTTTGAGACACTCAGATATGTCACCAACTTTACTGCGAGGGGATAATCCACCGCTAAAAACTCAAGATTTCAATAGGGTCCATTATTTGATGGTTCATTGGTGAACCTTATTTTAATTTTACTAATGATTACGTCGTGATTTATGAAAATGTAACATTGAGACTTGTCGTCATTCACGAGCGCCCATTGGGGCATTTTAGAGAGCAAAGTTGGCACTAAAACTAAAAAAGTTTTGATCATCTCAAGACGGCTATTCGCCAGGAAAAGGCTAAAATTCAGCGCATCCACTTTCGCACAACGTGTGAAGGCTTTGTCAGCCATAATTGTCCACCATAGGATGGGGAGTATATTAACTTTGTCATTCCGTTTGCAACACATCGAAATATTGCTCTAAGACCCCGTAAAGTATATATATTCTGGGTCGTGGTGAAATTCTGAGTCGATCTAAGTATGTCCGTCCGTCCGTCTGTTGAAATCACGCTAATTTCCGAACGAAACAAGCTATCGACTTGAAACTTGGCACAAGTAGTTGTTATTGATGTAGGTCGGATGGTATTTCAAATGGGCCATATAGGTTCACTTTTACGTATAACCCCCATATAAACCGACCCCCAGATTTGGCATGCGGAGCCTCAAAGAGAATCAAATTTCATCCGATCCGGTTGAAATTTGGAACATGGTGTTGGTATATAGTAGAGGTGTGCACGTGACACGAAATTGTCGTGACTCACGAACATTTTCGTGACTCACGCGTGAGTCGTGAGTCACGCTGACGGCAACGGCGTTAGTGTGCGTGAACGTGATTAACCAACCAAATGTCGTGCGTGAGCATGAGTCACGAAAATAATATCTTCGTGAGTGTGCGTGAGTAACGAATTTCGGAAAAACACGCTCACGAAAATAATCCCGCTTACGAATTCGTTTATAATTTTAGTGACATCCTTGGTGGTAAGAGTTTTATAACGCACTCGATTTTAGCCATACTCATGTTTTCAGTCAGGTTCTATAGGTAAATCACTCATAAAATTATTCGTGAGTCAAGAAGTTTTTCGTGAGTCACGACATTTTTCGTGAGTCACGATATTTTTCGTGAGTCATGACATTTAAAAGATTTTCGTGCGTGATTACATATTTTCTTTTCGTGAGCGTGCGTGACCGTGAGTCCTACCAAAAAATATCGTGCGTGAGTGTGCGTGAGCGTGAGCATAATATTACTCACGTGCACACCTCTAGTATATAGTTTCTAACAACCATTCAAAAATTGGTCCACATCGGTTCATAATTATATATAGACCTTATATAAACCGATCCCCAGATTTGACCTCCGGAGCCTCTGGAGGAGCAAAATTCATCCGATCCGTTTGAAATTTGGTACGTGGTGTTAGTATGTGGTCTATAAAACCCTTCAAAAATTTGGTCCATATCGGTTCATAATTATATATAGCCCTTATATAAACCGATTCCCAGATTTGACCTCCGGAGCCTCTTGGAGGAGCAAAATTCATCCGATCCGAGTGAAATTTGGTACATTTCGCTAGTGTATGGCCGATAACAACCATGCCAAAATTGGTCCGTATCGATCTATATTATATATAGCCACCAAGTAAACCGATCCCCAATCACAGAAAAATCACGTTTGCCACTCGAGTCAAAAATAATCTACCCAAATTTTATTCCCATAGAAAATTTTGTCAAAATTTTATATTTCTATAGAAAATTTTGTCAAAATTTTATTTCTATAGAAAATTTTGTCAACATTTTATGTCTTTAGGAAATTTTGTCAAAATTTAATTTCTATAAAAAATTTTGTCAACAATTCATTTCTATAGAAAATTTTGTCAAAATTTTATTTCTATAGAAAATTTTGTCAACATTTTATATCTTGAGGAAATTTTGTCTGAATTTCATTTCTGTAGAAAATTTTGTCAAAATGTTATTTCTATGGAAAATTTATGAAGCATTTCATAGTAGGAGAGGAATATTCCAAAATATTCCAAAATATTTCAAAACATCAAGAATTCTACCTATCTTCCAAACAATAAAAAATCTTTAATTTTTGGTAGACTCGTGTTCATAATTGTATATAGCCCCCATATAAAGCGAACCCCATATTTCAATTCTGGCTCTATAATTACCACACAAAAGTTCATATCGGTTTGTAATTATTTCTTCCCTATATATATATCGGTCAAGAACTGAATATATATGTACGTATTTAATCGACCTTTGTTTTGCCTACTATATATCCTGCATGAACTAACTTACAATTTAGAAGATTATGTTAAGAAGTTTTAAGATGCCTTGCCATCGTCTCCGCTGGAAAATTTCTTTGCCGTTTGACTTTTTCCCTTCAATGGAAGTTCTTTTAAGAAAGTTTTGCAATTTGCGATCATTTTAAAAATTTTGTTGATTTTTAATGGAAAAAATATATTTATACAAAAATATATGCCCAAAAATAACAAAATAAAAACGATGTATAACATAAAAAAAAATATTTTTTAGATAAAAAACAAGTAAGGAAAGTCTAAAGTCGGGCGGGGCCGACTATATTATACCCTGCACCACTTTGTAGATCTAAATTTTCGATACCATATCACATCCGTCAAATGTGTTGGGGGCTGTATATAAAGGTTTTGTCCCAAATACATACATTTAAATATCACTCGATCTGGACAGAATTTGATAGACTTCTACAAAATCTATGGACTCAAAATTTAAGTCGGCTAATGCACTAGGGTGGAACACAATTTTAGTAAAAAAATATGGGAAACATTTAAATCTGAAGCAATTTTAAGGAAACTTCGCAAAAGTTTATTTATGATTTATCGCTCGATATATATGTATTAGAAGTTTAGGGAAATTAGAGTCATTTTTACAACTTTTCGACTAAGCAGTGGCGATTTTACAAGGAAAATGTTGTTATTTTGACCATTTTTGTCGAAATCAGAAAAAACATATATATGGGAGATATATCTATATCTGAACCGATTTCAACCAAATTTGGAACGCATAGCTACAATGCTAATTCTACTCCCTGTGCAAAATTTCAACTAAATCGGAACAAAAAATTGGCCTCTATGGTCATATGAGTGTAAATCGGGCGAAAGCTATATATGGGAGCTGTATCTAACTCTGAACCGATTTCAACCAAATTTGGCACGCATAGCTACAATGCTAATTCTACTCCCTGTGCGAAATTTCAATTAAATCGGAGTAAAAGATTGGCCACTGTGGTCATATGAGTGTAAATCGGGCGAACGATATATATGGGAGCTATATCTAAATCTGAACCGATTTCAATAAAATTTTTCACACTTGACTACACTACCAATTGTACTCCTAGTGCAAAATTTCAACCAAATTGGGGTAAAACTCTGGCTTCTGGGACCGTATTAGTCCATATCGGGGGAAAGATATATATGGGAGCTATATCTAAATCTGAACCGATTTAGCTGATATTTTGCAAGTTTTTCGAGACTCATAAAATATTCGGATGAACTGAATTTGAAAAACATCGGTTGATAAACACGCCAATTATCACCAGATCGGGGATAAATATATATAGCAGCTATATCTAAATCTGAACCGATTTTTTGCAAAATCAATAGCGATTGTCTTTGTTCCACGACCCTATGCCAAATTTGAGGACGATCGGACTTAAACTGCGACCTGTACTTTGCGCACAAAAATACATGAACAGACAGACAGACGGACGGACAGACAGACAGACAGACAGACGGACATTACTAATTCGACTCAGAATTTAATTCTAAGACGATCGGTATACTAAACGATGGGTCTCAGACTTTTCCTTCTTGGCGTTACATACAAATGCACAAACTTATTATACCCTGTACCACAGTAGAGGTGAAGGGTATAAAAATCCATCTGTTGAGATTTGAACAATCATTATTTATTTTTCATTCCTAATAATAAAGAACATCTCATGAAGTAGTTAAAATGTCATGCCGTGGTTTCATATTAGGTTCTTATCACAATCATTTCAATAGACGTTTTGATGCATTGTGTTCAGTGGCGTTTGTGGCTGAGTATCCCAGCAAAAAAAATGGAAGTTCTTCTTAAGGCACAACTTTAAAAGCACTTCCAAAAATTTCCTACCAAAGATGTTCCTTATTTTAACTGCACAGGAAGTTCATTTGCGTCAATTTTTTCTAACTCGCTTTTTTCATATTTTTAATGGGAAATTTAAAATTTTATTATTTCAAATGGGTTAAAAACAGATTAAAAATTAATAAAATAGTGCAAATTATTTAAATTTTGCCGAAAAAAAATGCTAAATTCTTTCTAGAAAAATTAAGAATTTTTTGAAAATATTTGATGTCAAACGTTCCAGACAAGCGTTGAAATACATTAAAAATCATGAAAAATTTTGAAAATTATTTATTTGTCAAAATATCACAAAATTTCTTTATTGAAATACAAATCACTGGATTCGCATCACACCTTAAGAAGTGATGCAAATTCAGTGCAACAGCTGTTGAAATGGTGGACATCCGTCCTATGACAAGCGCATGTTAAAATCATCGCTTCTGCGCCAATTTTGCACCACTTTCGGATCCAAAAATAACATGTTGATTACTTTTTTGGCGACGCTTTTTTTGCTGGGATGCTAAAGCGTTCAATTTGTAAAAATTAGACAATTTCTTCATCCAAATGAACTTCCAAGGCACAATATCTAAAACAATGCAAAGGATCCAAAAAATGGGGTTCATTGGAGATGATCCAAGTTTTAAATCCTTCCGGATCCAAACTACTTTTTTGGAAGCTCTTTTTTGCTGGGTGTTTGAAGGCAATAATTCGGGTCAATTAGATGACAATTAGAAAATAATTTAAATTGATCTAAAATTTAATATTATTTCCGACAGTCTTGGCTTTTGAACAATAAATTTTGAAAAAGATGTAGCGGTCTACTTCGTTACATTACATATCAGCTACTCTGTATGCTTGTTTTTATATTGGCAAAACCCCCGCATTAGACAAATACACCAAGTTTTCCTCTTGACCACGGCAAATTGGAAACTCCTATGTGAAATCTTCACAATCTTGACATGGACAATTTGCCATGGTCATCCATCCAATCGCTTGTGGGACGAATGACAAATGCTCTACAAACGGAGAAATCGTAATGAAATGGGCCAACATGAAAGGACGATAAGGCGCCATCGATACTCTACTCGTCTCCTCTATGCATTCGTCAAGAGAACTCTGTTATTGGGTTGGATTATATCAGACTTTCGCCTTGCCCGCCAGCTATCCTTACCAGTGGCAGTTGCTTGACTGACATAGGATGGAGAATTGTGAATGGACACCAAACTGCGAAACAAAAACCCCCTTCCTGAAAGAAACCTGCGCATAGAGAAGAGTTGTTCTTGTTATTGTGGCTATTTTTGTAATTGTTGTTGCTGCTGCTGCTGTTGCTGTTGCTCTGGCAAACACAGACCAACAAGAAAAACGGACATGTAACTTTTACCTTTCATGCTTTAGGGGGCATAACCTACAATCGACAAATTGTATGCATTTGAACCCTCAACTCACACAGTGAGGAAACCACGAGAAAAGACAAAAAAACAACAGTGGAAAACGGAAAACACTGCCACAAAAACAGGAAAGGCCATAGCAAAACATGGATAAACTGCTCTGGTCACCACAATTGCAAGTGTGGGAGATGGAGAGGCGTCACACCAAAATGCTTGTTCGCCTAGGTGGGTGTTTGTACAAAATGTCCAAAAATGGAATGAATGATAGAAGTGTCCACACCTACCTGTCACTCAAACAATGTCGAAAAATTACATTCAACTCGAGGGAGTTGCGAGGTATTTTCTGAAATTAAAAAAAACAAAAAAAAAACGAAGAAAAACTAAAAACCAAACATTTTTGCATTGCTTACACAAAGTTAGCGAGTATGACGAATGACGAATTGAGGAGGAAAAGAAATTCACTGAGTATTGATTACCGCGTCATACCAGTCCATACTGAAAAATTCGAGTTTAGGGATGCACTTATTGATCAATTTTTTTTTATCATTGAATTAATTTGCCTTGCTATAATTACACAGAACAATTTTTCTCCAAAATATTTTTCAATTAAAATTTTAATAGAATTTTCAAAAATATTCAATTAAAAGTTTATTTAATACAAAAAAATTTTTAAATTAAAATAAAACTCAATCACTTTAATTAATAGTATCAATTCATTTTTTACTTGGATCAATTAATTTTTATACCCTCCACCATAGGATGGGGGTATATTAATGTTGTCATTCCGTTTGTAACACATCGAAATATTGCTCTAAGATCCCATAAAGTATATATATTCTGGGTCGTTGTGAAATTCTGAGTCGATCTGAGCATGTCCGTCCGTCCGTCCGTCTGTTGAAATCACGATAACTTCCGAATGAAACAAGCTATCGACTTGAAACTTGGCACAAGTAGTTGTTATTGATGTAGATCGGATGGTATTGCAAATGGGTCATATCGGTCCACTTTTACGTATAGCCCCCATATAAACGGACCCCCAAATTTGGCTTGCGATTGCTCTAAGAGAACCAAATTTCATCCGATCCGGCTGAAATTTGGTACATTGTGTTAGTATATGGTCTCTAACAACCATGCTAAAATTGGTCCATATCGGTCCACTTTTACGTATAGTCCCCATATAAACGAACCCCCAAATTTGGCTTGCGATTGCTCTAAGAGAAGCAAATTTCATCCGATCCGGCTGAAATTTGGTACATGATGTTAGTATATGGTCTCTAACAACCATGCAAAAATTGGTGCATATCAGTCCACTTTTACGCAAAGCCCCCATATAAACGGACCCCCAAATTTGGCTTGCTCTAAGAGAAGCAAATTTCATCCGATCCGGCTGAAATTTGGTACATGGTGTTAGTATACGGTCTCTAACAACCATGCACAAATTGGTCTACATCGGTCCATAATTATATATAGCCCCCATATAAACCGATCCCCAGATTTGAACTCCGGAGCCTCTTAGAGGAGCAAAATTCATCCGATCCGGTTGAAATTTGGTACGCGGTGTTAGTATATGGTCTCAAATAACCATGCAAAAATTGGTCCATATCGGTCCATAATTATATATAGCCCCTATATAAACCGATCCCCAGATTTGAGCTCCGGAGCCACTTGGACGAGCAAAATTCATCCGATCCGGTTGAAATTTGCAACGTGGTGTTAATATATGGCCGCTAATAAATATGCCAAAATTGGTCCATACCGGTCTATAGTTATATATAGCTGATCCCCAATCACACAAAAATTGGTCCATATCGGTTTATAATCATGCTTGCCACTCGAGCAAAAATAATCTAGCAAAATTTTGTTTCTATAGAAAATTTTGTCAAAATTTTATTTCTATGGAAAATTTTGTCGAAATTTTATTCCTATAGAAAATTTTGTCAAATTTTGTTTCTATAGAAAATTTTGACACAATTTTATTTCTGTAGAAAATGTTGTCAAAATTTTAATTCTATAGAGAATGTTGTCAAAATTTTAAATCTTTTGAAAATTTTGTAAAAATGTTATTCCTATAGAAAATTTTGTTAAAATCGCATTTCTATAGAAAATTTTGTCCAAATTTTACTTCTATAGTAAATGTTGTCAAAATTTTATTTTGTCAAAATTTTATTTCTATAGAAAATTTTGTCAAAATTAATTATATACGTATTTAATCGGCAATTTTAAGTTTAATACACGCAAAGAAAAAAAACGTTTGGAAAACGTGTACGGAAAACGTTTTTCTTTTATTAGAGCTTTTTGAATTGCTTCGAAAATTTTAAACTTTTATCACCAAAAAAATTCGTTTGTTACAAAATTTTTATTTTTTCAATAAAAAAAGTTATTTTTGAAACAACAGCACATTCCATTTCGTTTATATCAAACACTGTTCTTTTCTGACTTTAGGTCTTTAATAAGACACATTTTACAGTTCAAAATTTAATATACTACAATGTAATGTTGAACATTTTTTCGGAATCTTCCGAACATATCTGGAATATATGTAAAAAAAAAACAAAAAAACTTTGGCCGAAGCAGGGATCGAACCCACGACCCTTGGCATGCAAGTCGGACGTAGCAACCACTGCTCCACGGTGCCAAACTAAATGTTTGTTTCTGTTAAATAAACTTTGTTTATTCGGTTCGTGGGCGCCGCAAGCTATGCTATATAAATATAACTTATAGGATATTTATCTATTGATGACCATAACAGGTACATAGCTCAGTGGTTAGTGTGTTGGATTACAAAGTGCATGGTCCGCGGTTCGATTCTCCGTCCAGGCGAAAGGTAAAAAAATTTTAAAAATGTATAAAATCGTATAATTTCTTCTACATTGTTGGTATTACAAGAAAAAGGTGTTAAGAACTAAAAAATCTCGTGGATGTGAGAAAGATGTGAGGGAAAATGCAATTAGCAAGAAAACAATGTTTTTTTTAGTTGTTTTTACATCCTGGAAAAGAATAAACGTTTATCACAAAAAGTATATACTTTTCTTCCAAATACACTTCCTTACAGCGAAAAGCAAATGAGAAACGAACTTTGTTTGTCTAAAATTTCGTTTGGGAGGAAAGAATTATTTTTTTGTGTGTATATACCACGTATGGACTACGTGGTATATATTACGATATTAGGAAGTTTTAAGATACCTTGTCATCGGTAAAAGTTACCGCAACCCAAGTAATTCGATTGTGGATGGCAGTCTTCAGTAGAAGTTTCCACGCAATCCATGGTGGAGGGTACATAAGCTTCGGCCTGGCCGAACTTACGGCCGTATATACTTGTTTTTTGTTGACTTTTAATAAATTGTTTAATTTTTTAAAATAGTGAACCCACCAGGAAGAAAAGTTTCGGTTAATTTTAGAAAATTTTGAATATTTTTAGAAAAGTTTAACTAAACGGTATTACTAACGCTGGCATCACGCCGATATTACAAAAATAAGTAAATATTTTTCGACAAATTCAAGAAAATTTATTAGACATAATTAAGTTTTTTCACTTGTTAAAGAAAATTTTGTAGTTTGAGGAAAAAATTGGAGTTCAAAATTGCAGGAATGTCTTTAGTGACATACGAAGTTCATGATGGGTGCATTTGTAGTAAAACTTACAAATTCAGGGAAATAATGAACTATGTTGTGAGAAATACGAATTTAGTAAATCTTAATGCTGAATTTCTATATAATTTTTCCCGTTTTTTAATTAATTTAACTAACGTACTTAAAAAACTATTAGAGTAAAAGATACTTTCTCCAAACATAATAATTCCATGAACTACAATAAAGTTAAATTGGCTTTAGTGAAATAGAGAGTTCACTTTTTTTTTGAGTGTTGATAAACATGTAATGCAATAAAGTAAAACGCTTCATTGGAATGTTTATGGTCTGCGCCCAAAATGTGTCTACCCACACCCAGAGAAAGAATATGATCACCCCGAACATGTTTTATTAGCAAAATGTTATTTTTGGACGGTGAACATGGAACATGTTAGCCCCAACCATTTTATTTTCTCCAAAATTATGTATTTGATTTCGGCGACCATGTATATGTTTGGCGAGAAAACAACATTTTTGCGATAAAAATGTTGAAAAATAACATTTTGCTTTTGAAATAAGTTTCTTCTCTGCGTGCTGGACTTTTAATTCGATTGTGGAAATTCTATTTTTTTTTTTAGTGACTGCATTCCCTAATAGCATGACCTGAAAAAGAATTATTTCTTTGAGAAAAACTACATAGGAGGATTTGTTTATATATTACTGCTACAATATTATATTGCAAAGTCCTAAACAAAAAGAAAATTGCATGGATTTCTGGTCGACCAGACCATTCCATGGGGATTTGAAATTATTGTCTTATCATTTTGGAGGTTATTTTCCTTGTCATGACAATTGTATTTTGGATATGAATCAGCTTTGTCTCTAGCAATATCAATATGATTTGCCAATTGTTCGATGACCTAAGACATTTGTAATAATGAAATGATTTCAAGATACTCAAAATGTGAAATCTAAATTAAAACAAGTGAGAAAATGTTAGGATTTGGACAAATTTGCTGGGATTTCAAAGATGGTAGTAGATGACCATTGACCAGGGCTGTGGAGCCGGAGTCGGAGTCTGAAGATTTAGCTGGAGTCGGAGTCTATAAATTTTGCTCGACTCCGACACCGCCCAAACCTGAATTTTAAAAACACTTTATATTTTTGTAACTAAACATATATTTACGAATATTTTATTCAATTGAATTCTTCAATCGATTAATGACTGTAATTAACTCGGTTCGAGAACCCCATAATTTTTGATAATTATCACAAATTTTTACTGAAAGTCGTTCGTTTCACCAAACAGCCATCCAAAGAGAACCCGAGAGAGACTACATTTGACAGTTATGAGATAGTGAAATTGCAAGCGTTCAGGTTAGGTTAGATTCGTCTGCACCCAAAGAAAAAATACTTTCCTAAGGAACGAAATTTTATTTTATGTTTTATTTGCTTCTAAAAAAATGTTTAGCGTCAAAAGAAATCTTCGTTTGTCTAAAATTTCGTTGCTCAGAAAAGATAGCTCTTCTTTCAGTGTGGTGATACCAAAAGGTCAACAATTTTTCGCCAGCCTGAGTCCGTCTGTTGAAATCTCGCTAACTTCCGAACGAAACAAGCTATCGACTTGAAACTTGGCACAAGTAGTTGTTATTGATGTAGGTCAGATGGTATTGCAAATGGGCCATATCGGTTCTCTTTTACGTATAGCCCCCATATAAACGGACCCCCAAATTTGTCTTGCCGATCCTCTAAGAGAAGCAAATTTCATTCGATCCGCCTGACATTTTGTACATGGTGTTAGTATATGGTCTCTAACAACCATGCAAAAATTGGTCCACAACGGTCCATAATTATATGTAGCCCCCATATAAATTGGCTAATGAAATCAATTAATTTTTTCATCAATTATTTTTTTATGTCCAATTAAAACTGTGATTGATACTATCATTTTCGTGATTGAAGACATTTCAATTAAAAAAGTAATTGGATCAAAAAATTACGTGATTGAATCAGAAAAAAATGTGTGCACTATCACACGTGAATTCTATCACGATTACCTTTATATCAGAATGCAAAAAAAATGATTTTGTAAGCTTGTAAACAATAAAATAAACTGTCACTGGAATCATATAAGCCAGCCTGTATATCTGGTTCCGGTCGACTTTCTTTCTCTCTTCTTTATTTGTCAATCGTAAAGTTTATTTCAATTTCGACATTGTTTCTTTCGTGAAAAAAATCTACAGTTTTATTTATTCTTATGGAAACATTTCCTATAATCCAAGCGATAACATACACTTCAATGATTCTGACTACACTTTGACAAAAAACAAAAACCGGCAACAGTCCATAAAACTTACAACATAAACTCCCAGATAAGTGATGAGTGACTAGGTTAACTTACACAACTCAGTATTCACTGCCAACATATGCATAGACTCGTATATCACCATAGCAGAGTAGAAGAGGGAACTTAACAACCCGTACCTCCTTTAAGCTCTCTTAAGACAAAGTTCATATTTCCGTTGAAGAGTTTAGTTCGTTTTTTTTTTGTCCCCCAGCACCCATGCCTTTGTAAGTCATCTCCTGTTTGTCTTGTTTGAGAAAACTCTGGATAAAAACTTTATTTCTTCATTTGTTGTTGTTTTGATTTTTCTGGATTCTTGGGCTACTACTGCCGACGGACAACGGAAGTCTCCAGTTGACCAATGATGGCAAATTCATACACATGTTGGTTGGTATTAACTTTTGGTCAACGACTTTTTCAAGTATACAACGAAAAAGTTTTCGTTTCCATTGCCGGTCACTTGAGGGTTAATAATTGCATTTTTAGTGAGTTGGAAAAGTTTGTTTTTTGTTTTGTCTCAGGGCTGGTATAAGTGTCAGTTGAAATATTTGAGGTTTAGAGAGTTTTTCTTAGTAATTTGTTTAAAGTTGAACTTATTTTTATCTACACTTTTTTTATTTATTTTTTCTTGTCTTCTTTACTCCCCCACGATTGGCATTTGAGGAAAAAAAATATTTTGCATATCTCTAGCACAATTTTAAGAATTTATGGGTGTTTGCAAGCAATGACACACTCCTATGGCAAAAATTGGAAGTCCTGGCTTGGCATGCGACCGGGTTTTGTGTGTGTGTGGTTGGTATGCCTCTTATATCCGTTAAGGATGCTGGCGTTCAAAATGACAGGAAACTTAAATAACATGAGCCGTTTGCCTTGACTTCCGTTTTCCATGTTCCATGGTTTACGTTTCGTCCTCGAGATATTCCGTTCAGGCATTGAGGTTTGGAGTATCTGCAGCTTGTAGTTTAGTTCGATTTCATTTGGCCTTTCCCATTGCAGCCAGGGTGGAGTAATTTTTTTTTTGCTGTTGTTTGCTTTAAAATGTTGTCTTTGTAATCGTATGCTTTAAAGGTGTGTTTGCCGGTATTTTCTTGTTTTTTTTTTTCTTTGTGAATTTTTCATTTTCCCTATTCTTTATTATGCATTGAGAAAATATTTTATTTTTTTCCCGCACAAGAGTGAGGGTTTACCGCTGCTTAGACATGGATATTTATGCAGTTTTCGCATTTGACTGGTTTTTCATTTATGGAGAAAAATTAATTTTGTAACCGGTTTCAAAAGGTCTCCATTTGGAATACAAAGAAAAATGGAATATTATAAATACCTAAAAGCTAAATTGTCCATTGAAATAAAATTTTGACAAAAATTTTCTATAGACATAAAATTTTGACAAAAATTTCTATAGAAATAATATTTTAACAACATTTTCTATAGAAATAAAATTTTGACAAAATGTTCTATTGAAATAAAATTTTCACAAAATTTTCTATACACATAAAATTTTGACAAAATTTTCTATAGAAATAAAATCTTAACAAAATTTTCTATAGAAAAAAATTTGAAGAAATTTTCTATAGAAACAAAATTTTGACACAAATTTCTGTAGAAATAAAATATTAAGAAATTTTTCTATAGAGGTGAAATCTTGACAAAAAATTTTGACAACATTTTCTATAGAAATACAATTTTGACAAAATTTTCTATAGAAATAAAATTTTGACAAAATTTTCTATAGAAATAAAATTTTGACAAAATTTTCTATAGAAATAAAATTTTGACAAAATTTTCGATAGAAATAAAACTTTGGGAAATTTTTCTAAAGACATAAACTTTTTACAATAATCCCTATAGAAATAAAATTTTGACAAAATTTTCTTTTGAAATAAAATTTTTAGAAAATAGAACAATTTGTCCAATTTTTATTTCTATAGACAATTTTTTCAAAATTTTAAGTCTATAGAAAATTTTGTGAACATTTTATTTCTTTTTTGCGAAAATTTTGTCAAAATTTTCTATAGAAATAAAATTTGGACAAAATTTTCGATAGACATAAAGTTGTGACAAAATTTTCTATAGAAATAAAATTTTTCAAAAAAAATCTATAGAAATAAAATTTTGACAACATTTTCTATAGAAATAAATTTTGACAAAATTTTCTATAGAAATAAAATTTTACAAAATTTTCTATAGAAATAAAATTTTGACAAAATTTACTATAGAAATAAAATGTTGATAAAAAGTAAAATTTTGACAGAATTTTCTATAAAAAGTAAAATTTTGAAAATAATATTTTTAAAAATTTTTCTATTGAAAGAAAATTTTGACAAAATTTTCTATAGAAATAAAATTTTGACAAAATTTACTATAGAAATAAAATGTTGATAAAAAGTAAAATTTTGACAGAATTTTCTATAAAAAGTAAAATTTTGACAAAATTTTCTTTAGATATAAAATTTTGGCAAAATTTTCTATGGAAATAAAATGTTGACAAAATTTTTTATAGAAATGAAAGTTTGACAAAATTTTCTATAGGAATAAAATTTTGACAAAATTTTCGATAGAAATAAAATTTTGACAAACTTCAATAGAACTAAAATTTTAATAAAATTTTCAATGGAAGTAAAATGTTGACAAAATTTTTTATAGAAATAAAATTTTGACAAAATTTTCTATAAAAAGTAAAATTTTGACAAAATGTTCTATAGAAATAAAATATTGACAAAATTTTCTATAGAAAAAATTTTTAAAAACATTTTCTATAGAAATAAAATTTTGGCAAAAATTTTCTATATAAAACAAAATTTTCCATAGAAATATAATTTTGACAAAATTTTCTATAGAAATAAAATTTTGGCAAAATTTTCTATAGAAATAAAATTATTACAAAATTTTCTTCAGAAATAAAATTTTGACAAAATTATCTATAGAAATAAAATTTTTACAAAATTTTCTATACAAATAAAATTTTAACAAAAATTTCTATAGAAAAAAAAACTTTTGGCAAACATTTTCTATAAAAATAAAATTTTGGCAAATATTTTCTATATAAAATAAAATTTTCTATAGAAATAAAATTTGGACAAAATTTTCGATAGAAATAAAATTTTGACAAAATTTCCTATAGAAATAACATTTTAACAAAATTTTCTAAAGACATAAAATTTTGACAATATTCGCTATAGAAATAAAATTTTGACTAAATTTTCTATAGAAATAAAATTTTGCCAAAATTTTTTATGGAAATAAAATGTTGACAAATTTTTTTATAGATAATAAATATAATAAATAAAATTTTGGCAAAAATTTTCTATATAAAATAAAATTTTCCATAGAAATATAATTTTGACAAAATTTTCTATAGAAATAAAATTTTGGCAAAATTTTCTATAGAAATAAAATTATGACAAAATTTTCTTCAGAAATACAATTTGGACAAAATTATCTATAGAAATAAAATTTTGACAAAATTTTCTATAGAAATAAAATTTTAACAAAATTTTCTAAAGACATAAAATTTTGACAATATTCGCTATAGAAATAAAATTTTGACTAAATTTTCTATAGAAATAAAATTTTGCCAAAATTTTCTATGGAAATAAAATGTTGACAAAATTTTTTATACACAAAATTTTCTACAAAAAGTAAAATTTTGACAAAATTTTCTATAAAATAAAATTTTGGCAAAATTTTCTTTAGATATAAAATTTTGCAAAAGTTTTCTATGCAAATAAAATGTTGACAACATTTTTTATAGAAATGAAAGTTTGAGAAGATTTTCCATAGGAATAATTTTGTCAAAATTTTCTATAGGAATAAAATGTTGACAAAATTTTCTATAGAAATAAAATTTTGACAAAATTTTCTATAGAAATAAAATTTTAACAAAATTTTCTATAGAAATAAAATTTTAACAAAATTTTCAAAATACATACATTTTTGACAATATTCGCTATAGGAATAAAATTTTGACAAAATTTTCTATAGAAATAAAATGTTGACAAAATTTATAGAAATAAAATTTTCACAAAATTTTCTATAGAAATAAAATTTTCACAAAATTTTCTATAGAAATAAAATTTTGACAAAATTTTCTATAGAAATAAAATTTGGACAAAATTTTCGATAGAAATAAAATTTTGCAAAAATTCTCTATATTCTCTTCTATAGAATTTTGACAAACTTTTCTATAGAAATACAATTTTTACAAAATTTCTATAGAAATAAAATTTGGACAAACTTTTCGATAGAAATAAAATTTTGCAAAAATTCTCTATAGAAATAAAATTTTGAAAAAATTTTATAAAGACATAAAATTTTGACAATATTCGCTATAGAAATAAAATGTTGACAAAATTTTCTATAGAAATAAAATTTTGCCAAAATTTTCTATGGAAATGAAATGTTGACAAAATTTTTTATAGAAATGAAAGTTTGAGAAAAAGTTCTGTAGAAATAAAATGTTGATAAAATTTTCTATAGAAATAAAATTTTGAGAAAATTTTCTATAGAAAGTAAATTTTGTCAAAATTTTCTATAGAAAGAAAATTTTGTCAAAATTTTCGATAGAAATAAAATATTGACAAAAATTTAAAAAAAAATCTTACACATCGGCCCAAGCAACTGAAATTTTGATACCTCAATTAGAGTGGCAAAAGTGCTTCGACAATTGGTTCGAACGCATTGAAAAGTGTATTGATCTTAATAGGGAATATTTTTAAAAACAATAATATTTGTTTTTGTTCGATAATCCCGAAAGGCAACCCTCATATTTGCAATGTACTGGTATCAGTCTTTGGCTTTTCCATCATACATACACCCTTGCCGAATCCCAAAGTTCTGACCTTCCGGAGATCTACTCCTCTTTATATTTATCGTATGATTGGTAGGAGTTTCAAGCTCTTTTTTGAATACTCCACAAAGGTGGAGTATATCCCCACAACGCTCAAAGCGACTCGTCCATATAAAGCATGTGGGGTGCAAGATTGGTATCCACCTTAGATAATTCATGGGGTCTAAATGTTCATACTGTTTCGAAAAGTAAGCACATATTTTAAGAGTGTCATGACATATGGAAAGACTAAATCTAACTTTGGAGGATTATCGCTTTTGGGATGGATTCAACGGTAAAAATCAAAATTTTTTATTGTAATCCTACACCAAAAAAAGTTTTCCTGGATCTTAGCCAAAGATGCCGTTTCATTAAAATATTGGAATTTTTAGGGAGCTATCTATCTTTAGCTCTAAGCTTTATAAAGTTGGAATTTACATACAGATACAGATCAATTTTATCGAATTTTTATTCTCCTTTTACGGTATAATATACCATATATAATATATAAAGGTATTAACGTACAATTTATACCAGGTAATTTAAAGTTAACAAAACACGTTATCTTAACTTAAAAAATAAACTTTAAATAAAGATGCAAAGTCCTCAAAGGAGCCTACATTACAGGTTTTTTATCTTTAGTCTAATCTCAGCTAATTTTAAAATTATTCCATTAAAGAAAAACGAGTGTTTCTTTATTTTAAGAAAATTTCGTCTTAATTCAATTACATACGAATTTAAAGTTAGGACACGGTATTGAAAAAATTTTTAAAAGTAATAATCGAATTTCAAAATTCTACATCTCCAATTTTCTTTTGCATACCATTTTCTAAGATACTGCGTTAGCATTAGGTAGAACATTCATAGGATATTTTTATGGACTTTTAAGATGTCAACAGACACACAAATTGTCTATCAGCCATAAAAAGTCGTTTGTAATGAAGTCTGGCAAAATTTATAGATTTTTGCCACCTTGCTCTCGCAACCAACATCCGCCATGAGATTCAGGTGTGCTTTGGTTTTTTTTGTTCTTTTTACTTTGTCCCCATTAAAGTGTAAAGAATGCCATTGAATTATAGTTAAATCGTAAAGAACGTCTTTATTTAAATAGCATTATTTTTATTGGTTGTTCGGTCGAATATATTTATGAGTTTTGGATATTTTGTTCTTTTTTTTTTAAGAAATAATGGCTTTAAAGTATGTACTTCTTTTTATAATAGAATAAAGAAATATTTAAAATTTTATATTGGCTATTTATATTACGATATTAATGCCCTTTTTATTATTTTTTATTTTCTTTTCAGCTGATAATGCCATAAGTGAGTAAAAAAACGCATTTAATTTTTTTTATTGATAAAAAGAAACCAATTGGCTTAACAGATATTTAAGAAATATTGCATTCATTTTATGAATTAATAGTAGATTTGCAAAATGAAATTTTTGAAAATTTATAATTTATTCACAACATATGACATATATAGGAAATAAGTAAATGTATCAGTTTAAAAAAATAAGTTTAAAAATGTGTGCGGAATTTTTTTATTCGTAATATTGAAAATTTGTAATATTTTCAATTATATGCACCATTAGAAAGGACAACACGTTTGTCATTCCATCGTTACACAGAAAAAAATTAAATTTAAATTATTCCTATTGCAAAACAGCAATTTTTATTTATTTTAACTTTATTTTATTTTTTAAACTAAAGGTTAGATTTTTTCTTATATTAATTATTTTTGCTTACTTAAATTACATGTTTCTAAAAATGGGGAAAAAAGTTTTATACAAATGAAATTCACAAAAAATTAAAAAAAAGGAATTTTTTCCTTCTCTTAAGGTTTTGGTATTGATTCCGAGTCAAAGATGCAGTTTCTTTAAAATAAAGCAGTTTTTAGCGACTAATAAAATTAAAATTAGGATTCAGATCTCATTTATCGAATTTTCTTTTCGCGGTATATCAATAAAGTAAATCACGCACAAACAAATGCCAAATTATAATGGATACCTCAAAATAAAAAATGTTTTCTTACTTCAAAAAAAAAAACAAAACTTTAAACCAAAGATGCTAAGTCCTAAAACTAAGTTTTAGCATACATTTGTAGCTTGTTTATTTAAAATGTAAAGATTCAATGTTTCAGTTAATTTAAGGACAATTACTGTAAATCAAAAATGTGTTTCCTTACTTTAAGGAAATTTTGCCTTAGTTGAAAGACATACAACGCCGGGACATAAATTTCCAAATTTGGTGTCCTAAACTTAATAAAAAAAATTTATTTGAACAATAGATTATAATCTTTTTTTAATTTCAATATTAAAAAATGTCCTTAATATTTTGTAAATTTAGGTTGCATAATCTTTAATACCACCTAAAATTTAGGTTGCATAATCTTTAATACCACCTAAATATTTTTTTCAGTGCAGCATCGAAATTTTTTCTGAAAAGATCTCTTGGTTGAGCTGGTTGTCCAGGGTAAACAAACGTGGCACCCATCGCACGCCCAAAATTTTCCAAATATCCCTCTCTACAACAATCCAATATTTAGATTTTTAGTGCTTTACACTGAACTAAAAAACGTTTGCGCGATTCCAAAAATTTTGTCTTTCATTTAAGGATTTTGGTATTGGTTCCAAGCCAAAGAAGCGGAATTTGAAAATCTTTTCATCATATGGTATTATTAAATTCATATCCGATTTCAAGTATGAATTATGCCTTGGTTTAAGTTAAAAGTCCTAAAACTAAAGTCCCAAAAGACATATCCTAGATTTAAATACATTTTAGCTATATACTGCATAAAAAAGTAAGTTAATATAAAGAATTAAGCAGCCTAAATTTAATTTATAGAATTTTTTCCTTAAAATAAGGAAATTTTAATAAAAATAAAATTAATGATCTTTCCTTGTCTTTAAAATAAATTCCTAAAAGACGTATCCTAGATTTAAATACGTTTTAGCTTTATACTGCATAAACAAAATAAGCTAATATGAAGAATTAAGCAGCCTAAATTGTAGAATACACGATATTAAGGAAAAATTTATTTAAAATAAGAAAATTTTAATTAAAATAAAGTTCATGATCTTTCCTTCATTAATCTATAATCTTTAATTTAGGACACGAATCTTAGAAATTTGCGTCACTTCGTTAAAGCCGAATATCAACGATGTAAGACAAATTTTCTTTAAAGTAAAGAAAGACCTTTTATATTTAAGGAAAGAATCTTTAAACTGACATAGGTTTAAAGGCAGATAGCTCCCCAAAAAATGGCTAATTTCTAATGAGGCAGCATCTTTGGCTCGGAATCAATACCAAAGTCCTTAACCCTTTCGACCCTAAAGTTGCCTGTGGGCAACTTTTTGTGTTTTGAGACTCACTGTCAGCGTTGTTTTTGCTTTTGTTCATAAAACTGTAACGGTATCGAAAGCTACAAGTGTTCTCTTCAAGTTGAATGAAAAATCAGCTAATTTGGTTGTCAATTAGCAAAAAAATTTTCATTAATACGCACGTACCTCAAGAAAAAAATATTTGCGAATTTAAAAAGAGGTTTTTATACATGTGACTTTTTTCAAAAATTACAACTAAAATGTTGAAAGTTTTTATTAAATCTATTGTAGTACATGTCAAATAAAATATTTCTGGAAGTCAAATCTTAGAATTACAAAAAACAACAGATGAGAAATTTTTAAAATTGAAAAGTTGCCTGTGGGCAACTTTGGGCAATTGTGGTAGTAAAATTACATATTTTTGAACATAAGGCCTGGAGAAAATGGTTTAAAAAACAATGATTTTGAAAAAAATTTGAACTTCAATTGGGATGTCCCAGTGACGAGAAATGCGGCGATGATGTGGAAAACATATCTGTTGTGCAGTGGGGAATTTGGAAGGAATCGTAAAAAGGGAGGAAGCCACTTCTTCGCAACATACTAGTGGATTAACACGAATATTGACGCTTTATAATACTTTAGTTTTTTACACCGCCAGTTAAATTGACATGGGTTAAAAACAAAAAAAAAAACAAAACCTTTTCGTGAGTCACGCGTGATTCACGCGAAGCCGTGAATGAAATTTAAACGAAATCTCGTGAATATGCGTGAACGGGATTAAAGAAAAATGTGTGGCGCGTGAGCGTGAGTAAACATCAAATTGTGTTCATGATTGTGAGTGAGTAAACTTTCTCCGAAGTCACGCTCCCGATAAAAATTTACTTTCACGATCCAACCC
Organism: Haematobia irritans; assembly: GCF_050003625.1. Taxonomy (NCBI): domain Eukaryota; kingdom Metazoa; phylum Arthropoda; class Insecta; order Diptera; family Muscidae; genus Haematobia; species Haematobia irritans. The sequence continues at coordinate 173,131,048 of NC_134397.1, read as the reverse complement.
ACCCTTACGATCCAACTTACGCTTAAGATAAAATTAACGTTAACGATAAAATTCATGTTCACGATAAAATTCACACTCACGGTAAAACAGACACAAAAAGTCATAATCACGAACAAATTCACGTTCACGATTAAATTCAAGCTCACCGATTTTAATCACCCTTACTTATTTAATCACGCTTAAGATTTCAATAGCGTGTGTCACGAGAAATTTCGTTAATTACCAGAATTTTATTGAGCCACGAAAATTGTCGTGTTCCGAAAATATTCGTGTTCCGAATATTTGTCGTGAATCGTGCGAAAGCGTGAGACATAAACGTTGTTCATGTGTGATCGTGCGCGAGCATGACTTTTCATTTCCTGATTTCATTTCGTGACCCTGAATTCCTACCCACATGGCGTATTTCTTCGTGAATGTGTTTGAGCGTGATTGAAATTCCACTCACGCGCACATCTAAGTATATATTTACTGTAAAATAAAAAAAAAATTAACAAAAATCTAATAAAACGTAATACGTCTATCATTACAAAACAAACTATTTTGTAGTCACAATTGCCCAAAGTTGCCCACAGGCAACATTCTCTACCGCCTAAACGAATGGGCGTGGCGACCCCAAATTTTGGCTAGACGCTTCTTAAATGACTTCAACATGATTAAAAGTAAAAAAAATTAGCGATACCTATAAAAATTCGGGGTCGAAAGGGTTAAGGAAATATCAAAGTTTTTGGAACCAATTGTTTTTTATGAGTGATTAGTCAAGTTACAAAAAATCATCGAATTTAAGGACGATGTCAATACCAGGGCTGTGGAGCCGGAGTCGGAGTCTTGGCTAAACCAAATTTTTTAAAACACTTCACATTTTTGTAACTAAGCAAGTTTTTACGCAAATTAGTTTCCATTGCGTTATTCATTTGATCAATGTACAGCATGATTGTAAATGAAAATCAACTTCCAATTACGGCTATCTTTTTATGTTTCCTAGCCCATCTGCTAGGGCCTGGATCGATCCATTTTAATACCCGAAATATATATATTTTTTTTTAATTTTATTTTAAGGCCATATACATATGTGGAATATTGACAGAAATTTTTTTCAACGTTGTTTTTTTATAGAAAATTTTGTCAAAATGTTATTTCTATAAAAAGTTTTGTCAAAATTTTATTTCTATAGCAAATTTTGTCAAAATTTTATTTCTATAAAAAATTTATTCAAAATTTTTTTCTATAGATATATATATTTCTATTGATATTTTATTTCTATAAAAACTTAAGTCAAAATTGTTTTTCTATAGAAAATTTTGCCAAAATTTTATAGTAATAGATTTTTTATTAGAAAATTTGGTCAAAATTTTATTTCTATAGAAAATTTTGCCAAAATTTTATATTAATAAACTTTTTTATTAGAAAATTTTGTCAAAATTTAATTTCTATAGAAAATTTAGTCAAAATTTTGTTTCTGTAGAATATTTTGCAGAATTTTATGTACTACACAAAAATTTTTCTAAAATTGTATTTTTATTGATACATTTTTCAAAATTTTATTTCTATAAGAAAAAATTGTCAAATTTTATTTCTATAGCAAATTTTCTCAAAAATTTTTTTTCTTACTGATGCTCACTGCTATAAAAAATGTATTCGAAATTTTATTACTATAGAAATATTTGTTTCTATATAAAATTTTGTCAAAATTTTATTTCTATAGAAAATTTAGTTAAAATTTTGTTTCTATAAAATATGTTATTTTGCAAAATTTTATTTCTATAGAAAATTTTGCAAAATTTTGTTTGCTACACATTTTTTTAATTGTATTTCTATTGATAACTTTTTCAAACTTATCTTTCTATAAAAATGTTTGCCAAATTTCATTTCTATAAAAATTTTATTCAAAATTTTATTTCTAAATATTTGGTCAAAATTTGATTTCTATAAAAAATTTTGCCAAAATTTTATTTCTATAAAAAATTTTGCCAAAATTTTATTTCTATAGAAAATTTAGTCAAAATTTTGTTTCTGTAGAAAATTTTGCAAAATTTTATTTACTAGACAAACATTTTGCCAAAATTGTATGCTCACTGCTAAGTCGAAAACTTGTAGAAATAACTCAAATTTTCAAAATTTTCAATGAATGAATCATAAATGCATTTTTGCGAAATTGTCTAAACAATTATAAATATTTCCCAAATATTGCCCAAGATTTTGTAGAAGTCTGATTTGAGATTTTATCAAAATGTAGATCTAAATACAAAGTTGTGCAGAGTATATTATAATCGGCCCGCCCGACTTTAGACTTTCCTTGCATTTTTATTTTTTGTTAAAATTGTGTTACGTCCCATAACGTTAGATTTAAATTTTAAGTACATAGATTTTGTGGAAGTATATACAATTTAGTCTAAATCGATTCAGATTCAAATTCATGCATATGGGAATATAAACCTTTATATAGCTCGCAACAAATTTAAAGGATTTGAGATAGATCAATAATTTTGGTCCACAAATACATATACTGTTGGTATCTTCTCATATTATGATGGGTATTTATAGCATTATTTTATTTATTAAACATTGCCGTAAATTTGAAATATACACGCAAAGAAAAAAAACGTTTGGAAAACGTGTACCGAAAACGTTTTTCTTTTGTTAGAGTTTTTTGAATTGCTTCGAAAAGTATACACTTTTATCACCAAAAAAATTCGTTTGTTACACAATTTTTATTTTTTCAATAAAAAGAGTTATTTTTGAACCAACAACACAGCCCATTTCGTTTATATCAAACACTGTTCTTTTCTGACTTTAGGTCTTTAATAAGACACATTTTACAGTTCATAGTAAAAATTTAATATAGTAGAATGTAATGTTGAAAATTTTTTCGGAATCTTCCGACCATATCTGGAATATATGTAAAAAAAAAAAAAACTTTGGTCGAATCAGGGATCGAACCCACGACCCTTGGCATGCAAGTCCGACGTAGCAACCACTGCTCCACGGTCCCAAACTAAATGTATTTTTCTGTCAAATAAACTTTGTTTAATCGGCTCGTGGGCGCCGCAAGCTATGCTATATTAATATAACTTATATGGATAATTAGCTATTGATGACAATAACAGCTACGTAGCTCAGTGGATAGTGTGCTGCCTTACAAATTGCATGGTCCGCGGTTCGATTCTCAGTCCAGGCGAAAGGTAAAAAAAATTTAAAATTTATAAAATCGTATAATTTCTTCTACATTGTTTGTATTACAGAAAAAGGTGCTAAGAACTAAAAAACTTCGTGGAAGTGAGAAAGATGTGAGGGAAAATGCAATTAGTCAGAAAAAAATTTTTTCAGTTAGTCTTTATGAAATTGCTTTTACATCCTGGAAAAGAATAAACGTTTATCACAAAAAGTATATACTTTTCTTCCAAATACACTTCCTTTCAACGAAAAGCAAATGAGAAACGAACTTTGTTTGTCTAAAATTTCGTTTGGGAGGAAAGAATTATTTTTTTGTGTGTAGAGTTCAATTGGCATCTAAAGTGCAATTAAGACCTTTTTTGCACACATAAATAAATACGATACTTTATATCGATCCACTTACGGTACCCCCACAATAGAACTACAAATTAGTAAAATGAGATTTAGTTATTTTACCCGGAGTCGGAGTCGAGCTGATGAAAAATGCTGGAGTCGGAGTCGAGCAAAATTGGCTCGACTCCACAGCTCTGGTCAATACTATTGAATACTTGTTCCCAATTTTGTATAACAAATTGACCTCAATAGAATTTTGTTTTATGTGATGCTACCAATTAAAGGAGGAGATTCCTAAATTGGTCTTTTTTACTTTTATATCTGGCGGCGATGCTAAGTGCTTATTGAATCCCTCTCGTATTACTGATCGTCTTCATTTTACTTTTTCTTTTATATAAGGCAGTAAATATATGAACAATCATGCATCATGCAACTTTTGGGTGTGGATAGTTACCATCATTTGGTTCCCATTGCGGCTTACGCGACTTTTTAAAATTTGAAAAGTTTTTTTTTTTTTGGAAAATGCTTAAGGCTACGACTTTGTGCAATTAAGATAAAATATTTTTACCTGAATTAAATTAAGTAGCAAAGCACAAAACTTTTTTTCTGTATATAAAATAAAATGGCTCCCATGTTTGAAGTTCCGTGAATATCTTTGTGATTGTCATTGTTGTTGTTGTTGTTATTTTTCTTTATGTAGATTTATTTCGGGTGGTTAAAAACAAGCCACCAAAATGACGTGTTTCAAACGCAAGAACTTTATATCACCGAAGAATACAAAAAAATATTCAACAATTTTGTGGAAAAAGAGCTCTACGGAAACACGCCAATTTTATTTATTATTTTCTCTTGGTTCCTTCTTCGAAACTGACCAAAACAGTGATGAATACGAAAAAAAAAATAAATTTGCTTCCTCCAGAATTTGGGGGCTACCATTATTATTGGTTTAGTGGTGGTGGTTGTTTTCTCGTTGTTATTTTCATTGCTCTTTAATTTACCATTTGGTTGAACACGAAATGGCCAAATACACCAGAAAAAACACGAACAAACTCACGCAATTCTAGGGGGTTTTCACATCAAGTGAAAAAAGTACTTCCATACCAAATAATTATGTACAATATAATTTGAAATGTGATGAACTAGGAAATAATAATATAAAGAGGTCTTGGAAAAAGTTCCCAAATGTTGGAATTGGATTATATCGCGATTTATTTTCGTGTCCAATTGATGGCCATCAACGTGAATCGACGTTCAGACTCGGCTGTAAGATCCAATGGCAATGAGCTTAACATAGAATTGAGCAGTACTCATTGATAAGAGAGAAGTTAACCAACTGTGGTTCTGATATATACTTAGTCTACAAAAAATATAACATATTGAAAATATTAATTTATTTATGAATATTTCGAATATTATCGATATAATTGGTCCAACACACAAACATTTTTTCCCCCGAATGATATTATGTCAAGCACAGTGGTTCAACGTACTCTAAATTTTTAACTATCCTAAAAATCCTTTCTCCCGAATGATACTTACGTCAAGCACAGTGGGTTTTCCCCAGGAACGGGATTCCGGAAATTTTCGAGATTTTACAATACACCCGCTTTCCCGGGAGTTTTACAATATTTCACATAAAATTTTACTACCACTACAATTAAAGTAAACTACAATTTCTTGAAAATTTTTATTTATTCTACCAAAAGTAGTCGATTTTTTACTGTTTGTTAGATTGTTTGAATTCTTGATGTCTTGGTAGATTTTGCAAAATATACCTCTCCAACTAAGAGGTGCATCAATATTCTATAGAAATAAAATTATGACAAAATGTTCTATGGAAATAAAATTTTGACAAAATTTTCTATAGAAATCAAATTTTGACAAAATTTTCTATAGGCATAAAATTTTGAAAAAAATTGCTATAGAAATAAAGTTTAAAAAAAATTCAGCAAATTTTATAGAGAAATAACATTTTGACAAACGTTTCTAAAGAAATATAATTTTGATAAAATTTTCTGTAAATATACAATTTTGGCAAAATTTTCAATAGAAATAAAAATTTGACAAAATTTTCTATAGAAATAAAATTAAAAAACAATTTTATAGAAATAAAATTTTGACGAAATTTTCTATAGAAATAAAGTTTTGACGAAATTTTCTATAGAAATAAAATTTTGACAAAATTTTCTATAAAAATAAAATTTAAAAAAAATTCTATAGAAATAAAATTAATCCATAGAAATAAAATCTTGACAAAAATTTCTATATAAATAAAATTTTGACTAATTATTCTATAGAAATACATTTTTGACAAAATGTTCTATAGATAAAATTTTGACAAAAATTTCTATACAAATAAAATTTTGACAAACGTTTATAAGAAATGTAATTTTTGACAAAATTTTCTATACATTTGAAATTTTTAAAAAATTTTCTATAGATTTGAAATTTTGACAAATATTTCTATAGAAATAAAATTTTAACAAACGGTTCTAAAGAAATATAATTTTGACAAAATTTTGTATAGAAATAAAATGGTGACAAAATATTCTATGGAAATAAAATCTTGACAAAATTTTCTAGAGAAATAAAATTTTAACAAACTTTTCTAAAGAAATATAATCTTGACAAAATTTTCTATAGAAATATAATCTTGACAAAATTTTCTATAGAAATAAAATTTTGACAAAATTTTCCATAGAAATAAAATTAAAATAAAAATCTATGGAAATAAAATTTTCACAAAATTTTCTAGAAAAAAAATTTGAGCAAATTTTATAGAGAAATAAAATTTTGACAAAATTTTACATAGAAATAAAATTTTGACAAAATTTTCAATAGAAATAAAAATTTTACACAATTTTTTTTCTATAGAAATAAAATTTAAAAAAAAATCTATAGAAATAAAATTTTGATAAAATTTTCTAAAGAAATAAAATTTTAACAAAATTTTCTATAAAAATAAAATTTTGACAAAATTTTCCATAGACATTGAATTATGACAAAATTTTCTATAGAAATAAAATTTAAAAAAAAATTCTATAGAAATAAAATTATGACAAACTTTTCTATGGAAACCAAATTGTGACAAAATTTTCTATAGAAATAAAATGTTGACAAAATTTTCTAGAGAAATAAAATTTTAACAAACGATTCTAAAGAAATATAATTTTGACAAAATTTTCTATAGAAATACAATTTTGACAAAATTTTCTATAGAAATAAAATTTTGACAAAATTTTCTATAGAAATAAAAATTTGACAAAATTTTCTATAGAAATAAAAATTTGACAAACGTTTCTAAAGAAATGTAATTTTGACAAAATTTTCTATAGAAATACAATTTTGACAAAATTTTCTATAGAAATAAAATTATGACAAAAATTTTAACGGGAAAAAATTTTCTACGGAAACAAAATTTTTTTGGATACAAAACTTTAACAAAATTTTGACAAAATTTTTAATGGAAACAAAATTTTGTCAAAATTTTCTACAGAAATAAGATGTTGACAAAAATTTTTATTGGAATAAAATGTTGAAAAAATTTTCTAGAGAAATAAAATTTTAACAAACGTTTCTAAACAAATATAATTCTGACAAAATTTTCTATAGAAAGACAATTGTGACAAATTTTTCTTAAGACAAGCATACTTTTCCTCTGTTTGTGAAGCTACACTTGTAGTTTAGTCAATGCATGGTTTTAAGCTGAGATCAAAAATAACAATAACGATTGAAGAGAAGCCAACAATAACAAACAAAACGAATGAAGCCAACTACATTCAAATCGATGATTTGAGTTTGGCAAATGAAAAGAGATATGCTTACAAATTTGTTTAGGCGGTAGCCGACTATCAAACATTTTTTCGGAAGGTTCAAGTGTAGTTCACTTTGGGTTGAGTGAATTACCCGAATTTATTCTGATAATTGGTTGATAGTTTTGCTGCAAGTAGAGGATGCTGATGAGGAATTTGCTAATTCCGAAACAGCTGTACATCCAACCAACTTGCTGTCTATAGGGCTTTGCCCAAATAAATTTGACAAGCATACTTTTCCTCTGTTGGCTAAGCTACACTTGTATTCATAAGCGTAGGAAGGCCTCTGGGGAGGGGGCTTAGACCCCCCCAGAAAAATTTTAGCCCCCCCCCAGAATTTGAAACTCTATTTATGATTTTCCATTTTTCAATAAATGTCAATAGTTTTTTTTTTTTTAATTTTTATAAAAATTAAACAAGTATATACAATCGCACAAAGTTCCGCTAAAGACTTTCATGAACAATCGAATTACTTGGGTTGTGGTAGCAGTTGCCGATGGCAATGTTTCAAGTCAGATATTTATGAAATAAAGCTGTGGTTGAACTTATGATTGATTTAGTTTAGTCAATTTAATTAAACAAATAGTAATTGATATTAAAACTATTTTTTCATAAATTAATATCTTAATAATGCTGCGAAAAAGCGTCGCCAAAAAAGTAGTGAAAATGTTCTTTTTGGTCTAGAAGTGGTGCAAAATTGGCGGAGAAGCAATGAATGTAATATGAGCTTGTCATGGGACAAATGTCCACCGTTTCAACAGCCGTTGCAATGAATTTGCATCACTTCTTAATGTGAGATCCGAATTAAGTGTTTTGAATGTGAATTAAAAAATTTTGTGATATTTTCCTAAATAAATAATTTTTATATTGTTTTTATGATTTTAATGCATTCTGACGCTTGTTTGAAACGTTTTTCCTCGAACAATTTCCAAAATGATCGATTTTTCTATAATGGATTTAGCAGTTTTGTGGCAAAATTTGAATAATTTGTACCAATTTATTTATTCTTACTCTTTTTTTAAACTATAAAACAAAAAATTACACATTAAAATATGAAAAAAATCAAGTAAAAAAACTTCCTGTGTAGTTAAAATAATTGAGGACATTTTTGGAAGTACTTTAGAACAACTCACAATTTTTTTTGCTGGGAAAAGTGTGGAACTACTATTAGTTGCTTTATTATAAATTAATTGACGAGTTATTTTGACGTCTAATTTTTTATTAAATTTTATGAAATAAAACATTAATTGAAACTATAAGTTCAGTCCATAAATTTTTAGCTAGAGGGGCTATAGCCCCCCCCTAGGAAAATTTTCTAGCTACGCTAATGCTTGTAGTTTAGTCAATGCATGGTTTTAAGCTGAGATCAAAAACAACAATAACGATTGAAGAGAAACCAACAATAACAAAACAAAACGAAATAAAATTTTAACAAAATGTTCTATAGAAATAAAATTTTGACAAAAATTTCTATAGAAATAAAATTTTGACAAAATTATCTACAGAAATAAAATTTAGACAAAATTTTCTATAGAAATAAAATTATGAAAAAAATTTCTATGGAAACAAAATTTTGATAAAATGTTCTATAGAAATAAAATGTTGACAAAATTTTCTATATAAATAAAATTTTGACAAAATATTCTAGTGAAATAAAATTTTGATTAAATATTCTATAAAAATAAAATTTTGCCAAAATTTTCTACAGAACTAAAATTTAGACACAATTTTCTATAGAAATAAAATTTAGACAAAAGTTTCTATAGAAATAAAATTATGACAAAATTTTCTATGGAAACAAAATTTTCTACGGAAACAAAATTGTCTAAGGAAACAAAATTTTCCTTGGATACAAAATTTTGACAAAATTTTCTATGGAAATAAAATTTTGACAAAATTTTCAATGGAAACAAAATTTTGTCAAAATTTTCTATAGAAATAAAATGTTGACAAAAATTTCTATTGAAATAAAATGTTGACAAAATTTTCTAGAGAAATAAAATTTTAACAAACGTTTGTAAAGAAATATAATTTTGACAAAATTTTCTATAGAAATACAATTTTGACAAAATTTGCTTAAGAAATAAAATTTTAACAAAATGTTCTATAGAAATAAAATTTTGACAAAAATTTCTATAGAAATAAAATTCTGACAAACGTTTCTAAAGAAATGTAATTTTTGACAAAACTTTCTATAAATTTGAAATTTTGACAAAATTTTCTATAGATTAGAATTTTTGACAAATATTTCTATATAAATAATATTTTAACAAACGATTCTAAAGAAATATAATGTTGACAAAATTTTATATAGAAATAAAATGTTGACAAAATTTTATATATAGAAATAAAATTTTGACAAAATTTTCTATAAAAATAAAATTTTTAAAAAATTTTCTATAGAAATAAAATTTTGACAAAATTTTCCATAGAAATAAAATTTTGACAAAACTTTCTATAGAAATAAAATGTTGACAAAATTTTCTATAGAAATAAAATGTTGACAAAATTTTCTATAGAAATAAAATTTTGACAAAAAATTCTATAGAAATAAAACTATGACAAAATTTTCTATGGAAACAAAATTTTGACAAAATATTCTATGGAAAGAAAATTTTTGCAAAATTTTCTATAGAAATAAATTTGTGACAAAATTTTCTATAGAAAAAAATTTTGACAAAATTTTCTATAGAAATAAAATTTTTAAAAAATTTTCTATAGAAATAAAATTTTGACAAAATTTTCCATAGAAACAAAATTTTGGCAAAATGTTCTATAGAAATAAAATGTTGACAAAATTTTCTAGAGAAAAAAATTTTGAGCAAATTTTCTAGAGAAATAAAATTTTTAAAAAAATTTCTATAGAAATAAAATTTTTAAAAAATTTTCTATAAAAATACAATTTTGACATAATTTGACATAATAATAGAAATAAAATTTTTAAAAATTTTTCTAGAGAAAAAATTTCTAAAAATTTTTCTAGAGAAAACAATTTTGAGCAAATTTTCTAGATAAATAAAATTTTAACAAAATGTCCTATGGAAATTTTGACCAATTTCTCTAAAAAAATAAAATTTTTACATAGTTTTCTATAAAGTCAATACCTTTAAAATTTTAATTTTTTAAATTAATTTCGGTCTTACTCAGGGATCCGGAGCGGTCCATTTTTTTCGCTCCGCTCCGCTCCCGCTCCGGAGAAAAAAAAACCGCTCCGCTCCTCGCTCCGCTCCGAGAAAAAAAAAATCGCTCCGCTCCGCTCCACGCTCCGCTCCGCTCCTCTTCGAGAAAATTATAGTACAAACATTGTATTATTTGTTCAATTGAGTTTTATTTTATTTAGAAAAATCTTGCGGTACATATATGGGAGCTATAGCTAAATCTGAACCGATTTCGATGATTTTTTGCACATATAGTTAGTGCTATAGAAGATTACATTTCGCCAACTTTGAGTAAGATCGGTTGATAAATAAGGGTTTTATGACCTAATTTGACAAAATCGGGCGATACATATATATGGGACCTATATCTAAATCTGAACCGATTTCGATGAAATTTTCAGACTTAAAGGGTGATACAGAAGATTATTTTGTGCTAAATTTGACGACGATCGGTTAGTAAAAAAAGTGCAACGTGACCCCATTTGTCGAAATCGGGCAATACATATATATGGGAGCTATATCTAAATTTGATCCGATTTCTTCCAAATTCAATAACGTTCGTCCTTGTGCCCAAAAAAACTCCCTGTACCAAATTTCATCAAAATCGGTTAATAATTGCGACCGAAATCCTGTGAACAACAAATACATGGACAGACGGACGGACGCCAAGCGGTAGATCGACTCAGGAGGTGATTCTGAATCGATCGGTATATATTTTATGGGGTCTAAAATCAATATTTCTTGTAGGCACATTTTTTGGCAGATCAAACTTGTTATACCCTAACCACTATGTGGTTTAGGGTATAATGACTTTAAAACAATGTGTTGAAATATTTTATTAATTTTGAAGATTTTTTCAGAAATATTAAATCCATTTTGACTTCATTAAAGGAAGCATTCTAGGAAGCATATGTTAATTTTTCATTTTTTTAGATTTTTTTCGTCAGTTGTTATCAAAATCCTTTAAAAACGAGTTAACGAGTTATTTTTTTTTTCCATAGTAAGACTCGACTTCCAGTAGAAATTATGCTATGTTTCAAGTAAAAAGCGTCTTTAAAATAAAGTGTTGAAAAACATGTCTTATTTTTTAACGATTTTTTGCTTTGTAGGCAAGATGCAAAAAGGAAACAAATTTAAAGACAATTTTATTAATTTTAAAGAATTTTTCTTATTATTAAAGTCACGTTGACCTTACCTCAAAAATTTTATCTTTCATGTTATGATACACATTTTTAAGTAAAATCACTTAATTATAAGGACATTACAACTTCATTCAAAAGTTTATTGCCTTTTGGACAAGAAAACAAGTATATACAGCACTAAGTTCGGCCGGGCCGAACCTTAAATACCCACCACCATGAACCAAATATTAGGGTTTCCTTTGAAATCTTAGGAGGGCTTGAGGACTTGAGGACACTTCCCGAAGATAAATTTAAAGATTTCACCTATGAGGACTATATCAGATTCTGGATTTATAAGAACCATTTTTGTTTGAGTTTTAGAGGAATCATTAACATCTCTTGTAAGTGTGCAAGAAAATTATAAAATAGCGTCTTGATTTGAAATCTTAAATATGTAGAAGTAAAATCCGGAAATTTTACATTGAGTTTCAAGCAATTCAAGTGAAGTCGGTCTATATGGAGGCATTACCAAATGGACCGAGCCTAAAATACCAGAATATTTACAATTTCAGGCAAATCAGATAAAAATTACGGTTTCTAGAAACCCAAGGAGTTAAATCGGGAGATCGTTCTTATGGGGGATATACTAAAAGATGGACCGCTACTCACCGTTTTCGGCACACCTCTTTATGACCCGAAAATACCTCTAGATTTCCAATTTCAGGCAAATAGGATAAAAACTTCGGATTCTAGAAGCCCAAGAAGTAAAATCGGGAAATCGGTCTATATGGGGGCTATACCAAAATATGGACCGATACTCACCATTTTCAGCACACCTCTTTATGGTCCGAAAATACCCCTAGATTTCCAATTTCGGACAAATTGGATAAAAAATACGCTTTCTATAAGCCCAAGACCCCAAATCGGGAGGTCGGTTTATATGGGGACTATATCAAAACCTGGACCGATATAACCTATCTTCGAACTTGACCCGCCTGCAGACAAAAGACGAGGTTGTGCAAAATTTCAGCACGATTGCTTCATTATTGAAGACTGTAGCGTGATTACAACAGACAGACAGACAGACGGACAGAGGGACATCGTTATATCGTCTTAGAATTTCTCCCTGATCAAGAATATATACACTTTATATAGTCGGAAATCGATATTTCGATGTGTTACAAACGGAATGACAAACTTATTACACCCCCGTCACCATTCTATGGTAATGGGTATAAAAAACTTTATTTTAGAGAAATGCGTCTTCCATGTTATGCAAAATTTGCATTCTTATTCTAAGGACATGGAATCTTTGACTTCACGACAATATTTTTTTCAGTGTAGAAAACTAAAAAATTAAATATAAATAAGATCGTTTAATTGCATTTATTTGACGTTCATTACAAACATCTTTGTAGTAATACGGGATGAAATTGATCGAAAGTACTGTTGTTACTTTTACAACACATACTAGATATATATTTTGACATTTGCCGTTTTTGAAAACAATTACTAAAAAACACGTTGTGTTTTCCCCAATGTACGTACGTACAAAAATACATATCGTACATTTTAAACGTTTACTCACACTACGCTAAGTACTAGCTAAATTTGAAATTACCTACACAGTGTAATTTCAAAGTTACACATTTCATTCAAGTAATATTTTATTCGGAGCGGAGCGGTTTTTCATTTGGAAACCGCTCCGCTCCCGCTCCGCTCCGGATTTTAGAAATGCCGCTCCCGCTCCGCTCCCGCTCCGGCAAAAAAAGGGCTTGCTCCGCTCCGCTCCACGCTCCGGATCCCTGGTCTTACTATCAAAGTCCATTTTAAGCTCTCCCTCTTTTTAGAACTTGTGATTTTCCCTTCTTGATGCAAGGAACAATCGTTAAAAACATTTAAAATTCAACACAACTCAATGGACATTTATACACCAAAACATTGTCGCTAATAGGATCACAATATATAACATTGCAAATTTTGGAATAAAATGCTATAATAATAAAATAAAACACAAAAATTTCAAAATAGGATTTTTTAATTTGGTAGATAAACTTTTCAAGTGAGAATTATACGTTGTTGGAATGGGTTACCGCTTCAGTTGCGAATATTTTCACAGTGTAATAACTCCTTTCGGTTGAAACTGATGCAGTATATGGATTCGATCTTGCCACATTGAAACTACTCTTGGTCTATTTGTATATGTCTACCTCGTGCGGGACTAATATTATTTATTTATTTTTTACATTTTTAATACTGCTAATTTATAGTTAGGCTGGGGAGCCGACAAATTGAATACTGTTACAAAAAATTTGTTAAGAGTGCAAAAAAAAGAAAACAACTTATAATGTATTTTGGTACTTGATTTTATTTAAATCATTTAAGTTAGATATATTATAATTTTAATTAGTTATTTTTATATTCAGTTAAGAATTTTGTATTGTATTCAGGTATTCTTGCTAAGTAATATATATATTGCCCTTTGTATTACTAATTGTTAAATAAATGAAATGAAATGAAATGAATTTTGGTAAAACTTTCTTAAAATTTTTGTCACGAGTGGCAACCGTGTTTCCATGCCCTCAAGAAGCCAAATCGAGAGATCAGTCTATATGGGATCTATGTCCAAACATGTTCCGGTATAGTTCATCTTAGAACTTGACCTGCCTGTAGACAAAAGACAAACCTATATCAAAACATTCGTCGATATAGCTCAAAAGAGGAATTTGTGTAAACTTCCAGCACAATAGCTTCATTATTGAAGGCAGTAGCGTTATTACAACAGACAGACAGACATAGAGACATCCATATAGCCATACCATCTTAGCATTTCTTCCTGATCAATCCTGATCCTGTTGGGTATAAAACGGCGGAATTTCGCTTGAGCCAAGTTTAAAGTCGAGTCTAAATCACTGATATTATTATGGACTTAGATTTTCGATGCATCCAAAATTGCTATATAGGAGGATTCCTACGAGTAAAACACTGTATGCAAGATAATAATATTATATTTGGTTTTATGGAGCTAATCCATATCAATAAATTTAAGTTAATATCAATTAAATTTAATTAATTTGTGTTTTCTCTGGTTCTGTGAAAACGATTTGTTGTGCAACTCATTTGATAACAGCGGCTTATTAAAATGTAGACTAAAGTTGCATTAATCCGTTGACAGAAATTCAATTTCATTTTTTCATATGGTCCGTGTAAGTGTGCACCTTCCCACACACACACACAAACACTTCATATGACCAAATAAATTTTTAATAATGGCCGACTGAATGAGTGAATGAACGAATGAATGAAGAATTATGACAAGACGAAACAGTCCAACAAGAATACATAGTGTTTTGTTGTTGTTGTTGCTGTCATATTGTATGTGTGAATATACAAACATGCTATGTGCGCTATATAGCATGCCGGGAATTTTTTGTGTTTTCGTTTTTCTGTTGTTGTAAGAACTCAAAGGTATGGCCGAAATGGTGTATCGTTCATTCACATAAACTTAGCCTAAAAATATACACACACATACACACAGTTACGTTATGTTAGTGGCTCTCAGCAATTATCCAAACATTTCCTTTTTGCCTGCTGGGCATTGGCGGCAAATAAACACGAAAAGGTAAATATTCAGAAGTGACATGGTTCAGAAACTCTTAAATATTCATGTCTACATATCAAGCAATAGACATTAAAGTGGGTGGATTTGCAAAGATCAATTATTTAAATAAGTTCGCCCAAAAAAGTGAATCCAAAATTAAAGAAAATGTTGGTTTATTTTTTAATTTTAACTGAAATATTTTACTAATACCAAATAAGATAATATTTTTACATTCTCTTTTGTTGTTTAAGAAACTTTCATATTTGAAGAAAAAAATTAATGAAAATTTTTGAAATATCTTTAGATCAAGACAGGCGCAATTTTATGGCGATGTCGATTGGGAAAGAAAGTGCAACACTCTCGAAATTGATTGCAAAATATGTAGGACACTTTCATAGATTTTGAATCCTGCATCCCTCATAATATTATGAATTAATAATAACTTTTGAATGACCTTATCTTTTGGGCGAAAATAAACTGAGGGAAAAAGTAGTGTAACAATAAGGCAACATATTTTTTTGCGAAACGAAAACGCCTTTAGTAAATTTTACACATTTTAGTAAAATATGAAGGATTTTGTGTGAATTTTCGAAATTGTAAAATTGTGTACTATATTTGTATAAAACTATTTTTCTCATTTTTAGGTAATGTCATCAAAATAAGCAAATGACAATTACAATAAGGAACATTTTCTCATATTTGGCAAAATGTAATTAAAACAAGTAAGAAAAGTCTAAAGTCGGGCGGGGCCGACTATATTATACCCTGCACCACTTTGTAGATCTAAATTTCCGATACCATATCACATCCGTCAAATGTGTTGGGTGCTATATATAAAGGTTTGTCCCAAATACATACATTTAAATATCACTCGATCTGGACAGAATTTGATAGACTTTTACAAAATCTATAGACTCAAAATTTAAGTCGGCTAATGCACTAGGATGGAACACAATTTTAGTAAAAAACAAGTAAGGAAAGTCTAAAGTCGCGTGGTGCCGACTATATTATACCCTGCACCACTTTGTAGATCTAAATTTTCGATACCACATCACATCCGTTGGGTGCTATATATAAAGGTTTGTCCCAAATACATACTTTTAAATATCACTCGATCTGGACAGAATTTGATAGACTTCTACAAAATCTATAGCTTCAAAATTTAAGTCGGTTAATGCACTAGGTTGGAACACAATGTTAGTAAAACAAAAAATATGGGAAACATTTAAATCTGAAGCAATTTTAAGGAAACTTCGCAAAAGTTTATTTATGATTTTTCACTCGATATATATGTATTAGAAGTTTAGGAAAACTAGAGCCATTTTCACAACTTTTCGACTAAGCAGTGGCGATTTTACAAGGAAAATGTTGGTATTTTGGCCATTTTTGTCGAAATCAGAAAAACATATATATGGGAGCTATATCTAAATCTGAACCGATTTCAACCAAATTTGGCACGCATAGCAACAATGCTATTTCTACTCCCTGTGCAAAATGTTAACTAAATCGTAGTTAAAAATTGGCCTCTGTGGTCATACGAGTGTAAATCGGGCGAAAGCTATATATGGGATATATATTTAAATCTGAACCGATTTCAACCAAATTTGGCACGCATAGCTACAATGTTAATTCTACTCCCTGTGCAAAATCTCAACTAAATCGGAACAAAAAATTGGCCTCTGTGGTCATATGAGTGTAAATCGGGCGAAAGTTATATATGGGAGCTATATCTAAATCTGAATCGATTTCAATCAAATTTTGCGCACTTAACTGCACTACTAATTGTACTCCTACTGCAAAATTTCAAACAAATTGGGCCAAAACTCTGGCTTCTAGGACCATATTAGTCCATATCGGGCGAAAGATATATATGAGAGCTATATGTAAATCTGAATCGATTTCAACCAAATTTGGCACGCATAGCTACAATGCTAAATCTACTCCCTGTGCAAAATTTTAACCAAATTTGGGTCAAAACTCTGGCTTTTAGGGCCATATTAGTCCATATCGGGCGAAAGATATATATGGGAGCTATATCTAAATCTGAGCAAATCGGTATACAACTCTGGCTGATGGGTCCATATTAGTGCATATCGGGCGAAAGATATATATGGGAGCTATATCTAAATCTGAACCGATTTCTTCCAAAATCAATAGGGTTCTATTCTGACCCAAATTAGGAACATGTGCCAAATTTGAAGGCGATTGGACTTAAATTGCGACCTAGACTTTGATCACAAAAATGTGTTCACAGACAGACAGACAGACGGACGGACAGACGGACATGGTTATATCGGCTCAGGGACCCACCCTGAGCATTATTGCCAAAGACACCATATGTCTATCTCGTCTACTTCTGGGTGTTACAAACATGTGCACTAACTTATAATACCCTGTTCCACAGTGTGGATACTATTAATTTTTGATACTATTAATTTTTGTTTCAATTAAAAAATTTGTTGAATCAATAAAATTTTTAATTGAATATCTTTTAAAACTCAATTAAGACTTTAATTGGAAAAATTTTCATGAAAATTGTGGGAATTTTCAATTATCAGGTAATATTCGGTAACGCTGTCCTTTTGTGAAAAAAATTGTTTATGGTTTGTTTTTTGTTTGTTATATATATATGTATATATATATATATATATATATATATATATATATATATATATATATATATATATATATATATATATATATATATATATATATATATATATATATATATATATATATATATATATATATATATATATATATATATATATATATATATATATATATATATATATATATATATATATATATATATATATATATATATATATATATGTAGGTTACAGTGGCAGCCCGATTAGGATTCAGGCTCACTTACACTATTCAGTCCATTGTGATATATGTATATCTATATATATATATATATATATATACTTTTTATATTACAGAAATTACACAAATACACTCAAAAATAGTTTTCTTGGATCCAAAGATTTTGACCTTTCCGTAAGGATTTTGGTATTGATCCCGAGCCAAAGATGCGGCTTTTTTAAAATAATAAAATTTTTTAGCGACTTATCTGGACCAATAAAATTAGAATTAGGATACATATATCATTTATCAAATTTTCATTCTCTTTTCGCGGTTTATTAATAAAGGTTCACACTTACAAACAAATGCCACTTTAAAAATTATAACGGATACTTCAAAGTAAAAAATGTTTTCTTAATTCCAAAAAAATACTTTAAACCAAAGACCTTAAATCCTCAAAATAAGTCTTAGCCTATATTTGAAGGATTTTTTATCTTAAATCTAAAGTTTCAATATTTCAGTTAATTTAAGGACAATTTTTTTAAATCAAAAATGTGTTTCTTTACATTAAGGAAAATTAGCCTTAGTTCAAAGACATGTGTCCTAAATTTAATGAAAAAAATTTTGAATCAAATATTATAAACTTTATTTTGATGAAAATGTCATTATTTTAAAGAAATTTGTCCTTAATATTTTGTAAATTTCGCATCCTAAAATTTAGGTTGCGAAATCTTTTTCACGTAAATATTTTTTTCAGTGTATACATAGGTCACGAAGCCAAATCAGAAATGATTTCAGAAAGCGTCCCTGAAACTGGTACTACTATAGTAAAAACTTGTATTTTAAAATTTTACCCTAAAATTGTCAAATTTTATCATGAATTAACATAATAACAAAAAATTGAATAATACAAAATTCTTAAGTTTTAAGTTTTTTTTGTACAATTTAATATAAAGAATGCTACTATGAAACACAGTATAATTTATTTTGCTTGTAGTCATGTCTATATATAAAATTTAAGTTATTGTTAATACGATTTTAAAGGACTTGGACAGAACATGAAGAAAATAGTAGAAAAAACGAATAAATTCATATTAGTTTCCTATTATCAAGAAAAAAAAATTCCGTAGTTAAACTAACACTAAATTTAACTTTATTTTATTGGAAAAAAAATTATTTGCTAGTAGTTAAATTTTATTATTTTTTGCGAAATTTTCCACAGCTTCATGAACTTTTACTTTTTTTTAAGTATGTCTCAAAAATTTTATGAACTAAACATGAGTATAAAGTTCAAGACCGTACACATAATTTCAATATGAACTAAAGCAAAAGAAGATTTTCGTACGATTCCCGAAAATAGTAAGAATGAACTACTATATGGTTAAAATGGTCATGGTTTGGCGCCAATGATTTTCTCCTTACTTTGAGAGGATATAATTTCGTGAACTGCAGTTAAAAAGTACAACAGTGCATTAAATTTTCCCGATTTTAACAACGCTTTGTGGATCTCAAAATGTGGAGTAAAATTTAGTTTAATTTTCGTGGGAGGTACACCTAGAGAAGGAATATGATCATCTCAACCATGTTTCGAGAGCAAAATGTTATTTTTGGACGGGGAACATGTAACATGTTTGCCGCAACCATGTTATGTTCTCAAAAAGCATATGTCTGACTTCGGCAATCATGTATATGTTTGCCGAGAAAACAAAATTTTTGCGACAAAAATGTTCCATGGTCACCGTCCAAAAATAACATTTTGCTCTCGAAACATGGTTGTGGTGATCATATTCCTTCTCTGCGTGTAGTTCATTCTTCCTATAAAACAGTTTACTTTTTTTTCGGTGTATGCAAAACTCTTCGCTTCGGGTATACCTTAATTATGTATCAAAAAGTCGACTGCTTGTGTGGCTACTTTAATAGAACAAATTTTGCTTCAGTATTATTTGAATATTTTTAAATTTTAAAAATGTTTAAAAAAATTCAACAATTTCCGAAAACGCAAGAAAACATTATTTATGAGCAAATGCGCGTAAAAACAGCAAAAAAACATAGAACAACAAAGTTCCAACATCCTGCGTGTATCCTGTGGGTGTTGGCAAGTGGTTGTGGGTGTCTTATCAGATAAGGAACAAACTGTCTGCACCATATACAAACGCACGTACAAAAGCATAGACTTTCAAAGACAAACATACACACACACGCACGCATTGTATACTTATAAAAAAATCTCATTCACATACATTGTAACAATCTTCTTCAAAAAACAGACTTGGCACGCCTTCTTCCGTTTCCTTGGCAAAGAAAAAAATACGAGCACATACTTACTTCGCGACTTATTTCAGTATAGGTGTGAGTTTACAAGGGATGAGCAGAGTGAGAAAGGGAGTATGTGGGTTAAGAGAGGGGGCAGGCACAGTTACTATACAACATATTTTACTGTTATTTGTATTTAACACACCGTTAAACAGATGAGAAGCCTCTAAAACAATCGTTGTTCCTATTTAATCGTATTCATACATTACGACAAATAAAAGACTTTAATCGCCATATCGAAAGCGATTAAATGCCTGAATGTGAATGAGCCACAAAACGAGAGTACGTATGAGCTGGAGAGTTTTTGGCCGAGTGTGTGTGCTCTTTCAAATCCATTTCAAGGTTCAAAAATTTTCTTTCAGGCACAAAACGCGCACACACAACACTGATTGGATTGAAAAGGATAAGGTTGAAATTTTGGTTGATGGTGCTGATGATGATGGTGGTGCTCTTAGGTCTTAGTACTTGGCAAGATAATTGTTTATGCTCCGTTTTTGCGGTGAATTGTTCATCGTTTCACATATTCCAAGGGGACTGGGCTGTTTTGCAATTTTAATTTCAGTTAAATTAGCTCAACTGCGTTGGAATCTTCATTTGTTTGCAATTACCAACAACAAAAAAGGATACAAATTAAAAAGGAAGCTTCCTCAGGCTCAACCCAAAAACTGCATACGAATGAGAAACCACAAAAATGGCTTATAAAGAATAAATTCATAGCACATACACGCTCACAAAAAATCGCTTCTGTAACATATACTCCCAAACATATTTTGCTTCAAGCATATACATTTTTGGCTATTGCCCAAACATTTATATGTTTGATCTCTTCCAATATATAATATGTTTGAAAGCATATTGGTCTAAACAATATATGTTTGGGTAGTCAATTTCCAAACATTTTGTATTTTTGCATCCAAATTCAATAATGTTGTCTTCCAAAAAACAATATGTTATTATGTGAACATATAATATGTTTGGAAGCATTTTGCACCCAAAAATATTATATGCTTAAAAAAATTCTCCCAAACAATATTGTGCTCAAAATTTTATTTATTTATTTATATATTTACAATCACAATGAATTATGAAAATAAACAGGTAATATAGGTGCTAACAACATAGGTTTTCGACCTGAATGCTCAAAATTTTGTTTTTGCCTAATTGTATATTCCCTCACATCTTTCTCACTTCCACGAGATTTTTTAGTTCTTAGCACCTTTTTCTGTAATACAAACATTGTAGAAGAAATTATTCAATTTTATGATTTTTTTATTTTAATTTTACCTTTTGCCGGACGGGGATTCGAACAGCGGACCACACAGTTTGTAAGGATCAAAGAAGTAGCGGATCAATTGCCCAAGGAAAAATAAAATGTTAATTTTGTAATAACAAGCAACAACCACCAACTTAATTCAATATCGCTCCCTGTTAAATAGCGCTCCAATCTACTAAACACATATATGTTTATAGGCTATTTCTAAATTAATATATGTTTGCATTCAAGCATATTATATTTACAAACATTTTATGTCCCAAACATAATATGTTCTAACATATTAACATATATGTCCCAAACATGTTATGCTAGTTTATGAACATTATATGCTTGCACTCAAAAATATTGTGTTTAAAAATTTGTGTTCCAAACATATAATGTTTATAGCCAAACATATGAAAAACAGTCTTTTTCAACCGTGTAGGGATGTATAGACTTCTATAGGCAGAGATTGTGGTGGTGACAGTTTCATGATATCCTCATTGTCTAAGTCCATGGCAGCGAATTATTTTCCTCTTTACTATACCATGTTATTTAATCGCGTCACATGTTTCATTGGATTATGGAAGGGGTGTTCGACGTTTTTGTTGCTTCTGCGATTTTCTTTATCTTCTCTTCTGTTGCAGAGAATTTCTATATTTAACACAAATTGCAGACTGTAACACTTGTGCGCTGTATGTTTGATTAATTGCATTTTAAATGCTCTCATTTTTAGACTTTGTTTATAACGTTGGTGGTTTAAAGAGATTGTGTCTTTTCAATACTTTGAAAGAATATTTATGAAATTTATATAGAAAAGTAGTATAAATAATTCCAAGTGAAGTTAAAAGGATCAAGTGCAAAGCTGACAAAACCAAAGGTAAAAAGTACATTTTTAATTATCAACGATATATTTTTCAACATTGTCTCTTTTAACTGGCACTGAAAAAAAGCTTGTCCGATTCTGAAGATTTTGTCTACACTGAACAAATATTTACGTGATATTAAAGATTACACAACCTAAATTTTAGGATGCACAATTTACAAAATATTAAGGATAAATTTCTTTAAAATAATGAAATTTTTATGAAAATAAAATTTATAATCCTTGCTCCAAAAAAAATTTTTAATTTAGAATATAAAGAAACACATTTTTGATTTACAGAAAACGTCCTTCAATTAACTGAAATATTGAATCTTTAGATTTAAATAAAAACACTTCAAATATAGGCTAAGACTTATTTTGTGGATTTAATATTTTTTTTGGAATTAAGAAAACATTTTTCACTTTGAAGTATCCGTTATAAATTGGATTTTAAACTGGCATTTTTTGTACGTGATATATTACACCGCGAAAATAGAATGGAAACGCGATAAATGAGATCTGTATCATAATTTTAATTCTATTGATCCTAAATTTAGAACCTAACTAGCGTAACCCGGCCCGCTTCGCTGCGCCTTCCGAAGCATATTTGGAGGAATATTTTGCGTTAACTTAGTCAACTATATCCTTCGTGCTGAAAACAAATTCGAAAAGATTTGAATTCTTTTAAACAAATCGGACTACTTGATTTTTCGTTTATAGGTACAAATACGGCGGGAGAGGGTGTACCTCCTTCTATATTTCTTGTGAATTTTAAGTGTGGTTTGTCAACGAAAGGCATCCTTCTCCGCCAATTTCATGTAAATTTAAGTTCTTTACTAAAAAGAAGTCTGGCAGATGCCTGTACAAAAATCATAAAATTATGTACCGAGTTCCATTTACGGACTCTACTTTCAATTTAAGAAAAAAAAACGGACAAAAGGGAACCCTCTCCCCACCTTCGCTCCACTCCGACCTGATATCGGACTATCACGTACCCTATATTAATTTCACAACTACTCAATGGTCCCTATAAATTCTATCGAAGTAAATCGACAAAGTTTATTTCAATTTTCCCCTTCCCCAACCAGATATCGAAAAATTATATACTAATTTAAAAATCGTGTATACATTTAATCACCTCGTCCCACGTTCCCTGTGAATTTCAAGTAGATCGGAGATGTTTAAATTTTGCTCTATTGTTTTAAAGGGACGTCACTTTCCCCGATACAATATCGACAAACACCGTAGTGAATAGCACTCCTAACCTTCCCAGAAAATTCTTGAAACTTTCCTTCAAGTGTGGGGCAAGGAAGGTTGCCTCTTCCTTCATAACCTTCCTCCACTGCCTTTGTTAATTTCAAGAAAACTTAAGAATTTTTCTTTTTTTTTTTGCAGCTTTAGAGGTGGACCTCCTCCCCGACCAAATGTCGAAAAGTGATGTAGCGTATCTTTTGTAAACGTCCCAGAAAATGTCAAGCAAATTATAAGCCTAAAGGGTCGACCTCTCTTCCATTCAAATATCACAAAATCAGGTATCAACTATTACGGTTGACGGAGGTTACGATCTCTCCCTAGTATTCTGTAAATCTCAAGTAACTCGGTAAAGTTTAATTGTTTCTCTGTATGTACTTAAGAGAAGCGGATGTCTTCCTATGCCCTTTTATTTTTATTACAAAATCAGGAACCTGATATAAATTTCATAACCCATTTTTTCCGTAAAATTTCAGTCGGGGGAGTTTAGTTTTGTTTGAACTTAAAAAAAAATCGGGCAAAAGGGTGGTCCCCCTCCCCGACCAAATATCGAAAAATAATGTAGCGGATTTTTGTCTACATGCCAACCCCAACATTCAATGAAAATTTCAAGCAAATCGCATAATTTTGTTCCAAGTTTCAAAAAGTAGGGCAAGGGGGAGGTCCCCATCCACATATGAAATCATCGGGTACCCCATATTAATTCCATAACCTCACCACATGTTCTCTGTAAATCTCAGATAATTTAGAGAATTTTAGTTTTTTCATTGTACTTAAAAAAAAGTCGAACAAAGGGGAGGCCCCCTCCGCCACCAAATATCGAAATAAAAAGTAGCGGATCTTTGGCTAGATGCCTACCCCAATATTCAACGAAAATTTCAACCAAATCGGTCAACTTTGGTCCAATTTTCAAAAAGTCCGACAAAGGGGAGGTCCCCCTCCGCGACCAGGTGTCAAAAAATGAGGTACCCTATTTTCACCACATGAACGCCCCCTACGATCTCTGAAAGTTTCAAGTAAATCGGTTCAGCCGTTTCGGAGCCAACTCGGTACATACAAACAAACAAACAAACATACAAACAAACAAATAAACAAACATAGATTGAATTTTATATATATAGAAGATAGAAGAAGATAGGTCTCTATAAATGTCTTTATTTTAAAGAATTCACATCTTTGGCTAGCAATCATTACCAAGGTAAGGTCAAAATCTTTGCATCCAAGTCAACTTTTTTTGAGTGTATGTACTAATGATTTTTGCATTGATTCCTAGCCAAAGATGCGGAGAATTGAGGATAACTTTAAGACACAATTCTCTTTTAAATTTTCTTATACAGCCAAGTAAAAGAGGGCTGTATAATAAAGTGTTGAAAGCCATCTCCAAATTATGAACACTTTTTGGTTTTGTAGTAAAGGTACAAGGTACAATGTCAATAAATTTGAAGACAATTTCATCAATTTTCAAGAATTTTTAAAACCAAGTTGACCTTAGTTAAACCAAATTTTATTTCATATAAAGATTTTAAAGTCGAACCATTTATTTATAAGGATAAAACGATTTCAATGAAATGTTTATCGAATTTTGGATAACCTAAAAAAAATATATATATTAGAGATACACGTCTTCTATGCTAAGTAAAATTCGAAGTTTAAGAACAAGACGTCTACGACCTCAGAACAGTGTGACAAACCAATATTGTTCTCTCTTGTTTTACACCGAAAAATATATTTTCCTGGGATGTGCGAAGTTTGCTTGTTAGCGATTCATTCAATTGATATTTATGTCAAGCGGGCGACGCTTTACGTTTGAAAATTCGCAAGAGCCAAAATCAAAAAAATACACCGTATTACTCGTTCTATCGTGAAATAATACTTTTGTATTCAGCTGGTGCAGCCCACGCATTCGACACAGTACAGTCCTGCTATCGTTTTAACTTTCTTGTTATATAGATCAAGTTATATAGATCACACCCTGTTAATCCCAGAAAAAGGTGGCCAACGCACAGTCAGTCTTCGTCTTCGCACGTCCACTGTATCGACTGTTCCTTAACTGAGCCAACGCGGTGCAATGGTTATCACGTCCGTCTTGCATACAATTGGTCCTGGACCACGGCTGCCACAGTTGGTAGAATTCTACCAAAAATGGTAGATTTTTTACTGTTTGGTAGAATTCTTGATGTTTTGGTAGATTTTGCAAAATAATCCTCTCCAACTAAGTGGTACTTCAGAAATTTTCTAAAGAAATAGAAATAAAATTTTGACAAAAATTTTCTATAGAAATAAAATTTTGACAAAATTTTCGATACAAATAAAATGTTGACAAAATTTTCTATAGAAATAAAATTTTGGCAAAATGTTCTATAGAAATAACATTTTCCAACGAAATAAAATTTTGACATAATTTTCTATAGATATAAAATTTTGACCAAATTTTCTATTGAAATAAAATTTGACAAAATTTTCTATAGAAATAAAATTTTGAAAAAATTTTCTATAGAAATAAAATTTTGACAAAATTTTCTATAGAAATAAAATTTTGAAAACATTTCCTACAGATATAAAATTTTGACAACATTTTCTATAGGAATACAATTTTGACAAAATTATCTATAGAAATAAAATTTTGCCACATTATTCTATAGAAATAAAATTTTGACAACATTTTCTATAGAAATAAAATTTTCACAAAATAGAAAAAATTTTGACAAAATTTTCTATAGAAATAAAATTTTGCCACAATATTCTATAGAAATAAAATTTTGACAAAATTTTCTATAGAAATAAAAATTAGACAAAATTGTCTACAGAAAAAAATATAAAATGAAATATTAACAAAATTGTCTCTAGAAATAAAATTTGAAAAAAATGTCCTATAAAAATTAAATTTTAACATAATGGTCCCCAGAAATAAATTTTTTGACAAAATGTTCTATAGAAAAAAATTCAACAAAATAGAAAAAATTTGCTATAGAAATAAAATTGTTACAAGACTTTCTATTAATATAAAATTTGGACAAAATTTTCTTTAGAAATAAAATTTTGACAAAATTTACTATAAAAATTAAATTTTAACATAATTGTCTCCAGAAATAAAATTTGGGCAAAATTTTCTACAGAAATGAAATTTTGACAATATTTCCTATAGAAATAAAATTTTAGCAAAATTTTCTATAGAAATAAAATTTGGACAAAATTTCCTTCAGAAATGAAATTTGGAGAATATTTCCTATAGAAATAAAATTCTGACAATATTTCCTATAGAAATAAAATTTTGACAAAATTTTCTATAGAAATAAAATTTTGACAATATTTTCTACAGAAATAAAATTTTGACAAAATTTTCTATAGAAATAAAATTTTGACAAAATTTTCTATAGAAATAAAATTTTGGCGAAATTTTCTATAGAAATAAATTTTGACAAAATTTTCTACAGAAATAAAATTGTGACAAAATTTTCTATAGAATTACAATTTTGCCGAAAATTTTCTATAGAAATAAAATTTTACCGAAAAATTTCTATAGAAATAAAATTTTACCGAAAATTTTCTATCGAAATAAAATTTTGAAAAAAAAAATTCTGCAGAAATAAAACTTTGACAAAATTTTGCCGAAAATTTTCTATCGAAATAAATTTTTTTCTGTGTATATAATAATGACTACTTTACTTTGTTTTGAATATGTCATAAACAATATTGTTCCCATGGAAAAAATTAAAATTAATGATTGAGAAAAGTGTCATGGTCTTACACTTCCATATGAAATTCATATGGTTTTTTTTTACAGAGATTTTGTATAAATGACATTTACATCGATTTTCAAATAAAAATGTCAATACCATTCCAAAAAAATGTATTTCAACATTTGCCACATATTTCTTGTACGAAATTGTATTAAATAGATTTTTCTCTTCATATTCATTGCTATGCGTCCGTCCTTCCGCAAGGAGCTGAAACAAATATCGAATACTAAACAAATCCATTTGAAAATATAGTCAGCTATTCATTCATTGAGCTCCGGCCAGACATGGCAAATCCATGGCAGGAGTATGAGTAAGAGTCGTCGTTGGTCGCTTACTGCAGTATTTGTCGGTAACAAGTTTCAGTGATGCGCTGCTGATCGACCGACCGAATGTGTCAGTTTTGAGACATCATGATTAATGATGGCCAAACAACATGTGGGCCTGAGCCCACTGGCACAATGGAAGAGACATCCTCTTACCACATAAAGAAAAGAAAAAAAAAAACACAACAAAATATAGGAATACAATACAAAAACCAAATAAGAGGCATAATACATCGACGGGACTATAGAAAACCTTGGAAAGGGAGCTGATATACGTTTTTGTTAGAGTTAAGGGTACAATGCTTCTATATTTCTAATGTTTTGCCTATGATTTCTTGTAGATTTCTTACAAGAGAATGGTGGGTGGGGCGGCGAGGTATTTGTAACTGCAGCACCAACAATGGTGTCTCCGTGAACATATACTACTAGACAGTCGGTGGATATGAGAAAATCTATAAGAAAAAACCAACAACATCATATTCCAATCTAGCCTACTAAACGGTCTCGCCAACCTTGGCCAGTAACCTCTGATGGGAAATAAAACGTTTGCTCGTTCCCTCTCTCCTCTGTGCCTCCATCTTCGGCAAGGTAAATTAGACCACTATCGATAAGGACGAGAGACAGACAGACAGTTAGACAGCCATCCACAGAAAGGCCATAAGACTCGGTAATGATGTGTAATGTATTTACATGTAATGAACAAATGGGTCTACTACTACAGCTATGACCCTCAATGCCAAAGGACATTGCCCTGGATGTGGCCCATTGTAAATGTAAAATGTTACGATAAACAGTAAAACTCATTTCATCAGACATTAGTCAAAGAATTACAAATTAATCCTAAACGCTGGATCTAAATGTAATTACATGTGTTCTTCCAACTGTCAGCAGTTATTGATGTTGAGGAAAGGGAAATGGTTTTTTGGAAATTGTCTTGTTGTGAGAACTTTAAGGAAGAAACTGAATCATGAACTTTAAGCCAGGTACTAAGGTGCTAGGATATGGGAAAGTTTTACATATATGGAAAACAAATGGAGTCCTCAAGGTCAAATCATGAGTTGTTATAGGATAAAATTAGCATAGGCATTAAATAATCAAAAACAAATCTAGTCAATTTTCTTCCTAATAGATTTCTAACAGAGAATTTTATAATTTATAAATTGGATAAATTTGAAGTAAAGGATTTCCCAAAAAGTGGAGTTATTTTGAATAACTCGGCATTTCGGTAGTTGTAGCTTTTGAAGGTTTTATTCTTTACCCTACGGGAAATTGATCAACCACAAGAGCAGTACAGGACTAGTCCCTGGTGTATATGGACCAGTCCCAGTCCCGGCCCCTTTAATATCGGGGTAAGTTTACACTTTAGAACTCATTCCAAAGGATACGTTGTGTTCTATACATTCATACAGTTTTTGTTATTCGCTTTCGTACTTCAGCTTGTATCCAGATCAAGGAGTTCTACGACTAAGATGGGATGTGTCCAAAGTGATTTGGTGGTGAGTCGGGTAGGGCGGCGGATTCTAGGCATCAGATTGACCCAATGGGTCCAGCTTATCGGCCAGTGGATACCACATTAGTGTATGTGTTGTTTCGTCCGTCTTTTGGAAATCTTTTTCATTTTGGGCATACGAATCGCACCAAAAATGAAAAACTTTTGAAATATGGTGAATAATAGTTTATTCTGATAATTCTATTTCCCTAAATTAGATTTTAATATCAAGCTAGTATGGAAATCAATCATGCCTGTTCTGGGTCACACCGCATTGTGCACCACACTATACACTTTCTACACACAACACACAAAGTTAGTTGTTCTGAGTCACACGTGTGAACACTTTTTTCGGACTTTTAATCGAAAAATGTGACAGCTGATTTTTTCTGCAAGCCATATTTTTTGCAGACAGAAATTATAAACAAAACATATTTTGCCGGTATAAACATAAAAAAATTAAAAATAAGTGCGTAACTCAAAGCCATAAAATGCCTGCCGGATTGTTGTTAGCAGTGAATAATGTAAGGACAAGAGCAATTTATCAAGAAAAAGGAGACAATTGCGTGATGCTTCAAATCTGTTTTGATTTGTTTTTTTCTATCCCTCCTCAATGTTACTCATGAACAAACGATCGCCGTGTCGTTCTCGTTTTTGTTTCTGACGGCGGAGAAGTTTTTATTTTGGTTTTGGTCAAACAGTTTTTAACATCCATACATTAAAGGAAATTTAATTATAGTGGGCATAATTAACTATTCTGTTAAGGTTTTTCTCATTTGTATTGCTTAAATATTTACAATAATATTGCAAACAAATTTTCTATCGTGGCGGCCTCCATGTGCAGAAAGATATTGGCGGCGTTCTTTTTTTTTAATTTGCTCAGTGATTTGTGCACCAAGAACACTTTGCAGAATTGAAGATGCCATATTTTTCATGCAATAAATTTGGTAAAATTCACTTTTCTTAGCCCATTGATTTTGTAAAAGTTATAATTTAATTACCTTATATTTTCAAAAAGACCTTTGATTTGTTTAGGAAAGCGGATATTATTCACAAAAATCAAAGATAATTTTGCTTAAAACTGTTTTGTGTTAACTTTTTAAAATTATGGCAACATTATACTTTCGAACACACTGAAAATCAGCTGATTAAAACAACCCCAAAATTTATACACCAATCAGAGGAAATTTCGGTTCAAATTTTAGATGGATTTTTAAAATCATGGTTTCTGCCATATATAAGTGACTTTCCCAATAAAATTTGCAAATATTTATAAAAAAACATATTAAAGTTTCAGAATCTGTTATTTATTTGTTATAAAAACTTCTAACTTTGCATACGATGGCTGTACACTAAGCCTACACAAAAGAAATGTTCGTGTACATTTTTCAGGTCTATGACGGTGTATAATGTTGGCCAGAACACCTTTTAAGTGTGACACCACACGAAAATTGTACATGTGTGTACCAGAACAGACACGAATATGTTATGATTGAAATTGCGACAAACTGGATCGCCGGTATCAGTCCTGCGATAGGTCAGTTAGTAACAATTTGTACCAATTTCCCGTTGAGTTAACATTTGACAATTAGAAGCTTGCGTTAAACAGCTCCTCTGACAGGTGGCAGATTTATTCCAGTGGCTGTTCAGTGTGTTGTTTAGAAGCTTACAAGAGCTGTTTGATACATTATATTCAGAAATAATGGAATTCAGGCTTAATATTGCGAATTTCACCAGCTAACCTAACCTCAGAAAAATTTTTTTTGGTATTCGGTTAATACTGGGATTGAACCCATGACCATTTGTAAGCAAGGCAATAACAACACCGAAAAGGTAAAGCCAGATTTGATCGAAATCCACGCTGCAGTGTGAGAAAACTTACTCATGAGCTGAACATATCGGGAGAACGGATTCAACACATATAGAAAAGTGAGTTTGGACTAAAGGTTAGACAGGAAAAAGCCAAGGAGTGGCTTCGCTTGCAGCTATAGAATAGAAGTTTCTTCTATGATAAGCTATTCTAAATTGAGCAGTTTGCCAAGGTTAGGTTAGGTCACAGAGTGCCGCCCGTTTCTATGTTAAGCTCAATGACAAGGGACCTCCTCTTGTAGTCGAGTCCGAACTGTGTTCACATTGCAGTAAAACCACATAGAGAAGCTTTGAAACACTCAGAAATGTCACCATCATTACTGAGATGGGATAATCCACCGCTGAAACCCCTTTTTTGGTGTTTGGTCGAAACTGGGTTTGAACCCAGGACCCTGTTTATGCAAGACGGGCATGCTAACCACTGCCAAAGAAATCAGCTGAAAAGTTACACATTCGATTTACGACCAGATCTCAAGCGCCGCCGACGGTGATAGGAAGGGACTCCATACCGGCCGATGGATGCTACCCGCTCGTTTTCATCGACCTTGGGATCAAAATAAATGCCGAATATTATAGGGACAATGCCCTTAAGACTACATTTTAGCCTTGACAGGCAAACATTTCGGCTGCAGACCATGGACATTCAAACAGGACACATTTTTCTACACCGTAAACAAGTAAACTGTTGTATAGGAAGAATAAACTAACTGGTACGAAAATTGAACTAAATTTTGCTACACATTTTGAGATTTCCCCAAAGCGTTGTTAAAACCAGGAAAATTGAATGCCCTGTTGTATTTTTTCACGAAATTACACTCTCTAATAGAAGAAAATATTAACTAAAAGTTACGAACAAAATCATTGGCGCCAAATCATGACCATTTTAAACATACAGTAGTTCATTCTTACTATTTTTGGGAATCGTACGAAAATTTTTATTTGCTTTAGTTCATATTGAACTTATACGAACTTATACCGTCATTGAACTTTATACTCACGTTTAGTTCATAAAATATTTGAGTCATACTTAAAAAAACGAAAATTTCATTGGGCTGTGGAAAATTTCGCAAAAATTAATAAATTTTAACTACTAACAAATAATTTTTTACAATAAAAATAAGTTAAATTTAGCGTTAGTTTAACTACGGACATTTTTTTCTGTGTACCCCACTATGGCCACCAAAATCTCCGGATCTCAATTCGTTGGACTTGGATTGCTGACAGGTAGCATACCAAAAGATTATTGTTCCACTGGAATATTTACGAAAGTTTCTTGCTACCTCATCTGCTTTCCCAATGTATGTTGCTGTGACCAAGCTCCCCAGCCATCTCGTTGAGAGATTTTCATCAGTCTATGGCGGTTTTTGAGTTGAACAACACAGAGTTCAAGGTTAATATTTCAGATTGACTGTCTGAGTATATATACCACATATGCCAACATTTATCGGAACATTACATTTCAACCAAGTTGCCACCACTTCCAGCTATCTCGTTGAGAGATTTTCATCAGTCCATGGCGGTTTTTGAGTTGAACAACACAGAGTTCAGAGTTAGTATTTCAGATTGACTGTCTGAGTATATATATGTCGAAACATTACATTTCAACCAAGTTGCCAATTCCTTCATACACAGAAAAAAAATGTCACGAAAATTTTTCCAATTAAAATTTTAATCGAGTTTTAAAAAATATTTAATTAAAAATTTTTTAATTGAAACAAAAATCAATCACAAAAATTAATAGGAACAATTATTTTTAAATTAACTTTAAATTAAATTTTTAATTTATACTATCATTTCTGTGATTGAATACAATTCAATTAAAAAATTAATTGGATAAATTAATTACGTAATAGAATCAGAAAAAAAATTGTGTGTAGCTAATTTTTTTTCAGCCTGAAAAAATTAGTGAATAGGTAATCTTTTCACGGTATACACCAATTTAGATTCGTCGCTATAGAAATCTATATAACTCCACACAAAAATAATATCAATTAATTTGATTGTCAATACAATTAAAATTATGTTTAAATTTGAGCTAAGAACGTAATTTGTAATTACGATTTTAGTCACTTTAGCAACCAATTTTGTTATATCAGCAAACATATTGTTATATCAACAAAAATTTTGTTGAACTTAAAAATTTTCTGTAACAACAATTTATTGTTAGCTCAAAAATTATGATATTATTTTATGTGTCCATATACTCCGGACTCTGTGTACACCATGATTCACTATGGGGAATTAGAGTTTCAAATTTTTTCTGGAAACAGGATTACGCCCAAGTGTAATCTACTGCGGTTGGTAAGTCAGACATTGTATCGCGTAGAACTATACTGCAGTTATTGAAGCTGACTATTTGTCCAATATGTCTAAAGGTTATAGATGCAACTTGTCATTCTTGCAATATGTTTAAAGGTTATAGATGCAACTTGCCTTTCCTTAATTTGAAGCCTGCCCAATATAATTCCGAAGTATTTTGCACAATCTCCAAAGAAAATTTTCAATGTCACCTAAGATTTTTGCTCTTTGCAGTACATTACTAGCTCTGTGTTTGTAAGATTTTGCCCTAGACCATACTTCTAAGTCATCCGGAAGGTCTCCCTGTATAATATCTATAATTGTAGCTGGGAATTTTCTCGTTACTGCTAATGCTTCATCTTCTGCATATGGCACCATTTTTATCCTAAAGTGGCTTCTATTCGAGGCCTATCAACCTGAACACCCCTCATTTTGAAGGTGTGTGTGTGTGAGTAGAATGTTGCTCCTATTTTGATTTTGAAATTCACTCTTCAGTTGTCAAAATGCCGTCCAAGCAAGAAGAGCAGCGTATCAAAATTTTGCTCGCGCATCGCGAAAATCCGAGCTACTCGCACGCAAAGCTGGCAAAATCGCTAAAAGTTGCCAAATCAACCGTTACAAATGTAATTAAAGTGTTTGGGGAACGTTTGTCGACAGCCAGGAAGTCTGGATCGGGGGCAAATCGAAAACCGGAAGCCGCTGAGACGACAAAGAGAGTTGCCGGTAGTTTCAAGCGAAACCCTAACCTCTCTCTCCGAGATGCCGCAAATAAGCTGGGTGTATCGTCTACAACCGTGCATCGAGCCAAAAAACGAGCCGGACTATCGACTTAAAAGAAGGTAGTGACTCCAAATCACGATGATAAACAAAATACGACGGCCAAAGCGCGAGGAGGCTGTATACGACGATGCTGACGAAGTTTGACTGCGTGGTAATGGACGACGAAACCTAGGTCAAAGCCGACTACAAGCAGATTCCGGGACAGGAGTTTTATAAGGCAAAAGGAAGGGGAAAGGTAGCAGATATTTTCAAGCACATAAAACTGTCAAAGTTCGCAAAGAAATATCTGGTTTGGCAAGCCATCTGTACCTGCGACTTGAAAAGCAGCATTTTCATAGCTTCCGGGACTGTCAACCAAGAAATTTACGTGAGTGTTTGAATAAACGTCTGCTGCCTTTCCTGAAGAAACACGGTTGTTCCGTACTGTTTTGGCCGGATTTGGCATCTTGCCATTACGGTAAAAAGGTCATGGAGTGGTACGCCGCCAACAACGTGCAGGTGGTTCCCAAGGACAAGAACCCTCCCGACACGCCAGAGCTCCGCCCAATTGAGAAATACTGGGCTATTGTCAAGCGGAACCTAAAGAAGACCAAAAAAACTGCTAAGGACGAGCAGCAGTTCAAGGCAAACTGGCTTTCTGCGGCGAAGAAGGTGGACAAGGTGGCTGTACGAAATCTGATGGCAGGTGTCAAGCGTGAGGCCCGGCAATTCGGATTTGGAAAAGCGAAATCCTAACTGAATATTTTTCCTGAATTTTATACTAATTGAACTTGAAAAAGAAATTTAATTTGATTTTTTTAAATAAACGATTTCACCGATTTACACGCGTTTTCCCTTGACCAAATTTTGACCGTATCACCCTTTATGAACCCCTTCTATGTTAAATAAATCCACAATTGTGTATTCTTTAATAGATGGTAAGCTCCCAAAAAAAAAAATAAATAAGTAAATAAAAACTGAGTAGTTCATGCAATGCGGTCTCAGTAGACCCTCTCTTCGAGTAAACATCTTGTCGTTTCGAGATCCACCTCGAAGCACCCAGGGTCTAAAGAAGGAAAGTATAACCTGATTTGGTGGCAATCCTTCGCATACGAGGGTTGAGTGGGATGACAAACCCATGCAAAATTCTCTGCTTCTGATACGATTTGGTAGCACTTAGGAAGAACATTTATAGTGCTGTTTTGGCGACACTATTTTTGGTACGTATAACAATTGACTGAATTGTCTGAGTTTACAATAAAGCGAGCTACCGCTTTAACCAAATCTATGGGACTGCCGA
The DNA here is from genome assembly GCF_050003625.1 of Haematobia irritans. Lineage (NCBI taxonomy): Eukaryota > Metazoa > Arthropoda > Insecta > Diptera > Muscidae > Haematobia > Haematobia irritans. The sequence continues at coordinate 173,095,579 of NC_134397.1, read as the reverse complement.
AAGATGGTTACTATGGTAAAAATTTAAAAATTCCTCATTGACATAAAACATCTCAAAACAAAGTGTGAATCTCTTATTTAATAAGAAGACACAAAATGTATTTTTCCAGACATTAACACGATATGACATGAGTTTGCTCGAAATCTATGTAAAACATGTTTCTGGTCTGTTATTGTCACAGTGCTATTAAATTTCTATAAAAAAAGAAACATATACACTGGGCGCAGGAGAACTTTTAAACAGAAATTCACATTCAAACCATACACATATGTATGTATGTGCGAGTATGGGTTGTAGCGAACATTTTCACGTTTATTTCAAGGAGTTTTAAAATGCATTATTGGAGGAACCCCTTAAGTCACAAGATCTTTTTGGACATAAATCATTTAAATCACTTAAACATGCAGGCAAGCTGGCAAGCAGTCAAGACGTATGCCTCGCGCTAAGACATTAAATAAATCGCTCTATGCTTTGTTGCCAATGATGTTTGCTGCCAGAGTAGTATTAGCTGTTTGTTGTCAGCTACACCACCACCATCAACCACTAACCAATTCAGATTGTGCATCGTTGAAGCAAAGGCAAAAAATTCCAAGGACTCCCAATACGCTTATATGGCCAAATGAACAAACACATATGGTGATATGTATGTTTTTACATAAACCATGATTTTTTACATTTTTTTTCCATTTTAGAAGTATAATAGTTTCTAACTAGTATTTGAGTACAGTGGTATAAATTAATTTTTTTTAAATAGTAATTACACTCAAAAAAAAAAAGTCTGACTCAATTCCGAAATTAATTAATCCAATTAATTTTTTAATTGAAATGGCTTCAATCACTAAAATGATAATATTAAAATAGTTTTAATTGGACATTAATACTTGATTAAAAAATTAATTGATTTCATTGGCAAATTTTAATTAATCTATTAATTGATTCAATAAAAAAATTTGTTGATGCTCATTGCAAAACTCAATTAATTTTTTCATTAAAAATTTAACTTTTTTCAAATACCTACTTACCCCCATTATCATGAAGCTCAGTTAGCGCTACGTTAGCTAATGAACATTTAAACCGAACTATAGACATATATGTCATCTTGTCTATATATTCCATATGCCATAGGGGCTTAACTGCTGAAAATTTTTCAATTAAAGTTAACTGGAGAGAAGATATTTGCAATTTTCTTTTTGCTAACTGGCAGTTAAAACCTAACGGAGCTACATGAAAATGGCCGTTAGTGTTTTTAGTTTGATTAAAAAATGTATAGTTTGAATATAAATTTTTAGTTAAAAAAATTGGCATCACTGTTTTTAATTAACTTATGGCGATTTCGATTGGGAAAAAAGGTGCAACATTCTCGAAATTGATTGCCAAATATAAAGGACACTGTCATAGATTTTGGATCCTGTATCCCTCAAAATATTATGAATTAACAATAACTTTGGAATGACACTATTATTTGAGCGAAAATACAATGAGGGAAAAAGTAGTGTAACACCAGGGCAACATATTTTTTGCGAAACGAAAACGCCCTTAGTCTTCCGAGTTTGATTAAAAAGTTAGTTGTATCTATACATTTTTTAATTAGAAATTTTAAAATTTTCAATCATTGCACTATGGCTCAAATCGCGATTTTAGCGTCAAAAAGTCAATTTTTCAACTTTAAATGTTTAATATTTTCTATATGGGGGTTTTCTAACAAACATATTAATAGTAAAAAATTAAAATAAATTGTTACTGTTAAAAAGTTTTTTTATAATTTTATAGGCTACATTTCTTACCTTGATTGTTTGGTACAATTTTCAATAGTTCATAAGCTGTGGGCAGAAACCGAAAAAAATGATAAACAATTTTTCATGTTTTCGACATTTTTGGAGTTTTGAGCACGAATATGGAATTTTTCCCACTTATATTCTGCATTTTTATTTGCCTTGTCAAGAGCTACAACTTTTCTGAAGACTACAAAAAAAGCACACCAACCAGTTTTCGAGGTATTTATAGCCATTACTTTAAAAAGGGGGCGTGTCACGCCCATTTTTTCTAAAATCCATTTTTTTATAACTACAAATCTACTCGCTAAATTTTGGGAAGCTAACTTGGTGAGTAGTATTTTTTTGCCGCTAAATCATGATTTCGCCCATAGTGCATTGACTTAATTATTATTGAAAAATTTTTCAACTTCAATCAACTTTTTATTCAGAAAAATAATAATAATAAATAAAATTTTGACAAAATTTTCTAAAGAAATAAAATTTTGACATAATTTTCTATAGAAATAAAATTTTGACAAAATTTTCTATACACGCAAAGAAAAAAAAAACGTTTGGAAAACGTGTACCGAAAACGTTTTTCTTTTGTTAGAGTTTTTTGAATTGCTTCGAAAATTTTAAACTTTTATCACCAAAAAAAATTGTTTGTTACACAATTTTTATTTTTTCAATATAAAAAAATTATTTTTAAAACAACAACACAGTCCATTTCGTTTATATCAAACACAGTTCTTTTGTGACTTTAGGTCTTTAATAAGACACATTTTACAGTTCAAAATTTAATATAGTACAATGTAATGTTCAACATTTTTTCGGAATCTTCCCAATATATCTAGAATATATGTAAAAAAAAAACAAAAAAAAAACTTTGGTCGAAGCAGGGATCGAACCCACGACCCTTGGCATGCAAGTCAGACGTAGCAACCACTGCTCCACGGTGCCAAACTAACTGTTTGTTTCTGTTAAATAAACTTTGTTTATTCGGCTCGTGGGCGCCGCAAGCTATGCTATATAAATATAACTTATAGGATATTTATCTATTGATGACCATAACAGGTACATAGCTCAGTGGTTAGTGTGTTGGCTTACAAAGTGCATGGTCCGCGGTTCGATTCTCCGTCCAGGCGAAAGGTAAAAAAAATAAAAATTTATAAAATCGTATAATTTCTTCTACATTGTTGGTATTACAGGAAAAGGTGTTAAGAACTAAAAAACCTCGTGGATGTGAGAAAGATGTGAGGGAAAATGCAATTAGCAAGAAAAACAATGTTTTTTTTTTTGAGTTAGTCTTTATGAAATTGTTTTTACATCCTGGAAAAGAATAAACGCTTATCACAAAAAGTACATACTTTTCTTCCAAATACACTTCCTTACAGCGAAAAGCAAATGAGAAAAGAACTTTGTTTGTCTAAAATTTCGTTTGGGAGGAAAGAATTATTTTTTTGCGTGTAGAAATAAAATTTTCTGTAGAAATGAAATTTTCACAAAATTTACTATAGAACTAAAATTTTGACAAATTTTTCTGTAGAAATAAAATTTTGCCAAAATTTTCTGTAGAAATAAAATTTTGCCAAAACTTCCTATAGAAATGAAATTTTGACAAAATTTTCTATAGAAATAAAATTTTTACAAAATCTTCTTTAGAAATGAAATTTTGGCAAAATTGTTATAGAAATAAAATTTTGGCAAAATTTTTATAGAAATAAATTTTTCAAAAGAAATAAAATTTTGACAAAACTTCCTATAGAAATTAAATTTTGACAAAATTTGCTAAATTTTGGGAAGCTAACTTGGTGAGGAGTATTTTTTCATGATTTCGCCCATAGTGCATTGAAATTTTCTGTAGAAATAAAATTTTCTATAGAAATAAAATTTTCAATAGAAATAAAATCTTCTATAGAAATAAAATTTTGATAATATTTTCTAAAAAAATAAAATTTTGACAAAATTTTCTATAGGAATAAAATTTTGACAAAATTTTCTGTAGAAATAAAATTTTCTATAAAAATTAAAATTTGCAAAAATTTTCTATAGGAATAAAATTTTAACAAAATGTTCTATAGGAATAAAATTTTGAAAAATTTTCTATAGCAATATAATTTTGCCGAAATTTTCCGTAGAAATAAAATTTTGCCAAAATTTTCTGTAGAAATAAAATTTTGACAAAACTTCCTATAGAAATGAAATTTTGACAAAATTTTCTATAGAAATAAAATTTTTACAAAATCTTCTATAGAAATGAAATTTTGACAAAATTTTCTATAGAAATAAAATTTAAAAAAATTTCTATAGCAATAAAATTTTGCCAAAATTTTCTGTATAAATAAAATTTTCTATAGAAATAAAATTTTCAATAGAAATAAAATTTTCTATAGAAATAAAATTTTCAATAGAAATAAAATTTTTGACAAAACTTCCTATAGAAATGAAATTTTGACAAAATTTTCTATAGAAATAAAATTTTTACAAAATCTTCTATAGAAATGAAATTTTGGCAAAATTTTTATAGAAATAAAATTTTGGCAAAATTTTTATAGAAATAAATTTTTCAAAAGAAATAAAATTTTGACAAAACTTATAGAAATTAAATTTTGAGAAAATTCGCTATTTTTCTAAAAAATAAAAAATTTTCTAAAAAATAAAATTTTGACAAAGTTTTCTATAGGAGTAAAATTTTGACAAAATTTTCTGTAGAAATAAAATTTTCTAAAAAAAAGTAAAATTTTGCAAAAATTTTCTATAGGAATAAAATTTTGACAAAATGTTCTGTAGGAATACAATTTTGAAAAATTTTCTATAGCAATAAATTTTTGCCAAAATTTTCTGTAGAAATAAAATTTTCTATAGAAATAAAATTTTTAATAGAAATAAAATTTTGACAAAACTTCCTATAGAAATGAAATTTTGACAAAATTTTCTATAGAAATAAAATTTTTACAAAATCTATAGGAATAAAATTTTGACAAAACGTTTTATAGGAATAAAATTTAAAAAATTTTCTATAGCAATAAAATTTTGCCAAAATTTTCTGTAGAAATAAAATTTTCTATAGAAATAAAATTTTCAATAGAAATAAAATTTTGACAAAACTTCCTATAGAAATGAAATTTTGACAAAATTTTCTATAGAAATAAAATTTTTACAAAATTTTCTATAGAAATGAAATTTTGGCAGAATTTTTATAGAAATAAAATTTTGGCAAAATTTTTATAGAAATAAATTTTTCAAAAGAAATAAAATTTTGACAAAACTTCCTATAGAAATTACATTTTGAGAAAATTCGCTAAATTTTGGGAAGCTAACTTGGTGAGGAGTATTTTTTCATGATTTCGCCCATAGTGTATTGACTTAATTATTAATGAAAAAATTTTCAACTTCAATCAACTTTTTAATTGGAAAAATAAGTTGGTGATATTTTTTTGTTGTATATATATTTAATTAAATTGATAAAAAAAAATCTCCAAATCTCAAACAAAGACGAGTTTTGGCAATCAATTGTGAAAACAAATTGAAACCTCTATCGAATTCCCCCACTTAAAACACTGTGCAACGAAGAATTCAAAAATCACAAGCTTGTAATATTTGACAAACACCTTACATGCATGACATACATGCTTGTGTCCCTTGTAAGTTAGCTAGCTTCGCCTACAAGTAAGTGTATGGCAAAATCTAACATGTCCTTGGAAGGAAGGGATGTTAACATGAAATTCGATTTGCCACATTTGCCACTTGTACAACAAGCCCACCAAAAAACATGCTGTTATTGTGGCCTCCCCCATCATCGCCAAAACCAAATGCAGCTATACAAAGTCTTTTTGGGGTCACACACACACACCCGCACACACTCGCATTACATGATACACGTGTGTGGTCTTAAAATGTCCTTTTACACACTTGACTCTCCCTTGCTTGTTGGGGCATGGGTTGGTCTTAGTGTTATTTGGGATATGGCAAACACACACACAGGCACACATATATTTGAATGAAATTTCAAAATGCTTAGCGTAAAGATTTCAAAGCATAAAACTACAATAAATTTTGGCTTTATTGCCCTGAACTTTATTTGAATCTGTTTTGGGTAAAGAAAAGTTTTCCATGATTTGTGTAGTCAAAACAGGTGGTAACAACCATGTGTTGTCACCTAGTAAAGGTTGGGTTAAGAGCAATTTATCGTTGATGGCAAAAAATGACAATAATAAAGTTTAGAATTTTTTTTGCAACTAAATTTTGCTGGTAAGGACAGGAATTGAATTATGGGGAATGTTTATACTTCAATTTTTTTTAGAATTTTCCAAGACTAGAAAAATAAGTTTAGGAATCACAGTAATGCATTGGTTAGCTTATTTGAAGCTAAGCGCAGGCTCATGGATTCTATCCCAGCTTTTTAATATGATCGACACTTTGGTATTTTTTAGTGCCAATCTTACTCTCTAAAATAACCCAGACGCTGAAGTCCAACGGATTGCGATCCGGAGATTTTGGTGGCCCTTGTACAATAAAATTGAAGCGCAGAACCTCCTTTTATGAGCAATTCTTGGTTGACGTGTGCTGAGTGCGATGGTGCCGAGTCCAGTCGGAATTTCCATAGTTTATTTGTTTCACAAACTGCTCAATTTGGAATGGCTTCTCATCGAAGAAAACCAAATTCTTTAAATCAAAAATGTGTTTCTTTACATTTACTAAATTTTTCATTAGAACAAATGCACTCGTCTTTAAAGAAACACAATATATATCCCTGTAGATATGCCCAACCCTCACTTCCGGAAAATGACTTTGAGTTATCTGTCTTCCTCAAGTAGTAAAAACTTTCCCCATTCTAACACAAAAATTCCATCTGTAACCATCATTGCCATAGGGCAAAATTAAAAAAATGGTCACTTAAAACAATAAGAATTGCAAAAAAAAGCAAAAACAAAGGACATTCAAATAGAAGAGAAACTCCTGAAGAAGCAAATCTTGCATACATCCTATCAATTCATATAAATATCAGTTTTTGTGCAACTTTTGAATGTCTTATATTGCAGACATATTCTCATCTTGTTTATCCATACCCTGTGGGTTGGTCAACCAAGACAGTATCAGAGTGTCTCTGCTTCTTCTTCTTAATTCATAGCTAGAGAATCATCGTCATCATAGAGGCCATAATGATAAGTTCCAATGCTAGCTACGATGACATTGAGTTCATCGCATATCTGCTTCATTGGAGAATGCAAACAGTAAGCAATACCTTGGTGTTAATCCAATGTATATTGTGGACTTGTATCATCATCATCATGATGTCACGCCGAACCATAATGGGTGGTCACTGAGACATTGAAGTTCCCCATTTTGTTTACTCTCCCCACCTTTGTTGAGCATTGGAAATGTAATGCGCTATGAATAAGTGGCAATGCGATTTTGCAAATGAAAAGCGAAAAAAAGTAACATCAACAACATTGTCATGCCCTCATATCTGTACATTCATTCAGTCATTTGTAAAGTGCTAACATTAGGGTAGTCCATAATATTAAGTTAAAAGTATTATCGAATAAAATATTAATTTTGGCAAAATTTCCTGTAGAAATGAAATTTTGACAAAATTTCTTATAGAACTAAAATTTTGACAAAATTTCTTATAAAAATAAAAAGTTGACAAAATTTTCTATAGAAATAAAATGTTGACAAAATTTCTTATAGAAATAAAACGTTGTTAAAATTTTCTGTAGAAATAAAATTTTGACAAAATTTTCTATAGAAATAAAATTTTGACCAAATTTTCTATAGAAATAAAATTTTGACAAAATTTTGTATAGAAATAAAACTTTGACAACATTTTCTATAGAAATAAAATTTTGACAAAATTTTCTATAGAAATAAAAATTTGACAAAATTTTCTGTAGTAATAAAATCTTGACAAAATTTTATTGAATTTTTTTTTTAATTTTGCCAAAATTTCGTATAGGTAGGTAAGTAAGTATAGTGGCAGCCCGATATTTCAAGCTGACATAGACTATACGGTTCATTGTGATGCCACAGTGGTACACTTCTCTCTTATCACGGAGTGCTACCCGATTCTATGTTAAGCTCAATGACAAGGGACCTCCTTTTTATAGCCGATTCCGAACGACGTTCCCCATTGCAGTGAAACTACTTAGAGAAGCTTTGAAACACTCAGAAATTTCACTAGCATTACTGAGGTGGTATAATCCACCGCTGAAAAACTATTTGGTGTTTGGTCGAAACTGAGTTTGAACCCGCAACCCTGTGTATGCAAGGCGGGCATGCTAACCGCTGCGCCACGGTGGCTCCATACAAAGAAAAAAAATTTCACGAACATTTTTCCAATTAAAATTGTAATTCAGTTTTAAAAAAATATTCAATTAAAAATTTAATTGATTCAACAAATTTTTTAATTGAAACAAAAATTAATTGTATCAATTAATTTTTTAATTGGATCAATTTTTTTAATTGACCTTCAATTAATTTTTTAATTGATACAATCATTTCTGTGATTGAAGACATTTCAATTAAAAAAATTAATTGGATCAATTTCCTATAGAAATGAAATTTTGCTTAAATTTACTATAGAAATAAAACTTTGAATAATTTTCTATAGAAATAATATTTTGACAAAATTCCTTATAGCAACAAAATTTTGACAAAATTTTCTATAGAAAAAAATGTTTGACTAAATTTTCTATAGAAATAAAAATTTTGACAAAATTTTCTACACAAATAAAATTTTGACAAAGTTTTCATTAAAAATAAACTTTTGACTAAATTTTCTATAGAAAAAAATTTCCCAAAATTGTCTATAGAAATAAAATTTTGACAAAATTTCCTATAGAAATGAAATTTTGACAAAATATCCTATAGAAATAAAATGTTTACAAAATTTCATATAGAAATATAGAAATTAAATTTTGGCAAAATTTTCAATTGAAGTAAAATTTTGAAAAATTTTCCTATATAAATAAAATTTTGAGAAAATTTCCTACAGTAATGAAATGTTGAAAATATTTCCTTTGGAAATGAAATTTTTACAAAATTTTCTATAGAAAATGACAAAATTTCCTACAGGAAAAACATTTTTAAAAAGTTTCCTATAGAAATAAAAATTTGGCTAAATTTTCTATAAAAATAAAATTTTGACAAAATTTTCTAGAGAAATAAAATTTTGACAAAATTTCTAATAAAATTAAAGAAATTTATATAAAACTACAGAAATGAAATTTTCTATATAAATAAAATTTTGGCAAAATTTTCTATTGAAATAAAATTTTGAAAAACTTTCCTATATGAATAAAATTTTGGGAAAATTTCGTACAGAAATGAAATTTTGAAAATATTTCCGTTGGAAATGAAATTTTGACAAAATTTCTTATATAAATAAAATTTTGACAAAATTTTCTATAGAAACAAAATTTTGACAAAATTTTCTATAGAAACAAAATTTTGAGAAAATTTCCTGCCGAAATAAAATTTTGACAAAATTTTCTATAGAAATAAAATTTTGACAAAATTTTCTAGAAATAAAATTTTGACAAAATTTCTTATATAAATAAAATTATAGAAATATATATAAAACCATAGAAATGAAATTTTCTATATAAATAAAATTTTGAGAAAGTTTTCTAAATAAAATTAAAAAGTTTAGTATAGAAATAAAATTTTGACAAAATTTCTTATATAAATAAAATTTTGACAAAGTTTTCTATAGAAATAAAATTTTGACAAAATTTTCTATAGAAATAAAATTTTGACAAAATTTTCCATAGAAACAAAATTTTGAGAAAATTTCCTACAGAAATGAAATGTTGAAAAAATGTCCTTTGGAAATGAAATTTTTACAAAATTTTCGATAGAAATTAAATTTTGGCAAAATTTTCTATTGAAATAAATTTTTGCAAAAAGTTTCTATTGAAATAAAATTTTGCAAAAAGTTTCTATAGAAATAACATTTAAAAAAAAATCCTATAGAAATAAAATTTTGACAAAATTTCTTATATAAATAAAATTTTGACAAAATTTTCTATAGAAATGCAATTTTGACAAAATTTCCTATAGAAATGCAATTTTGACAAAATTTTCTATAGAAATGAAATTGTCACAAATTTTCCTATAGAAATAAAATTTTTAAAAAATTTCCTATAGAAATAAAATTTTGACAAAATTTTCTATAGAAATGAAATTTTGACAAAATTTTCAATAGAAATTAAATTTCGACAAAATTTTCTAAAGTAACTTTAACGAAGCTTCATGAAAATGGAGGTTATATGAAGTTTTCCATGTTCTTATTGATTTGTCACATCCACTCTAATATACTTTGATATATACAACACAATTTTCTTCTCTGTATATAGATATGATGATGTTTGTTCATACATCCATGAAGGTTGTTGCTGTCGCTGTTGTAGTTAGGTCGCTGAATAGCATGACATAGCACAAAATTTTATGTTCATGACCATCGAGCGGCTGTTGTCTGGTGTTTTTCTGCAACAATTTCGGTATCTTTACATTTTCCCCCATTTGCGTGTGACTATTATTCAGGTTTTTGGTATCGTTGTCCATTTTGGCGGTTTCATTTGAAGATGTAGTTTTTCGCATATATTCGGGGTATGAGAAACAAATGAAACTGTAAGACAGTAATGAAGACAATATATCCGGCAATCCTCCTTTAGAGCTGTTAGATTGTTGATGTGAACTTTTCAAATAACGAATGATTGCACCACAGAAAAAATTACCATCGTTAAATTAAATTTAATATATTTTTATTGAAAAAAAAAGTTTTATTATTTTATTCTTTTTTAAAAATTTTTCACTGCTCAATTTTTTTTATCCCAAGTATGTCTCACAAATTGTATGAACTAATAAATACATTTTCCACGAATCCAAAAAATAGTGCAAATGAAGTACTGTACAATAAAAATGGCCAAGATTTGCCGCCTATGTAGAATGAAAATATTGAACAGGCAATTTGATCAATAGATCTAGGTTCTCCTCCCACAAAAATAAAACAAAAAACGATATCATTGATATAATATTTTTTAATTGATTTTTTTTTTATTATTTCATAAAATAACTAAGGTGAAAATTATTTTTAATTAAATGTCCTTCAATTTAATTTAAAAAGTATTAGAAACAAAATGGTCTTTACCATGAGAAAGGTTCTAAATTTATTTGGCTTCATCGCCTGATACAAGAATATCGCAAAAGCAGTTGAGAAATGAAATTCTTCATAAACAAAATAAGAGGTATTTTCTTTGCCATCTATGTCTAGACATTACAAAACGTTAATCATAATTGCCTTCGCGAAATCTACTATTACTTTTATTCCACCATTATTTCAAATGTTCTTATTTTGTCGGTATTAGGTTCTTCTACAGGTTAGCCAAATGTTTCCAATTTATTTCCGAATTATTTCCCCTCATTCCATCATAGCAACTGCTAAAAGAAACAGAATATAGTATTGACGTTTTTTTTTGCTTTTTATATCCAGCATTTATTTGAGGCTTTACATAGTGACTTTGCATTTCCTTATCCCCAAAAGCAAATCTTATATTTTCCCTACAATGTTTGTTTTTTTGTTTGTTTCTATTCTTCTAAGGTTTAATTTTTTCTTGACAATTACGAACATTTTTCCTCATGATTTATTTTATTTTGCTTTAAGGTATAGTGAGAGTTACTTGCAGATTTGAAAAGAGAAATGAATCAATGTTTTCTGAAGAAAAGAAACAATAGTAGATACTAAATATATACTTAGAAAAACATCACAAAAAAAATGATTTCTCTAGAAAATTTATTTCGCTGGAAAATTTTGTCAAAATTGCATTTCTATAGAAAATTTTGTCAAAATTTCATTACTATAGAAAATTTTTTCAAATTTCATTTCCATAGGAAATTTTGTCGAAATTTCATTTCTATAGAAAATGTTTTCAAATTTCATTTCCATAGGAAATTTTGTCGAAATTCTATAAGCTATTTTATTAATATATCATTTCTATAAGAAATTTTATTAAAATTTCATTTATATGGACAAATTTGTAAAAATTTTACATTTCTATAGAAATATATTTTTTTTAATTTAATATTTTATTTATATTTCTATAGAAATAAAATTTTGACAAATTTGTCCATAGAAATGAAATTTTTATAAAATTTCTTATAGAAATGATATTTTAATAAAATTGCTTATAGAATTGAAATTTCGACAAAATTTCCTATGGAAATGAAATTTGACAAAATTTTCTATAGAAATGAAATTTTGACAAAATTTTCTATAGGAATGAAATTTGACAAAATTTCCTATAGAAATGAAATTTTGACAAAATTTCCTATAGAAACGAAATTTTGACAAAATTTCCTATAGAAATTGAATTTTTACAAAATTTCCTATAGAAATAAAATTTTGACAAAATTTTTTATAGAAATAAAATTTTAACAAAATTTCCTAAAAAATAAAATGTTGACAAAATTTCCTATGGAAATGAAATTTGACAAAATTTTCTATAGAAATGAAATTTTGAAAAAATTTCTAGCGAAATAAATTTTTGACAAAATTTCCTAGCGAAATAAATTTTTTAGAGAAATAAATTTTCGACAAAATTTTCTAGATAAATAAACTTTTTACAAAACTTCCTATAGAAATGAAATTTTGACTAAATCTCTTATTGGAATAACAGTTTCAATAGAAATTAAATTTTCAAAAATTTTATATAGAAATACGATTTTGACAAACTTTCCTATAGAAATGAAGTTTTGACAAAGTTTCCTATAGAAATGAAATTTGGATAAAAATTTCCTATAGAAATAAAATGTTGACAAAATTTTCTATTGAAAAAAAAATTTTGATAAAAATTTCCTATAGAAATTAAATTTTGGCAAAATTCCCCATAGAAATTAAATTTTGACGAAATTTCCGATAGAAATGAAATTTTGACAAAATTTTCTATAGAAATGAAATTTTGACAAAATTTTCTATAAATTTTTTTTTCAAAAACTTTCTATAAAAATTAAAATTTTGCAAAAATTTTCTATTGAAATGAAAGAATTTCATTTCTATTGGAAAAAAATTCCAATAGAAATGGAATTTTGCCCAAATTTCCTACAAAAATGAAATGTTGGTTAGGTTTCCTATAGAAATGAAATTTTGACAAAATTATTATTTATATTGTTAAATTCCTTTAGAGATCTTAAAATTGGCTCCGAAGATGCATAGTTAGTTCTATGAGCAGGAATTGCAAACAAATCATGATTTCGCAAACAATGTATTGGTATATTAAAACCAATCAACACTAAAAGAGACGGGCAATCTATAAATCCACTAATTATTTTATAAATAAATCCATTAATTATTTTATAATTTCCTCAGGAAGGAAATTTTGCAAAAATATCTTGAAATGTTGAAAAATTTGTTATAGAAATGAAATTGTGACACATTTTCCTATAGAAATGAAATTTTGACAAAATTTCCTATAGAAAAAAATTTTTTTTCAAAAATTTTCTATTAAAGATAAAATTTGACAAATATTTCTTTTAGAAATGAAATTTTGAAAAAAAAAAATTCTATACAATTTTAAAATTTTGCAAAAATTTTCGATAGAAATAAAATTTTGACAAAATGTTCTATAGAAATAAAATTTTGCAAAAATTTTTTATAGAAATAAAACTTTGCAAAAATTGTTTTTTAAACTTAAATAAAATGTTAACAAAATTTTCAATAGAAATAAAAAAATAATTTTCTATAGTTTATACAATTAAATAAAATTTTAACAAAATTTTCATAGAATTAAAATGTTGACAAAATTTCCTATAGAAATAAAATGTTTACACAATTTCCTATAGAAATGAAATTTTGACAAAATTTCCTATAGAAACTAAAGCTTGACATAAGTTCATATAGAAATGAAATTTTGACAAAAGTTCCTATAGGAATGAAATTTTGACAACATTTTTTAGAGATATAAAATATAGACAAAACTTCCTATAGAAATGAAATTTTGACAAAATTTTCTATAAAAATGAAATTTTATGAAATCTCCTCTAGGAATGAAATTTTCATAGAGTTAAAATGTTGACAAAATTTTCTATAGAAATGTAATTTTTACACAATTTCCTATAGAAATTAAATTTTGACTTAATTCCTAAAGAAATAAAATTTAGACATAATTATTTAAAAATTAAAAACAAAAAGCAAAAATCTACTTTATTCACTTTTCCCTGTTCCAAAAGTTTAAAGCATTTCATATCGCTTGATTTGTATGGTAGCTACTGGAAATTCATTTAAACAGAAGCTCAGAAATGCCGCCATTACAATTTCATTTGATCATGCGCTATATTCCAATACAATCAATTCACTATTTGGCAATTATTCCTACCGCCCCTCCAATAAAAGTAAGGTGTGAAACCATTTTGAAATTCCATCCAAATATAATTCGAGATGGGGACGACACAGTGGCCAAACAGAAGCTTTTCAAATCAAATGAATACAGATCACAAAAACCAAATCCATGAATCGCACATTCACACTTAAAGAGATTCGAACAAAAGACATTGTTGCTTATACCGCCACAATGGAAGATGGGCGGGGGATTGGTGGGATATAAGAATGACACAAAGCATAAAAATTTCAAGATATACAAGAAACTACCATGAGTACCTGTAAACGATTGTATGAATGGACTGAGCCGATCAATGAATAGACACTTTGGTACATGGATGAATATGGCCCCAGAGGTCTTCAGCAACAGCCATCAACAATAGCTCACAGTATGAGGTAACAATACTGGCAAATAACCACATGAAATCAGATCACCAAAAATAAAAATCAAAAAAGCGATCTTAAGATGATGAAAAACAAGGATCATTAATAATGCTCAGACATTTCACAATAGCTATCTAAACACGCTCTATCTTTACATAGATACGTAAGAGAATACCCATGGATAAATAGATTCTACACTTGGAGAGAAGTGGGGGGGTTGAAAGCAATGACCATATAAACCGAGCTGTCAACAAACTTACGTTCCGCTTATCAATTTCATAGTTGGAGAAAATCGTCAGGTATTCCTTTGGCCCGAATTAAACGGCCGACAAAGCCATTACACGCTGCACGGAAGTGTCTCTGCGATATTTTTGTCCATTTGTCAAAATTTCATTTCTATAGAAAATATTGTCAAAATTCCATTTCTATAGGAAATTTTGTCAAAATTTTCATTTCAATAGGAATTTTTTTCTAAATTTCATTTCTATAGGAAATTTTGTCAAAATTTTCATTTCTATAGGAAATTTTGTCAAAATTTTCATTTGTGTATGAAAATGTGTCAAAATTTCATTTCTATAGGAAATTTTGTCAAAGTTTCATTTCTATGGGAAATGTTGTCAAAATTTCATTTCTATAGGAAATTTTGTCAAAATTTTATTTCTATAGGAAATTTTTTCTAAATTTCATTTCTATAGGAAATTTTGTCAAAATTTCATTTCTATAGGAAATTTTGTCAAAATTTTCCTTTCTATAGAAATTTTGTCGAAATTTCATTTCTATAGGAAATTTTGTCAAAATTTCATTTCTGTAGGAAATTTTGTCAAAATTTCATTTCTATAAGAAATTTTGTCAAAATTTCATTTCTATAGGAAATTTTGTCAACATTTCATTTTTATAGGAAATTTTGTCGAAATTTCATTTTTATAGGAAATTTTGTCGAAATTTCATTTCTATAGGAAATTTTGTCAAAATTTTATTTCTATAGGAAATTTTGTCAAAATTTCATTTCTATCGGAAATTTTGTCAAAATTTCATTTCTATAGGAAATTTTATCAAAATTTCATTTCTATAGGAAATTTTGTCAAAATTTCATTTCAATAGGAAATTTTGTCAAAATTTCATTTCTATTGGAAATTTTGTCAAAATTTTCATTTCAATAGGAAATTTTGTCAAAATTTTATTTCTATAGGAAATTTTTTCTAAATTTCATTTCTATAGGAAATTTTGTCAAAATTTTCATTTCTATAGGAAATTTTGTCAAAATTTTAATTTCTATATGAAAATGTGTCAAAATTTCATTTCTATAGGAAATTTTGTCAAAGTTTTCATTTCTTTGGAAATTTTGTTAAAATTTTCGTTTCTATAGGAAATTTTGTCAAAATTTCATTTCTATAGGAAATTTTGTCGAAATTTAATTTCTATAGGAAATTTTGTCAAAATTTCATTTCTATAGGAAATTGTGTCAAAATTTCATTTCTATAGGAAATTTTGTCAAAATTTCATTTCTATAGAAAATTTTGTCAAGATTTCATTTCTATAGAAAATTTTGTCAAAATTTCATTTCTATAGGTAATTTTGTCAAAACTTCATTTCTATAGTAAATTTTGTCAAAATTTCATTTCTATAGGAAATTTTGTCAAAATTTCATTTCTATAGGAAATTTTGTCAAATTTTCATTTCTATAAGAAATTTTGTCAAAATTTCATTTCTATAGGAAATTTTGTAAAAATTTCATTTCTATAGGAAATTTTGTCGAAATTTAATTTCTATAGGAAATTTTGTCGAAATTTCATTTCTATAGGAAATTTTGTCGAAATATCATTTCTATAAGAAATTTTTTCAAAATTTAATTTCTATAGGAAATTTTGTCAAAATTTCATTTCTATAGGAAATTTTGTCAAAATTTCATTTCTATAGGAAATTTTGTCAAAATTTCATTTCTATAGGAAATTTTGTCAAAATTTTCATTTCTATAGGAAATTTTGTCAAAATTTTAATTTCTATATGAAAATGTGTCAAAATTTCATTTCTATAGGAAATTTTGTCAAAGTTTTCATTTCTTTGGAAATTTTGTTAAAATTTTCTTTTCTATAGGAAATTGTGTCAAAATTTCATTTCTATAGTAAATTTTGTCAAAATTTCATTTCTATAGGAAATTTTGTCAAAATTTCATTTCTATAGGAAATTTTGTCAAATTTTCATTTCTATAAGAAATTTTGTCAAAATTTCATTTCTATAGGAAAATTTCTCAAAATTTCATTTCTATAGGAAATTTTCTCAAAATTTCATTTCTATAGGAAATTTTGTCAAAATTTAATTTCTATAGGAAATTTTGTCAAAATTTTATTTCTATAGAAAATTTTGTCAAAATTTTCCTTTCTATAGGAAATTTTCTCAAAATTTCGTTTCTATAGAAAATTTTCTCAAAATTTCATTTCTATAGGAAATTTTCTCAAAATTTCATTTCTATAGGAAATTTTGTCAAAATTTAATTTCTATAGGAAATTTTGTCAAAATTTTATTTCTATAGAAAATTTTGTCGAAATTTTATTTCTATAGAAAATTTTGTCAAAATTTCACATCTGTAGAAAATTTGTTAAGTACGTCTCCAAAATACCCCCGAGGCAAAAATCCAACGGATAGTTTCAGGCAATGTGGAAGCGATCGTATCTATCAACTGTGAACAAAAGTTATATTGTCATTGGGTCATAGCGTCATAGCGTCAGTCTGATCCGCTTCCAGCACACACACACACATAAAACCAAGAAGCTTTCCCTTCATGTGCTCATTTCTGATCGTTTTTCTTGTTTTTCTCTTGTTCATATTTCATCAACAACAATCGGATTCATGTAAACCAACAGCCATGACTTGTATCAGACAAAGTGCGTAAGTGTTCATGTGTATGGGTGTGTGTGTATTTGAGTGAAGTGATGATATATCACTTCTCATTCCGTCGAAAAACTCGTACACTTCACTAGCTACAGTTGTCACTTTATCTGCCTTTCGACAATGTTGACGACGATGATGACTTTCAAACGTTCTTCATGCGATTGCATGCATTTTACAATAAACATACCAGGTTGTTTGCTTGCAAAATTTTCATATGATTGATTGTTTTCAACCAGTCGACGATATTTCTTGTCAGTTGAGGAAGTCGGTTTCGTTGCACAGTGCTTTACAAAAATAAATCTTCATATTTATAGCACATAAAAAAATGTCCTAAAAAATTAAATGTGAGGTCATATGTTGAGTTTTGATCATCATTTGGGCTATAAGTTTCAGGTTTTTTGAGCAGATGATGTAAATACCCACCACCATGAATCAAATATAATAGTTTACTTTGAAAAGGCTTCGTCGTAGCGGGTTACTTGGGGGTTTGATGACAAATATATATTAAGTCTGTAGATTTTTACCACCATTATTTAAATGATAACGAGTAGTAAAGTCTGGAAATTTTAGACAAGCAAAGTTTCCTTATGACACAAATTTTAGAGACAATCGTTGAATCGCTTATCAAAAACTCTGATTAATGTGCTCTAAACGAAAATACTTTATACGAAAGGGGAATTTCGTTTGTCTAAAATTTAATTCCGGAGGAAAATAGTTTTTCTTTGGGTGTACCTTCAAGAAAAGAAATCGGTATATATCGATGCCTTACCAAACGGATCGGTAAAAATAAATGCTATACAGATTTTCAGGGTCTACAATACTATACCAAAACATGGGGCTATACCAAAACATGGACCAATACTCACCATTTTCGACACATCTTTTAATGGTCCTCAAATACCTCTAGAATTCCAATTTCAGACATATTGGGTAAAAACTAGGAATTCTAGAAGCCCAACAAGTATAGTCGGGAGATCAGTCTATATGGGGGCTACGCCAAAACATCGACCGATACATCCCATTTGCGACACATCTATTTGCTATCTTAAAATACCTCTAGATTATCAATTTCAAGCAAATCGGATAGAAAATATAGTTTCTAAATACCCAAGAAGTAACATCGGGAGATCGGTCTATATTGGGGCTATACCAAAAGATGGACCAATATGCCCCATTTTCGCCACACCTATTTGTGGTCCTAGAATACCTCTAGATTTAAAATTTCAGGCAAATCGGATAGTAAATACAGTTTCTAGAAGCCCAAGAAGTAAAATCGGGAGATCGGTCTATATGGGGGCTATATTAAAATATGGACCGATAAACCCCATTTTCGACACACCTTTTTGTGGTTCCAAAATACCTCTAGATTTTCAATTTCAGGCAAATCGGTTAGTAAATACAGTTTCTAGAAGCCCAAGAAGTAAAGTTTGGAGATCGGTATATGGGGGCTTTACCAAAAGATGGACCGATACGCCCCATTTACACCACAACTATTTGTGGTCCTAGAATACTTCTAGATTTTAAATTTCATACAAATCGGATAGAAAATACAGTTTCTAGACGCCCAAGAAGCAAAATCGGGAGATCGGTCTATATGTGGTCCTAGAATACTTCTAGATTTTAAATTTCATACAAATCGGATAGAAAATACAGTTTCTAGACGCCCAAGAAGCAAAATCGGGAGATCGGTCTATATGGGGGCTATATCAGAAAATGGACCGATAAACACCATTTTCGGCACACCCTTTAATGCTCCTAAAATACCTCTAGATTTCCAATTTGATCCAAGACCTCAAATCGGGAGGTCGGTTTATATGGGGACTATATGAAAACTTGGACCGACGTAGTCCATCTTCGAACTTGACCTGCCTACAAACAAAAAACGAATCTGTGCCAAATTTCAGGACGATAGCGCCACTGTTGAAGGCTGTAGCGTGATTACAACAGACATGCATATATCGTCTTAGAATTTCTCCGTGATTAAGAATATATATCTATCTATCTTCTATCTTCTATATATATAAAATTCAAATTATGTTTGTTTATTTGTTTGTTTGTTTGTTTGTTTATTTGTATGTTCCGGGTTGGCGCGAAAACGGCTGAACCGATTTACTTGAAACTTTCAGAGATCGTGGGGGGCACTCATGTGCTGAAAATAGGGTACCTCATTTTTTGACATATGGTCGCGGAGAGGAACCTCCCCTTTGTCCGACTTTTTGAAAATTAAACCAAACTTGACCGATTTGCACGAAGTTTTCAGGGATAGTAGGGGGTGATCCCTAGACAAAGATTCGCAATTTTTTTTTTTCGAAATTTGATCGGGAGGGGGTACCTCCCCTTAAGCGACTTTTTGTTTGTTTGTATGGTCCGAGTTGGCTACGAAACGGCTGAACCGATTTACTTGAAACTGTCAGAGATCGTAGGGGGCGTTCATGTGGTGAAAATAGGGTACCTCATTTTTTGACACCTGGTCGCGGAGGAGGACCTCCCCTTTGTCGAACTTTTTGAAATTTGGACCAAAGTTGACCGATTTGCTTGAAATTTTCATTGAAGGTTGGGGTTGGCAGCTAGACAAAGATCCGCTACTTTATATTTCGATATTTGGTGGCGGAGGGGGACCTCCCCTTTGTTCGATATTTTTTAAAGTACAGTGAAAAAACTAAAATTCTCTAAATTATCTGAGATTTACAGAGAACATGCGGTGAGGGTATTTAATTAATATCGGATACCTGATGATTTCATATGTCGACGGGGAGAGGGACCTCCCCCTTGCCCTACTTTTTGAAACTTGGAACAAAATTATGCGATTTGCTTGAAATTTTCATTGAATGTTGGGGTTGGCCTCTAGACAAAAATCCTCTACATTACTTTTCGATATTTGCCCGGAGGGGGGGGGGGGTGGGTTGGGATCAACCCCTTTGCCCGACTTTTTTTTAAAGTACAGTGAAAACAAAACTAAATTCCCCCGACTGAAATTTTACGGAAAAAATGGGCGAGGTTATGAAATTTATATCAGATTTCTGATTTTTTAATAAAAACAAAGGGGCATAGGGAGACATCGGCTTCTCTTAAGTACATACAGAGAAACAATTAAACTTTACCGAGTTACTTGAAATTTACAGAGGAGTGGGGAGAGGTTACGATATTAATAGTTGATACCTGACTTTGTGATATTTGGACGGAAGAGAGGCCGCCCCTTTAGGCTTATAATTCCGATATCAGGTCGGTGTGGAGTGAAGGTGGGGAGAGGGTTCCCTTTTGTCCGTTTTTTTTTTTTTCTTAAATTGAAAGTAGAGGGTTGTCCATAAATGGGAACTCGGTACATAATTTTATGATTTTTGCACAGGCTTCTGCCAGACTTCTTTTTAGTAACGAACTTAAATTTACATGAAATTGGCAGCCAACATAGAGGGTTAATGTGGTAAACTTTTTTACTACTTTTGCTTTTTCCGATTTATTGGATGGGAAACAGTAATTCTTTGTATGTTATTATAATATAGTGCTTAATTTTGAGGAGAAGGATACCTTTCAAACAAACCACACTTAAAATTCTCAAGAAATATAGAAGATTGTCCAACTACTTGAATACAGAACATTATTTAAAAAATTTGGAGGAAAGGGTACACCCTCTCCCAGACATTTATTAAGACGAACCGTTTTACATATGAATATCCTCCGTATTTTCGAATTTGTTTTCAGCACGAAGGATATGGTTGACTAAGTTAACGCAAATTGTTCCTACAAATATGCTTCGGAATGCGCAGCGAAGCGAGCCGGGTTACGCTAGTAATTTATATAGTCGGAAATCGATATTTCGATGTGTTACAAACGGAATGACAAACTTATGTTATACTCCCATCACCATTCTATGATGGTGGGTATGAAAATTAAATATGAAAAAATTTTCTGGTGAAGAATTTATCGGATCAAAAAATTAGGTGATTGATTAAGAAAACAAACAGTTTTCTATGCTTTGAGAATCGGACAATGTAGTCTCTTTTACAGACTATAGCTGTAGCTTGCTCATTGCACCCAGAGAAGGAATATGATCACCTCAAACATGTTTTAAGAGCAAAATGTTATTTTTGGGTGGTGACCATGTAATATCATTCATCAATATTTGGTCATATCATTCATCAATATTTGGATATGCTTCTGTTAACTCGTGATACACCCGAGTTTTTCCGTCGATATGTGACAATGGATGAAACATGGCTCCATCACTACACACCTAAGTCCAATCGACAGTCGGCTGAGTGGATAGAGACCTGTGAACCGTCTGCGAAGCGTGGAAAGACTCAAAAGTCCGCTGGCGAAGTAATGGCCTCTGTTTTTTGGGATGCGCATGGAATAATTTTTATCGATTATCTTGAGAAGGGAAAAACCATCAACAGTGACTATTATATGGCGTTATTGGAGCGTTTGAAGGTCGAAATCACGGCAAAACGGCCCCATATGAAGAAGAAAAAAACGTTGTTCCACCAAGACAACGCACCGTGCCACAAGTCATTGAGAACGATGGTAAAAATTCATGAATTGGGCTTCGAATTGCTTCCCCACCCACCGTATTCTCCAGATCTGGCCCCCAGCGACTTTTTCTTGTTCTCAGACCTCAAAAGGATGCTCGCAGGGAAACAATTTGGCTGCAATGAAGAGGTGATCGCCGAAACTGAGGCCTATTTTGAGGCAAAACCGAAAGAGTACTACCAAAATGGTATCAAAAAATTGGAAGGTCGTTATAATCGTTGGATCGCTCTTGAAGAGAACTATGTTGAATAGTAAAAACGAATTTTGACAAAAAAATGTGTTTTTCTTTGTTAGACCGGGGACTTATCAGCCAACCTGTTAAAAATGCGTGATTTTTCAAATGTTTGAGACCGATCAACTGGAGTATTGTTCATCGCTAGTTACTACTTTTTTCCGTGATGAAAAGGTCTGTATTGGAGATATAGTGCAATTTTTCGCATCTCTTCAAGAAGAAACGCTCGAGGAGACCCTTGGGAAGTCTCACACTAAAGTTCTACCTTAAACTTGGATGATTTTTTAAATTTAAACTTTCGTTATGTAATAAAACAATATTGAGTGCCACATCTTCTCTCTGCTTCTGCTTTGCATCTTCTATCTGCCATTATTACTTTTGTGATTGATATGTGGATCAATTTTTCCAACTTCTGTACCCACTGTATCCACTCTACACGATGTCAGCTTGATATATAAGATGAGTTATTTCTTTCCGTCTTCTGAGGTGGTTTTGTATAAAAGGATTGATTGTAAATTATGATGAAATTGGTTACTGTTGTTCTCAACGGTTGCTGTTGTCGCTTTTTCATATTCTATGCCGCAAAAAGACTTCTTCTTTTCTGAGTTGCCGTTGTTATTTGTTCCTTTGTGTTTAGTTCAATCACGAATTATACGAATCGTTGAAACATTGAAACGTTGTTATATAATCCCAAAAATATATGTTTCATTTGTTCCTCTAGATATTTCAAGCATGGAGAAATGTATGTTGGATTGTCGGACATTTGACAAATTAGCGGTTTCGTTACGTTATTTGTTTTCGGTCAACATCAATTGGTTCCACATTAGTCCAGCTTATGGAATTTTGAAGTTTACTTTGTTTTTTTTTTTTTTCATTTCAAACTTAGCAATGGGACTTAAAGGTATGAGCGAGCGAGCGAGCTAATATTGCATGGAACGGGAGATTTACCATTGATGCTAGTTTTATTCGTTCTTCAGTGTCCATGAAATGTTTTTTGTTTTGTTGTTGTTTTTTTTTTCAGGGTGTAAAATATAGGTTTCTATGTATTCGTTTATTGTAGTCGAAGGTATTTTCTATTGTTTCCCATAAATAGTGTAAATTAATTACACTTGTACGTTAAGTGATTAAATATTATCGCGTGCCAAATATTCAAGTCAAACTACTGACACTTATTGGAAACAAAACGAACATTGTGGTTGCCATTATCTTCCATTGAAAATGACGTGGAAGAGGAGAATATTAAATAATGGAAAATGGAAGATAAGTGAGGTCGAAAGGTTCAAACGGTTCATAATAAATAGTTGTCAATTTCCATATTGTAAAGAGTTATTTAATATATATATACACCAGAGAGCATATAGTTGTAGAAATTAAATTTGTTTTTTAGGATATATCTATCAAACTAGAAATTGCACCTAAATGATATTTGTTTTATTGATAGCTGATTATAGTATTTATAAGCCATTGACGCATTCCATGCCCCTGTGTCAATGGAATTGTTAAAAATATGAAAATATATCGCGAAAAATTGCAAAATAAATATATCCAAAAAACGAGCTTATGGTTTCTCATAGCATAGCTTCTCCTTAATGGAGTTCATCTTATTGAATTGGAATCTTGTGTGTATTTTTTAAATATTAATTTTAACTGATTGATTTTAACAGGTTAGCTTATAAGTTCCCGGTCTAACAAAGAAAAACACATTTTTTTTGTCAAAATTCGTTTTTATTATTCAACATAGTTCCCTTCAAGAGCGATACAACGATTATAACGAACTTCCAATTTTTTGATACCATTTTGGTAGTACTCCTTCGATTTTGCCTCAAAATAGGCCTCAGTTTCGGCGATCACCTCTTCATTGCAGCCAAATTGTTTCCCTGCGAGCATCCTTTTGAGGTCTGAGAACAAGAAAAAGTCGCTGGGGGCCAGATCTGGAGAATACGGTGGGTGGGGAAGCAATTCGAAGCCCAATTCATGAATTTTTGCCATCGTTCTCAATGACTTGTGGCACGGTGCGTTGTCTTGGTGGAACAACACTTTTTATACCCTCCACCATAGGATGGGGGTATATGAACTTTGTCATTCCGTTTGTAACACATCGAAATATTGCTCTAAGACCCTATAAAATATATATATTCTGGGTCGTGG
Organism: Haematobia irritans; assembly: GCF_050003625.1. Taxonomy (NCBI): domain Eukaryota; kingdom Metazoa; phylum Arthropoda; class Insecta; order Diptera; family Muscidae; genus Haematobia; species Haematobia irritans. Next base: position 173,071,269 of record NC_134397.1, on the reverse strand, counting down.
TGAAATTCTGAGTCGATCTGAGCATGTCCGTCCGTCCGTCCGTCTGTTGAAATCACGCTAACTTCCGAACGAAACAAGCTATCGACTTGAAACTTGGCACAAGTAGTTGTTATTGATGTAGGTCGGATGGTATTGCAAATGGGCCATATCGGTCCACTTTTACGTATAGCCCCCATATAAACCGATCCCCCGATTTGGCTTGCGAGGCCTCTAAGAGAAGCAAATTTCATCCGATCCGGCAGAAATTTGGTACATGGTGTTAGTATATGGTCTCTAACAACCATGCAAAAATTGGTCCACATCGGTCCATAATTATATATAGCCCCCATATAAACCGATCACCAGATTTGACCTCCAGAGCCCCTTGGAAGAGCAAAATTCTTCCCATTCGGTTGAAATTTGGTACGTGATGTTAGTATATGGTATCCAACAACCATGCAGGAATTGGTTCCTATCAGCCCATAATTATATATAGCTCCCATATAAACCGATCCCTAGATTTGACCCCCGGTGCCTTTTGGAGAAGCAAAATTCATCCGATCTGCTTGAAATTAGGTACGTGGTGATCGTATATGATATTTAACAACCATGCCAAAAATGGTCCATATCAGTCCATAATCATATATAGCCCCATATAAACCGATCCCGAGATGTGGTTTTGGAGGCTCTTGGAGGAGCAAATTTCATCCGAGTGAGTTGAAATTTGGTACATTGTGCTAGTATATGGTCGTTAACAACCATGTGTAACTAGGTCCATATCGGTCTATAGTTATATATATCCCTCAGATAAATCGATTTCCAATCACACAAAAATTGGTCCTTATCAAGTTCATAATTGTATATAGCCCCCATATAAGCAACCCCCATATTTCAATTCTGGCTCTCTACGTATCGTGCAAAAAGTCCATATCGATTCGTAATTATTTGTAGACTTAACTATACATAACTTTTTTGTCTAATATATACCACGAATGGACTAACTCACAATTTAGAAAACGATGTTAAGAAGTTTTAAGATACCACAACCCAAGTAATTCGATTGTGGATGACAGTCTTTCGTAGAAGTTTCTACGCAATCCATGGTGGAGGGTACATAAGATTCGGCCTGTCCGAACTTTCGGCCGTATATACTTGTTCTTTTTCATATGGGGCCGTTTTGCCGCGATTTCGACCTTCAAACGCTCCAATAACGCCATATAATAGTCACTGTTGATGGTTTTTCCCTTCTCAAGATAATCGATTATTCCATGCGCATCCCAAAAAACAGAGGCCCTTACTTTGCCAGCGGACTTTTGAGTCTTTCCACGTTTCCGAGACGGTTTACCGGTCGCTGTCCACTCAGCCGACTGTCGATTGGACTCAGGAGTGTAGTGATGGAGTCATGTTTCATCCATTGTCACATATCGACGGAAAAACTCGGGTGTATTACGAGTTAACAGCTGCAAACACCGCTCAGAATCATCAACACGTTGTTGTTTTTGGTCAAATGTGAGCTCGCGCGGCACCCATTTTGCACAGAGCTTCCGCATATCCAAATATTGATGAATGATATGACCAACACGTTCCTTTGATATCTTTAAGGCCTCTGCTATCTCGATCAACTTCATTTTACGGTCATTCAAAATCATTTTGTGGATTTTTTTGATGTTTTCGTAACTACCTCTTTTGGGCGTCCACTGCGTTCACCGTCCTCCGTGCTCATTTCACCACACTTGAATTTTGCATACCACTCAATTATTGTTGATTTCCCTGGGGCAGAGTCCGGAAACTCATTTTCAAGTCAATTTTTTGCTTCCACCGTATTTTTTCCCTTCAGAAAACAGTATTTTATCAAAACACGAAATTCCAACCTGTTACTCTATCTATTTTGAAGTCGGTGATTCCTCGGTTAACGATGACATGAAAAAGGAAAAACGCAAAATATTATTGTTTTTGGATAACTGCACCGTGCATACTAACCCATCCTCCTTAGATCACAGTTAATTGATATTTTTGCCATCCAGCACGACATCAAAGATACAGCCATTAGACCAAGACATTATCCAGAACTTTACAACTCTCTACCACAGAGAAATTGTTTCTCTTGAGCGGGATAGCATTAAAATAATGAAAAGGTTAATATAGCTGTTTCAGCCGCTGTAACGATGCTCGATAAGGCCTGAAAAAATGTCAACCCTAAGACTCTTAAAAACTGTTTCAAAACGTACGGGAAATTGTTTGTCCTGAGCGGGATAGCATTAAAATAATGAAAAGGTTTATATAGCTGTTTCAGCCGCTGTAACGATGCTTGATAAGGCCTGGAAATAGTCAACCCTAAGACTCCTAAAAACTGTTTCAAAAAGTACGGGTTTAGACAAACAGATAATGAGCCTTAGTTATCAGAACTTTCAATATTTTCGAGTACGGGCCCTGGATGGGGACTTCTACCTAATTGTGGAGTTTTAACTTTTGAGGATTTTGTTCAAGTTGATACTGACATCTGTGTTTATGGAGTTCTTACTGATGCTGAACTTTTAGATTTGGACAAAAATAAGGAGAAAAATGAAGAAGACCAACCGCTGAATCCAGTCACATTGAGCGAGCCAAGGAAATCTATTAACAACCTATGCTCCTACGCCCTTAGAACTGACACAAGGGACTAAGATATTTGGACCACATCCCTTAGAATGTGATTAGTTTATACTAATAAGAATGATATTCTTTCCACACTGAAAAAAAGCATGCCCGATTCCAAAGATTTTGTCTTTACACTTATGATGTTGGTATTGATTCCGAGCCAAAGAAGCGCAGAATTGAAACAAGTATACTTTTAAGACAGAATTCTCTTTTAAATTTAAGTTTTGCGTACTTGATACTAGGTAACAAATTTTAATCTATTCGTAAGCCGATAGCCTTTGTAGCTAGTGCTTTAATGTTTATTACAGTTTTTAAAATTGTAATAAATAAATAAATAAATAAATAATGTACTTGTGTTTTCTACTTTTTTCTTCATATGCTATTAAAGAGTTTTTAAAAAGTGTCAACAACATTTTAAATTTTCAAATTCAGAAAAAATTGTCTTGAAAATTTTTCACAATTATTAATGCCAATTATTAATGCCAATAGTTCAACAAAATTGTATTTCATGTGAAGATACCCATTTGTAAGTCGAATCACTTAATTATAAGGACAAATCAACTTCATTTAGGAGTTGATCGATTTTTGACAAGGAAAACAATTTTACATCCGAGAAATGCGTCTTCTATGCTAAGCATTCGTATTTTCAAGAGTCAAGGTCAAGAAATTGTTGGCCTCAAATTTTAACAATGGCCGTTTACATGATATTCGGACCACATCCCTTAGAATGTGATTAATTTTTATACCCTCCACCATAGGATGGGGGTATATTAACTTTGTCATTCCGTTTGTAACACATCGAAATATTGCTCTAAGACCCCATAAAGTATATATGTTCTGGGTCGTGGTGAAATTCTGAGTCGATCTAAGCATGTCCGTCCGTCCGTCCGTCTGTCCGGCTGTCCGTCCGTCTGTGGAAATCACGCTAACTTCCGAACGAAACTAGCTATCGACTTGAAACTTGGCACAAGTAGTTGTTATTGATGTAGGTCGGATGGTATTGAAAATGGGCTATATCGGCCCACGTTTACGTATAGCCCCCATATAAACCGATCCCCAAATTTGGCTTGCGGAGTCTTCCGGAGCAGCAAAATTCATCCGATCCGGTTGAAATTTGGTACGTGGTCTAAGTATACGGTCTCTAACAACCATGCAAAAATTGGTCCATATCGGTCCATAATTATATATAGCCCCCATATAAACCGATCCCCAGATTTTACCTCCGGAGCCTCTTGGAGGGCCAAAATTCATCCGATCCGGTTGAAATTTGGTACCTGATGTTAGTATACGGTCTCTAACAACCATGCAAAAATTGGTCCATATCGGTCCATAAATATATATAGCTCCCATATAAACCGATCCCCAGATTTGACCTCCGGAGCCTCTTGGAGGAGCAAACTTCATCCTACCCGATTGAAATTTGGTACGTGGTGTTAGTATATGGTCTCTAACAACCATGCAAAAACTGGTCCATATCGGTCCATAATTATATATAGCTCCCATATAAACCGATCCCCAGATTTGACCTCCGGAGCCTCTTGGAGGGGAAAAATTCATCCGATCCGGTTGAAATGTGGTACCTGATGTTAGTATACGGTCTCTAACAACCATGAAAAAATTAGTCCATATCGGTCCATAATTATATATAGCCCCCATATAAACCGATCCCCAGATTTGACCTCCGGAGCCTCTTGGAGGGGCAAAATTCATCCGATCCTGTTGAAATTTGGTACCTGATGTTAGTATGCGGCCTCTAACAACCATGCAAAAATTGGTCCATATCGGTTCATAATTATATATAGCTCCCATATAAACCGATCCCCAGATTTGAACTCCGGAGCCTCTTGGAGGAGCAAAATTCATCCGATCCAATTGAAATTTAGTACGTGGTGTTAGTATATAGTCTCTAACAACCATGCAAAAATTGGTCCATATCGGTTCATAATTATATATAGCTCCCATATAAACCGATCCCCAGATTTGACCTCAGGAGCCTCTTGGAGGAGCGAAATTCATCCGATCCAGTTGAAATTTGGTACATGGTGTCAGTATATGGTATCTAACAACCATCAAAAATTGGTCCATATCGGTCCATAATTATATATAGCAAAAGTCATCCGATGCGGTTGAAATTTGGTACATTTTGTCAATATATGGCCTCTAACAGCCATGTAAAAATTGGTCAATATCGGTCTTTAGTTATATATAGCCGATGACTTATTACACAAAAATTGGTCCATATCGCCAAAAATAATCTACCAAAACTTTATTTCCATAGAAAATTTTGTCAAATTTTATTACTATAGAAAGTTGTGTCAAAATTTCATTTCTATAAAAAGTTTTGTCAAACGTTTATTTCTATAGAAATGTTTGTCAAAATTTTATTTCCATAGAAAGTTTTGTCAAAATTTTATTTTGTAAAAAATTTATTTCTGTAGAAAATTTTGTCAACATTTTATTTCTATACAAAATTTTGTCAACATTTTACTTCCATAGAAAATTTTGTCAACATTTTATTTCTATAGAAAATTTTGTCAAGTTTTTATTTCTATAGAAAATTTTGTCAAAATTTTATTTCTATAGAAAATTTTGTCAAGTTTTCATTTCTATAGAAAATTTTGTCAAACTATATTATATACGTATTTAATCGGCCTTTTTTTTGTTGAATATATACCCCGTATGGGCTAACTTACAATTTAGAAGACAGTGTTAAAAAGTTTTACGATACCTTGCCATCGGCAAGTGTTATCGGAACCCAAGTAATTCGATTGTGGATGACAGCCTTTAGTAGAAGTTCCTACGCAATCCATGGTGGAGGGTACATAAGATTCGGCCTGGCCGAACTTACGGCCGTATATACTTGTTATTAATAAAAATGATATTCTTTCCAAAACGTATATTAAATTGTCTTGGTATTAAGCCAATATTTTTTTCAGTGTTCGTAAAAACAATTTTTTACCATATTACTTGCATAAAGCTATTTCCATGAATTAAAAAAATTGCATGTTTAAAATCACTTAAATCACATAAAACGTATAATTTTGGTATGATTTGCATTAAAAAGTTTTCACATTACATACACCGAAAAAAAAGTTTACTATTTTTTATGAAAAATGAACTAACCCATAGTAAGAATGACCATGATTTGGCGCCAAAGATTTTTTTCATCTAGATAAGTTCATGATTTTCTTATAAATTAGTTCATGTATTACATCGTATTTTAGTTCATTATTACTATGCTGTGGGAAGAATATAGTTAAACTCATTCAAAATATTCCTGCTATCCGGAAAAATTTACAATTTTTTGGGAAACCTGTATTAAGAAATTGGTTTGAAATAAACTGTTTGTCGGTATAATTTTCAAAAAAGTAGAGAAATTGAGGAATCAAAGGTACAACAAGCCTGTATACAACTAAGAAATTTTTCGTACAAAACAAGTCAATTTTCTATAACCACCAGTATTTTATTTCAAAGAATTATTATTATATTACACAAAACTATGGCTTATGATATACAATAAAGGAAATATTTTTATTAGTACGTTGGTCGCATTTACTTGTCGGTAGTTAGTAATTGCTTCTTCAAAAGAGTAATATTCTATGTTATTAGGACGAAACTAATTAATTTAAATTTCCATGTTTTCTATCCATATGACATATGGCATAAGTTGCTATATTCAATTGAATTGTCCAATTTCATCGATTTTGGCTAACTTTTGTTGGGCTGACTTGGCTTATAAGCATCTGAAATTGCAAAGTTATACAAAATATAAGAAAAATATTATTAATTAATTAATTCTATCGTTCATATTGATATTTAACTTACGGTTTTCAAGAGTATTTCCTAGAGCCAATAAGGATATCAGCTTAATTAGTATTAAACAGTAAGAATATTCAAAAAATTACCATTACGAGACCTGTCTACCTGCAAGTGAAAAAAATAATTTTTAATAAATTGAAATTTTGGTTTTATTAAAAACGGACAAAATACCGTTTATAGAAAAACTTACCACATTGAAAAATCCATCCAGTAGGTACATTATTGGAATCATACACCCTCAAAAAAAATCGCTTCTCTAACATATGTTCCAAACATATTTTGCAGGAAGAACATATATTATTGGATGCTGCCGAAACATTAATATTTTTGTTTTATGTGAACATATTATATGTTTGGAAGCATTTTGAGCCCAAAAATATTATATGCTTGGAAGAACTTTCCCCAAAGAAGATTGTGCTCATTCCCTAACATAATTTTCACTTCCACGAAATTTTTAGTTCTTGGTACCTTTTTCTGTAATACAAATAATGTTGAAGAAATTATTCAATTTTATAAATTTTTTAAAATTTACCTTCGCCTGGACGGAGAATCGAACCGAGGACCATACAGTTTGTAAGCCAACACACTATCCACTGGGCTACGTAGCAGTTATAGTCACCTGTAGACAATTATCGTTATAAGTTACATTTATATAGCATAGTTTGCAGCGCCCACGAGCCCATGCAAACATAACATTATTTAAAAGAAACATACATTTGTTGGCCACGTGGAGCAGTGGTTAGCATGTCTGCCTTGCATGCAAAGGGTCGTGGGTTCAATTCCTGCTCAGACCGAACCATTTTTTTTTTTTTGTAATTTAGACATTTATACTATATTACATTTTTATAATGAAACTTCGAAATGTGGGTTATTAAAGATTTACAGTCAGAAACAGTGCTTGATATAAACGAAATGGCTTTTGAATAAAATATTATTTTTTTATTGCAAAAATAACAATTTTATAACAAAAAACTATTTTTAGTATAATAATACCAAATACCATAATACCAAAATGATAAACAAAACACTTGTCCACACATACATAAAATTCTCCACTCAAGGCGAAAACACATGCTGTTTTTTTCAAATCTCTATGCTCTTGGTTCCGAGTGTCTATTCTCTTTACTTCGAATACTCGTTCTAATATTCAAATTAAATAATATTTAGACTTAAGCATATCAAATTTTTGGCCTTATCATAAAGCAGTTTTCCGAAACAACATACAACCGTTTCACAGAAATTGTAAACATATATATGTTTACTCGAAATTTGTAAATTTATATATGTTTACATTCAACATATTATTTTTATGAAACATTCATGCCCCAAACAAAATATATTTTAACATATTAACATATGTGTGCCAAACATTTAGTGTTAGTTTAGGAACATTACATGTTGGCACTTAAATATATTGTGTTTAAAAATTGTGCCCGAAACACATTTTGTTTATATCGGAACATATGAAAAACATATTTTTCTAACAGTGTATCCATGGACAAATGGGACGTTATTGAAATTATTCTCAGAATATATTTGAAATAAAAAATATTATAAAATTAGACATAATTTCCACTTGTCAGTATAGCATTTAGTATTTAAGGTGGATATTAAGTTCGAGTTTAGCGGCTAAAATTGCAATTTCCATGATAAGTTTTCTTTAATAATCCATTATAAAAAATAATCTTTATAAAAAACTTGATTTGGGCTATTCTCCATCAAGTTATATTTAAATTTGTATCGAAGACGTATAATTTTATACTTTGCTTAGTGATTTATTTTTAATTTTAGCGGCTAAACTCGAACTTAGTACTCACCTGTAGGAATTGCTGTAACATAAAAATATAGATTCAAAAAAAAATGGTTGCTTCTCAACCTGTGATCCAGATGTAGAATAAATATAAATCATCCTATTACCACTCATGTTGTATATTTTTTATGCAAATCAATTTAAAATTCGCACTAATTTTAAACTAACATATTAACAGAAATATACAGTTCCTTAAACTGTTATTTGTTTTTTACCAATAAAAAGCGTTTTTGATTCCTCTAACATCACATCATTCACTTCTCAGTTTCTAAAATGTTTCGAAATAAATGTATTTTCATTAATAAACACCAATACCGCACGTACAATTTTGCAAAATTAAATCCACGTGTGCACTTCATAAATGCATCAACATAACTGAATGCAACAATAAAACTCAAAGACACAAATAGTCATAAGGGATACATACGTGCCGTAAAGAAAAACAACTCCACACACACACACGATCCCTTTCTGATCTTGCTATTGCAAAAAAAACACGCTCACCACAAAAGATACCAACAACACACAAGGAACATTCCATTGTCTCTAGAATCAAAACAACCAACAACAGCATAAATGACGCAATAACAAACACAAACAATCATACGAGATATACACAAAATGTCTCTAAAAACTCCCTCACATGATGCACTCACATTTTCCAGTAGCACGTTTATTGATTAGTTGGAATTCTATCTATAAGTTAAGGTAAAATATATACCAAATCTATGAGGAATCTATAAAAAATTATATACACCCGTCAAGGATTATATTAACTACTTTTTATTCTACTTTATCTAAAATGTTCATTGTGAGGAAAAACACTCCAACTTATAATAAAAAGGGAAATAATCTGTAGGTAGTCATCGTACGAATCGGTAATGTCGTTAAGTTAATTTTTACTACAAAAATTTTTTTCCATACAAAATTTTTTCTTAGTAAATTGTCCACATTTCGTAGTAAGATTTTTATATTGCCCATGTATTTTTATAATAGAATCAACGATGCATTAACTACTGTGTTGGAAATTTATTTAAGGAAAAATCCTTCCCATTTCGTAGTTAGTGAACTAAAAAACATTTACTGAATTTTTATAAGTTTTGCTTTAGCTAAGTTAATTTTCGTTGTGGTTACGAAAAATGAACTATATTACAGTAAATTTGTTGAACTATGTGGAAGTCAAAATGGTCCTTAAATTTACAAGACACTTTTTTTTCTGTGTAGCGTGTTGTACAAAATAAAAGGCTTTGAGAAAATTATTGGGTTAAATAAAGTGCAATAAATATATAAATAAATAGGAAATTGTAGATACAAGATATAATTAGAGGTAACACTGTAAAGAGGAACACAATTTTTTTTTTACAATGGCCCATGTAATTTAAGTACGCTATAATAACGATAGGAAGATTTAAAGTGAAGCATTTTTGATCCAATATGAAAAATTATGCAACTACATTTAAGGATACACAATTTACACAATATTATTAGAGACAAATATCTTTGTTTTTTTTTTGTTTTCTTTTAAGTATATATAGGATAAATTTCCTTAAAAAAAAAAACAAACATTATTTTTGATTTAAAGAAATAACTTTTAAATTAACTGTTATATTGAATCTTTGGATTAAAGATAAAAAGGAGGATATTACGTTCACTTTTATTTCGAATCATTTTGGTTCAACACCATTTCGAAACTTCAACTCATCCCAGTTATAACCATTACCATTTTACCTCCATCACTAAATGACTGCAGACATATTTTTCGACCCAAAAAAAAAGTCATTCTTTCGTATCCTAAAGACAAAAAGAAAGATTTGTCATTCTACCCAAAAACCAAATAATCATCAAACATTTAATTAATGATATCTTATCATATCTGTCTTGATATCATCAAACCATAACCAACCAAAGGATACCACAACCAACCTGTCTTCATATTTAGGACATTAAATGAAGAGAAGAATAGAAGAAGGCTATTTGGCAAAGCCTTTTGTAAGCCTTTCATGATTGTTCATTGAACGGCCACCATCGTCTTTTTTCACTTTTTCATCTCGAGACACTAATTAAAACTAATCTGGTAAAATGTGTTGCGACAAAATACTTTTCACATAAATGTCAAGCTTGCCTCTTCCAAATGGCAATGTTTGGTTATGTTTGTTGTGGTCCAATAAAGAACAAAATGTACCCGGCCCATCATAGGATCATAGGAAGGCTGAGAAAAAAAATATGATTGAAGACACTTTTTTGTTTTAGTTCAATATCAGAATTCAGATGTTTTGTTCTCTTCTATCAATCTAATTGTTTTCCTTTGTAATTCCTCAAATTTGTAACCCTTTTTTGTGGTTTGAGATATTTTTTCCTCCCTTTGTATGTGTCGCCAAAGAAAATGAATCAGCAAATGTCATTATTTCCAAATGAAGAATTGCTCTGTAATTGGTGTCTTAAACATTAAAGGGGGAGTATATGCATTAGAAATTTATAGCTTTAAGAAGTCATGTTATAGAGAAGTGGTGGCTTTGGGACTAAAGTCAATTCAACTTAAATTAACCCTTAAATGAGCACTGTATTTTTTAAGATACAACCAGAAAAAAATCCTACGTCTTAAAATTTTGACCGAATTCAATGAAATCAAGTTTGTTGTTGTTTAATAAAATTTTGACAAAATTTTTTATAGAAATAAAATTTTGAGAAAATTTTGTATAGAAATAAAATCTTGACAAAATTCCCAAGTGTACCGGTTGACTTAGCTTTAAAAATCATCGAAAGTAGATGGCAAGAATTGGAGGGCCATACTAGACTTACAAAGAATATATTTATGAAAATTTTAAAATTCTGCATAGTGGAGAATAGATACTTTACGTATGAAGACAAAACATATAAACAAAAGAGAGGACTGCCGATGGGATCATCTGCTTCACCTATTGTAGCTGATATAGTTATGGAACATTTACTGGACAACTGCATGAAAAACTTGACAACAAAACCAAAAATCTTGACGAAATATGTGGACGATATATTTGCTGTGGTTCGGGAAGGTGCAATACATGAGATCTTGACAACATTAAATGGCTTCCATAATAGCATAAAATTCACGGTAGAAATAGAGAAAAACGGCAGAATTCCATACTTAGACACGCTGGTTATCAGGAAGGAAAATTATAAACTTGGTTTAGATTGGTACCAAAAACCAACAGCATCGGGGAGAATAATGAATTATTTTTCACAACACCCAAAAAGGATAGTGATTAACACAGCAAAAAATCTTATAAACAGGGTGTTAAACATAAGTGACAAAGAATATCATTCTAAAAACAAATCCATTATTAGAGATATTCTACACAACAATAATTTTCCAAAATATTTAATTAATGACTTAATATCACAATTTAAACCGGAGGGGAAAAAACAAAACGAAAATAAAAACGAGGAAACAATATACAAGTCACTAGTATATGTCAACAAATTATCAGAACGAATTACAAACTCTGAAATCTTTGATAAAGGACAATACACTTTAGCACACAAGTCAAACAATACTCTCAAAAAATTATTTTCCAACATGAAAACCAAGATCCCCACTATGGAAAAACATAATACGATTTATGAAATACCGTGCGGTGGAAATAATAAAGAAAAATGTAAAAAAGTTTATGTAGGAACATCCAAAAACAAATTAAAAACAAGAATTTCAGGACATAAATCGGATATTAAATTACGCACCAACTCGAATACCACAAAAACGGCACTAGCAGACCAATGTGCGAGAAACAATCATACCCCAAACTTTGACGACGTAAGAATATTAGAAAGAGAGAATAATTACAGCAAAAGGTTTACACTAGAAACACTTCACATAAACAATGTACCTGCAAGCAAACGAATGAACTTCAAAGTTGATACAGAAAACATCGCTCACTGTTACAGGCATTTGCTTCGGAAAAGGAAACAACAAATACATGGTAGTGATCATCGTGCAATAGTAAAAACAACTCAGTGCAATACAGACAGCTGACGAGGGTAGTGAATCTACAGTAGCTTTAAGTATTTTGTGTTGTGGATACTATACATGTAAGTCATTGGTTGTGTTACTGTTTTAATTTTTCTGTTCGCCTGATACTTGAAAAATGAGATTAAGATATGTCTGTCCGATTTTTGTATAATTATATTATCCTAAATACCATTTAAGATTATTAACTAAAAGTAATTAAGATTTACACTTATTTTAAATTATTAAATGTTTAATACTGTGATATTTATGAAATGTAATTTCTATAAATCTATTGTAGACCCCTGAGGAAGCGATTCAATATCGTAATCGCGAAATATTGGGAATAATAAATAAAATATTTTAAAAAGAGCTCGAGCTTGAAGAACCATTAATTTACAAAATTTTCTATAGAAAAAAAAATTAACAAAATTTCCTATAGAAATAAAATTTTTACAAAATTTTCTATAGATATTAAATTTTGACAAAACTTTCTATAGATATTAAATTTTGACAAAACTTTCTATAGAAATAAAATTTTTTATATAGAAATTAAATTTTGACAAAATTTCCTATAGAAATGAAATTTTGACAAACATTCCTATAAAAATGAAATTTTGACAAAATTTCCTATAGAAATAAAATTTTGACAAAATTTTCTACAGAAATAAAATTTTGAGAAAATTTCCTATTGAAATAAAATGTTGACAAAATTTTGTATAGAAACAACATGTTGACAAAATTTCCTATAGAAATGAAATTTTGACAAAATTTCCTATAGCAATAAAATTTTGAGAAAATTTACTATAGAAACAAAATGTTGACAAAATTTCCTATAGAAATAAAATGTTGACAAAATTTCCTATAGAAATAAAATTTGGAGAAAATTTCCTATAGAAATGAAATTTCGACAAAAATTTCTATAAAAATGAAATTTTGACAAAATTTCCTATATAAATGAAATTTTTGACAAAATTTCCTATAGAAGTAAAATTTTGAGAAAATTTCCTATAGAAACAAAATGTTGACAAAATTTCCTATAGAAATAAAATGTTGACAAAATTTCCTATAGAAATAAAATGTTGACAAAATTTCCTATAGAAATAAAATTTTGAGAAAATTCCTATAGAAATAAAATTTTGACAAAATTTTCTAGAAAAAAATTTAACAAAATTTTCTATAGAAAAAACATTTAACAAAATTTTTTGTAGACATAAAATTTTGTCAAAATTTTCTATAGAAATAATATTTTGACAAAATGTTCTATAGAAGTAACATTTTGACATAATTTCCTATAGAAATGAAATTTTGACAAAATTGCCTATGGAAATGAAATTTTGCAAAATTTCCTATAGAGATGAAATTTTGACAAAATTTCCTATAGAAATGAAATTTTGACAAAATTTCTTATAGAAATGAAATTTTGACAAAATGTTCTATAGAAATGAAATTTTGACAAAATTTCCTATAGAAATGAAATTTTGACAAAATTTCCTATAGAAATGAAATTTTGACAAAATTTCCTATAGAAATGAAATTTTGACAAAATTTCCTATAGAAATGAAATTTTGACAAAATTTCCTATAGAAATGAAATTTTGACAAAATTTCCTATAGAAATGAAATTTTGACAAAATTTCCTATAGAAATGAAATTTTGACAAAATGTTCTATAGAAATGAAATTTTGACAAAATGTTCTATAGAAATGAAATTTTGACAAAATTTCCTATAGAAATGAAATTTTGACAAAATTTCCTATAGAAATGAAATTTTGACAAAATTTCCTATAGAAATGAAATTTTGACAAAATTTCCTATAGAAATGAAATTTTGACAAAATTTCCTATAGAAATGAAATTTTGACAAAATTTCATATAGAAATGAAATTTTGACAAAATTTCATATAGAAATGAAATTTTGACAAAATTTCCTATAGAAATGAAATTTTGACAAAATTTCCTATAGAAATGAAATTTTGACAAAATTTCCTATAGAAATGAAATGTTGACAAAATTTCCTATGGAAATGAAATGTTGACAAAATTTCCTATAGAAATGAAATTTTGACAAAATTTCCTATAGAAATGAAATTTTGACAAAATTTTCTAGAAAAAAATTTAACAAAATTTTCTATAGAAAAAACATTTAACAAAATTTTCTGTGGAAATAAAATTTTGACAAAATTTTCTATAGAAATAATATTTTGACAAAATGTTCTATAGAAGTAACATTTTGACAAAATTTCCTATAGAAATGCAATTTTGACAAAATTTCCTATAGAAATAAAATTTTGACAAAATTTCCTATAGAAATGAAATTTTCACAAAATTTCCTATAGAAATGAAATCTTGACAAACATTTCCTATAAAAATGAAATTTTGACAAAATTTCTATAGTAATGAAATTTTGACAAAATTTCCTATATAAATGAAATTTTGACAAAATTTTCTACAGAAATAAAATTTTTACAAAATGTTCTATAGAAATAACATTTCGATAAAATGTTCTATGTACTTTTACATACTATTTACGAAAAAATGCTTACATAAAATGTAACTGTTCTTTCTTTTTGCTTTTTTCGCTCTTATTAAAGAACTCAATAAACTCGAGCATGCGAAGAGCACAATTTTATAGAGCTTACTTATAAGCTGGAACAATCGAAGCGGGGGTAATATTTTTTTGTTCCATCAACCTTTTATCTAATCTTTTATTAAAAAATTCATAAATAAAATGTAAACGTACATCTACTTTATGGTATAGTGCATAACCTTTTAAAATGTATAATTTTTTTGTGTACGTATTTACCTCTGCAAGATTAAATTTAAGTCGTAAAATTAAAGGTTATATTAAATTTTACTTATATTAAATGATACGAATTTATTTTTGTTAAAAATAACCCACATCCCTTAATTGGAATTTAATTTCATTTCCACTTCCTCGTAGGATTTCGAAATACAGCCATATTTCTCTTGCCTCTGCGATATTGAATTTTCAATTAAACTCAAAAATCTACATTCAGCCACCATTTTGTAAAAGAAATTTAAATATTTACCTGATGTCCATCCTCCCCAATTCTCTTGTGCCTATGGTAACTCTTCAAATAATAATTTTCATGAAATAAACGTGAAAAACGCGTATGAAAGAGAACAATATTTTTTTTTTCTGCCGCATAAAATAATTTTATATAAAATGTAAATTTTATCCCCAGTCTTTGAAGAGTCACACCAAACAAAAAAAAGTTTCTCTTGGCTTTGATTGACAGCTCATGGGCTGCATTCATCCCTGATGGATTTCATATTTTAAAGTATCATTTTAGTTTGCGACATCAGCAGCAGCAGCGTCGTTGTCCTCGTCGTCATCGTCATCACACATTCAAGTAACAGGAAGAAGGCAGTCAGCCAAATCAACCCACCATTCTATCCTATCCAATACAATCCATCCATCCAATGGCATTATGGAAGGATGGATATGAAATGATTGGCAACAGCAATGCACAAATAGCGTATCCCATATACAAAGACAACCTTAAAGACAGCCTTACCCATCCACCCGTTTTTTATGATAAAGAGAAGCTTTTGTATGCTTAAGTATAGATTTGTTGGTGCAAGATAGAATGGTGCTGGATTTTGATGCTTTTGAAGAATTGAGTAGCAAGCTTTCCAAAGTATGACATTATTTTAAGTTTTCTAGGGGATTTTCTTCCTCTTTTTTTTTTGAAAAGTTTTGATGGCATGACGGAAGCCATAGCTAAAGAGAGAGTGACAGTTAAAGTTTTTCAATTTCAATAGAGATTTAAAAGTTATTGATTGTAAATGTTTTCATATTTATATTAAGCTTGCCGGGAATACGAGATATTCTTAGTATTAAATCTAAATATAAATCCAAGGTGAATAGGAAATAAGTTGAAGCCTAGAACTTGTGCAAAGTTTCTTAATACCACAAATAGGTGTGAAAAGAACTTTTGGGTTAAACTCAAAACTTTCAGAAAATTTTACCAAATATATATATCAAACATTTTTAAGGCTTTGTACAACATAAATGAACACTAGCCAGTCTTTAATTCTTGGATATTTTCTACAATTGATGGCGGCAAATCAAAAACGGCATTCCAAAGAGACAATCAAAAATCGATTCTATATATTGCAACCAATTTCAGGTTGCAACATGCGCCCATTTTGAACTTCGTATGGCGCTAAAGGCATTTCTGAAATTTTGAACTCTAATTTTTTTCCTTCAAAATATGAAATTTTCAATAACTTTGGATCATTGAATCTAATGATTTTTTTTTTGAATTTGTCAAAAGTATTTAGTTATTTTTGTGTTATAGACATTTGTAATATAGATTAAACTTTTCTAAAATTAATCTACCATCACTTTTTTGAGTGTTTTTATATTATTTTAGAAATTGCCTATAATCATATATGTGTTTGGACAGACAGACCGAGAGAGTATGGTGTAAGTAAAACAAGTATATACGGCCGTAAGTTCGGCCAGGCCGAATCTTATGTACCCTCCACCATGGATTGCGTAGAAACTTCTACGAAAGAATGTCATCCACAATCGAATTACTTGGGTTGTGGTATCTTAAAACTTCTTAACATCGTTTTCTAAATTGAGAGTTAGTCCATACGTGGTAGAGGGCCAGAATTGAAATATGGGGGTCGCTTATATGGGGGCTACACGCAGAGAAGGAATATGATCACCTCAAACATGTTTCAAGAGCAAACTGTTATTTTTGTATGGTGACCATGACATGTTTGTCACTAAAATGTTATTTTCTCGTCAAATATAACCTGCTTGCCGAAATCAGATACATGATTTCCGAGAAAATAACGTTTTGCTCTTAAAACATGTTTTAGGTGATCATATTCCTTCTCTGGGTGTATATACAATTACAAACTTGATAGGGACCAATTTTTTGTCATTGGGGGTCGATTTATCTGAGGGCTATATATAACTATAGACCGATATGGACCTAGTTAGGCATGGTTGTTAACGGCCATATACTAGCACAATGTACCAAATTTCAACTGACTCGGATGAAATTTGCTCCTCCAAGAGGCTCCAAAACCAAATATCGGGATTGGTTTATATGGGGGCTATATATGATTATGGACTGATATGGACCACTTTTGGCATGGCTGTTAAATATCATATTATATCTGTTTATATGGGGGCTATATATAATTATGAACCGGTTTTGACCAATTTTTGCATGGGTGTTTGAGGCCATATATTAACACCACGTACAAAATTTCAACTGAATCAGACGAATTTTGGTCTTCCAAGAGACTCCGTAGGTCAAATCTGGGGATCGGTTTATATGGGGGCTATATATAATTATGGACCGATGTGGACCAATTTTTGCATAGTTATTAGATACTATATACTTACACCATGTACCAAATTTCAGCCGGATCGGATGAAATTTGCTTCTCTTAGAGGCTCCGCAAGCCAAAATCGGGGGATCAGTTTATATGGGGGATATATATAATTATTGACCGATGTGGACCAGTTTTTGCATAGTTGTTAGAGACTATATACTTACACCATGTACCAAATTTCAGCCGGATCGGATGAAATTTGTTTCTCTTAGAGGGTCCGAAAGCCAAATCGGGGGATCGGTTTATATGGGGGCTACATATAATTATGGACCGATGTGGACCAATTTTTGCATGGTTGTTAAAGACCATATACTAACACCATGTACCAAATTTCAGCCGGATCGGATGAAATTTGTTTCTCTTAGAGGCTCTGCAAGCCAAATTTGGGGGTCCGTTTATATGGGGGCTATACGTAAAAGTGGACCGATATGGCCCATTTGCAATACCATCCGACCTACATCAATAACAACTACTTGTGCCAAGTTTCAAGTCGATAGCTTGTTTCGTTCGGAAGTTAGCGTGATTTCAACAGACGGACGGACGGACATGCTCAGATGGACTAAGAATTTCACCACGACCCAGAATATATATACTTTATGGGGTCTTAGAGCAATATTTCGATGTGTTACAAACGGAATGACAAAGTTAATATACCCCCATCCTATGGTGGAGGGTATAAAAATTTACCTCTTTTTGTTCTGCATTTTGATATTTGGCACCATTTATTTTTATTTGCAGTTACAAAGTTTTTTTTCATAAAGATCAAAACATTTTAGGTTGTGACCATGTTCTTTTAACTGGAAGAAAAAGGTTTTTGACGAATACGATAACATTTTACATCGTGACCATTGTCTTTTGAGTACAAATACAATTTTTTTTAATTCACATCCAAAATACTGAATTCGAATCACACCTTAGGTTAGGTTAGGTTAGGTTAGGTGGCAGCCCGATGTATCAGGCTCACTTAGACTATTCAGTCCATTGTGATACCACATTGGTGAACTTCTCTCTTATCACTGAGTGCTGCCCTAATCTATGTTAAGCTCAATGACAAGGGACTTCCTTTTTATAGCCGAGTCCGAACGGCGTTCCACATTGCAGTGAAACCACTTAGAGAAGCTTTGTAACCCTCAGAAATGTCACCAGCATTACTGAGGTAGGATAATCCACCGCTGAAAAACTTTTGGTGTTCGGTCGAAGCAGGAATCGAACCCACGACCTTGTGTATGCAAGGCGGGCATGCTAACCATTGCACCACGGTGGCTCCCAATCACACCTTAAGAAGTGATGCAAATTCAGTGCAACGGCTATTGAAGTAGTGGAGATCCATCCTATGACAAGCCCATCTTAAATTCATCGCTTCTGCGCCAATTTTGCACCACTTCCGGATCCAAAAAGAACATTTTCACTACTTTTTTGCCGAGGATAATCCACCACTGAAAAAACTTTTTGGGGTTGGATCGAAACTCGGTTCGAATCCAGGGCGGGCATGCTAACCATTGTACTACGGTGGCTCCCTTCACTAACCAACTTCACTCCACAGTACCTGCAGTTCAAATCACCAGAATGACGAACAATGTAGCAACACAAAAGAAGTGCTACATCAAAGTATAACCAATTCACAATAATTTATAATGATTATATATGGCATCATAATATCGTATTATTCGAGATTTCTATTGTCAAAACAAACTGCCACAATCTATTTGGGATGCAGTAGTCGTAAGTCGCATCTGAACTAGATACATAGATGAAGAGGGAAATTCTTCTGATTTTGTTTACTCCATCTCATTTTGTATATTTTATACAATCAAATCCTATTTGATGCGTTTTTTTCACAATTTTTGGTTGCGTCCATAGCGTAGAGTATTGTCCCTGATGTATCTATCAGTCACAGTAGCTACTCGTCACTTACATTTGTTGTCTGAGCTGTAATCAGGGGCGTAGACAAAATTTACAAAAAGGAAGGTAGGGGCTAAAGATTAAAAGAGTTTTAATTTAAAATTAAATATTAAAAAAAAAACTAATTAAAACTGCAAATTTATTGCGGAAAAATGTTATTAAAAAATGTAATAATAAAATTAAAAAAAAATATGTAAAATTATTGAATATTGCCAAAAAAAATTTGTTACCTTCAGCTTGGTCTTCCTTATATTCACATTCATTTTTGAGCTTAGCCTTACCAAGAAATTGTTACAAGTTCCCGGATACTTTCACTTACCATTACTTCGTCAATCAATTTTTTTACAGAAAATTGCTATAATTTCTGTTATACCCCTTGCTACGTCTCTGTCTACAACAGACTTTGCAAATACTTGGAAATCCTCTATAAATTCTCTCTCCTCTCCCCCCAGCTACCTTTTTTCTCTTCAAACATTGAAATTTCCATGAGAAATTGACTTCTTTTCCATGGCTTCATGGTTCATTCGTAAAACGCAGCAAGAAAAAAACATGAAAAACAGTATCGGATGATTAATGATTGTTTCGTTACAAAACCAACGAAGAGACTAAAACGATGCGATATGCTTCGATATGATACCATTTGTATGCATTTTTCTACAAAGAAGCTGTCTTGTGTATGTAATATGTGTTGCATTGCTCTCCATTCGTATTTTGATATTTTATTCATAGTCCTTGAAAAGGATTTTCAATAAATATTCTTTGGAATCTTATTTTATTTTATTTTATTTTATTTTATTTTATTTTATTTTATTTTATTTTATTTTATTTTATTTTATTGTGATTCAAACTTTTTCTACCAATACAAGAGAGATATAGGAAGAATTTGCAATATACAATAAAGTAAAAATTTTCTGCATAGTAAAATATGGATTTCTAAGTGATCGTCCAACTGGAATAGGGTAGGGTGAAAGGCTGCGGAGAAACAAAAGTGCACTATTTTATTGGAAGAGTGAACTTCTTCGTGTAATCATTGAACTAAATCGTATTCTATTTTTTTTTTTTGTATTTCCCCAATGCGGTGTTAAAATGACGGGAAATTTACTGAGATTTTTGAATTTTTAACTACCTTCTTCCTTTTTTAACTGCCTTCTTTCTTTTCGAAGTAAAGAAAACATCATTGGTGCACAATTATTGTCATATTAACCACGCCGTATATGGGAGCCACCGTGGTGCAATGGTTAGCATGCCCGCCTTGCACATACAAGGTCGTGGGTTCGATTCCTGCTGCGACCGAACACCAAAAAGTTTTTCAGCGGTGGATTATCCCATCTCAGTAATGCTGGTGACATTTCTGAGGGTTTCAAAGCTTCTCTAAGTGGTTTCACTGCAATGTGGAACGCCGTTCGGACTCGGCTATAAAAAGGAGTTCCCTTGTCATTGAGCTTAACATGGAATCGGGCAGCATTCCGTGATAAGAGAGAAGTTCACCACTGTGGTATCACAATGGACTGAATAGTCTGAGTGAACCTGATACATCGGGCTGCCACATAACCTACGCCGTAGTTCATTCTTACTATTTTTGAGAAGTGTACACAGAAAAAAATATCGTCAAAATTTTTCCAATTAAAATTTTAACTGAATTTTAAGAAATATTTAATTACAAATTTAATTGGTTCAACAAATTTTTTTTATCGAAATAAAAATCAATCAAAAAACTTCATTGGGCCAATTAAATATTTTAATTGGAACAATTAATTTTTTAATTGACTTGGGTGATTCTTACTATCATTTCTGTGATTGAAGACATTTTTTCTGTGTAGGAAAAGCTTCTTTTGCTTTAGTTTGTGATTGAAGACATGTTTTTTTCTGTGTAGGAAAAGCTTCTTTTGCTTTAGTTTGCATTGAACTTATTTGTACGGTTCATATTTATTTATTTATATATATAAAATTTTGAGATATTATTGAAATTGAAGAGATTTAATTGAGCTGCCGAACATTTCTAAAAAAAGTTTTTAAAATTTAAAACCAAAACAACGGACTTTTTCTACGTGTTTATAGTAAAGATAATAGACCTTGCTCTATAGTGGCTAAAATACTTGTGACATGCTGGGTCAGGTATTTTAAACCTACACTCCAAAAAAAGTGAACTCTCTATTTCACTAAAGCCAATTTAACTTTATTTTAGTTCATGGAATTATTATGTTTGGAGAAAATTTCCTCTACTCTAATAATTGTTTGAGTACATTAGTTTAATTAACAACAAAACGGGAAAAAATTATACACAAATTAAGGATAAAGATTTACTAAATTCGTATTTCTCACAAAATAGTTAATTATTTCTTTAAATTTGTAACTTTTACTACAAATGCGTCCATCATGAACTTCGTATGTCACTAAAGACATTCTTGCAATTTTGAACTCCAACTTTTTCCTTCAAACTACAAAATTTTCTTTAACAAGTGAAATAAGTAAGGAAAGTCTAAAGTCGGGCGGGGCCGACTATATTATACCCTGCACCACTTTGTATATCTAAATTTTCGATACCATGTCAAATCCGTCAAATGTGTTGAGGGCTATATATAAAGGTTTGTCCCAAATACATACATTTAAATATCACTCGATCTGGACAGAATTTGATAGACTTCTACAAAATCTATAGACTCAAAATTTAAGTCGGCTAATGCACTAGGGTGGAACACAATGTCAGTAAAAAAATATGGGAAACGTTTAAATCTGAAGCAATTTTTAGGAAACTTCGAAAAAGTTTATTTATGATTTATCGCTCGATATATATGTATTAGAAGTTTAGGAAAATTAGAGCCATTTTTACAACTTTTCGACTAAGCAGCGGCGATTTTACAAGGAAAATATTGGTAGTATGACCCTTTTTGTCGAAATCAGAAAAGCATATATATGGGAGCTATATCTAAAACTGAACCGATTTCAACCAAATTTGGCACGGATAGCAACAATGCTAATTCTACTCCCTGTGCAAAATTTCAACTAAATCGGAGTTAAAAATTGGCCTCTGTGGTCATATTAGTGTAAATCGGGCGAAAGCTATATATGGGAGATATATATAAAACTGAACCGATTTCAACCAAATTTGGCACGCATAGCTACAATGCTAATTCTACTCACTGTGCAAAATTTCAACGAAATCGGAGCAAAAAATTTGCCTCTGTTGTCATATGAGTGTAAATCGGGCGAAAGCTATATATGGGAGCTATATCTAAATCTGGACCGATTTCAACCAAATTTAGCACGCAAAGCTACAATGCTAATTCTACTCCCTGTGCAAAATTTCAACCAAATTGGGGTAAAACTCTGGCTTCTGGGACCGTATTAGTCCATATCGGGCGAAAGCTATATATGGGAGCTATATCTAAATCTGAACCGATTTCAACCAAATTTGGCACGCATAGCTACAATGCTAATTCTACTCCCTGTGCAAAATTTCAACCAAATTGGGGTAAAACTCTGGCTTCTGGGACCGTATTAGTCCATATCGGGCGAAAGATATATATGGGAGCTATATCTAAATCTGAACCGATTTCAATAAAATTTGGCACGCTTGACTATAGTACTAATTGTTCTTCTTGTGTAAAATTTTAAGCAAATTAGGGTAAAACTCTGGCTTCTGGGGCCATATAAGTCCATATCGGGCGAAATATATATATATATATATGGGAGCTATATCTAAATCTGAACCGATTTCTTCCAAAATCAATAGGGATCTATTCTGAGCCAAAACACATACTTGTGCCAAATTTGAAGTCGATTGGACTACAACTGCGACCTAGACTTTGATTACAAAAATGTGTTCACGGACAGACGGACATGGCTATATCGACTCAGGAACCCACCCTGAGTATTTTTGCCAAAGACACCATGTGTCTATCTCGTCTCCTTCTGAGTGTTGCAAACATATGCACTAACTTATAATACCCTATTCCACAGTGTGGAGCAGGGTATAAAAACTTAGTTATGTCTAAAAAATTTTCTTGAATTTGTCGAAAAATATTTTTTTTTTTTTTGACTTCGGCGTGTGCCAACGTTTGTAATACTGTTTAGTTAAAATTTTCTACAAATATTCAAAATTTTCTAAAATTAACCGAAAGTTTTCTTCCTGGTGGGTTCACTGTTTTTTCAGTGTATCAACCAATTATCAGCATAAATTCAGGCAGTTTACTAAACCCATGGTGAACCACACTTGAACCTTCCGAAAAAAGGTTTATGATAGCCGGCTTATGCCGAAATAAATTTGACAGTGCTCCCTAAACTTCACATAATGTGTTTGGAATTACATTCTCTCTTTGTCTTTGTCGAACTATTTCAAAATAGACCATTATTATTTAAATTTCACCTTTAATAATTCACCCTTCTATGGATCTGACACTTTATTCACCCCTGTTCACTTATCTTACAATTTGCGACATAATGTGTTCATCTCTTATTAACATAAAAACTTATTCGCCCTCAAAAAGATAGGCAAGTAACAAAAAATAGGATATTTTCTGCATTTGTTGCAAAATTTATTCACGTATTCCCAAAAAAAAAACAAAAAAATACTGTCCACACATTTTCCAATGACCATAGTTCCTAGTATACAAACAAAAACATTTAGTTTTCTCCTCCTTCTCAAGCGGCAAAAGGTAAATTTTCATAAAAATGGCCATAATTCAAAACCCATGTACGGGTCACCATGCAATATTTCGTTCACTATCCAGAGGTTAGAATAGGACAAGCGTTCTTTTATCGTGAACATCAAAGACAAAAGATAGACCAATTTACAGACGGAGCGGATAGATACTTAGGCTAGGACCATAGGACGCAAGTGCTTTTAAGTGTTAACAAGTAAATTATTATGTTAAGTAGATTTGTAGATTAGGATGTAATGATAAATTCGATGGCATTTGAAGAATGAAAAGTTATAGTTGGGCTATTTTCTATAGAAGATCTTCTTACGTTAGTTAAGATTTGAACATCGATTCGATAGGTCATCCGCTGTATAGTCCTGACTTGGGACCTAATGATTTTTTTTTTATACTCGCACATAAAAACTAAAATGAGAGGTCAATGTTTTTCGAAACCTGAAGAAGCGGGTAGAGGGGCAAAAAGATTTCGACAATTGGTTCAAACGCATGCAAAAGTGTATACACGCAAAAATTAATTATTTCCTCCCAAACGAAATTTTAGACAAACAAGTATCTTTTCCTATTAGCTTTACGCTGTAAGAAAGTTTGTTTACAAGAAAATTACATACTTTTTGTGATAAACGTTGAATCTATTACAGGATTTAAAAACAATTTCATACACCCGTAGAAAAAATCATGAACGGCGAACTCATTTCAAAACGATCCGTTCATGAAAGTGAATCAACACAAATGTGGTGTCATACGGAGATGGTTTCAATCTGACAACGATAAAATGCGTTGTCAAAACAACAACTAGCGTTCATGATCTGAGAACGTAATGGTTATGAATTTATAAAAAAAAAAAAATAAAAAATCCGCTAACGTGACTCGAACCTAGATTGCCTGCACCATACGCGCTAACAGTCGCCTTAGCGCATTACACCCACGGTTACCACTCGAAGTCGAAAACGATCAAACAAACAAAAATGTATTTTGCAAAACCTAATTTCTATAGAAAATTTTTTAAAATTTTATTTCTATAGAATTTTTTTTTTAAATTTTATTTCTATAGAAAATTTTGTCGATGTTTTATTTTTATAATTTTTTTTTTTTAAATTTTATTTCTATAGAAAATTTAGTTAAAATTTTATTTCTATTGAAAATATTGTAAAAATTTAATTTCTATATAAAATTTTGTCAAATTTTATTTCTATCGAAAATTTTCCCAAAATTTTATTTCTATAGAAAATTTTGTCAAAATTTTATTTCTATAGAAAATTTTGTTAACATTTTATTTCTATAGAAAATTTGATTAAAATTTTATTTCTATAGAAATTTTTAACAAAATTTTATTTCTATAGAAAATCTTAACAAAATTTTATTTCTATAAAAAATTTGGTTAAAATTTTATTTTTATAAAAAAAATTTGTTAAAATTTTATTTCTATAGAAAATTTGATTAAAATTTTATTTCTATAAAAAATTTGGTTAAAATTTTATTTCTATAAAAAAATTTTGTTAAAATTTTATTTCTATAGAACATTTTCGAAAATTTTATTTCTCTAGCAAATTTGTTAACATTTTATTTCTATACAAATTTTGATTAAAATTTTATTTCTATAGAAAATCGTAACAAAACTTTATTTTTTTAAAAAATTTGGTTAAAATTTTAGTTCTACAAAAAATTTGGTTAAACTTTTATTTCTATAAAAATTTTGTTAAAATTTTATTTCTATAGAAAATTTTGTCAAAATTTTATTTCTATAGAAAATTTGATTAAAATTTTATTTCTATAGAAAATTTTAACAAAATTTTATTTCTATGAAAAATTTGGTTAAACTTTTATTTCTATAAAAAAATTTGGTTAAAATTTTATTTCTATAGAAAATTTTGTCAAAACTTTATTTCTATAGAAAATTTTGTCAAAATTTTATTTCTATAGAAAATTTAGTCAGAATTTTATTTCTATAGAAAAAAAAAGTTTATTTCTATAGAAAATTTGCCAAAATTTTATTTCTGTAGAAAATTTTGTCAAAATTTTATTTCTATACAAAATGTTGTCAAAATTTTATTTCTATAGAAAATTTTGTCAAAATTTTATTTCTATAAAAAATTTGATTAAAATTTTATTTCTATAAAAAATTTGGTTACAATTTTATTTATATAAAAATTTTGTTAAAATTTTATTTTTATAGAAAATTTTTATTTAGTTCTTAACATCTTTAACAAATTTTTAAAATATTATACATATTTTCGCCCTGGACGGCGAATCGATCCGTGGACCATACAGTTTATAAGCCACGTACTATCCACTTGGCTACGTTGCTGTTCTTGTCATCAACAGACAATTGTAGCTATAGCCATTAACGCACTAGCAACGCATACAGTCAGCTGTTATATTTATATAGCATAGTTTTGGGCACCCATGAGCCGATGTATCAATCTTTATTTAACAGAAACATACCACTTTCTTAAAAATACAGCTTTTGGAAACGAAAATAATGTATATTTACATATACCGCAAAAATGTTCGCAAGAATTTTATTTCTATAGAAATTTTTTTTCAGAATTTTATTTCTACAACAATTTTTTCCGATTTTTATTTCTATAAATTTTGCCAAAATTTTATTTCTATAGAAAATTTTGTCCAAATTTTATTTCTATAAAAAAAATTTTGTGAATTTTTCTTCTATAAACAATTTTGTCAAATTTTATTTCTATAAACAATTTGGTTAAACTTTTATTTCTATAAAAAATTTTGTTAAAATTTTATTTCTATAAAAAATTTTGTCAAAATTTTATTTCTGTAGAAAATTTTGTCAGAATTTTATTTCTATAGAAAATTTTGTCAGAATTTTATTTCTATAGAAAATTTTGTCAGAATTTTATTTCTACAGAAAATTTTGTCAAATTTTACTTCTATAGAAAATTTTGTCAGAAGTTTATTTCTATAGGAAAAATTTGTAAAAATTTTATTTTTATAAAAAATGTCCAAATTTTATTTCTATAAAATATTTTGTCCAAATTTTATTTCTATAAAAATTTTTGTCCAAATTTTATTTCATTCGTTTTGTTTTGTTATTGTTGGTTTTGTTCTTTAAGCATTGTTGTTGTTTTTTATTGCAGCTTAAACCCATACATTGACTAAATTGCAAGTGTAGCTTAACCAACAGAGGAAAAGAATGTTTGTCAAATTTATTTGGGCAAAGCCCTATAGACTGCAAGATGGTTGGATGGACGCACGTTTCGGAATTACCACATTCCTCATCAGCATCCTCAGAATAAATTCAGGCAGTTCATTAAACCCAACAAAAACCACACTTGAACCCCCCGAAAAAAAGGTTTTACATTGATAGCCGGCTTATGCCGAAATAAATTCGAATTCTATGAAAAATTTTGTCAATTTTTCTTCTATAGAAAATTTTGTCAAATTTTATTTCTATAAAAAATAGGGTTAAACTTTTATTTCTACACTGTTAGAAAAATATGTTTTTCATATGTTCCGATATAAACAAAATGTGTTTCGGGCACAATTTTTAAACACAATATATTTAAGTGAAAACATGTAATGTTCCCAAACTAACACAAAATGTTTGGGACACATATGTTAATATGTTAGAATATATTATGTTTGGGGCATGAATGTTTCATAAAAATAATATGTGCGAATGTAAACATATATAAATTTACAAATTTCGAGTAAACATATATATGTTGTGATACTTTATTCAGAGAGCGACACAGAGAGAGAGAGAGAGTTAGTATAGAGAAAGAAATAGAGATGGAAACCGGTAGGGTTGAATAAAAAGATATCAACATAACACAGCGAGAGGATGAAATGAGAGCAATTTCTGTGAAACTGCTTGTATGTTGTTTCGGAAAACTGTTTTATAATAAGGCCAAAAATTTGGTATGCTTAAGTCTAAATATTATTTAATTTGAATAGTAGAATGAATATTCGGAATAAAGAGAATAGACATTCGGAACCAAGAGAATAGACATTTGAAAAAAACAGCATATTTGTATTACAGAAAAAGATGCGAAGAACTCAAAAATTTCGTGGGAGTGAAAATTATGTGAGGGAATGAACACAATCTTCTTTGGGGAATTCTTCCAAGCATATACTATTTTTGGACTCAAAATGCTTCCAAACATATAAACTCAAAATGCTTCCAAACATAAAACAAATATATTAATGTTTCGGCGGTATCCAATAATATATGTGCTTCCTGCAAAATATGTTTGGAACATATGTTAGAGAAGCGATTTTTTTTGAGGGTGTATAAAAATTTTGTTAACATTTTATTACTATAGAAAATTTTGTCAAAATGTTATTTCTATAGAAAATTTTGTTAAAATTTTATTTCTATAGAAAATTTTTATTCATTTCTTAACATCTTTAAAAAATGTTTAAAATGTTATACATTTTTTTCTAATTTTACCTCCGTCCTGGACGGCGAATAGATCCGTGGACCATACAGTTTATAAGCCACGTACTATCCACTTGGCTACGTTGCTGTTGCCATCAACAGACAATTGCCGCTATAGACATTAATGCACTAGCTACGCATAAATTCGGCATAGAGCATAGTTTTGGGCACCCACAAGCCGATGTATTCAATCTTTATTTAACAGGAACATACCAAAAAGGAAAATAATGTACATTTACATATACCGCAAAAATGTCCGCAAGATTTCGAAAATATGTCCAGCATTACATACTACTATATTAAATTTTTACTATAAAACTTTAAAAAAAATGTCTTATTAAAGTGATTTTCGATGGTTAATATTTGTTTTTGTTGTCTAATTCCGAAATTTAACCCTTAAATACGCACTGTATCTTTAAAGATACAACCAGAAAAAATTCTTACGTCTTTACTATCTATCTTTTTCCAGAAAATCTTTAGTACTTCTGTCTAATCTGAAACGAAAGTCGAAAATCAAATTTTGCCCGAAAA
Organism: Haematobia irritans; assembly: GCF_050003625.1. Classification (NCBI taxonomy): domain Eukaryota; kingdom Metazoa; phylum Arthropoda; class Insecta; order Diptera; family Muscidae; genus Haematobia; species Haematobia irritans. Next base: position 173,042,161 of record NC_134397.1, on the reverse strand, counting down.
TTAAAAACTTACAAATTACAAGATAAATTATATTTACCAGAGATAAAAGTAATGTTGGTAAAAAATGTGTGTAGTGTAAAAATGTATCCATTCTCTGCTAAAATTAAAAGTTTTATTTGTAAATAAAAATGTAGCTTAATGCGCCCTGTATCTTTTAATATACAACCACTATTTTTTCAAAAAAAAAAAATAATAATTGCAAAAAATGTGCTATACTGCTGTTCTTTTTACCATTTCGCATATAATATATTTGTTTCTGAGGAATCGGTATTCTTCCGCATTTAAGTGGTAAAATACAATCTATGAGACTTTAAAGATGCTCTGCAGAAAAAAAGGTTCTTATAAATTTAGAATTTGATATAACTACTGAGTTAGTTTAGCTTGGCAACTGTATGATTCTTCAACAGTCTCCCTAGATTTAGTGATTCAAAAAATCTGTCATTACGCTCTGGCATCTTGCGGGAAAATGATCCTTGATTTAAAAATAATGAGTTCTTTCTATATATTGACTTTAAATCTCTACTTTATAGCTTTATTTGGAGGACCTATGACCTTCAATTGAAGGAGACAATTTTGGCAGCCGCAATTCCTGAATCCAGAAATTACACCAATTGTATATTTCACTATGTTCTTTGTCGATGATATCGCTTAAATTAACACAGTTTTCAAGAAGACATCCTAATACTTCATCACACCTATCACCATGCGTAATTTCTACCACCTTTTATGTAGATACTATGGTCAAGTAGAAATATCCCAAAAAGCAACCTTTACTTTTGGGAAGACAAGCACTTAAACATGCATTTAGGCCATACTTGCTTCAACCACAAAATTATGAAAAATCCCATAAATAATCGTAGATTTCAACAACCTTAAAAGTTTAAATCAATTTTCCTTTTGCACACTAACGGAAACATAAGACCATTAGATTGCAATTCATTTGGAAAATGTTCTTCCACATCACTAGCAAGTATTTAGACCCTCGCACACACAATCACACACATCGCCCAACATATAAATCAGGACCACCTTTTGAATCTATCTGGAAGTTGGGTACATTTTTGAAAAGTTCTTTCAAACAATCACAAATTCCGTTTTGGGGGAAATTGAATAACATCGAAGTTGAAGCCCATCGCATGATTGCAACCACATCGCATTGAACATTCACATTTACTTACCAATCATACATGGTTAGATACAGATACAGCAAAACTCCTTTGGATTTTCCAATGAAATCCAGAAAATGTAGGAGTAATGCTTGTCGTGAATGGAGGACCTACTACCTAATGTTAAGAATATTGTGGTAGAGAGCATTTGTAAAGCAAAACATTCACAAAGTTTAGATAAAGTTCCTGACTTTGGATTTTCCGGTATTTCTTCAATGACTCTGTGACAATGATGATGATGCTGATGACTATGGTAAATTGAATGGTGTTGCAGTGATGTTGTATTGACATTGCTCATGATGAGAGGAGGCTGGTGACATTACCATTGAACTATACTGTATCCATTCATTGTTTGTCTTGATGGTGACAAACAAAATTGCATACAATTTACATGGAACATAGAACTGTATACTTTTGTTTGGTGGTAGATATGATAGGTAACTTCTACGAAGGTCCATTGCCAAATTTTTGTCTAATGATGAGACTTTGTATCAGCAGGGGAATAATGAAACATTACGTACTATTAACTAAATGTTTAATGACAATTTATTATAATAACATGGAATATCTTTATAAGCTTAATTTTTATGATTTTTTTTTTAAATCAGCTTTCCAGTTTTTTCAATGTACCAAAGGCAGACTTAATCGAGGCAAATCTCTAAACGTTACAAACTTGTTGTTAAATCTCTAAACAAAGCTTTCTTATATATTTGTATAGGATGGCTAATATGCATTGCAACCAAATTCAGATTGTTATCATTTCTAAACTGGTTGTCTGACAACTAAAAGATTTATTCCAGTGTCCATTCATTTTATTGTTTACAAGCTTACAAAAGCATTTTCATCTATTGCAATTCAGAAAATGATGTTATTCGTGATGGAATTCAAGCGTGATAGTGTGCTTCTTTTATAAAGGGTGGTTAAAATTTCAAGGGCCGATGTTGATTTTGAATAAAACACAAACTATTTACGAAATTATTGTAATTTTATTTTATTATGATATATTGGTATTACTCAATTATGTAAGGAAAAAAAATGCCGGCCAAATGGGCGCCGCGACATCGGTGGCACACCTTCATCCGATGGTCCAAATTTTCGATGACGCTGAGACATAATTGAGGTTCTATGCCGTTAATGTGCCGAATTATCTCATCCTTTAGATCTTGAATTGTTTCTGGCTTATCGACGAACACCTTTTCTTTCAAATAACCCCAAAGAAAATTCATTTTGGAAAAAATACGGCCCGATGATGCCGCCAGCCCATAAACCGCACCAAACAGTCACTCTTTGTGGGTGCATTGGTTTTTCGACAATCACTCTTGGATTCTCATTCGCCCAAATGCGGCAATTCTGTTTATTGACGAATCCACTGAGGTGAAAATGTGCCTCATCACTGAAGATGATTTTCTTCGAAAATTGATCATCCACTGTTGCCATTTCTTGGGACCATTCTGCCCATTCACGACGTCCATGGTTCAAATTGAGTAAGTCTGAAATAGAGAAATGTCAAATAAAATTCGGAAAAAAACTTGGCGTTTAGGTGTGGTTCACATTCAACATCGACCCTTACAATTTAACCACCCTTTATTTGAAACCACAAGTGTCTATCATTAGAGCCGTCCAGCATTTAAATACGAATAAATCTTTTATTTCTCGTACCATTGCTCATTATCGTCATATTGGCAGTGTTCCATCGTGTCCAAAAAGTGGCCAAAAAAAGTAACAACGCCAGAAATTATCTGAAGATGAAGGCCTAAATTGATCGAAATCCAGTGGTAGAAAACTTGCTCGTGAACTGAATATATCGTAAGAAAACATTCCGATCTTGCATACAAGTGGTCATGGGTTCAATCCAAGTTTCGACCAAACACCAAAGAGTTTTTCAGCGGTGGATTATGCCCTCTCAAAGGTGCTGATGGCAAAGCTTCTCTAAGTGGTTTAACCTAACCGCAATGTGGAACGCTGTTTGGACTCTGCTATAAAAAGGAGATCCATTCACTAATAGAAAAAATTACGTTCCATAATTGTGACCGGAAGGTGACAAAATGAAACGGAATGTTCACCATTTCGTTCGCGGGCGTTCACGATTTCATGAAAGGCATTCGTTTTTCTTTGGCCATGAAAAGTCTTAAAATAATTCTTATGGCAACTCCGCCGGTGGTGCAATGTGCTAAAGCGACTGTTAACGCGCATGGTGCAGACACCACAGATTCAAGTTAAGGTAGCGGATTTTTTTTTTAATTTGTTTATAAATTCGTAACCATTACGTTTTCAGATAATGAATGCTGGTTGTTATTTTGACAAAGCATGGTGTCATATAATACACAGAAAAAAATATCACCAAAATATTTCTAATTTAAAAGTTAATTGAAGTTGAAAACTTTTTTCAATTAAAACGTTAATTAATACTATTAACCTTTTAGTCAAACTAGAAACATTAAGTCAATTAAGTCAATGATTGACATTATTAAATTTTTCAATTAAAAAATTAATTGATACAATTAACTTTTTAATCAAACTAGGAAGAGTTAAAGAATTATGGATATTTTTTTATTTCTCAAATAAAAATTTTTTCGAAGCTATGAATTTTTGAATCAAACTAAAAATGATTTAAAATAGTTAAAGAAAGTGATTGAAATATAGTATAGCAATTAAAAATAGTTTCGTTTTGTAATTAAAAAAAATATTAAATTTTGCAATCAACATCAATTAAAAATTTAATTGAATCAATTAAAAAATAAATTGAAATGTGTTAATAAAATCAATTAATTTTTAATCTAGATTTTTTTTTTTTGATGCTCAATCAAAACTCTGATTGATACTATCATTTTCGCGATTGAAGACATTTCAATTAAAAAATTAATTGGATCAATTAATTTTGTGATTGAATCTGAAAAAAATTTTTTTTGAGACCACATGTGTGTTGATTCACTTTCAGGAACGGATCGTTTATGATTTTTTGTATGAGTGTTATCATTGAGCTAATGATATTCTATGCTTTCCGTGATAAGAGAGAAATTCACCACTGTGGTACCACAATAGACTGGATAGTCTAAGTGAGTCTGAAATATCGGACGGCCAACATACGTAACCTAACCAAACACAAATTGAAAAATGAGCTTGGACTAAAGCTATTGAAGTTCCAAAAAATACAAGAGCTCACCAATGCACAATGAAAGTAAGACTGAAAAAAACAGTTGTTTCGCTTATACGAGAGTACTCAGTTACCGGATTTGTTTTTCTCTCCAAATTGAGCAGTTTTGAAGACACAAAATGGATGGATTTACTTGTTCGATTGGGGAACAGAACTCAAACGTGGCCGATGGTCGCTCCCCGCTATGATTCATCGACCGTGGGAGCAAAATAAATGCCGAATATTATCGGGAAAATGCCCTAAAGGCAGTAATGAAGCCCTGGGCAGACCAACGTTTCAGCCACAGACCATTGACTTTTCAACAGGACTCAGCAACATCGCACATCACGGAGGTTTCTCGCTTCATTTCTACCGCATAATGATCACCAAAATCTTGGCATCTAAATGGGATGCACTTTTGCGCCTGGGGTATTATGGAGACTAAAATTGGCACTAAAAAATGCCAAAGTCTCGCAGAGATAACATGTGATGACTTTATCGGACATAATTCGTGCCAAACATACACTGCAAAAAGTTAGTTTACATTTTGTCTTTAATGACTTTGTTATTGATTCCGAGCCAAAGAAGTGGTGAATTGAAGTAAGGATATTTAAAGACTATTTCATTAAGTTTTGAATAATTTTTTCAGAATTATTAAAACCACGTTAATTTAAGTCGAATCACTTAACAATATGGTAAGGTCAAAATGACTTCATTAAAAAGTTTATTGGCTTTTGGACATGGAAATAGCTTTGTAGCATAGAACTGCGTCTTCTATGCTAATCAAAATTCGCATTCATATTTTGTTATTTTTTAATTTTGGAGATTTTCTGGTGATTCTGTGTTCCTTTTATATACAGCCCTCGTATTGCCTATTTTACATGGGTCGATAGTAGTATCCTTGATTACATTTATGTCATCTCAAATGCACTTTGTACTCCCATTGACAGCCCACATCTGTGTTGGTTGTATTTTCCGACTGTTTCCTTATGTATTCCGTTTTACCAAAAAAAAAAAAGAGTCAAGAACTGAACAATAGTAAACCCTTTGGTATGCAAACGCCATTGATGGTAACAACTCCTTTGTCCTTAATATTTCGAAATAGCAACTACAACACATAAGGCAGTGCAAGATATAAAACTGCATTTCTGTAGATAAAAATTGAAAGCAAAATGCATTTCAGTTCAAGTTTTCAATAGAGCTTCCTTTATGCGGCACCAAGTGAGCAAAGGTTTCACATCCGTAGTCATTTTCTGTGTTTTGCAAAGTGTTGCAGTTCATCTTGTTCTTCGTTTCCTAAAAGGAAATCAGAAAATCATATATATCACCTATAGTTTTCATATGTGGACATAGGTATTGATGGTGATAGCCAACATTTTTATACATCAAACAAACTCTGTATAACCCAGCAAAAGTTGAGTAAAAACTGCTTACCAAGAGCATTTGTGCCATAGCCGCAGCAATACCGTATGCTTGAGTATTATGACTTACCACCACCGGATGATTTCGTTTACCATCCCAGCAAAACCTGGGTAAGCAACATAGTTGAGGTGTATCGTCTACAACCGTGCATCGAGCCAAAAAACGAGCCGGACTATCGACTTACAAGAAGGTAGTGACTCCAAATCGCGATGATAAACAAAATACGACGGCCAAAGCGCGATCCCGGAGGCTGTACACGACGATGCTGACGAAGTTTGACTGCGTGGTAATGGACGACGAAACCTACGTCAAAGCCGACTACAAGCAGCTTCCGGGACAGGAGTTTTATACGGCAAAAGGAAGGGGAAAGGTAGCAGATATTTTCAAGCACATAAAACTGTCAAAGTTCGCAAAGAAATATCTGGTTTGGCAAGCCATCTGTACCGGCGACTTGAAAAGCAGCATTTTGTTTTGGCCGGATTTGGCATCTTGCCATTACGGTAAAAAGGCCATGGAGTGGTAGGCCGCCAACAACGTGCAGGTGGTTCCCAAGGACAAGAACCCTCCCAACACGCCAGAGCTCCGCCCAATTGAGAAATACTGGGCTATTGTCAAGCGGAACCTAAAGAAGACCAAAAAACTGCTAAGGACGAGCAGCAGTTCAAGGCAAACTGGCTTTCTGCGGCGAAGAAGGTGGCTGTGCAAAATCTGATGGCAGGTGTCAAGCGTGAGGCCCGGCAATTCGGATTTGGAAAAGCGAAAGCCTAACTGAATATTTTTCCTGAATTTTATACTAATTGGACTTGAAAAAGAAATTTAATTTGATTTTTTAAATAAACGATTTCACCGATTTAAACGCGTTTTCCCTTGACCACATTTTGACCGTATCACCCTTTACTAAGAGCATTTGTCTCATACCCATAGCGGTACTCACTTTTTGGGCTGGTGGCATCATTGGACCTTACGACTTAAAAGATGATTCGAATCGTAATGTAACTGTGAATGGTGAGAGCTACTATGAGATGATATGCAACTTTTTTTGCCCAAAGTGCAAGAGCTTGACTTGGATGACCTGTGGTTTCAACACGACGGGGGCTGTATTTTATATTTCGTGATTAGAAAACAAAAACAAATATTAATCATCAAAAATCACTTTATTGTTTGTCATTCTGTGCCAAGTATGGACTATACGGCGTATGATCCATTAAATAAAATTTTGACAAAATTTTCTATAGAAATAAAATTTGGACAAAATTTTCTATAGAAATAAAATTTTGACAAAATTTCCTATAGAAATAAAATGTTGACAAAATTTCCTATAGAAATAAAATTTTGACAAAATTTCCTATAGAAATAAAATTTTGACAAAATTTCCTATAGAAATAAAATTTTGACAAAATTTTCTATAGAAATTTTCTACAGAAATAAAATTTTGGCAAAAATTTTCTATATAAAATAAAATTTTCTATAGAAATAAAATTTTGACAAAATTTTCTATAGAAATAAAGTTTTGGCAAATTTTTCTATAGAAATAAAATTATGACAAAATTTTCTATAGAAATAAAATTTTGACAAAATTTTCTACAGAAATAAAATTTTGACAAAATTTTCTATAGAAAAAAAATTTGACAAAAACTTTCTATAGAAATAAAATTTTGGCAAGAATTTTCTATATAAAATAAAATTTTCTATAGAAATAAAATTTTGACAACATTTTTTATAGAAATAAAGTTTTGACAAAATTATCTATAGAAATAAAATTTAGATAAAATTTTCAATAGAATTAAAATTTAGATAAAATGTTCTATAGAAATAATATTGGAGAAAATAAAATGAAATAAAATGTTAACATGTTGTTGTTGTTGTTTCTGTAGAAATAAAATTTTTACAAAATTTTCTATAGAAAAAATTTTGACAAAAACTTTCTATAGAAATAAAATTTTGGCAAGAATTTTCTATATAAAATAAAATTTTCTATAGAAATAAAATTTAGATAAAATCTTCTATAGAAATAAAATGTTGACAAAATTTTCTATAGAAATAAAATTTTGACAAAATTTTCTATAGAAATAAAGTTTTGACAAAATTTCTATAGAAATAAAATGTTGACAAAATTTTCATTAGAAATAAAACTTTCTCAATAATTTTATATGGAAATGAAATTTTTACAATATTTTCTATAAAAATGTAATTTTGGCAATACTTTCTAAAAAAATAAAATTTTGACAAAATTTTCTATAGAAATTTTCTATTTTTTCTATATTTTCTATAGAAATAAAATTATGACAAAATTTTTTATAGAAATAAAATGTTGACAAAATTTTCTATATAAAATAAAATTTTTACAAATTGTCAATAGAAATAAAATTTTGACAAAATTTTCTATAGAAATAAAATTTTGACAAAATTTTCTATAGAAATAAAATTTTGACAAAATTTTTTATAGAAATAAAATTTTGACAAAATTTTCTATAGAAATAACATTTTTAAAAAAATTTTCTATAGAATTAAAATGTTGACAAAATGTTCTATAGAAATAAAATGTTGACAAAATTTTCTATAGAAATAAAATTTTGATAAAAATGTCAATAGAAAAAAAAAAGTTTTACAAAATTTCCTATGGAAATTACAATTTGAAACATAATATTGTAGTTATTGAAAGGGTGAACATTTTATTTCACGTTCGGGACCGATCAATTGGCCGACTATATCGTGTAATTTAATTGCTTTAGATTACACTAGTTTACAAAATAAAAATTTGTTCATGTACATTTGATGAAATGCGACTTTTCTTATGTATTTTGATCTGCTGAATTCGAAACAAAAATTGATAACACTCTCGGACATTTCTAACTCGAGATATAATTTGTTTAGTGAAAAAACTAAACTAAAAACTAAAAACTAAAAATAACTGTTCCATAAAAAAATTTAAAATTTTTTTTCCGAACTCAACAGAGCTTAAAATACATAAGAAAAGTCACGTCTCATCAAATGTACATTTTCAGTGTTAACAAATGTTATTTTTCGTGAGGCTTGTTGACGCACATGTCAATTCAGAGAAGACTGCATTGGAAGACAATATTGGAGCATTTATTCGTGAGAAATATTGCAAGGAGTGTGTCCAAAATTGGATTAAGCGGATGGACCATTTGAGGCGCAGTCGCGGAAATAATCTTCAAACATTAAGTTAGACGATTCAGAAAAAGATTTCTGAATTTGCTGTTTTTTTTTATGATAGAAAAATCATTTATAATTTATTATTTTAAATTAAATTATTGGAGATAATTTTAACTATTTCATATGAATAAGTTCGCTGTCATAATCTCAAGAACTTTCTTTTGGAAAATATACCCTTTCCAAGATTTTTTGTCATGATTGAAAGTAAACATAAATTGAATATTCATTAAAACAACTTCAGATATTAATTTTAATTTTTTTCGTGAAACAGTAGCACCGCTGGCAAAATTCCCCTTGGCATCAGAGTAAGATGAATTTCATGCCGCCGTTACTAAATAAACATGGATGGTTTACACTTTTAAATGGAACTTGATTGATTGATTTGAATTTTCTTCTCTTTGGGGAGTATTGTTGTTGTTTTAAGTTTAGTTTTCGTTTTGTTAATTACTTAACGTCTTTTTCGATGAACATCTTAATTATAAAATGCCGCCCCATCAACAAAGCACATAGCCGAACGTAAGAATGATGGAAAAGTTTTCTTCTCCGTTAGGGAAAAATTAAATGAGGAAACATGTGATATTCACTATGTTTTACACATAGCTTTCGATATTTGGTGATGGTAGTAGATGGGGTTTACCATTGATAAACTCGAAATTTTGTGATTGAGCGATATTGTTTATTTCATTGGAATGAGTTGGGCTTTGCTCAAATATACTTTTTTTCTATTGGTAAAGCTACTTTTGTAGTTTAGTCAACGCATGGCTTTAAGCTGAAATCAAAACAACAATAATGAAATAAAATTTTGATAAAATTTTCTATAGAAATAAAATTTTGATAACATTTTCTATAGAAAAAAATTTTGACAACATTTTCTATAGAAAAAAAATTGACAAAATTTTCTATAGAAATAAAATTTTGACAAAATTCTCTACTGAAATACAATTTTGGCAAAATTTTCTATAGAAATAAAATTTTCACAAAATTTTCAATAGAAATAAAATTTTGCAAACATTTTCTATAGAAATAATATTTTGGCAACATTTTTTGTAGAAATAAAATTTTGGCAACATTTTTTATAGAAATAAAATTTTGGCAAAATTTTCAATAGAAATTAAAATTTTACAAAATTTTCTATAGAAATAAAATTTTGAAAAAAATTTATATAGAATAAACATTTTGGCAAGATTTCCCATAGAAATAAAATTTTCGCAAAATTTTCTATTGCCATAAAATTTTCACAAAATTTTTTTTCTATAGAATAAACATTTTAGCAAAATTTTCCATAGAAATAAAATTTTGGCAACATTTTCTATAGAAATAAAATTTTTACACAATTTTCTATTGTTTTCCAAATTTTTCTATACAAATGAAATTTTGACAAAATTTTCTATAGAAATAAAATGTTGACAAAGTTTTCTATAGAAATAAAATTTTGACAAAATTTTCTATAGAAATAAAATTTTGACAAAATTTTCTATAGAAATAAAATTTTGACAAAATTTTCTATAGAAATAAAATTTTGACAAAATTTTCTATAGAAATAAAATTTTGGCAAAATTTTCTATAGAAATAAAATTTTGGCAAAATTTTCTATAGAAATAAAATTTTGACAAAATTTTCTATAGAAATAAAATTTTGACAAAATTTTCTATAGAAATAAAATTTTGACAAAATTTTCTATAGAAATAAAATTTTGACAAAATTTTCTATAGAAATAAAATTTTGACAAAATTTTCTCGAGACGTTGTTGACATGAATTTTCTGTTAAATAACTAATCATTTCGTACAACTTATGAAAATGTTTATGTATAGATGTTTATGATCCTTTTTTCAACCTACGCTAATGATTTTCATTTTCATCATCCTATTGATTAATTTTGGTCAATGAAAAAGAATTTCGTCGGCTCAGTTAATTAAATTTAATATCCAATTATTGTAGTTTAGAATTAATTTTAAATTCGTGAAATATTAAATCAAATATAAAATGAATGCAGTATATCTTTGCAAACACCATAAAACCAACGGCCAAGTCCTTTTCTCATATCCTTTTGTTCCTTACTCAAATTAGCCACTATTCTTTACTGTTAGCCACATACCACATCTAGCAATTACAGTGGTCTAAAACCTTAGAGCAACATTGTAAAAATAATTGCTTCCAAACGCCTGTGCATGTGTGCGGCTACCAATGTTGCATGTGGCGAAGTAATCAATAGAGAATGGCGCCATGTTCAAACCAAAAAGAAGAAAGAGAATATAATTCAATTCATTATCATTCGGTTAAGGATACAAAAAATAGGAAAAAAGGCAATTTATTTGGTCCACTGGTGTTTTATTCAAAATCCCATTTATTCGCATATCAAGAAAATGCAATTTTCAATTGCAGCTGAATTCGTTCCAGAGAATGGCCTGCCACGACGTCTTCGAACCGCTTATACCAATACCCAATTGCTGGAATTGGAAAAGGAATTCCACTTCAATAAATATCTATGTCGTCCAAGAAGAATTGAGATAGCAGCCAGTTTAGATTTGACCGAAAGGCAGGTGAGTATCTGAAATTGTAATGAAACAAAAGATAAAAAAATGCAAAAAGTCATTTATTTGGATGGCTCAAAAAGTATGCAAATATTTTACACCACCAATTGTTATCTTAAAGTGTTTGCTCCTTTTTGTAATTAAAAACTAATATATTTTTTTATTTTCTATTTTTTTATTTATGCTCTTCTGCGATTTGCTGACGATTTCTTCATTTAGGTCAAAGTTTGGTTTCAAAATCGCCGCATGAAACATAAACGCCAAACTCTATCGAAAACGGATGATGAGGACAACAAAGATAGCTTAAAAGGTGATGATGATCACTCCGACAGTAGTAAGTGTTGTAAATTTTATTTTCTTATCAATTTTATTATTTTGGGGATTGACTAGTATTGAGGATTTTTCCTCAATGAATGAAGACAAAATTTTTATTATTTTGATGTTGGACCAGTGTTGCCAGTAGTGGGAATTTTTTCCCGTGAATGAGGACAACATTTTTATTTACTTACGGTCTGATGGGAGTTTCCATTATTGGGTATTTGTCCCCAAAATAGGAATTTTGTCCCGGGAATGAGGAGGAAATGTTTATTATTGTGGGATTTGAGCAGTGTAATGTATTGGGAATTTTTTCCGTAAATACGGGGATTTTCCCCGTGAATGAGGACAATATTTTTATTATTTTGGTGTTGGCCCAGTGTTGTCAGTATTTGAAAATGTTCTTCAAATTGGATATTTTTTCCAGTGAATTAGGACGAAATTTTTATTTATTTACGGTTTGGTCGGAGTTTCCACTATTGGGGATTTGTTCCCAAAATAGGGATTTTATCCCGTGAACGAAGAGAAAATGTTTATTATTATGGGATTTGACCAGTGTATTGTACACAGAAAAAATTTAATGACCGTACACATAAGTTTTTTAAGTGAAACAACTTTTATTTTCTTCTAATTTTTATACCCTGCGCCACACTTTGGAACAGGGTATTATAAGTTAGTGCATATGTTTGTAACACCCAAAAGGAGACGAGATAGAAACATGGTGTCTTTGGCAATAATGCTCAGGGTGGGTCCCTGAGTCGATATGAACTTGTCCGTCTGGCCGTCTGTCCGTCCGTCCGTCCGTCTGTCTGTGAACACATTTTTGTGATCAAAGTCTAGGTCGCAATTTAAGTCCAATCGCCTTCAAATTTGGCACATGTTCCTAATTTGGGTCAGAATAGAATCCTATTGATTTTGGAAGAAATCGGTTCAGATTTAGATATAGCTCCCATATATATCTTTCGCCCGATATGCACTAATATGGACCCAGCAGCCAGAGTTTTATACCGATTTGCTTGAAATTTCGTACAAACATAACACTTAGTCTTATAGTCATGTGTGCCAAATTTGATTGAAATCGGTTCAGATTTAGATATAGCTCCCATATATATGTTTTTCTGATTCCGACAAAAATGGTCAAAATGCCAACATTTTCCTTGTAAAATCGCCACTGCTTAGTCGAAAGGTTGTAAAAATGACACTAATTTTCCTAAACATCTAATACATATATATCGAGCGATAAATCATAAATAAACTTTTGCGAAGTTTCCTTAAAATTGCTTCAGATTTAAATGTTTCCCATATTTTTTTACTAACATTGTGTTCCACCCTAGTACATTAGCCGACTTAAATTTTGAGTCTATAGATTTTGTAGAAGTCTATCAAATTCTGTCCAGATCGAGTGATATTTAAATGTATGTATTTGGGACAAACCTTTATATATAGCCCCCAACACATTTGACGGATGTGATATGGTATCGAAAACTTAGATCTACAAAGTGGTGCAGGGTATAATATAGTCGGTCCCGCCCGACTTTAGACTTTCCTTACTTGTTTCTTTTGGGGGAGGGGAGCTATTGACCAATATTGCCTGTATTAGGGATATGTCCCCGTGTATGAGATTTTTCCCCAAATTGGAGATATTTTCCCGTGAATGAGGACGAAATTTTTATTTATTTCTGGTTTGATCGGTTTTGACAGTCTTGTGGACTTGTCCCCAAAATGCGGATTTTGTACCGTGTATGAAGACGAAATTTTTATTTATTTTTTGGGGGATTTGACTGCATTGGGACTTATTCCCGTGAATGAGAACGAAATTTTTATGATTTTAGTGTTTGACCAGTGTTGCCAGTATTGGAAATTTTTCTCCAAATTGGGGATTTTTTTCGTAATTGAGGACGACATTTTTCCTTTGCCAATAGTTAGAATTTGTCCCCAAATTAGTGTTTTTGTAGCGGGAATGAGAACGAAATCTGTATTTTTTGTGGTTTGACTAGTGTTGTCAGCGTTGGGGATTTTTCCCCAAATTTGTGATTTTCATTCCTTTAGCAGCTATGCTGCAAATGGCAGTCCAATGAATCAAAACGCATATATTTAACTGTGGAGAACTTATAACGACCGATCCAAGGTTAGGTTAGGTTAGGTTATGTGGCAGCCCGATGTATCAGGCTCACTTAGACTATTCAGTCCATTGTGATACCACAGTGGTGAACTTCTCTCTTATCACTGAGTGCTGCCCGATTCCATGTTAAGCTCAATGACAAGGGACTTCCTTTTTATAGCCGAGTCCGAACGGCGTTCCACATTCCAGTGAAACCACTTAGAGAAGCTTTGAAAACCTCAGAAATGTCACCTGCATTACTGAGGTGGGATAATCCACCGCTGAAAAACTTTTTGGTGTTCGGTCGAAGCAGGAATCGAACCCACGACCTTGTGTATGCAAGGCGGGCATGCTAACCATTGCACCACGGTGGCTCCCGATCCAAGATATTTGTATCGTTCGAGATCCGGAAGTGGTGCAAAATTGGCACAGATGCATTTTACCCAGAATTTTTCAAAGGCTTCCCAAATTAACTTCCATGGAAATAAAAACTCCCAACAACAGGTTCAAAACGCAGTAGGTGTGAAATTTTTAATTTAATTTAATTTTACTTTTTCGTTACTTTCCTTCCTACGTCATTTACTTGTCGCTTAAAACGACTTCATAGGAATAGGAAGTGGAAGCAAATTGGATCAAGAATCCCAGGATGTGCTTTGAAAGTTATAACTTATCAGCCAACCTGTTATTTGTTGTACAATTTCAAATTTTGGTTTGGCTTGATGTAATTTTAACTTTTGGAAATTATAAGCAATTTTGCCGCTTCTACAACAGCTTCTATAATGAAGTAGGCTCATGGAGACCCAGCAAATTTAGTTAAATAAATGCTTACCAAGAGCTTTATGCCATACCCCCAGAAAAACCATTAGCTTAAGAATAATGACGTACCAAAATTTTCAGTAAAATATTTCCAATTAAAATTTTAATTGTATTTTGAAAATTATTCTATTACAAATATAATTGATTAAAAAAAATTAATTAAAACAAAACTCAATCACATTTTTTAATTTATTTTTTAATTAATTATTTTTTTAAATTGACTTTGGTGATTGATACTATCATTTTTGTGGTTAAATACACAGACACAATTAATTTCGTGATTGAATCTAAAAATATTTTTTCTGTGTAACAGTGTTGCCAGTATTAAGGATTTTTCCCTCGAATTGGAGATGTCGTGATTGGGGTCGAAATTTTTGAGTTGGGCATTTGGCGGGGACTTTCCGTAAATTGAGGGATTTAAAAAAGAAATTTTACTCCTTTTTATCCACAATACGCTACAAATGGAGAATTTTGACTAGAAACGGAGCCTAAGTGCTAATTTATAATTTCACTTAGCTAGGCTATGAAAGTTTTCTACAAATGGTGAAATCATTTCGTGCCTAAATGTTGCCCACTCATCAGTGTTCCTCAATGATTTCGGCAATATATCCCATGGCTAAAGATGTGATGAAGATTGATCTACCATCCAATTTTATTACTAAAGTATTCCGAAGTAAATTTTCGTTCATAAATACATGGTGATCTAACTCCCACTTTCATTTCATAGCCCCCATATAAACCGACCCTCAGATTTGCCTTGCGGAGCCTCTTAGAGAAGCAAATTTCATCCGATCCGGTTGAAATTTGGTACGTGCACGCAAAAAAATAACTCGTTCCTCCCAAACGAAATTTTAGACAAACAAAGTTCGTTTCTCATTTGCTTTTCGCTGTAAGGAAGTGTTTTTGGAAGAAAAGTATATACTTTTTATGATAAACGTTTATTCTTTTCCAGGATGTAAAAACAATTTCATAAAGACAAACTCAAAAAAAAAAAAAAAAAAAAAAAACATTTTCTTGCTAATTGCATTTTCCCCCACATCTTTCTCACATCCACGAGGTTTTTTAGTTCTTAACACATTTTCCTGTAATACCAACAATGTAGGAGAAATTATACGATTTTATAAATTTTTAAAATTTTTTTACCTTTCGCCTGGACGGAGAATCGAACCGCGGACCATGCACTTTGTAAGCCAACACACTAACCACTGAGCTACGTACCTGTTATGGTCATCAATAGATAAATATCCATATAAGTTATATATATATAGCATAGCTTGCGGCGCCCACGAACCGAATAAACAAAGTTTATTTAACAGAAACAAACATTTAGTTTGGCACCGTGGAGCAGTGGTTGCTACGTCCGACTTGCATGCCAAGGGTCGTGGGTTCGATCCCTGCTTCGACCAAAGTTTTTTTGTTTTTTTTTACATATATTCCAGATATGTTCGGAAGATTCCGAAAAAATTTTCAACATTACATTGTAGTATATTAAATTTTGAACTGTAAAATTTGTCTTATTAAAGACCTAAAGTCAGAAAAGAACAGTGTTTGATATAAACGGAATGGACTGTGTTGTTGTTTCAAAAATAACTTTTTTTATTGAAAAAATAAAAATTTTGTAACAAACGAATTTTTTTGGTGATAAAAGTTTAAAATTTTCGAAACAATTCAAAAAACTCCAACAAAAGAAAAACGTCTTCGGTACACGTTTTCCAAACGTTTTTTTTCTTTGCGTGTGGTGTTAGTATATGGTCTCTAACAACCACGCAAAAATTGATCCATATTGGTTTATAATTATATACTCGTATATAGTCTCTAACAACCATACAAAACTTGATCCATATCGGGTCATATTTATATATAGCCCCAATATAAATCGATCCCCAAATTTGAACTCCGGAACCTATTGGAGCAGCAAACTTCATCCGATTCGGTTGAAATTTGGTACGTGGTGTTAGTATATAGTCTCTAACAACCGTGCAAAAATTGATCCATATCGATTCATAATTATATATAGCCCCCATATAAACCGATCCCCAGATTTGAACTCTGGAGCCTCTTGGAAAAACAAAATTCATCCAATCCGGTTGAAATTTGGTACGTGGTGTTAGTATATAGTCTCTAACAACCGTGCAAAAATTGATCCATATCGGTCCATAATTATATATAGCCCCAATATAAATGGATCCCCAAATTTAAACTCCGGAACCTCTTGGAGGAGCAAACTTAATCCGATTCGGTTGAAATTTGGTACATTACGCTAGTATATAGCCGCTAACAACCATGCCAAAATTGGTCCATATTGGTCCATTGTTATATATAGCCGATCCCCAATCACACAATAATTGATTCATGTCGCCAAAAATAATCTACCAAAATTTTATTTCTATAGAAAATTTTGTCAAAATTTTATTTCTATAGAAAATTTTGTCAAAATTTTATTTCTATAGAAAATTTTGTCAACATTTTATTTCTATAGAAAATTTTATCAAAATTTTATTTTTATAAAAAATTTTGTCAAAATTTTATTTCTATAGAAAATTTTGTCAAAATTTTATTTCTACAGAAAATTTTGTCAAAATTTTATTTCTATAGAAAATTTTGTCAAAATTTTTTTTCTGTAGAAAATTCTGTAAAAATTTTATTTCTATAGAAAATTTTGTCAAAATTTTATATCTATAGAAAACTTTGTCAAAATTTTATTTCTATAGAAAATTTTGTCAAAATTTTATTTCTATAGAAAACTTTGTCAAAATTTTATTTCTATCGAAAATTTTGTCAAACTGAATTATATACGTATTTAATCGGCCTTTTTTGTTTAATATATACCCCGTATGGACTAAGTTACAATTTAGAAGACGGTGTTAAGAAGTTTTAAGATAGCTTGCCATCGGTTAGCGCAACCCATGTAAATCGATTGTGGATGACAGCTTGTACGCAATTCATGGTGGAGGGTACATAAGATTCGGCCAAGCCGAACTTACGGCGATATATACTTGTTTTTTCATAAAACTTGTCAAAAATTTATTGAGGATTTTTGTGAAGAATCTTAATTTAAATTGAGGATTTTTGACGAAAGCGTACCAATTTGGGGACAAGAAATAGAAAAATATTGACAACACTGCAGTAAAACCACATAGTACCTAGATTTGTTATTTATTTCACGCAAACTACATTTTTGCTCCATATCTGGTCATCGCTTCAATTTAGTCTTTTGGTAATGCTGCAGAAAACCACTTTCCTCATACAAATTTGGAGCTATGTTACCTCCATGATTATTTGGTAAAGACAGTTTTTGCTGGGAAAGAATACTAGTTAGA
This sequence comes from Haematobia irritans, assembly GCF_050003625.1. Classification (NCBI taxonomy): domain Eukaryota; kingdom Metazoa; phylum Arthropoda; class Insecta; order Diptera; family Muscidae; genus Haematobia; species Haematobia irritans. Next base: position 173,024,179 of record NC_134397.1, on the reverse strand, counting down.
TTTATCCATCGGTCGCTATGAATATCTTAATGAGATGAATGAGTTTAACATGCTGATGGATGGTAGGAGTAGACTTATCCACCTAGCAAAATTTCGACTTCTCAGAAAAGCATTAATTTTGGTGTATACACTGAAAGAAGAGCTCTCTTTTCTGGGGAACGAAGTTTTAGACAAGCAAAGTTTTCTTTTAACACTAAAGAATTTTCTTTAAGGACAAATAAAAACAACTAGAGACAATCGTTGAACCGCATATCGTTAATTTGGGCTTGGTTGGTCCAAAAGAAAATCCTTTATAAGAAAGAGGAATTTCGTTTGTCAAAAATTTCGTTCCTGAGGCAAGTATTCTTTCTTTGGGGCTACTTCTCATCTCCATCTTAAAGACTACTGCAATATTATGTAGATTTTCACTGAATATTTTTCTCAACAATATTTGAAGTATATTTGCTATTTTCTAAAGCAAAAAAAAAATAAAAACATTAAAGCCTTATATTTTAGTTATATAAACAATTTACTGCGGGGCGAAAACAAAACAACAAAACCCATGAAAAAATACAAAGTTACCACCTTTAATTTAACAAAAAAAATCCAGATAAAAAAAGAAACAGAACAAAACGACAGTAACAACAGGCGTCCCAAAACCAGACAAACAGACAGACAGATGGATGGTCGGACGGACAAAATACGAAGCCAAAAGCAACGATACTGAAACTTATCAATCATTGTCAGTTGAAAAAAGAGCGTATCTTTGAAGTTGTCTTTTTATTTTGCAATGTTTTAGCAGTTTTTTTTTGTGTTTCTTACTTTTTGACGGAAATCGTATAAACCCAATGATACCCTTTTTGTAAAGTTGAAAGAATTGATGTGAGCGATGTTTATAAGTGACGGGGTGAATTTTTGGACCAAAAAAACAAAAAAAATCACACAGTTACTCCCCGTAACAGGGTCAATTCGTATTCTTAAGAATAAGAATATTAATTATTATTTTTTTAACTTCTTTTCTCTTCTATAGATTCTAATTCAAAGAAATCATGTCAAGGTTGCGAACTACCCTCCGATGATATACCAGATTCTACATCGAATTCCCGAGGTCACAATAATAATACACCCAGCGCTACCAATAATAATGCCAGTGCAGGAAGTTGTAAGTATTTGAAATTATATTAAAAATTAAAAATAAATAAACTAAAATAACTACCAACAAATGGGTGGAATTTCAGACTTGTCAAGTTGCCCAAATTTGGATCAACTAGAATTAATTATTAAAATAATAAAGTAAAAATTTTGGAAGGCTTTCTAAAGTGTTGAGCCGTCGTGGTGCAACGCTTAACATATCTGCCTTGAATAGAAGGAGTTATGACCTCAATCCCAAACTCGGCCGAACACCAAAGTGGTGGCTTATACTTCTCTGTAATTTTGGGGTCATTTCTGAGTATTTCAAAGTTTCCCTAAGTGGTTTCACATGTACAGGGTGGCCGATATGTAATGCAAAGAAAAAGAAAAAAAATGTGGGAAATTACATGAAATTTTACAATCAGTTCGAATTGGCTACCTTTGGCACAAATTATGGTCTTCAAATGTCCGGCAAATCCATCACACGTTACCCGAAAGTATCTCTGTGATATTGGTGGCTATTCTTGGTTGACATGTGCTGAGTGCGATGGTGCTGATTCGTGTTGGTATGTTCATTGTCTGGAACTGAAATGTTTAACTGCAAAGGGCTTCACCATTACCATCGGTGTCGCTTTAGTTATAATGGCCAATGAAAAGTGGACATATGTTTTTTTTTCACAAACTGTTCAATTTGGAATGGTTTCTCACCGGGGGGAAAACAAATTTCGTTAACTGACCACTTTCGTGCAAGCGAAGCAACTCCTTGGTTCTTTCCATCACAATGGACTGAATAGTCTAAGTCAGCCTGAAAAAACGGCTGTAATGAAGCATTCCCGGTTCCAAAGATTTTGTCTTTGCACGAATGATTTTTGTATTGATTTCGAACCCATAAAGCGTAGAATTGAATTTGGGATAACTTTAAGACACAATTCTCTTTTAAATTTGAGTTTTGCGTACTTGATTCTAGGAAAGAAATTTTAATTTATTCGGGTTTCCAGCATTTTGCTTCAAGTCCTATAAAAGTCCTTTGAAAATGTGTTAACGACAACTTAAAATTCCAAATTCAGACTCGACTTTAAGTAGAAATTATGTTTTAAGTAAAAATCGTCTTTAAGATAAACACGATAAGGATAAGGATTTTTCGTCTTTAAAAATAAAGACGATTTTTGAAAGCATTTTAGCTTTGTAGTCGATATACAAAATGTCAATAAATTTGCTAAACAACTTGATTAAAAAGTTTATCGAATTTTATATTCGCATTCGTTTGTTAAGGACGTGAAATCTTTGGCCTGACAACAATAATTTTTTTATTTCTGTATACGGATCCGCAATCTATCCCTGAAGAAAAGCGAACTCTCCCAAGACTGAGTACGGTCGAGAGCTATAAGGTAGCCACTTCCGTCCTTCTTTAAGTTTATGACACGAATCTTTGAAATTCACGTCCCTCTGTCAAAGTCGCATGTCTTCGAAGCAAGGCAAATTCTCATTAAAATAAAGAAAACAATTTTAATTTAAAGAAATTGGCTTTAAATTAAATTAAATTATCGCTTCAAATATACACTGAAAAAATATTTACATGATATTAGAGATAGTGCAACCTAAATTTTAGGATGCGGAATTTACAAAATATTAAAGACAAATTTCTTTAAAATAATAAAATTTTAATTAAAATAAAGTTTCTAATCGTTGCTTCACAGATTAAATTAAATTTAGGACACAAATTTTGTAAATTTCCCTCCCTCCGTTAAAGTCATATGTCTTTGAACTGAGGCAAATTTTCCTTAAACTAAAAAAACATTTTTTATTTAAGGAAATCGTCCTTAAATTAACTGAAATATTGGATCTTTAGATTTATGACAAAAACACTTCAAACACACTGAAAAAAATATTGACCTAATACGGAGGATTATGCAACTTAAATTTTAGGACTCAAAATTTACGCAATGCTAAGGACAAAATTCTTTAAAATAATGAAATTTTAATTAAAAGAAAATTTATAATCTTTGCTTCAAACATTTTTTTCATTAAATTTAGGAAACAAATCTTGAAATTTTGCGTCCCTCTGTTGAAGTTGTAGATCTTTGCAGTAAGGCAAATGTTCCTTAAAATAAAGAAAACATTTTTCATATAAAGAAGACGTCTTTAACTCAACTGACATATTGAATTTTTAAATTTAAGATTAAAACGCTTCAAATATAGACTAAGACTTATTTTAAGTATTTGCATCTTTGGTTTAAAGTTTTTTTAGCATTAAGAAAATAGTTTTTACTTTGAAGTACTTGGCATAATTTAGATTTTGAGACTGGAATTTGTTGTACATACCTTTATTAATATATCGCAATCAGAGAATAAAAATTCGATGAATGAGATCTGTATCCAATTTTAATTTTATTGATCCTAGATTTAAAAGCAGGGAGGTCCGTAAAAAATGTCTTTATTTTAAAGAAGCCGCATCTTTGGCTCGCAATCAATACCAAAATCCTTAAAGAAAGGTCAAAATCTTTGGATCCAAGTAAACTTTTTTTTTTGAGTGTATAGACAAAGACTTAAGGATTTTTTTCTCTGGCTTAAAGTTTTTTTTTTTTGAATTAAGAAAACATTTTGTATTTTGAAGTAACCGTTACAAATTGGATTTTTAAACTGGCATTTGTTTGTACGTGTATAGCTTTATTAATATACCGCGAAAAGAGAATGATATTTTGATAAATGATATCTGTATTCTAATTTTAATTTTATTAATCCTAGATTGAAAGCCAGATAGGTCGTTAAAAATATCTTTATTTTAAAGAAACCTCATTTTTGGCTGGGAATTAATGCCAAAATCCTTAAAGGAAGGTCAAAATCTTTGGATCCAAATAAACTTTTTTTGAGTGTAGGTTAAGACTTATAAGAAGCATTTTTCCATTTTAGTTTAAAGTTTTTTTTTGTTTTTGAAATGAAGAAAACATTTTTTATTTTCAAGTAACTACAATAATTTGGATTTTTATACAAATTTGAATCGCAAAACGAAAAAGAAAATTCGATAGATCAGGTCTGTATCCTAATTTAAATTTTATAGAGCCTAGATTTAAAGATCGATAACGCCCTAGAAACTGTCTTTATTTATTTGGCTAGGAATCAATACCAAAATCCTTAAGGGAAAGTGAAAATCTTTGGATCCAAGTAAACTTTTTTTTTGTTTTGAGTGTATATACCGCGTGGATTCCACATATTGATTATATTACTAAAATTAATAAATATTCAATTAATACTATCTCTAACAAATGTTATTAGAAAGTTTTGGAAATTTGATTTTTTTTTTCAATTTCTAGACAATTTGGACTCTATGGCTCAATGATAGTTAATTTTAGTATATTTCGAAATTTATGTTCTTTTCATACGATGGTAGATAATAGCAATCATATATAATATTTCCGTTAAATTGGCGAAGTATACCAAATTTTATAGAGGTCAAATTAAAATCAACAAATTATTTCATAGACTATATGATTTATTCTATGGTCGAATTCATAAGACCTTTGTACGCTTATTGTTGTAAACTGTTGAACATTTTACAAATTACAATTCAACATTTCATTCCCAACAATATTCTACTTTAGAGATTATCAATTTAATATTTATTACCCGACCTTATATTTTCACGAACACTCCCAAAAAAAGTTTAATGGGGTCTAAAGGTGTTGACCTTCCCTTAAGGATTTTGTTATTGATTCCGAGCCAAATACACTCAAAAAAAAGTTTACTTAGATCCAAAGAATTTGACTTTCCCTTAGGATTTTGGTATTGATGCCGAGCCAAATATATGTCTTTTTTAAAATAAAGAAAATTTTTAACGACCTATCTGGCTTTAGTTCTAGGACCAATAAAATTAAGAATACAGATCTCATTTATCAAATTTTCATTCTCTTTTCGCGGTTTATTAATAAAGCTACTCACGTAAAAACAAATACCAGTTTAAAAATCCAAATTATAACGGATACTTCAAAGTTAAAAATTTTCTCTTGATTTCAAAACAACTTTAAACTAAAGACGCTAATCCTCAAAATAAGTCGTAGCCTATATTTGAAGCGTTTTTATCTTAAATCTAAAGTTTCAATATTTCAGTTAATTTAAAGACAATTTCTTTAAATCAAACATGTGTTTCTTTACTCGAAGGAAAATTAGCCTTAGTTCAAAGACATACGACATTAACGGAGGGACGCAAATTTGCAAAATTTGTGACCTAAATTTAATGAAAAAAAAATTTTGAAGCAAAGAATTTAAACTTTATTTTAATTAAAATTTCATTATTTCAAAGAAATTTTAAATTTCGTTAAGAGCATCTACATTAGTTTCCCTGATTGGTGTTTAGATTTCGATTGCTAAAGGGTAGAAATAATTTAGAAATCTTTCAATTTTTTAATTTAAAAAAATTAAAAAATTTTTTTAAGGGCGATTTCGTTTGTCTAATAATGATTTCAATTGGTAAAAAATGTGTTGCATATTTTACACCTTTTACCCATAAATCGAAAATTTTTGTTCGATTGGAAAATCCAGTGCAGCCTCCCCAAAATGTGCACGTTCAATTGAAGGGGCCTTATGCGCTTTACAGACTATCAGTTATTCCGGACGACAGTGCTCGTGTCGAACATATCCCATATATTGTGCACATTATAAGTTAAGTCCGAAGGCATAATCGATACTGTTGCATGTTTATGGGATCGATAACACATTTACCGATAATTTAGTCATCGCCGACCAGTCATATCGATCCGACACACTGTAAGATTCTTGACAAACACCGACATACCGTCCGGAATAACTGATAGTCTGTAAAGCGCATTAGCCATTGCAAGCACGGTTGCCACAATTGATAGAATTCTACCAAATTTTTCAAAACTCTCCTCTCCAACTAAGAAGTACCTGAATTTTGTATAGAAAAAAATTGATCAAAATTTTCTATAGAAATAACATTTTGACAAAATTTTGAGAACATTTTTTTTTTTTTTGAAAAATAGAAATAACATTTTGAGAAAATTTTCTATAGAAAAAAAATTGAGAAATTTTTCTTTAGAAATAAAATTTTGAGAATTTTTCTATAGAAATAAAATTTTGAGAAATTTTTCTATAGAAACAAAATTTTTAAAAAATGTTCTATAGAAAAAAAATAAAACAAATTTTGAGAAATTTTTCTATAGAAATAGAATTTTAACAAATTTTCCATTAATTTAAATTTTAATATTTATGTTAGGTCATACAAAGTCCATTGTAAGTAAGTTATCCCTTTTTATACCCTTCACCGCTACTGTGGTATAATAAGTTTGTGCATTTGTATGTAACGCTAAGAATGAGTAATCATAGACCAACCTTTTAGTATACGGATCGGCTTAGAATTAAATTCTGAGTCGATTTAGCGATGTCTGTCTATCTGTCTGTCTGTCTGTCTGTCCGTCCGTCTGTCTGTCTGTTGATGTATTTTTGTGTGCAAAGTACAGCTCGCAGTTTTAGTCCGATTGTCTTAAAATTTGGTATAGGGTCCTGTTTCGGCTCAAAAGACGATCCCTATTGATATTGGAAAAAATCGGTTCAGATTTAGATATAGCTGCCATATATATTTTTCACCGATCTGGTCATAATTGACGTGTGTATCAACCGATCTTCCTCAAATTCCGTACATCCGAATATTTTATGGGTCTCGAAAACTTGCCAAATATCAGCCCAAATCGGTTCAGATTTAGATATAGCTCCCATATATAGCTTTCGCCCGATTTACACTCATTTGCCCACAGAGGCCAATTTTTTTGTTCCGATTTAGTTGAAATTTTGCATAGGGAGTAGAATTAGCATTGTAGCCATGCGTGCCAAATTTGGTTGAAATCGGTTCAGATTTAGATATATCTCCCACATATAGCTTTCGCCCGATTTACACTCATATGACCACAGAGACCAATTTTTAACTCCGATTTAGTTGAAATTTTGCACAGGTAGTAGAATTAGCATTGTAACTATGCGTGCCAAATTTGGTTGAAATCGGTTCAGATTTGGATATATCTCCCATATATAGCTTTCGCCCGATTTACACTCATATGACTACAGAGGCCAATATTTAACTCCGATTTAGTTGAAATTTTGCACAGGGAGTAGAATTAGCATTGTAACTATGCTTGCCAAATCTGGTTGAAATCGGTTCAGATTTGGATATATCTCCCATATATAGCTTTCGCCCGATTTACACTCATATGACCACAGAGGCCAATTTTTAACTCCGATTTAGTTGACATTTTGCACAGGGAGTAGAATTAGCATTGTAGCTATGCGTGCCAAATTTGGTTGAAATCGGTTCAGATTTAGATATATCTCCCATATATAGCTCTCGCCCGATTTACACTCATATGACCACAGAGGCCAATTTTTAACCCCGATTTAGTTGAAATTTTGCACAGAGAGTAGAATTAGCATTGTTGCTATGCGTGCCAAATTTGGTTGAAATCGGTTCAGATTTAGATATAGCTCCCATATATATGTTTTCTGATTTCGACAAAAATGTTCAAAATACCAACATTTTCCTTGTAAAATCGCCACTACTTAGTCCAAAAGTTATAAAAATGACTCTAATTTTCCTAAACTTCTAATACATAATACATAATAATACATAAATAAACTTTTGCGAAGTTTCCTTAAAATTTTTTTACTAATATTGTGTTCCACCCTGTCAAATTCTGTCCAGATCGAGTGATATTTAAATGTATGTATTTGGGACAAACCTTTATATATAGCCCCCAACACATTTGATGGATGTGATATGGTATCGAAAATTTAGATCTACAAAGTGATGCAGGGTATAATATAGTCGGCCCCGTCCGACTTTCTAATTTACTTACTTGTTTAATTTAAATTTTAATATTTATGTTAGGTCATACAAAGTCCATTGTAAGTAAGTTATCCCTTTTTGTAGAAGTAGTAAGTTTCCCTTGTAGGTGCAAGGTAAACTCATTAAAACCTTTAAAATTCGACCCATTTATAATTTAACAGATACATCAAAAGATTGTCGCTAATAGGAGAGATCATAATATATAATATTGCAAATGCCACAAACCACAAATTTAATTAAAAAAATTAAATTTTTTAATTTGATAGTTCATTGGTAAAATTTTCTTCAAATTTTGGTAGATTAATTTTTTCACGAGGGGCAACCGTGATGGAGGCTAAAAACGTCAGCACAACTCGGTGGATTCATTTTCTGTCAAAATATTAGGCAAATCGATAGCGTATATGGTGAGAACGCACATACGCTATCGATTTGTTTGAAAGCGAGAGTGTCCCTTAGACTGTTCTTTTTTTTTTTCAAAAATTCCCCATTTATTCCTCTATATTCCTCATAGTTATCAGTACGATTTGTTTTGGCCCTATTTTAATACTGATCATTCATTCATCTTTCCTTCCTTTCAGTGACTCCTAATTCTACATTGGAATCTGGCATATCATCTAATCTATTGGGTAGTACTACAGTGTCCGCCTCCAATATGGTAAGTGCTGATTCCAGTGTAGCCTCCAGCGGAAGTTTAGATGACGATATCGAGGAGACACCCATTAAGGTGAAGAAAAAGGATGATCAACACATCAAAAAGGAATCAGTGGTCTCCACATCCACTCAAAAGATCTCTCAATTTTCTGGTTATGATACTCCCATATCCATTGGCGGTATTGCTTCGGGCTATCGAAGAGATTCGGATACATCGTCGCAACATAGTCAGGCCACGGCTAATAGCAGTAATGGGGGTAAAAGGCGTTACAATTCAAATGCCTCAGCTAATGCGGCTACCGCAAATATGGCGACTACACCAACATCTGTTGAGACAAATGGGCCATTTTATCCAGCTTATTATGGTAGCAAACATCAGCTACAATCGCCACACCACCAACAACAACTACATGGTCAACAACAACAACACCAGCCACCACTGCCTCAACAGCCAACATCCGGTCAAGATTATTATGGAAAATATGATATTGAATTTGCCGCAGCTGGTTCACCACAACACTTGGCCCATCGTCTACAGCAACAACAGCAAATGCATATACCCAATGGTGAATATCTAAGTCCCAAACCAGATTTCATGGCAACATCTCAAAGTTCACCACACATGAAAGGTGGTAATGATGTGGTAGCGGCGAAATTGCACCAGAGCGCCAATGTATTTCATACACCACCGCAACAGCAAGCACAGCATATACAACAACCATTTTATAATCACCATTCTAGTGGTGGTGGTGGTGAATCCATGCAATTCCAAGCGGGTCACAATTATAATCACCATCCCCATCATGGAGGTACAGGTGGAATACCCTATGGACCACATAATCATCAATCACAAATTCCCAATGATTTCGATAGTTCTGGAAATTATTATGACCCAAAGACCCAGGGTGCTAATGGTAGTGGCGTTTACTATGACCCCATCAATTTCCCACAACAACAACAACCAGGAGATTTCAATCATCACCAGCCACACCATATGTCTCATATCAATTCGGCCACAGCTTCGGCACTAGGTATTCATATGGAAGGTACTGGCCCACCACCTCCACCGCTGCCACCTGGTGCTCAACATAATCAACTGCAACAGCAATTCTACAATAATCATCATCATCATCACCACCATCATCATCAGGGTGGTGCAGCTGGGCCACCACCACCACACCATTCTGCTATGGTGGACCAACAATATAATCCCCATGCTTATAATCACCATGGCCATGGTCATTTTGGTCATCATCATCAACAGCCATTAGGTGGTGAGTATACGATTTGTGGTGAACTTTGAATGAAGGAAAACATGTGTACAACCGAATACCAGAATCGGTGGGAGACAAACGTAAATTTTTAGTTATATTAGGCAGGACTGAATGAAATAGCCGATGGTTGTAAATATTACGATATTTTTTTAAGAAGCGCATTTTTATTGTTATTCATTTAAGAAAAATATTATTAAGCTTAGAACTAAAAAAATTGAAAATGTTTCCTTATTTGCTACTACATATTTACAACTATTAAGAAATTCTAAAGTCGTTCCCATATACATATACATATTTGGACAATTTCGGAAATAACACCCCGCACTAGGAATCTCGATACATCCGTACCTGGCTTCTGGAGAATGACTAGGGTGATTGCGCCCCTAGTAATTTCCCAGGTGTTAAATATGACAAGCCTCTCAAAGATCATTTGAATGATCTGATTAGTTAATAAACTCTGGATAAATCAATGAATTTAACATAAAAGCTGTAATTCCATCAGGACTCGTATTGATGGACAATGAGACCTGATTCATGTCCAACAGACGAAAAATTCAATGCATATCCTTCTTCAAGTCCATAATATCGATGCTTCGTGGATTAATTGATAATTGAAAAATTGATTACCAGCACAAGGCCACTACCCTTCATCCAAATCTCCCGCCCATCTTCTTCTCCTATCCATCGCCTGGGACGAGACCGGTAGAAGACTAATACAGGGTGGCCAATACACAGAAAAAAATATCGCCAAACTATTTCCAATTAAAAAGTCTTTTAAATCTGAAAACTTTTTCAATTAAAAAATTAATTGAAACAATTAACTTTTTAATCAAACTAAAAACATTAACCCCCATTTTCATAAAGCTCCGTTAGTGTTCCGTTAACTAACCAACTTTTAAACCATAGTATGGTCGAAGCTGTCATCTTGCCTATGTATTCCATATGCGAATTAGGAACTTAACTGATGAAAGTTTTTCAGTTAAAGTTAACCGAACAGAAGATATTTGCAATTTACTTTCTGTTAACTGGCAGTTAAAGCCTAACGGAGCTACATGAAAATGGCCGTAAGTCAATTAGATCTATGATTGAAAATTTTTAATTAAAAAATAATTTGGTACAATCATGTTTTTTAATCAAACTAAGAACACAAAAAATTAGTTAAGAAAATGAGTGGTTTTTATTAAACACTTAATTGTTCCAATTAATTTAATTTAAAACAAGTATATACGGCCGTAAGTTCGGCCAGGCCGAAGCTTATGTACCCTCCACCATGGATTGCGTAGAAACTTCTACTGAAGACTGTCATCCACAATCGAATTACTTGCCATCGGCAAGTGTTACCGCACTTGCCGATGGCAAGGTATCTTAAAACTTCCTAACACCGTAATATATACCACAAAGTCCATACGTCGTATATATTAAACAAAAAATGGCCTATTAAATACGTATATAATTAAGTTTAAAGTTTCTATAGAAACAAAATTTTGACAAAATAAAATTTTGACATTTTCTATAAAAGTAAAATTTTGAAAAAAAATTTCTATAGAAATAAAATTTGGAAAAAATTTTCTATAGAAATAAAATTTTGACAAAATGTTCTTTAGAAAAAAAATTTTGACAAAATTTTCTATAGAAATAATATTTTGACAAAACTTTCTATAGAAATAAAATTTTGACAAAATTTTGGTAGATTATTTTTTGCTCGAGTGGCAACCGATATGGACCAATTTTTGTGTGATTGGGGATCGGCTATATATAACTATAGACCGATATGGACCAATTTTGCCATGGATATTAGCGGCCTTATACTAACACCACGTTGCAAATTTCAACCGCATCGGCTCCTCCAAGAGGCTCCGGAGATCAAATCTGGAGAACGCTTTATACGGGGGCTATATATAATTATGGACCGATATGGACCAGTTCTTGCGTGTTTGTTAGAGACCACATTCTAACACCATGTTCCAAATTTCAACCCGATCGGATTAATTTTGCTCCTCCAAGAGGCTCCGGAGGACAAATCTGAGAATCGATTTATATGGGGGCTATATATAATTATGGACCGATATGGACCAATTTTTGCATGGTCATTAGAGAACATATACCAACACCATGTACCAAATTTCAGCCGGATCGGATGAAATTTTCGTTTCTTAGAGGCTCCGCAAGCCAAATTGGGGGATCGATTTATATGGGGGCTATATATAATTATGGACCGATGTGGATCAATTTTTGGATGGTCATTAGAGGACATATACCAATACCATGTACCAAATTTCAGCCGGATCGGATGAAATTTGCTTCTCTTAGAGGCTCCGCAAGCCAAATCGGGGGATCGGTTTATATGAGGGCTATATGTAATTATGGACCGATATGAACCAATTTTTGCATGGTTGTTAGAGACCATATACTAACACCATGTACCAAATTTCAGCCGGATCGGATAAAATTTGCTTCTCTTAGAGCAATTTGCCAAATTTGGGGGTCCGTTTATATGGGGGCTATACGTAAAAGTGGAGCGATATGGCCCATTTGCAATACCATCCGACCTACATCAATAACAACTACTTGTGCCAAGTTTCAAGACGATAGCTTGTTTCGTTCGGAAGTTAGCGTGCTTTCAACAGACGGACGGACGGACATGCTCAGATCGACTCAGAATTTCACCACGACCCAGAAAATATATACTTTATGGGGTCTTAGAGCAATATTTCGATGTGTTACAAACGGAATGACAAAGTTAATATACCCCCATCCTATGGTGGAGGGTATAAAAATGTAATCATTGTCGATTACAAACCACAATTAATTGTTTAACTCTTTCAATTAAAAAGTTAATTGAAAATGAAGTCAAACTAAATATTTAATTGAATCAATTAAATAAACTGATTGGGTTTTCCAATCGACATCAATTACTTTTTTGATTGAAATAATCAAAACATTAATTAATTTTTGCAATCAACATTAGTTGATGTTGATTTTTATTGATTTTTAATTGAACCAATTAACAACAAAACAAATCAATTATTTTTTAATCAAATATTTTTTATTATACCCAATTAACACTGTGATTGATTGAACATTGTGATCATTTTCATGAGTGAAGACATTTCAATTAAACAATTGATTGGATAATTAATTTCGTGATTAAATCAGAAAAAAATTTTGTATACGAGTATGTAATGCAACAAAGTAAAGCGCTATATATTTTATATTTTAATTTTACAGTTCAATAGCAGAAAATGTTGAACATATACAGAAAATGATTTCAAGAAAATGTTTCCAATTAAAGTATTTAATTGAGTTTTAAAAAATATTCAATTAAAAATTGAAGTGCTTCAACAAACTTTTTAATTGAAACAAAAATCACAAAAATTAATAGTATCAACTAATTTTTTAATTGACTTTCAATATTTTTTTTTTTAACTGATACTATCATTTCTGTGATTGAAGACATTTCAATTAAAAAATTAATTGAATCAGAGAAAAATGTGTTTGCACAGAAAAAATTTTTCCAAGTCCTAATTGAGTCTTAGAGAATATTCAATTAAAATTTTAATTGATTCAACAATTTTTTTAATTGAAACAAAACTCAATCGCAAAAATAAATAGTATCAATTATTTTTAATTGGTTTAATTAATTTTTTTAATTGATCTTCAATTAATTTTTTTAATTGACCTTCAATTAATTTTTTTAATTGATACTATCATTTCTGTGATTGAAAACATTTCAATTAAAAATTAATTGGATCAATTAATTTCGTGATTGAATCAGAGCAAAATGTTTTTGTGTGTAATATCGCATTTTAAAATAAGTTTAGATTTATTCGAATTGGCTAACTTTGGCACGATTTATGACCTTCAAATGGTCGACAAAGCCTTCTTTTTAAGCCATTCTCGGCTGACGGGTGCTGAGTGCGATTGTGAATCCTGTTGGAATATCCATGGTCTGTGGTTGACATGTTCGTCTGTCCATGATTCGGCATTTATTTTGACCCCTGGGGGATGAATACGAGCAGGGCATTGGCTCTAACTATAGCCCTCCAAATAGCCAAATATACACTATCGCGCTTGAATTCCATCCCAAATAAATTTAGTTTTGAATGCAAAAGACGGAAATGCTTTTGTTAGATTGTCACCATAAATCTGTCTACTGTTATGATATCAAAAAATGATTTCAACCTGAAATAGGTTGCAATACATATCAGCCATATTGTAAGCTCTACCATTTACAAGGCGTAAGACTTCCACATTAATTCAATAATAAGTTACACAGAGGCGATGGCCATCTACTGCAATGGTCCACTTCATATATAAAAATGTTTGTGTTTTTTTTTTTTTTTTTTAATTTCTATTATCAAAGCCAGATTAGAAAATATTTTAGACAATAGTTCTAATAATTAGATATCAAAATTTAAAACTGTGCAATCTTCTATACGATTTGGGTCACATTTTTATTTTTCGATAAAAACAACTACTAACATTAGGAGATTCATAAATATATTTGCTCTTTGCATGTTTCATACTCGTACACTTTCGTAAAAAAATCAAAAACTAAATATTATTTTGTTTCTTATTATAAAAATTATTTAATTTTTAAAATTGTTAATTTTCAGATAATCACGTTGGGCCTCCCATGCCAACTGATGGCCTTTTGGACAGTGATCCACCGCCGCATATACAAATGCCCCCTGGTGCTGTTGCGAATAGTTTTGTTAATCCCGCTAATGTACCACCAAATACCGCAATGCCTACACATAATTCCAATTACCCGCAAGGTGGACCAGGTGCAAATCTCACCGGCTTAGTAGAGAACTCCAATAGTTCGTCAGATTTCAATTTTTTAAGTAATCTGGCAAATGATTTTGTACCCGAATACTATCAATTGAGTTAGTTAATGTAAATTTAATTCTAAACAAGAAGCTCATAAATGTAATTTAAATGTGAAAAATTAACAATAGAATTTAGATTATTCTCTAATTAATATGTTATAATGTTTAAGAATAATTATGAAAATTAAATAAAAAAATAAAATAAAATAATATATCTTGTAAATATAAATTAAACTAAATTTATGTAGTATCGATCCTTGACCCTCTTTGTAATACATGTAGGCTTTATCCAGAAAAATAAAACAAATTAGATTCAATCAATGTTAAAATATATTTATATATAAATTTCTTATATGAGGTAGATATTTTGTTTTGACCCTTTTTTAATTTTTATTATTTTACAATTTTGTAATAATTATATGTGTATTATTATTTTTTCTTTTTGTTTAATTTATCAAACGGTTTGAAGTTTTTTTATTTAATAAATCATAGTTAAATTATACAAATAATATACAATATCTCAATACATTTCTAAAGAAAACATACAATAGAATTGATTTCAAAAATCAATTTCACTTTAAAATTTCAAATTATATAAAAATCAAAAAAAGATATTATTATTATAATTAATATAAAATCACTTATATTAAATACAATTATGCTATAAATAGAATGTAATAATTAGAAAATACTTAAACCTAATATATAATTCTTTTGAAGGAGTTTACAAAATAAAAATACATTATGTATATTTGAATCTATTCCGATTCAAGTGCAATTTCTTTAAGTATTTCTGTAAATATTTTTGATTGTAGTTATGATATGGTGAAATAAAATAAAAAAACAATAATAATTAAATTAAAGATGGACTTTAATCTATAAGGACAGCTATTGAATTTAAACTATTTAATGTAGACGGTAGCTGTTAGCAGTTTGATATTCAGGGTAGCAATTGTACACCAATTCAAGAGACCATATTTTTGTGTAGAAAAAAATACTCTTTGTTCCAAAACCACAGACTATTTCGTTTATATCAAGCCCTGTCCTGTTTCGACTTAATATCTTAAATAAGTAAGACACATTTTGAGGTTTCGTAGTAAAAATTTATTATTTTAGCATGAAGTGCCTAGCATGCTTTCGAAACCTTGCGACATTTTTGGAATATATGTAAAATTCTATTATTTGTTCTAATTCTATTATTCGTTTGTAAAAAAGGGACCAACTAAAATGTTTTGTTTTCTTTAAATAAGGTTTCCATAGGTCGACTTGTGGGTGCCCAACAATCTAGTATATAAATAGAACTAACCGCCTGTATGTGTGGCTTATGCGTTGATGGCTATACTGATAATTGTGTGTTGTTGTGATGTGTCCAGAGTGATCTGGTCGTTAGCCAGGTAGGTTTAGCTGGACAAGCAAAAAGGTAATGCGTAAACAGAAAAAAATTTCACTGTTTTATTGAAAGAATGAATTACCTCGTGCGAAAAATTAACAAAATTGTACTCCTCATATTGAGATTTCCACAAAATGTCGTTAAACAGGAAAATTTAATACCTTGGTGTAGTTTTTAACTGCAATTCACGAAATCACACAGGAATGAATTGGACTGGCCGCACTTGCCTGATCTTAATTTGTTCAAAACTACTTTGGGAGGAGTTCCGAAAATAGCAAAAATGTATAGAAATATTTTTACCGCTTCAGCTGAAGTGTCCTCATGAATCATGTTTAGACCACGGTAGTCACAGTTTGTTGAATTCTACCAAATATGGTAGATTTTTGACTGTTTGGTAGATTGGTAGGATTCTTGATGTTTTTAGAGATTTTGCAAAACATTCCCCTACATCTAAAACGTACATCAATTTTCTGTAGAATTAAAATTTTGACAAAATTTCCGATAGAAATAAAATTTTGGGAAGATTTTCTATAGAAATACAATGTTAATAAGATTTTCTATAGAAATAAAATTTTCACAAAATTTTCTATAGAAATAAAATTTTGTAAAAATTTTCTATAGAAATAAAATTTTGACAAAATTTTCTATAGAAATAAAATTTTGAGAAAATTTTCTATAGAAATACATTTTTGAGAAAATTTTCTATAGAAATTAAATTTTGACAAAATTTTCTATAGAAAAACATTTTGACAAAATTTTCTATAGAAATAAAATTTTGGCAAAATTTTCTATAGATATAAAATTTTCAGAAAATTTTCTATAGAAATAAAACGTTTGACAAATTTTCTATAGAAATAAAATTTTGCAAAAATTGTCTATAGAAATAAAAATCTATGGAAATAAAATTTTGACAAAATGTTCTACAGAAATAAAATCTTGACAAAATTTTCTATAGAAATAAAATTTTGTCAAAATTTTCTATAGAAATAAAATTTTGACAAAATTTTCTATAGAAATAAAATTGTGCAAAAATTTTCTATATAAATAAAATTTTGACAAAATTTTCTATAGAAATAAAATTTTGTAAAAATTTTCTATAGAAATAAAATTTTGACAAAATTTTCTATAGAAATAAAATTTTGAGAAAATTTTCTATAGAAATACATTTTTGAGAAAATTTTCTATAGAAATTAAATTTTGACAAAATTTTCTATAGAAAAACATTTTGACAAAATTTTCTATAGAAATAAAATTTTGGCAAAATTTTCTATAGATATAAAATTTTCAGAAAATTTTCTATAGAAATAAAATGTTTGACAAATTTTCTATAGAAATAAAATTTTGCAAAAATTGTCTATAGAAATAAAATGTTGACAAAATTATCTATGGAAATAAAATGTTGACAAAATGTTCTACAGAAATAAAATCTTGACAAAATTTTCTATAGAAATAAAATTTTGTCAAAATTTTCTATAGAAATAAAATTTTGACAAAATTTTCTATAGAAATAAAATTGTGCAAAAATTTTCTATATAAATAAAATTTTGACAAAATTTTCTATAGAAATAAAATTTTGCAAAAATTTTCTATAGAAATAAAGTTTTGAGAAAATTTTCGATAGAAATAAAATTTTTGCATAACTTTCTATAGAAATACATTTTAACAAATTTTTCTATAGAAATAAATTTTTGACAAAATTTTCTATAAAAATAAAATTTTGACAAGATTTTCTATAGAAATAAAATTTTGACAAAATTTTCTATAGAAATAAAATTTTGAGAAAATTTTCTATAGAAATACATTTTTGAGAAAATTTTCGATAGAAATCAAATTTTGGGAAGGTTTTTTATAGAAATAAAATTTTGACAAATTTTTCTATTGAAATAAAATTTTGACAAAATTTTCTATAGAAATAAAATTTTGACAAATTTTCTATAGAAATAAAATTTTGACAAAATATTCTATAGAAATAAAATGTTGTCAAAATTTTCTGTAGAAATAAAATTTTGACAAAATTTTCTATAGAAATAAAATTTTGCAAAAATTTTCTATATAAATAAAATTCTGCAAAAATTTTCTATAGAAATAAAATTTAGACAAAATTTTCTATAGAAATAAAACTTTGAGAAAATTTTCGATAGAAATAAAATTTTTGCATAACTTTCTATAGAAATACATTTTGACAAAATTTTCTATAGAAATAAAATTTTCAAAAATTTTCTATTGAAATAAAATTTTGCAAAAATTTTCTATAGAAATAAAATTTTGCAAAAATTTTCTATAGAAATAAAATTTTGAGAAAATTTTCGATAGAAATAAAATTTTTGCATAACTTTCTCTAGAAATACATTTTGACAAATTTTTCTATAGAAATAAATTTTTGACAAAATTTTCTATAAAAATAAAATTTTGACAAGATTTTCTATAGAAATAAAATTTTGACAAAATTTTCTATAGAAATAAAATTTTGAGAAAATTTTCTATAGAAATACATTTTTGAGAAAATTTTCGATAGAAATCAAATTTTGGGAAGGTTTTTTATAAAGGGTGATTTGTTAAGAGCTTGATAACTTTTTTTTTTAAAAAAACGCATAAAGTTTGCAAAATCTCATCGGTTCTTTATTTGAAACGTTAGATTGGTCCATGACATTTACTTTTTGAAGATAATTTCATTTAAATGTTGACCGCGGCTGCGTCTTAGGTGGTCCATTCGGAAAGTCCAATTTTGGGCAACTTTTTCGAGCATTTCGGCCGGAATAGCCCGAATTTCTTCGGAAATGTTGTCTTCCAAAGCTGGAATAGTTGCTGGCTTATTTCTGTAGACTTTAGACTTGACGTAGCCCCACAAAAAATAGTCTAAAGGCGTCAAATCGCATGATCTTGGTGGCCAACTTACCGGTCCATTTCTTGAGATGAATTGTTCTCCGAAGTTTTCCCTCAAAATGGCCATAGAATCGCGAGCTGTGTGGCATGTAGCGCCATCTTGTTGAAACCACATGTCAACCAAGTTCAGTTCTTCCATTTTTGGCAACAAAAAGTTTGTTAGCATCGAACGATAGCGATCGCCATTCACCGTAACGTTGCGTCCAACAGCATCTTTGAAAAAATACGGTCCAATGATTCCACCAGCGTACAAACCACACCAAACAGTGCATTTTTCGGGATGCATGGGCAGTTCTTGAACGGCTTCTGGTTGCTCTTCACTCCAAATGCGGCAATTTTGCTTATTTACGTAGCCATTCAACCAGAAATGAGCCTCATCGCTGAACAAAATTTGTCGATAAAAAAGCGGATTTTCTGCCAACTTTTCTAGGGCCCATTCACTGAAAATTCGACGTTGTGGCAGATCGTAAGTCTATTCATGATGAAATGTCAAAGCATACTGAGCATCTTTCTCTTTGACACCATGTCTGAAATCCCACGTGATCTGTCAAATACTAATGCATGAAAATCCTAACCTCAAAAGAATCACCCTTTAGAAATAAAATTTTGACAAAATTTTCTATTGAAATAAAATTTTGACAAAATTTTCTATAGAAATAAAATTTTGACAAATTTTCTATAGAAATAAAATTTTGACAAAATATTCTATAGAAATAAAATTTTGACAAAATTTTCTATAGAAATAAAATTTTGACAAAATTTTCTATAGAAATAAAATTTTGACAAAATTTTCTATAGAAATACAATTTTGACTAAATTTTCTATAGAAATAAAAATTTGACAAAATTTTCTATAGAAATAAAATTATGCAAAAATTTTCTATAGAAATAAAATTCTGCAAAAATTTTCTACAGAAATAAAATTTTGACAAAATTTTCTATTGAAATAAAATTTTTCAAAAAACTTCTATAGAAATAAAATTTTGTCAAAATTTTCTATAGAAATAAAAGTTTGTCAAAATTTTCTATAGAAATAAAATTTTGACAAAATTTTCTATAGAAATAAAATTTTGGCAAAATTTTCTATAGAAATAAAATTTTGGCAAAATTTTCTATAGAAATAAAATTTTGACAAAATTTTCTATTGAAATAAAATTTTGACAAAATTTTCTATAGAAATAAAATTTTGAGAAAATTTTCTATAAAAATAAAATTTAGTTTAATAAAAAATAAAACATATCTTACTAAAAAAAAACATTTTTATCATACTATCCGCAAATTTGTTAAATGTTCAAAATAAGTTTTTTTAATTTGATCAATATTGGGAAAATTGTCTTCAAATTTTAGTAGATTACTACTTTGACAACATATAGGTAATTGTGCATAAAAAATGTCACCAAAGTATTTACAATTAAAAAGTTGATAGAAGCTGAAAACTTTTTCAATTAAAAAATCAATTGAAATAATTAAAGTTTTAGTCAAACTCGAAAGACTACGTTAGTTAAATAAAATGATTGCCAATTTTCAATTAAAAAATTAATTAAAACTATAAATTCTTTCATGAAACTAAAACACTAAGTCAGTTAAGAAATGACACAAAAAAAATTTTCACCAAAATAGTTCCAATTAAAGAAAAAATATCACCAAAATATTTCCAATCAAAAAGTTGAGTGAAGCTGAAAACTTTTTCAATTAAAAAATTAATTAATATAATTAACTTTTTAATCAAACTAGAGGGTGATTTGTTAAGAGCTTGATAACTTTTTTTAAAAAAAAAAACGCATAAAATTTGCAAAATCTCATCGGTTCTTTATTTGAAACGTTAGTTTGGTCCATGACATTTACTTTTGAAGATAATTTCATTTAAATGTTGACCACGGCTGCATCTTAGGTGGTCCATTCGGAAAGACCAATTTTGGGCAACTTTTTCGAGCATTTCGGCCGGAATAACCCGAATTTCTTCGGAAATGTTGTCTTCCAAAGCTAGAATAGTTGCTGGCTTAATTCTGTAGACTTTAGACTTGACGTAGCCCCACAAAAAATAGTCTAAAGGCGTCAAATCGCATGATCTTGGTGGCCAACTTACCGGTCCATTTCTTGAGATGAATTGTTCTCCGAAGTTTTCCCTCAAAATGGCCATAGAATCGCGAGCTGTGTGGCATGTAGCGCCATCTTGTTGAAACCACATGTCAACCAAGTTCAGTTCTTCCATTTTTGGCAACAAAAAGTTTGTTAGCATCGAACGATAGCGATCGCCATTCACCGTAACGTTGCGTCCAACAGCATCTTTGAAAAAATACGGTCCAATGATTCCACCAGCGTACAAACCACACCAAACAGTGCATTTTTCGGGATGCATGGGCAGTTCTTGAACGGCTTCTGGTTGCTCTTCACTCCAAATGCGGCAATTTTGCTTATTTACGTAGCCATTCAACCAGAAATGAGCCTCATCGCTGAACAAAATTTGTCGATAAAAAAGCGGATTTTCTGCCACTGATTTTGGTAATAAAATTCAATGATTTGCAAGCGTTGCTCGTTAGTAAGTCTATTCATGATGAAATGTCAAAGCATACTGAGCATCTTTCTCTTTGACACCATGTCTGAAATCCCACGTGATCTGTCAAATACTAATGCATGAAAATCCTAACCTCAAAAGAATCACCCTTTAGAAACATTAAGTAAATGATCGAAAATATTGAACTATTAATTAAAAAAAGAATTGACACAATTAACGTTTTAATCAAACTCGGGAGACTAAGTAAGTTAAAAAACATGGTTTTTTGTAATGTTTAATTAAAAATTTATATGAAACAATCAAACTTAAAACACTAAATCAGTTAAAAAGTTATCGAAAATAGTTACGTTGTTAATTAATGAGTTTTGCAATCAACATCAATTAAATTTGTAATGAAATCAATTAAAAATTTAATTGAAATTTGCCAATGAAATCAAATATTTTTTTAATCAAGAATTTTTGTGTAACCAATTAAAACTGTGATTGATAATATAATGTTAGTGATTGAAGACATTTCAATTAACAAATTAATTGGATCAATTAATTTCGTGATTGAATCAGAAAATATTTTTTTTTCTGTATGTCTACGCATAAGGGTGATATTGGTCTCCACATAAAGATGATTCAGGGGTGTACTGCGGAAACATCATGTCGCAGTTCTGAGGGCAGCGTTCTTACAGTTTTAAGTTTTAAAATCACCCATATGTTTTCTCTGGGTAACGTCCCAGTCCAAAAACTACAGAAAATATGAAATGGGAATTTGGCGTACGTCATAGGTTAGCTGCTAGACTTACAAATGTTGCCATATTTTAAAGCAAAATTCACAAAAAATGTTAAAATCTAACATCAAGAAATGAAAATTTTTCCGATTTCTCTATGTTAATCGGTTTCCGTCTTATTGTTAGTAGTTTAAGGGACAAGTTGGGACCTAGCGCCGTCAATTTCTAATTTTCCATCTTCTTTAATGTGCAATACTCTTACTCAACCCGGATCATTCCGATACCATATTGAATCTAATCCTGCCCATATTTCAAGTAAGTGGAAAAAAGTTTTTAATAAATTTGACACAAATTTAGCTTTAATTTTATTTAGAAAAAATATTAAGATTAAGAAAATTTAATCAAGCATCAAAAAAGAATTCTGAAAAAATTAAAAAAAAGTCAAACTGATAAATCCCCTGTTTCTCTCTCTCCTCTCCTTCTATTTGCACGTTTACACAATATCTTTAGCATACCATCCATGTAAACATTTGGGTACAGGTCCATTTGTATGAAACACACATCGACCCAATTCATTCATAGTTTTAGCACATAAGACCAGTAGACCAACTTTATTTTCATTCAAACCTCCCCAGATCATGGAGGCTAGTATAACGCCATCATCTTCTTCGACTGCATTAGGAGAAGGAACAAAAATTGGTTCACTCGGGTAGCAATTTTCCTCGCACCACTTTAGGCAGGTTTTGTTATGAACATCGACTTTAATTAACTGCAAATTTAAGAAGAATATTTATTTAAAAAAAAATTGGTTCTCATTGTATGTTGAGAGCATTGAGTAAAATGATTCCATTAATGTCATATTGCATCAATTGTCTTAATACATTTTTACGTAGGTTAGGTTAGGTTAGGTTATGTGGCAGCCTGGTACAGGCTCACTTAGACTATTCAGTCCATTGTGATACCACATTGGTGAACTTCTCTCTTATCACTGAGTGCTGCCCGATTCCATGTTAAGCTCAATGACAAGGGACCTCCTTTTTATAGCCGAGTCCGAACGGCGTTCCACATTGCAGTGAAACCACTTAGAGAAGTTTTGAAACCCTCAGAAATGTCACCAGCATTACTGAGGTGGGATAATCCACCGCTGAAAAACTTTTTGGTGTTCGGTCGAAGCAGGAATCGAACCCTTGTGTATGCAAGGCGGGCATGCTAACCATTGCACCACGGTGGCTCCCTACATTTTTACGTAACAAAAGTGTGAATATGCGAGTATGAGTATTAAAACACAGTTGAAGGTCCTTTCAACAACGCGAATTCTTATTAACCACAGGTTGCACTATGCCGATCGGGAGCCAAAATATGATTTTTGGTTATGCAGAATACAAAATGTTATTTCTATAGAAAATTTTGTCAAAATTTTATTTCTATAGAAATAATTGTAAAAATGTTATTTCTATAGAAAATATTGTAAACATTTTATTTCTATAGAAAGTTTTTTCTCAATATTTTATTTCTATAGAAAATTTTCTGAAAATTTTATTTCTATAGAAATTTTGTCAAAAATTTACATCTATAGAAAATTTTCTGAAATTTTTATTTCTACATAAAATTTTGTCAAATTTTTATTTCTATAGAATTTTTTTTTCAAAATTTAATTTCTATACAAAATTTTGTAAAATTTTTATTTCTGTAGAAAACGTTGTCAACATTTTATTTCTATAGAAAATGTTGTCAACATTTTATTTCTATAAAAAAATTTGTCAAAATTTTACATCTATAGAAAATTTTTTGAAAATTTTATTTCTACATAAAATTTTGTCAAATTTTTATTTCTATAGAAATTTTTTCAAAATTTTACTCCTATAGAAATATTTTTCAAAATTTTACATCTATAGAAAATTTTGTCCAATTTTTATTTCTGTAGAAAACGTTGCCAATTTTCTGAAAATTTTATTTCTATAGAAAATTTTGTCAAAATTTTACATCTATAGAAAATTTTCTGAATTTTTAATTTCTACATAAAATTTTGTCAAATTTTTATTTCTATAGAATCTTTTTTTAAAAATTTAATTTCTATACAAAATTTTGTAAAATTTTTATTTCTGTAGAAAACGTTGTCAACATTTTATTTCTATAGAAAATTTTGACAAAATTTTACATCTATAGAAAATTTTCTGAAAATTTTATTTCAACATAAAATTTTGTCAAATTTTTATTTCTATAGAAATTTTTTCAAAATTTTACTTCTATAGAAAATTTTTTCAAAATTTTACATCTATGGAAAATTTTGTCCAATTTTTATTTCTGTAGAAAACGTTGTCAACATTTTATTTCTATAGAAAATTTTGTCAAAAATTTATCTCTATAGAAAATTTTATTAAAAATTTATTGTTATAAAAAATTATGTAAAAAATGTATTTCTATAGAAAATTTTGTCAACATTTTATTTCTATAGAAAATTTTGTCAAAATTTTATTTCTATCGAAAATTTTGTCAAAAGTTTATTTCTATAGAAAATTTTGTCAAAAGTTTATTTCTATAAAAAAAATTTTATTTTGTCAAAAATTTATTTCTATAGAAAATTTTATTAAAAATTTATTGTTATAGAAAAATTATGTAAAAAATTTATTTCTATACAAAATTTTGTAAAATTTTTATTTCTGTAGAAAACGTTGTCAACATTTTATTTCTATAGAAAATCTTGTCAAAATTTTATTTCTATAGAAAATTTTGTCAAAATTTTACATCTGTAGAAAATTTTCTGAAAATTTTATTTCTACATAAAATTTTGTCACATTTTTATTTCTATAGAAATTTTTTCAAAATTTTACTTCTATAGAAATTTTTTTCAAAATTTTACTTCTATAGAAAATTTTTTCAAAATTTTACTTCTATAGAAAAATTTTGTCCAATTTTTATTTCTGTAGAAAACCTTGGGAACATTTTATTTCTATAGAAAATTTTGTCAAAATTTTATTTCTATAGAAAATTTTGTCAGAAGTTTATTTCTATAGAAAATTTTGTCAAAATTTTATTTCTACAGAAACTTTTCTCAAAATTTTATTTGCATAGAAAATTTTTTCAAAATTTTATTCCTATAAAATATTTTGTCAAAATTGTATATCTATAGAAAATTTTGTCAAAATTTTATATCTATAGAAAATTTTGTCAAAATTTTATATCTATAGAAAATTTTCTGAAAATTTTATCTCTACAGAAAATTTTGCCAAATTTTTATTTCTATAGATTTTTTTTTTCAAAATGTAATATCTATAGAATTTTTTTCAAAGTTTTATTTCTATAGAAAATTTTGCCAAAATTTTATTTCTTTAAAAACTTTTTTCAAAATTTTATTTCTATAGAAAATTTTGTAAAAATTTTATTTCTATAGAAAATTTTGTAAAAATTTTATTTCTATAGAAAATTTTGTCAAAATTTTATTTCTATAGAAATTTTTCTCAAACTTCTATTCGCATAGAAAATTTTCTGAATATTTGATTTCTATAAAATATTTTGTCTATAGAAAATATTCTGAAAATTTTATTTCTACAGAAAATTTTGTCAAATTTTTATATCTATAGATTTTTTTTTTCAAAATTGTATGTCTATAGAAATTGTTTTCAAAATTTTATTTCTTTAGAAAATTTTGTCAAAATTTTATTTCTAAAGAAAACGTTGTAAACATTTTATTTCTGTAAAAAACGTTGTCAACATTTTATTTCTATAGAAAATTTTGTCAAAAATTTATTTCTATAGAAAACGTTGTCAACATTTTATTTCTATAGAACATTTTGTCAAAAATGTATTTCATTGTTGTTGTTTTTGATTTCAGCTTAAAACCATGCATTGACTAAACTACAAGTGTAGCTTAACCAACAGAGAAAAAGAATATTTGTCAAATTTATTTGGGCAAAGCCCAATTATCAGAATAAATTCAGGCAGTTAACTAAACCCAAAAGTAAACCACACTTGAACCTTCCGAAAAAAGGTTTTACATGATAGCAGTTGGCTGGGTTTATTTTGAGCGTGCTTTCTCTTTTTTTTTTCATTCGTTTTGTTTTGTTATTGTTGGTTTTTTCTTTAATCATTGTTGTTGTTTTTTTTTATTTCAGCTTAAAACCATGTATAGACTAAACTAACAGTGTAGCTTAACCAACAGAGGAAAAGAATGTTTGTCAAATATATTTGGGCAAAACCCTATAGACTGCAAGATGGTTAACTGCCTGAATTTATCCTGATAATTGGTTGATAGTTTTGCTGCAAGTAGAGGATGCTGATGAGGAATGTGGTAATTCCGAAACGTGCGTCCATCCAACCATCTTGCAGTCTATATGGCTTTGCCCAAATAAATTTGACGAACATTCTTTCCCTCTGTTGATTAAGCTACACTTGTAGTTTAGTCAATGCATGGTTTTAAGCTGAAATAAAAAAAAAACAACAGAAGGTTATTTCATTAGAAAATGTTATTTCTTTAGAAAATTTTATCAAATTTTTATTTCCAGAGAAAAATTTGTCAAAATTTTATATCGATAGAAAATTTTTTCAAAATTTTAGTTCTATAGAAAATTTTGTCAAAATTTTATTTCCATAGAAAATTTTGTCAAAATTTTATTTCTATAGAAAATTTTGTCAAAATTGTATTTCTTTACAAAATTTTGTCAAAATTTTATTTCTATAGAAAATTTTTTCAAAATTGTATTTCTATAGAAAATGATGCAATATGACATAAAGTTTTAGGCTAAAACAGACAATTCGTCTATAATACCTGAATGCAGTATATACAATATGGCATAAAGGGTATAAAGTATTATTGGTGAGTATATTATAAAAAAATAAAATTTAAGATAATCACTCTCATTACTTACGGTGCCAGGATTCTCAGCATCTACATCCGAACTAATAGCATAGAAATATTGATAATATTTTCCTGAAAAAGCGCCAGAGATTTATTCAGCAAAGTCTTCAATTAAATAGAAATCTGAAAAGTTTACCTAAATATTGCTCGTAGTTTATACGTGGTGTCTCACAGCCTATATCACACAGCAATTCTGGATGAACAAACGTTGGACCACCATCCAATTGATAGGCCTCAGCTTTTGTATTTGGCAAATTGACTAAATTGACAAATGCTTTGTATTGATCATTTTTTCCAGTAAAATTGAAATAATCCCTGGTGGGGGTATTCAATGACGATTCTATAAATGTTACATGCTCATATTCCGAATGGGATCTCTTCAATTTGGGTTGTTGCAAACGGGCACTTATAGCTGAGAGGGTTATTGATTTCATAAGGCGTTGCCGTCTACCCATATGGCTATCATTGGGAATTTTAGTTCTGCTTATAGTGGCATTTTTCAATGGCAATACAAATCGCAGAGGTCTTCCTCGAAAATTTTCAGCATAGTTGGGATTCGATTGCATATTGGCTATTGATTCCAAATACATGCTATTAATCATCTCAGGATTTTTATAACAACAAATATCAATAACCACATGATCCTGATGTTCATACTGATTGATAATGTGCAAATAGAAGAAGGTATTCGATTGAAATTTATGAGCCACTTGACCTGTTTTCCGATCGACCACATAAAAGTAGGTCGGTTTATCATCGAACCATTTCAGACAAGCCGATAGATTTTGATTGAAAATTTGAGCCTTAATCACCTCGGGCAGAGATACTGAGAGAGGTTGTTCCACTATGACAAAATAGTTATCGGTTATACCAAATGTGTGCATATATCCTGGATTTAATTTCCATCGACATGGTATTTGAGCTGTCACATAGGCATTCTCAAACATTGCCTCTCCATGGGGAAAGCATATAACTTGATAAACTGGTCCGGATTTGGTCGAAGCCATACCCAAATTGTAGACACTTCCATTTGGCATGACATGTGGATGCGAAGTGTGATTGACTACCCCAGTGTAGTCGGTCACGCAAATTCGTTCCTCCGTTGCCAATGTTCGGGGATTAATTCTGTGGGCGAGAAATGGTGTACCAAGAATAATAAAAACAAGTAAGTAAAGTAGAAAGTCGGGCGGGGCCGACTATATCATACCCTAAACCACCATTACAGAATTAGTAATCATAAGCATTTATGGGGTAACATATTGGTCTGGGAGATAAACCGCAGTTACATATTTAAGAAAATTAAGGGGTACATGTCTATGGGTGCTTTGCATAAGCGTAGGAAGGCCTCTGGGGAGGGGGCTTAGACCCCCCAGAAAAATTTTAGCCCCCCCCCAGAATTTGAAATCCTATTTACGATTTTCCATTTTTATAAAAAATAAACAAGCCCAGCCAAAAAAGCGTCGCCAAAAAAGTAATGAAAATGATCTTTTTGGATCCGGAAGTGGTGCAAAATTGGCGAAGAAGCGATGAATTTAACATGGGATTGTCATAGGACGGAAGTCCTCCATTCCAACAGCCGTTGCACTGAATTTGCATCACTTCTTTAGGTGTGATCCGAATTCAATGTTTTGAATGTATATTAAAAAATTCTGTTATATTTTGTCAAATAAATAATTTTTATAATTTTTAATTGATTCTAATGCTTGTCGGAACGTTTGACCTCAAATATTTTTAAAAATTCACAAGTTTTTCAGATTGGATTTAGAATTTTTTTTCGACAAAATTTAAATTATTTGTACCATTTTATGAATTCCTACTTCGTTTTTAAGGTATTTGAAACAAATAAGTTAAAATTTCCTATTAAAAGTATGAAAAACCAAATTATAAAAAATTGAATTTAAAGAACTTCCTGAGTAGTTAAAATAAAGAACATCATTGGGAGTACATCTTCTGGAAGTGCTTTTAAAGTTGTGCCTTTGAAAGAACTACCAAATTTTTTGCTGGGAAATGTGGGGAACTACTTTTAGTTGCTTTATTATAAATTAATTTTCGAGTTATTTTGATGTTTAATTTTTTTATTCATTTTTATGAAATAAAACATTAATTGAAATATAAATAAATGAAATATAAATTTTTAGCTAGGGGGGCTATAGCCCCCCCTAGGAAAATTGTCAAGCTACGCTAATGGTGCTTTGTGTCAATCTGACTATAGCTCATAGTCAATGTTGCCAGGGAAAATGTTCGGTTTACCCTACAAGGACAAAAAGAGTTCCCTACTTTCCCACACATTCCCAAACAATTTTCCCTACTATATTTTTCGTTAAATTTAAAAAATTTTACAAAACAAAAATGGTTCTAAGTACTTTATTATCTTAAAACATGAATATGCAACGTATATAACTTAGAATATAAATTTGGATTACCACCACGGATGCCACAGTTGGTAGCATTCTACCCAAATTAGTAACCTTTTTTGTTAAATCTCTATAAAAATAAATTTTTGGAAAAAGTTTCTATAAACAAATTTTTGTGAGAAATTTTTCTATAGAAATAAAATTTTGACAATAAATTCTATAGAAATAAAATTTTTAGAAAAAATTCCACAGAAATAAAATTTTAGGAAAATTTTTTATAGAAATAATATTTAAAAAAAAAATTCTATAGAAATACAATTTTGACAAAACGTTCTATAGAAATTTTGAGAAAAAATTCCACAGAAATAAAATTTTGAGAAAATTTTTTATAGAAATAATATTTTGAAAAAAAAAAATTCTATAGAAATACAATTTTGACAAAACGTTCTATAGAAATAAAATGTTGACAAAATTTTCTACAGGAATAAAGTTTACCACACATTATTAAAGATCAAGACTTGCCGCCTTCTAATTTCCTCCTCTAGATCCACCAAACTGTAAAAATTATTACAAATTACGTTGAGTGAAAATGTCCTACATTGTGGTCCTACGTCCCTACAAGACGCTAAATATTAGAAAAACCCTACATATAGGGAATTTCCCCTACTTCTAGCAACACTGGCTGTGTTGATATTGCACCTACGGAGTTAGTATGCCACTAATATTGAGCCCATTAATAAAAAAAAGAGAAAATCGTTAAATTAGTGTAGGTAATAAATCAAAATTTGTAAAAATCGAGCAATATTCTTATGTAAGAGCTACAAGTACGTATAAATACGATCGGCTAGTACATCAAAATTTGAAATTTGAGTAACATTGGTTAATAAATAAGAGTATTATGGCCAAATTTGGGAAAATAGAGCGATGCATATATATGGAAGCAATATCTAAATTTGAACCAAATTGCATAATATTTTGCAGGTTTGATTAATACCACAAAAGGTTACCTTGTGCAAGATTTGAGTAAGATCAGTTAAGAAATGAGGCCTGTATGGTCAAACATAAGGTTATTAGGGGCGAATTTTTCAAAATCGGGTGATACATATATGGGAGCTATATCTACATCTGAACCGATTTCGATGAAATTTTTCACATATAGTTAGTACTATAGAGGACTGAATCTAGCAAACTTTTAGTAAGATCGGTTGATAAATAAGGGTTTTATGGCCAAATTTGGGAAAATCGGGCGATACATATATATGGGAGCTATATCTAAATCTGAACCGATTTCGATGATTTTTTGCACATATAGTAAGTGCTATAGAAGACTACATTTAGCCAAATTTGGGTCAGATCGGTTGATAAATAAGGGTTTTGTGGCCAAATTTGGGAAAATCGGGCGATACATATATATGGGAGCTATTTCTAAATCTGAACCGATTTGGATGAAATTTTGCAGACTTGAAGGGCGATGGAAAAGATTACCTTTTGCCAAATTTGGTGACGATGCGTTTGCAAAAACGCGCAACGTGACCCCATTTGTCGAAATCGGGCGATACATATATATGGGAGCTATATCTAAATTTGATCCGATTTCTTCCAAATTCAATAGCGTTCGTCCTTGTGCCCAAAAAACTCCCTGTACCAAATTTCATCAAAATCGGACGGACGGACACCAAGCGCTAGATCGAGTCAGGAGGTGATTCTGAGTCGATCGGTATATATTTTATGGGGTCTAAAATCAATATTTCTGGTAGGCACATTTTTTGGCCGATCAAACTTATTATACTTATAGGGTATAAAAACATGTAAAAACGACAAAAGATAAAATAATTAGAAATGTTTGTATTTATTTACAAAAAATATCACCAAAATATTCCCAATTAAAAAGTTGACTGAATTTGAAAACTTTTCCAATTAAAAAATTAATTGCTACTATTAACCTTCTAATCAAACTAGAAACTTAAGTCAATTAAGTCTATGATTGAAATTTTTTAAATTTTCAATTAAAAAATTAATTGGTAGAATTAACTTTTTAATCACACTCGGAAGATTAACGGTCATTTTCATGTAGCTCCGTTTGGCTTTAACTTTCTGTTAACGGAAA
Source organism: Haematobia irritans (assembly GCF_050003625.1). Taxonomy (NCBI): domain Eukaryota; kingdom Metazoa; phylum Arthropoda; class Insecta; order Diptera; family Muscidae; genus Haematobia; species Haematobia irritans. The sequence goes on along the minus strand of NC_134397.1, from coordinate 172,992,640 downwards.
GTAAATTGCAAATATCTTCTCTCCGGTTAACTTTAATTGAAAAATTTTTTGCAGTTAAGTTCCTAACTGGCATATGGAATATATAGACAAGATGACAGCTATGTCCATAATACGGTTTAAAAGTTCGTTAGTTAACGGAACACTAACGAAGCTTCGTGAAAATGGGGGAAAGACAGTTAAAAAATTATGGGATTTTTTTTAATTCTAAATTGAATTGATTGACTTTTGCAATCAACATTAATTAAATTTTTAATTGAATCAATTAAAAAATTAATTGAAATTTGCTAATGAAATCAATTAAATTTTTAATCAATCATTTTTTTTATGCTCAATTAAAACTATGATTGATACTATAATTTTCGTGATTGAAGACATTTCAATTAAAAAAAATTAATTGGATCAACTAATTTTGTGATTGAAACTGAAAAAAAAAATTGTGTGAAGTACGGCCGTATAGGCCGTAAGTTCGACCAGGACGAATCTTATGTACCCTTCACCATGGATTACGTAGAAACTTATAATAAAGACTGTCATCCACAATCGAATTACTTGGGTTATGGTAATACTCGCCGATGGCAAGGTACCTCACAACTCCTTAACATCGTATTCTAAATTGGGGTATAAATACGAATTAAAAACCTATATAAAAGGAATTTCGTGTTTTAATAAAATACTGTTTTCTGAAGGGAAAAAATACGGTGGAAGCAAAAACTTGGCTTGATAATGAGTTTCCGGACTCTGCCCCAGGGAAATCAACAATAATTTATTGGTATGCAAAATACAAGCGTGATGAAATGAGCACGGAGGACAGTGAACGCAGTGGGCGCCCGAAAGAGGTGGTTACCGACGAAAACATCAAAAAAATCCACAAAATGATTTTTAATGACCGTTGATCGAGATAGCAGAGGCCTTAAAGATATCAAAGGAACGTGTTGGTCATATCATTCATCAATATTTGGATATACGGAAGCTCTGTGCAAAATGGGTGCCGCGCGAGCTCACATTTGACCAAAAACAACAACGTGTTGATGATTCTGAGCGGTGTTTGCAGCTGTTAACTCGTAATACACCCGAATTTTTCCGTCGATATGTGACAATGGATGAAACATGGCTCCATCACTACACTCCTGAGTCCAATCGACAGTCGGCTGAGTGGACAGCGACCGGTGAACCGTCTCCGAAGCGTGGAAAGACTCAAAAGTCCGCTGGCAAAGTAATGGCCTCTGTTTTTTGGGATGTGCATGGAATAATTTTTATCGATTATCTTGAGAAGGGAAAAACCATCAACAGTGACTATTATATGGCGTTATTGGAGCGTTTGATCGCGGCAAAACGGCCCCATATGAAGAAGAAAAAAGTGTTGTTCCACCAAGACAACGCACCGTGCCACAAGTCATTGATAACGATGGCAAATCTTCATGAATTGGGCTTCGAATTGCTTCCCCACCCACCGTATTCTCCAGATCTGACCCCCAGCGATGATGACCCCCTGCAATGAAGAGGTGATCGCCGAAACTGAGGCCTATTTTGAGGCAAAACCGATGGAGTACTACCAAAATGGTATCAAAAAATTTGAAAGTCGTTATAATCGTTGTATCGCTCTTGAAGGAAACTATGTTGAATAATAAAATCGAATTTTGACAAAAAATTGTGTTTTTCTTTGTTGGACCGAGGACCTATCAGCCAACCTGTTAATACTATGGACCAATATGGACCCCTTATGGCATGGTTGTTAGCGACCATATACTAACACAAAGTATCAAATTACAGCCGAATCGGATAAAATTTGCGCCTCTTGCGCCACCAAGCTCTCGAGGTCAAGTCTGGGGATGGGTTTATATGGGGGCTATATATAATTATGGACCGATGTGGACCAGTTTTTGCATGGTTGTTAGAGACCATATACTAACATATCTTACAAAATTTTAACAGAAATCGGACGAATGTTGCTCCTCCAAGAGGCTCCGGAGGTCAAATCTGGGGATCGGTTTATATGGGCGCTGTATATAATTATGGATCAATTTGAGCATGAATGTTAGAGACTAAATACTAACATCACATACCAAATTTCAAACGGATCGGATGAAATTTGCTCCTCCTACACTGAAAAAAAGCATGCCCGATTCCAAAGATTTTGTCTTTACACCAAAAATTTTAGTATTGATTCCGAGCCAAAGAAGCGGAGAATACAAATAAGCTACCGTGGTGCAATGGTTACACGCAGAGAAGGAATATGATCACCTCAAACATGTTTCAAGAGCAAAATGTTATTTTTGTATGGTGACCATGTAACATGTTTGTCACTATAATGTTATTTTCTCGTCAAATATAACCTGCTTGCCGAAATCAGATACATGATTTCCGAGAAAATAGCATGGTTGCGAAAACCATGTAACATGGTCACCACCCAAAAATAAAATTTTGCTCTTAAAACATGTTTGAGGTGATCATATTCCTTCTCTGGGTGTAGCATGGCCGATTCCTGCTTCGACCGAACACCAAAAATTTTTTCAGCGGTGGATTATCCCACCTCAGTAATGTTGGTGACATTTCTGTGGGTTTCAAAGCTTCTCTAAGTGGTTTCACTGCAATGTGGAACGCCGTTCGGACTCGGCTATAAAAAGGAGGTCCCTTGTCATTGAGCTTAACATGGAATCGGCCAGCACTCATTGATAAGAGAGAAGTTCACCAATGTGGTATCACAATGGACTGAATAGTCTAAGTGAGCCTGATACATCGGGCTGCCACCTAACCTACCCTATCCTAAGGACACTTTTAAGACACAATTCTCTTTTATATTGGGGTTTTGTGTACTTGCTTCTAGGAAGCAAATTTTAATTTCTCGTTTTTTCAGCTTTTTTTCTTCATATGCTATCAAAGCCCTTTAAAAACGAGTTAACGATAACTTCATTTTCGAAATTCAGTCTCGACTTCCAGTAGAAATTATGCTATGTTTCAAGTAAAAAACGTCTTTAAAATAAAGTGTTGAAAACATATCCGATATTTGAACGAATTTTTGGTTTATAGTCTACATGCAAAAAGACAACAAATTTAAAGACAATTTCATTAATTTTAAAGAATTTTTCTGTATTATTAAAGTCAACTTGACCTTAACCCAAAAATTTCTTTCTTTCATGTTATGATACCCATTTTCAAGTCAAATTACTTAATTATAAGGACAATACGACTTCATTGAAAAGTTTATCGACTTTTGGACAAGGAAAAAAGTTTATATCAGAGAAATGCGTCTTCTATGCTAAGCAAAATTTGCATTCGTATTTTAAAGACATGAAATCTTTGACCTCACGACAATATTTTTTTCAGTGTAGAGGATCCGCAAACAAAATTGGGGATCGGTTTATATGGGGGCTAAAAATTAATTACTTACCTGTGTATTAAAGGTGCTTCTGTGAAGGTGTAAAATTCATCGCCAAAAGGATATATGGAGATCATGGTGTTGTCTGAACCATTTTCTGGATGAAATATAGCCGAAACTCTAAAAGTAAAATACAAATAGATATAGAAATTCATACCATATAAAATTTCGACATATATCCATACCTATCAAATATAGAATGACAGGGATCAGGCACAGCAGCCGTTCCAAATTCAGTGACCACAATACGTTGTGCAGTATTATTCTTCTTTAGAGTTTCAGTTTGTATAAAACGATTCTGATATGTGACATGACCATTGTGGATGGCAAAACGATGCAACAAAGCCGAACAATCGAATAAATGCTGAAAAGTCATATCACCGACTTTCCAATTTCCAGGGCCATTACGCAATAGGCTACCATTTAACCAGGTGGGTATGGTCCCTATGACATGACCTTCCAGAGGTTCAATGATTTCCTTAATACAGGATCTTAGCCACACACTTGAATCACATTGGGGATAACAACGGCCGGAGCCATCTATAACACGTGACTCTGGGTCATGATCTTTGGGATCATATTTTACCTAAAAGAAAGAAGAGAAAAACAAAACTCGATAAATCCTGTCGTAGAAAATGTTAATTGAAACACAAAAACACCAAAACCTTTATTCGTGGTTTTTCTTGAAATAGGACATAGGTGCTTCGCATTTTCAAGACCACAGTTGCAATAACCACTATCATGGAAACAACCAGAAAATCCATATTTTTCTTTAATTCTCTCTTATACTGGCCGGGCTCATGGAGACATGCTAGCCGTTGTATATTTCTGGTAAAACTATGGTGTTTTGTATTTCGCCTTCAGTTATGAATTCCTGCTGCCTTTAGTTTTTCCTTTTTTTGTTTTGTTTGCCAACCCCAAATGCCAAACGGCTTTTGGCCATGACCCCCGCTTGCTTACGTCCAAGTGTTGAAAACGCTATGAAATAAAAATTCCTTCCTTCGTAGTCTGTGTTTTAAATTTTTCTTCTGTTTCGTTGCGTATTTCTTAAACTCAAAGATTGTGGCTGAGTTTCCTTGGCGGCGTTCTTCTACTGTTTAGGTCTTTCGGCGACAATATTTGTGTTTATTGGTATTGACATTCTTCCGTGGATTAGTATAGATCCCATGCTTTTGTAAAATCGAACTAATACCCATGTAAGCCCTCCTTAGACCGTATTATCGCTGGCTAGTAGCCAGCAAATGAAAAACAAAAAACTGAGCACCACCCTAGAAAATGAAAACTAAAAAAAACTGAGCACCATCCAGCAACTAGTCACCCACCTCATGCCATTTCTATTCATTGACCCAAACAATTCAAATTTGTTTGAGGCATTGTCGCCTAGTCGTCTGGCTGTCGGGGAACTAGAGTAGTCAATTACCCTAAGGGGGGAAGTGAGAACACATAGGGAAATTTGTAATTTGCCGCAAGGCACCAGGAGATGGGAAACATTTTATTTTACCCCCCATGTACATTATTGGATATTAGGGTGCGCAGTTACTTTTTAGTTTATTTTTGTTTTATTCGTTAGCTTTCATAAAGTGAGGCAGAAGCGTTCTGCACCAAAAAAATATTTCCAAATAAAAAAATTATTGAAGCTGAAAATTTTGTAATTAAAAATTAGTTGATACAATTAAAGCCATTTTGTCAAACTTTTATTTCTATAGAAAATTTTGTCAAAATTTTATTTCTATAGAAAATTTTGTTAAAAATTTATTTCTATAAAAATTTTGTCAAACTGAATTATTTACGTATTTAATCGGCTTTTTTGTTTGATATATACCCCGTATGGACTAACTTACAATTGAGAAGACGGTGTTAAGAAGTTTTAAGATACCTTGCCATCGGCAAGTGTTACCGCAACCCAAGTAACTCGATTGTGGATGACAGTCTTTAGTAGAATTTTCTATGCAATCCATGGTGTAGCGCACCTAAGATTTTGTCAAAATTTTTTTTCTATAGAAAATTTTGTCAAAATGTTATTTCTATAGAAAATTTTGTCAAAATATTATTTCTACAGAAAATATTGTCAACATTTCATATATACAGAAATTATTGTCAATATTTTATTTCTTTAGAAAATTTTGTCAAAATTTTATTTCTAAAAATATTGTCAAATTTTTTTTTTCTATAGAAAATTTTTGCAAAATTTTATTTCTATAGAAAAAATTGTCGAAATTTTATTTCTACAGAAAATTTTGTGAACATGTTATTTCTATAGAAAATTTTATCAACATTTCATTTCTATAGAAAATTTTGTTAAAAATTTATTTCTATAAAAAATTTGTATAAAATTTTATTTCTATAGAAAATGTTGTCAAAATGTTATTTCTACAGAAAATTTTGACAAAATTTTATTTCTTTAAACAATTTTTTAAAAATTATATTTCTATAGAAAATTTTGTCAAAATTTTATTTCTATAGAAAATTTTGTCAAAATTTTATTTCTATAGAAAATTTGTCAAAATTTTATTTGTACAGAAAATTTTGGGAAAATTTTATTTCTATAGAAAATTTAGTCACAATTTTATATCTATGGAAAATTTTGTTAATTTATTTCTATAGAAAATTTGTCAAAACATTATTTCTACAGAAAATTTTATTTCTATAGAAAATTTTGTTAAAATTTTATTTCTATAGAAAATTTTGTCAAAATTTTATTTCTATAGAAAATTTTTCCCAAAATTTTATTTCTTTAGAAAATTTTGTCAAAATGTTATTTCTAAAAATGTTGTCAAAATTGTATTTCTATAGAAAATTTTGTCAAAATTTTATTTCTATAGAAAATTTGTCAAAATTTTGATTCTACAGAAAATGTTGGGAAAATTTTATTTCTATTTTATTTCTATGGAAAATTTTGTTAAAAATTTATTTCTATAAAAAATTTGTATAAAATTAATTTCTTTAGAAAATTTTGTCAAAATTTTATTTCTTTAGAAAATTTTCTCAAAAGTCAAGTAAGTCAATGATTGAAAACTTTTATTTTTTCTTGTTTTTAACTCGGAGTAAAACTTTGGCCTATGGGGCCATATGAGTGTAAATTGGGCGAAAGCTATATATGGGAGCTATATCTAAATCTAAACCGATATAAATCAAACTTGGCAAACACAGTTGGAATCGTAATTCTACTCTCTGTGCAAAATTTTACTCGAGGTAAAAGTATGGCCACTGTGGTCACATAAGTGCATATCGGGTGAAAGATATATATGAGAGCTATATCTAAATCTGAACCGATTTCGTCCAAAATCAATAGGGTTCTATTCTGAACCAAATACATGCTTGTACCAATTTTAAAATTGATTGAACTAAAACTGCGACGTAGACTTTGATCACAAAAATGTGTTCACAGACAGATGGACATGGCTAGATCGACTCAGAGACCCGCCCTGAGCATAATTGCCAAAGAAACTATGTATCTATCTCATCTCCTTCTGCGTGTTACAAACATATGCACTAACTTATAATACGCTGTTTCATAGTATGGCGCAGACTATAAAAAGTATAGAAAATATTTTGATTGTTTAATTAAAAATTTATTTGAAACAATAAATTATTTAATCATACTACGTTACTGAAATAGTTACATTTTTAATTAAAAAATAATTGAGTTTTGCTATCAACATCAATTATGTTTTTAATTGAATCTAACAAAAATTTGCTAATGAAATCAATTAATTGTATTTTGTAATGTCCAATTAAAACTGTGATTGATACTACCATTTCCGTGATTGAAGACAACATAATTGGATCCATTAATTTCATGATTGAATCAGAAACACATTGTTTCTGTGTGGTATTACTCTTGAAACTATGGAACTCTACCCAAAAATAATTTAATAATAATAGAGCTTATTGCCTGCACTGTTAGAAAAATATGTTTTTCATATGTTTCGATATAAACAAAATGTGTTTCGGGCACAATTTTTAAACACAATATATTTAAGTGCAAACATGTAATTTTCTCAAACTAACACTAAATGTTGGGAACACATATGTTAATATGTTAGAATATATTATGTTTGGGGCATGCATGTTTCATAAAAATTATATGTGTGAATGTAAACATATATAAATTTACAAATTTCGAGTAAACATATATATGTTGTGATATTTTATTCAGAGAGCGACAGAGAGAGAGAGAGATGGAGAGAGAGAGTATAGAGAAAGAAACAGAGATAAAAACCGGGAGGGTTGACGAAAGATGTCAAATTAACACAGCGAGAGAATCGAAAGAGAGCAATTTCTGTGAAACCGCTTATATGTTGTTTCGGAAACTGCTTTATGATAAGGCCAAAAATTTTATACGCTTAACTCTAAATATTATTTAATTTAAGTCTAAATATTATTAAATATTATTTAATTTGTGTATATTATAAAATTATTTATGTATGTTTATACTCGACCCCACGTTCTTCCTTCGTTAGAGTTTTTGAATTCCTTCCAAAATATCAAACTTTTATACCAAAACCAGTTTTTTATTACAAAATTGTTATTTTTGCAATAAAAAAATAATATTTTATCCAAAAGCTCAGTCCATTTCGTTTATATCAAGCACTGTTTCTGACTGTAAATCTTTAATAACCCACATTTCGAAGTTTCATTATAAAAATTTAATATAGTATAAATATAAATGTGTAAATTAAAAAAAAAAAAACAATTGGTGTTTGGTCGGAGCAGGGATTGAACCCACGACCCTTTGCATGTACGGCAGACATGCTAACCACTGCTCCACGTTGCCAACACATGTATGATTCTGTTAAATAATGTTATGTTTGCATGGGCTCGTGGGCGCTGCAAACTATGCTATATAAATGTAACTTATAACGATAATTGTCTTCTGGTGACTATAACAGCTACGTAGCTCAGTGGTAGTGTGTTGGCTTACAAACTGTGTGGTCCTCGGTTCGATTCTCCGTGCAGGCGAAAGGTAAAATTTAAAAAAATTATAAAATTGAATAATTTCTTCAACATTATTTGTATTACAGAAAAAGGTGCCAAGAACTAAAAAATTTCGTGGAAGTGAAAATTATGTTAGGGAATGAGCACAATCTTCTTTGGGGAAAATTCTTCCAAGCATATAATATTTTTGGCTCAAAATGCTTCCAAAAATAGAATATGTTCACATAAAACAAACATATTAATGTTTCGGCAGTATCCAATAATATATGTGCTTCCTGCAAAATATGTTTGGAACATATGTTAGAGAGGCGATTTTTTTTGAGGGTGTGGCATAAGCAAACGCCGTGCTCATCACGCTGACAGATTTCTCAGCTAAATCACGCATCTTCAATCGGTGGTAACTTTATGGTCCGTACAGTGTATCTGATATGTAGTGCAACACCACGCAGAACAGAAATATAATCACCTCAAACATGGACAATATTGTTTTTGGACGGAGAACATATAACATATTTTGTCGCAACCATCTTATTTTCTTGGAAATGATATATCTGATTTAGGCAAGCATAATAATGTTTTGTGAGATTTGACCATATTCGTGACAATGACCATATTCGTGAATGTAAAGTTTTCTATTTTTTTCAAATGCAAAAAATATGTAAAATATAATACATTTTTAGAATCAGTTTAGAATTGTTCGAATTGATTACCTATGGCACGAATTATGGCCTTCAAACGGCCCATTCCCCACGAAGCGCCGAAAATGATCGACACTTTGCTATTTTTGTACTATACTCCCCCAAATGGCCTTGAGATCCAGAGATTTTGGATGCCATTGTGCGGTAGAAATGAAGTGAGGAACGTGTTTTCTAAGTCATTAAATTGATGTGTGCTGAGTTCTGTTGGAATGTCCATGATCTGTGGATCAGGGCTTAGGTAGGTTATGTATAGTAGCAGTCCGATAATTCATGCTCACTTCGAGTATTCAGTCCATTGTGATACCACAGTGGTGAACTTCTCTCTTATCACTGAGTGCTGCCCTAATCTATGTTAAGCTCAATGACAAGCGACTTCCTTTTTATAGCCGAGTCCGAACGGCGTTCCACATTGCAGTGAAACCACTTAGAGGAGTTTTGAATATGAGCCTCATATTTTTTTCTCTTGGATAAGGTAAACCCTAATATACAGGAATAGTATAGAAGACAAGAACAAACATCTGTTGACATTCACAAACAAGCGTGGAACTTTTTGTAGCGAAACAAATATCAGTATTTTTTTTTTTTCAATTAACTTACGTGTACTTTTTTTTGTATGTGTAACTTTTATGTCCATCTACAAATGCTATAATTTGGCACGTGATACCTTAATAATACATACATATTTGACGCACATTCAAATATGTGTGTGTATTAGGGAGGATTCCCCTTTTGTAACTTAAAATTCGATGTACTCAAATACAGTGCAATTCAACACAAGTGCAACCACTTTGCCTATTGAAAATAAACCGTAATTATAATGAAAATAAAAATATTAAATCCAAGGCTTTAATTTATCAAAATTAAACTAGTACACTAATAGAAAAAGTTTCGTTATATTAACGAAATGTGTCGTTAAAAGTCAGCCAATGAAACAAATTCGTTAATAGAACGAATTTTTTCGTTAATATAACGAATTTTCTGCCAATCAACGTAACGTTTCGTACTATTAACGAATATTTTCATTGTATTAATGAAAATGTTTCGTTATATCAATGAAAATTTTTCGTTGGCTGACTTTTAATGAAATTTTCTTTGTGTGTACTGTCAATTATAAGATATAAAATATTTTTGTACTAGCATTCCGTAAATACCAAATTAATAAATAAAATTGTTTGTACTGTGCAAACATATTATGTTTCACCCTAAGCATATCTTTGTTTAAGGCCCCAAATAATTAATTCCAATTTCTAAACATTTGTTTTTTTTTCAGCAAAGTGTCTTACGTATAATTATGTTTGTAATTTATTTGAATTAAAACCCCAAAGTCGTATCTTTATTTAACATTTTTATTTTTCGAGTCCACTAACGAAGTACAAAACGCGAACCCGTCGAATTTTCAATAAAAGCAATCATAGGTAGACTTTTCAAACACACATTTTATAAATCCGAGAAATCGAAAAGTGTTCTTTTCCTTTTTTTGAAAAGTTTAAAAATCTATTACTATAACAATATGGCCCGGTGGATAGTGCGTTGGTAAAACGAATAGTCGGTGTTTCGAATCATCGTCCGGGCAAAAAGTGAAATTAAAAATTAATTTATAAAATTTGAGATTTGGTTCTAAAGGGTGATACGGTCAAAATTTGGTCAATATAAACTTGACGTATTTCTTTCAATTTTGCATTTAAAAAACCTGAACACCCCTCATTTTGAAGGTGTGTGTGTAGAATGTTGCTCCTATTTTGATTTTGGAATTCACTCTTCAGTTGTCAAAATGCCGTCCACGCAAGAAGAGCAACGTATCAAAATTTTGCTCGCGCATCGCGAAAATCCGAGCTACTCGCACGCAAAGCTGGCAAAATCGCTAAAAGTTGCCAAATCAACCGTTACAAATGTAATTAAAGTGTTTGGGGAACGTTTGTCGACAGCCAGGAAGTCTGGATCGGGGGGAAATCGAAAACCGGAAGCCGCTGAGACGACAAAGAGAGTTGCCGGTAGTTTCAAGCGAAACCCTAACCTCTCTCTCCGAGATGCCGCAAATAAGCTGGTTGTTTCGTCTACAACCGTGCATCGAGCCAAAAAACGAGCCGGACTATCGACTTACAAGAAGGTAGTGACTCCAAATCGCGATGATAAACAAAATACGACGGCCAAAGCGCGATCCCGGAGGCTGTACACGACGATGCTGACGAAGTTTGACTGCGTGGTAATGGACGACGAAACCTACGTCAAAGCCGACTACAAGGAGTTTTATACGGCAAAAGGAAGGGGAAAGGTAGCAGATATTTTCAAGCACATAAAACTGTCAAAGTTCGCAAAGAAATATCTGGTTTGGCAAGCCATCTGTACCTGTGGCTTGAAAAGGAAGGAGAAAGGTACCTGTGGCTTGAAAAGCAGCATTTTTATAGCTTCCGGGACTGTCAACCAAGCAATTTGCGTGAAAGAGTGTTTGAATAAACGTCTGCTGCCTTTCCTGAAGAAACACGGTTGTTCCGTACTGTTTTGGTCGGATTTGTCATCATGCCATTACGGTAAAAAGGCCATGGAGTGGTACGCCGTCAACAACGTGCAGGTGGTTCCCAAGGACAAGAACCCTCCCAACACGCCAGAGCTCCGCCCAATTGAGAACTACTGGGCTATTGTCAAGCGGAACCTAAAGGAGACCAAAAAACTGCTAAGGACGAGCAGCAGTTCAAGGCAAACTGGCTTTCTGCGGCGAGAAGGTGGCTGTACAAAATCTGATGGCAGATGCCAAGCGTGAGGCCCGGCAATTCGGATTTGGAAAAGCGAAAGCCTAACTGAATATTTTTCCTGAATTTTATACTAATTGAATATTGTTTGGGAGAATTTTTTTAAGCATATAATATTTTTGGGTGCAAAATGCTTCCAAACATAGTATATGTTCACAAAATAACATATTATTTTTTGGAAGACAACATTATTGAATTTGGATGCAAAAATACAAAATGTTTGGAACTTAGACTACCCAAACATATATTGTTTAGACCAATATGCTTTCAAACATATTATATATTGGAAGAGATCAAACATATAAATGTTTGGGCAATACCCAAAAATGTATATGCTTGAAGCAAAATATGTTTGGGAGTATATGTTACAGAAGCGATTTTTTATGAGGGTGTGGTGAAGGGTATACAAATATAAAATCAATAAAAAAAGTTAAAAAATACAAACAAAAATTAAAAAATACTACAAATAAAAAAATTAAATTTCATCTACGCTGCGATTTGAACCTGTGCCGTTTGACTTTTTCACTTCCATGGAAGTTCTTTTGAGATGGCTTGCAATTGACGACAATTTTTCATTTTTGTTGATTTTTAACGGAATACATATATTTATTCATGAATATATGGCGAAAATAGCAAAATAATAACTATGTATAACAAAAAAAATATAAAACTATTTGATAAAAAAAATTGTCGCTGTTGACATTTGATCCAGCGTTCTTTATTTTTTCTTTCATATTAATTTGAAGAACATCTCAGGAAGTAGTTAGAATGTCATGTCGTGGTGTCATATTAGGTTCATATCACAAACATTTGTATACACCCTCATAAAAAATCGCTTCTGTAACATATACTCCCAAACATATTTTGCTTCAAGCATATACATTTTTGGCTATTGCCTAAACATTTATATGTTTGATCTCTTCCAATATATAATATGTTTGAAAGCATATTGGTCTAAACAATATATGTTTGGGTAGTCTAAGTTCCAAACATTTTGTATTTTTGCATCCAAATTCAATAATGTTGTCTTCCAAAAAACAATATGTTATTTTGTGAACATATAATATGTTTGGAAGCATTTTGCACCCAAAAATATTATATGCTTAAAAAAATTCTCCCAAACAATATTGTGCTCAAAATTTTATTTATTTATTTATATATTTACAATCATAATGAATTATGAAAATAAACAGGTAATATAGGTGCTAACAACATAGGTTTTCGACCTGAATGCTCAAAATTTTGTTTCTGCCTAATTGTATATTCCCCCACATCTTTCTCACTTCCACGACATTTTTTAGTTCTTAGCACCTTTTTCTGTAATACAAACATTGTAGAAGAAATTATTCAACATTGTAGAAGAAATTATTCAAATTATTCAATATTTTTTTATTTTAATTTTACCTTTTGCGGGCGGGGATTCGAACAGCGGACCACACAGTTTGTAAGGATCAAAGAAGTAGCTGATCAATTGCCCAAGGAAAAATAAAATGTAAATTTTGTAATAACAAGCAACAACCACCAACTTAATTCAATATCGCTCCCTGTTAAATAGCGCTCCAAGCTACTAAACACATATATGTTTATAGATTATTTCTAAATTAATATATGTTTGCATCCAAGCATATTATATTTACAAAAATTTTATGTCCCAAACATAATATGTTCTAACATATTAACATATATGCCCCAAACATGTTATGCTAGTTTATGAACATTATATGCTTGCACTCAAAAATATTGTGTTTAAAAATTTGTGTTCCAAACATATAATGTTTATAGCCAAACATATGAAAAACAGTCTTTTTCATCCGTGTAGGCGTTTTGATGCATAGTGTTCAATGGCGTTTATGGCTAAAGCGTCGTGTTATGGGGCCAACAGACCCAGGTTCAACCCCCGATGGAAGCGAAGAAGTTTTTAAATTTGTAAAAATTAGTTAATAAGAAAATAAAAAGTGCAAAAAAAATTCTGATAAATATAAAAAGTAAAATTGTTCTTTTACTTTTTTTAAATTTCTTCATTCAAATGAACTTCCAAGGCACAACTTCTAAAGCAATGCAAAATAACCAAAAATGAAGTACTTCCGTCCTATGACAGGCTCATGTAAAATTCATTGGAGATGATTCAAGTTTGCACTACTTCCGGATCACAAATTGGGGATCCAAACTACTTTTTTTGGAAGCTCTTGTTTTACTGGGATGCTTTGAATTAGCCTATAGCCTACTTTCATATGCATGAAGACATTTTATGGATTTTTTGTGAACTACCCCAATTTCTACACTAACAAATACAATGGTCTATTTCCCAGCAACAAACACCACTCATACACTCCCATTGGAGAAATACTTTCAAGGTTAATTTTACTTGTTGTGGATACTCAAAGTTCCGCCTCATTAAAGGTTAAGGTCGGTCTATGAACTCTTAGATCTATCCATTGTAAATAAAACAACAAGGAACTGTGGTGCTTAGTTTGACAAACGCCGAAACTTATATATACTCTACAAATCGATATGAATTCAAAAGCAAGCACCATAGAAATTAAAGATCGAATTGAGAATTTGAACATCGAAAACATTTTGAAGACAAAATATTCGGAGATTGGTTTAAAGGTAACCGAACTTTATACATGAATTTTTGTTTTACATCTCGAAATATATAAATTTCAAATATTGCGGGCTGTAACTTCACTGAAAGAATAATGACACACGAATTTAATGTCGATTTTCGGTTTCAAAAATTATAATCCTAAATTTAATGAAACAAAGTTAAAAAAGTTTTTTAATTAAATTTTATTCTTTTTTATACCCTCCACCAATTTCACTTAGAGAACAAATTTCATCCGGTCCGGTTGAAATTTGGTACGTGATGTTAGTATATGGTCTCTAACAACCACAAAGAAATTTATCCATATCGGTCTATAATTATATATAGCCCCCATATAAACCGATCCCCAGATTTGACCAGAGGAGCCTCTTGGAGTAGTAAATTTCATCCGATATGGTTGAAATTTGGTACGTGGTGTTAGTACATGGTCTCTAACAACCACAAATAAATTTATCCATACGGTCTATAATTATATATAGCCCCCATATAAACCGATCCCCAGATTTGACCACGGGAGTCTCTTGGAATTGTAAATTTCATCCGATCTGGTTGAAATTTGGCACGTAGTCTAAGTATTTAGTCTTTAAAAACGATGCAAATATCCGTCCATATCGGTCCAATTATATATAGCCCGCATATAAACCGATCCCCAGATTTGATCTCCGAAGCCTCTTGGAGGAGCAAAAAACCATGCCAAAATTGGCCCAAATCGGTCTATAGTTATGTATAGCCCCCAGATAAACCTATCCCCAATCGCACAAAAGTTGGTCCACATCGGTTCGTAATTGTATATAGCTCCTTATAAAGCGATCCCCATATTTGAATTCGGCTCTCTAACTACCGCTCAAAACTTCATATCAGTTGGTAATTAGCAGGTTGGCGGTTAAGTCCCCAGTCTGACACATAGATGGCGTCGCTAGTATTAAATTCATATTATTTTTATATGGCACCAACCTTCAAATGATTCGTGTCAAAATTTGACGTCTGTAAGTCAATTAGTTTGTGAGATAGAGCGTCTTTTGTAAAGCAACTTTTGTTATTGTAAAAAAATGAAAAAAAGGAATTTCGTGTTTTGATAAAATACTGTTTTCTGAAGGGCAAAAATACGGTGGAAGCAAAAACTTGGATTTATAATGAGTTTCCGGACTCTGCCCCAGGGAAATCTACAATAATTGATTGGTATGCAAAATTCAAGCGTGGTGAAATGAGCACTGAGGATGGTGAAAGCAGTGGACGCCCGAAAGAGGTGGTTACCGACGAAAACAACAAAAAAATCCACAAAATGATTTTGAATGACCGTAAAATGAAGTTGATCGAGATAGCAGAGGCCTTAAAGATATCAAAGGAACGTGTTGGTCATATCATTCATCAATATTTGGATATGCGGAAGCTCTGTGCAAAATGGGTGCCGCGCGAGCTCACATTTGACCAAAAACAACAACGTGTTGACGATTCTGAGCGGCGTTTGAAGCTGTTAACTCGTAATACACCCGAGTTTTTCCGTCGATTTGTGACAATGAATGAAACATGGCTCCATCACTACACTCCTGAGTCCAATCGACAGTCGGCTGAGTGGACAGCGATCGGTGAACCGACTCCGAAGCGTGGAAAGACTCAAAAGTCCACTGGCAAAGTAATGGTCTCTGTTTTTTGGGATGCGCATGGAATCATTTTTATCGATTACCTTGAGAAGGGGAAAACCATCAACAGTGACTATTATATGGCGTTATTGGAGCGTTTGAAGGTCGAAATCGCGGCAAAACGGCCCCATATGAAGAAGAAAAATGTGTTGTTCCACCAAGACAACGCACCGTGCCACAAGTCATTGAGAAAGATGGCAAAAATTCATGAATTGGTCTTCGAATTGCTTCCCCACCCACCGTATTCTCCAGATCTGGCCCCCAGCGACTTTTTCTTGTTCTCAGACCTCAAAAGGATGCTCGCAGGGAAAAAATTTGGCTGCAATGAAGAGGTGATCGCCGAAACTGAGGCCTATTTTGAGGCAAAACCGAAGGAGTACTACCAAAATGGTATTAAAAAGTTGGAAGGTCGTTATAATCGTTGTATCGCTCTTGAGGGGAACTATGCTGAATAATAAAAACGAATTTTGACAGAAAAATGTGTTTTTCTTTGTTAGACCGGGGCTTATCAGCCAACCTGTTAAATTAACAGAAGTATTACATTTTGGGATTGAAGATAAAAAGGCCTTAAATATAGGATAAGACTTATATGGAGGAAAAAATTCAAAAATCTGTAATAAAAGAACAAAGTTTGCCATACCCATTTTTTCTTTGCGTGTGAAAAGAAACATTCGTGATTTATACACATGCTCTCTCAATAGTCTTAATTATTTGATTGAATAATGTAATTTTCCTTTAAATTTATATTTGTCGAGTTTTGGAAACACTATCAAATTTAACCAAATTTGAGAAGATTCTACTGATTAAGGTGTTTGGCAGATTTGCAAAATTTCCCATTAGCTAGTGCCCAAATACTAAAACATGTGCGGGTAATTGGAGGTACACTCTAAGTCTAAGATTTCGGCAAGAAAATAAAAAAAAATAATTTTAATGTATCTACAAAATCAATTTCCAACGAAATTTTAAACAAACAAAATTGGATATTGTTCTAGATTATCTTTAATAGGAAATAAACTCGAGTTTATAGCACGCATAGGAATTATTATACCTAAGCTTTCTATTTGTTTTTAAAGATATGTTATCATTACATATATGTGTTTAACTTTTTTAAAATTTGGAAAATTAGACATCAAGTTTTCGACCTTTTGGTAATTTGTAAAAGTCGACATTTTCTAAAGTTGGATAATCGTTTTTTTTTTTATTTTTGAGCTGTGGTTTTTCGGATAATTTTACATATTCATAATCACCTTAATGGATTCCATTTTTTCGTTCAAAGTCAATTTGAATCAATTTTCACACATAAAAAAGTAAATTAGTAGAATTTGAAAAAAAAAAATACAAACTGTTGGCTTTTTCATTTTTTTTTTAAAGAAGTCAATTGATTAGTCGAACATTTTTTGTTCGAATTTCGTATCCCTGTCCTCAACATTACGAATCTCCTGAAGAAATCATACGAACCCTGAAGAAATCAATTAATACAATGTTTAAATAGACAGATTTTCCCTCTCTTTTTGGAGCCACCGTGATGCAATGGTTAGCATACACCAGGGCTGTAAAGTCGAGCTAATTTTGCTCGACCCCGACTCCAGCATTTTTCATCAGCCTCGCCTCCGACTCCGGAGCCGTGTGCAAAAGAGTTCTAAATTTCACATTTGACGCCAATTGCATACCGACAATCCTTATTATTTTAGAGGCCTAAAAGAAATTTAGACCAATTGGCTCATATTGTCAACAAATTAAATTATGACAAAAAACTACATAGAGACCCGTCATAATATGAACGGATACCAACAAACTTCACAAAATTTTTAACAAAATAATTCAACTTCAAGAAGTTTAAAAAGTACAATCCTGGTATCTGGCTGTATTGGTATTATATAAAAAAAGGAAAGTCTAAAGTCGGACGGGGACGAAAATATTATACCCTGCACCACTTTGGATATCTACGTTTTCGATGCCATATCAAATCCTTCAAATATGTTGGTATATATAAAGATTTATGTCCCTGCATACATATATTTAAATCTGAATCGATTTAGACAAAATTTTTAGAATTCTACAAAATCTCTAGAGTTAAAAATTAAAGAGGCTAATTAATGCCCTGGAGCGGAGCACAATCACAGTTGCCACCGTTGGTAAAATTTTACCAAAAATGGTGGATTTTTTTAATGTTTGGTAGATTGATAGAATTGTTAATGTTTTGTTAGATTTTGAAAATATACCTCCCCCTCAAAAAAATAGCTTCTGTAACATATAGCCCAAACACATTTTGCTTCAAGCACATTTTCAGGATTGGTCCAAACAAAATATTGTTTGTATTGTTCAAAAATATTATGTTCCACCTTAGGACATACACTGGTAGAAAAACACATTTTGCTTCAAGCATATTTTCAGGATTGGTCCAAACAAAATATTGTTTGTATTGTTCGAACATATTATGTTCCACCTTAGGGCATACACTGGTAGAAAAAAATTTTAATGAAATTTTCTTAGCGTGGATATATTTTTAAAGCGTTAATTGGTTACTTCCATTATTTTACATGCAGCATACTCTCTAGGTCTCTCTTTCTAAACACATATATGTTTATAGGCTATTTCTAAATTAATATATGTTTGCATCTAAGCATATTATATTTACAAACATTTCATGTCCCAAACATAATATGTTGTAACATATTAACATAGATGTCCCAAACATGTTATGCTAGTTTATGAACATTATATGCTTGCACTTACAAATATTGTGTTAAAAAATTAGAGTTCCAAACATAATATGTTCTAACATATTAATATATATGTCCCAAACATGTTATGCTAGTTTATGAACATTATATGCTTGCAGTTACAAATATTGTGTTAAAAAATTAGAGTTCCAAACATATGAAAAACAGTCTTTTTCGTCCGTGTAGAAATAAAATGTGGACAAAATTTTTAGAATTCTATAAAATCTCTAGAGTTAAAAATTAAAGAGGCTAATTAATGCCCTGGGGCGGAGCACAATCACAGTTGCCTCCGTTGGTAGAATTCTACCAAGAATGGTAGATTTTTTACTGTTTGTGGACAAAATTTTCTATAGAAATAAAATGTGGACAAAATTTTCTATAGAATTAAAATTTTGACAAAAATTCTATAGAAATAAAATTTGAAAAAATATATAGAAATACATTTTGACAACATTTTATATAGAAATGAAATTTTAACAAAATTTTCTATGGAAATAAAATTTTGACAAAATTTTCTATAGAAATAACATTGTTACAAAATTTTCTATAGAAATAAAATGTTTACAAAATTTTCTATAGAAATAACATTTTTACAAAATTCTCTATAAAAATGTTGAAAAAAAAATTATTGAAATAAAATTTTGAAAAAAATTTCTATAGAAATAAATTTCGACAACATTTTCTGTAGGAAAAAAATACTCTATAGAAACAAAATTTTAGATTGTTTTTTTTTTATAAAAATAAAATTTTGACTAAATGTTCTATAAAGCCAATATCATTAAAAGTCTACCTTTTGTAGAAGTAGTACACTCAAAAAAAAAAATTTTTTTTTTGATTCAATCACGAAATTAATTGATCCAATTAATTTTTAATTGAAATGTCTTCAATCACAGAAATGATAGTATCAATTAAAAAATTAATAGAAGGTCAATTAAAAAGCTAATTGATCCAATTAACAAATTAATTGATACTATTATTTTTGTGATTGATTTTTGTTTCAATTAAAAAAAATTGTGGAATCAATTAAATTTTTAATTGGATATTTTTAAAACTCAATTAAAATTTTAATTGGAAAAATGTTCGTGAAATTTTTTTGTGTGTAGCTTTCTCTTGTTGGTGCAAATTAAAAATGTTCAAAACTTCGGCACATTTACAATTCAAAGGATATTTATCCACTCACATAAATTGTCGCTATTAAGAGTGTCCAAAAATAATCAATAAACTTCTAAAATAAAGTAATAAAACATTTCATTTGAAGAACTATTTTTTTCATAATATCCACATAAATTTGATCAAACATTGCAAAATTTAAAATTTAAAATTTTCTTAAAATTTTAGTAAAAATATGGGAAATATTTAAATCTAAAGCCATTTTTATGCAATTTCGCAAAAGTGTATTTATGATTAATCGCTTGATATTAATAGAAGGTCAATTAAAAAGCTAATTGATCCAATTAAAAAATTAATTGATACTATTATTTTTGTGATTGATTTTTGTTTCAATTAAAAAAATTTGTTGAATCAATTAAATTTTTAATTGAATATTTTTAAAACTCAATTAAAATTTTAATTGGAAAAATGTTCGTGAAATTTTTTTGTGTGTAGCTTTCTCTTGTTGGTGCAAATTAAAAATGTTTAAAACTTCGGCACATTTACAATTCAAAGGATATTTATCCACTCACATAAATTGTCGCTATTAAGAGTGTCCAAAAATAATCAATAAACTTCTAAAATAAAGTAATAAAACATTTCATTTGAAGAACTAATTTTTTTTTCATAATATCCACATAAATTTGATCAAACATTGCAAAATTTAAAATTTAAAATTTTCTTAAAATTTTAGTAAAAATATGGGAAATATTTAAATCTAAAGCCATTTTTATGCAATTTCGCAAAAGTGTATTTATGATTAATCGGTTGATATATATGTATTAGAAGTATTGAAAAATCAATTGAACTTCTTGTGCAAAATCTTAAGTAAATCAAGGTAAAACTCTGTCTTCTGGGCCCATATAAATAAACATCGAGTGAGAGATATATGGGAGCTATATCTAAATCTGAGCCTATTTCTGAACAATATATTTCTTTGGTACAAAACAGTGATAAAAACATTGAAATTATTAAATTTTCATTAATTCAAGTCACCATCAACAGTATATGCAACTCGGCTTTTTGGGTAATCGCAACAATCTCGTTTGTTGGCAGTGCTGAAAATACCCTCAATTTGCCACTGACACAATAGAATTCGAAACCTTTTCGAATCTGCTGGCTGTTTTTATACCCTAAACCACATAGTGGTTAGGGTATAATAAGTTTGATCTGCCAAAAAATGTACCTACCACACTGTTAGAAAAATACGTTTTTCATATGTTCCGATGTAAACAAAATGTGTTTCGGGCACAATTTTTAAACACAATATATTTAAGTGCAAACATGTAATGTTCCTAAACTAACACTAATGGTTTGGGACACATATGTTAATATGTTAGAATATATTATGTTTGGGGCATGAATGTTTCATAAAAATAATATGTGTGAATGTAAACATATATAAATTTACAAATTTCGAGTAAACATATATATGTTGATATATTATTCAGAGAGCGACAGAAAGAGATAGTGAAAGAAATAGAGATGGAAACCGGGAGGGTTGACGAAAGATATCAATATAACACAGCGAGATAATCAAAAGAGAGCAATTTCTGTGAAACTGCTTGTATGTTGTTTCAGAAAACTGTTTTATAATAAGGCCAAAAATTTGATATCCTTAAGTCTAAATATTATTTAATTTGAATACTCATGTAAAGAGAATAGACATTCGGAAGCGAGCATTAAGTTCGAGTTTTGCTAAAAAAAAAATGAAAAAGTTTATTTTCTTTAAAATGAATTATTAAAGAAAAGTAAAAGGCAAAACAGGGTCATTTTAGAACGATAATGCCAGCTTAATACCTGCCTTAAGGTTAAAAATGAAATTAGGTACAAAACACGATAAGTTTTAAATGCATTTAAAATTGTGTTAAATGCTATTAAAAAACTGTTCACGCCTTACTAAATTTATGTGTATATTATAAAATTATTTATGTATGTTTATACTCGACTCCACGTTCTTCTTTTGTTAGAGTTTTTGAATTCCTTCCAAAATTTCAAGCTTATATACCAAAAACAGTTTTTTGTTACCAAATTGTTATTTTTGCAATAAAAAAATAATATTTTATCCAAAAACTAAGTCCATTTCGTTTATATCAAGCACTGTTCTTTTCTGACTGTAAATCTTTAATAATACACATTTCGAAGTTTCATTGTAAAAATTTAATTTAATAATATAAAAATATAAATACAAAAATTAAAAAAAAAATTGGTGTTCGGTCGGAGTAGGGATTGAACCCAGAACCCTTTGCATGCAAGGCGGACATGCTAACCACTGCTCCACATGGTCAACAAATATATGTTTCTGTTGAATAATGTTTTGTTTGCATCGGCTCGTGGGCGCTGCAAACTATGCTATATAAATGTAACTTATAACGATAATTGTCTATTGGTAACTATAACAGCTACGTAGCCCAGTGGTAGTGTGTTGGCTTACAAATTGCATGGTTCCCGGTTCGATTCTCAGTCCAGGCGAAAGGTTAAATTTAAAAAATTATAAAATTGAATAATTTCTTCAACATTATTTGTATTACAGAAAAAGGTGCCAAGAACTAAAAAATTTCGTGGACGTGAAAATTATGTGAAGGAATGAGCACAATCTTCTTTGGGGAAAATTCTTCCAAGCATATAATATTTTTGGGCTCAAAATGCTTCTAAACATATAATATGTTCTCATAAAACGAACATATTAATGTTTCGGCAGTATCCAATAATATATGTGCTTCCTGCAAAATATGTTTGGAACATATGTTAGAGAAGCGATTTTTTCTGAGCGTGCAGAAATATTGATTTTAGACCCCATAAAATATATACCGATCGACTCAAAATCACCTCCTGAGTCGATCTAGATGAAATTTGGGAGTTTTTTGGGCACAAGGACGAACGCTATTAAATTTGGAAGAAATCTGATCAAATTTACATATAGCTCCCATATATATGTATCGATCGATTTCGACAATTGGGGTTACGTTGCGCTTTTTTACAAACTGATCGTCACCAAATTTGGCAAAAAACAATCTTTTTTCATCACCCTTCAAGTCTGCAAAATTTCATCCAAATCGGTTCAGATTTAGATATAGCTTTCATATATATGTATCGCCCGATTTTCCCAAATTTGGCCACAAAACCCTTATTTATGAACCGATCTTACTCAAAGTTGGCTAAATGTAATCTTCTATAACACTAACTATATGTGCAAGAAATCATGGAAATCGGTTCAGTTTTAGCTATAGCTCCCATATATATGTACCGCCCGATTTTTCTAAATTTGGCTATGAAACCCTTAATTATCAACCGATAGTACTCAAAGTTGGCCAAATGTAATCTTCTATAGAACTAACTATATATGCAAAATTTCATCGAAATCGGTTCAGATTGTGATATAGCTCCCATATATGTATATGTATTTCCCAAATTTGGCCATAGAACCCTTATTTATTAACCGATCTTACTCAAAGATGGCTAGATCCAGTCCTCTATAGTACTTACGGAATGTGTAAAAATTCATCGAAATCGGTTCAGATGTAGATATAGCTCCCATATATGTATTGCCCGATTTTGAAAAATTTGCCCCTAATGACCTTATGTTTGACCATAGAGGCCTCATTTCTTAACTGATCTTACTCAAATTTTGCACAAGGTAACCTTTTGTGGTATTAATCAAACCCGCAAAATATTATGCAAATTGGTTCAGATTTCAATATAGCTTCCATATATATGCATCGCTCGATTTTTGCCAAATTTGGCCATAATACTATTATTTATTAACCATTGTTACTCAAATTTCAAATTTTGATGTACTAGCCGATCGTATATATACATACTTGTAGCTCTTCCATAAGAATATTGCTCGATTTTTACAAATTTGTATTTATTACCAACACTAATTGACCGATTTTCTCTTTTTTAATAATGGGCTCAATATTAGTGGCATACTAACTCCGTAGGTGCAATATCAACTACAGCCAGTTTTGCTAGAAGTAGGGGAAATTCCCTATATGTAGGTTTTTTCTAATATTTAGCGTCTTGTAGGACGTAGGATCACAATGTAGGCACATTTTCACTCAACACAATTTGTAATAATTTTTCCATTTTGGTGGCTCTAGAGCAGGAAATTAGAAGCCGGCAAGGCTTGATCTTTAACAATGTGTGTAACAACAGTTACCACTCGTGCCAAAAAAAAATCTAACAAAATTTGAAGATTTCCACAAATTACCATAAATCTACCAAATAAATATTTCTATAAAACTTTTTCTCAAAACTTTATTCCTGTAGAAAATTTTGTTAGCATTTTATTTCTATAGAAAATTTTATCAAAATTGTATTTCAATAGAAATTTTTTTCAAAATATTATTTCTATAAAAAATTTTCTCAAAATTTTATTTATATGGAATTTTTTCTCAAAATTTTATTTCTATAGAACTTATTATAAACATTTTATTTCTATAGAAAAATTTCTTAAAAAAAATTGTTTATAGAAACTTTTTCCAAAATTTTATTTCTATAGAGATTTAACAAAAAAATACTATTTTTGGTAGAATTCTACCAACTGTGGCAACCGTGGTGGTAATACAAATTTATTTTCTAGGTTATATACGTTGCATTTTCATGTTTTAAGATAATAAATTACTTAGAACCATTTTTGTTTTGTAAAATTTTTTTAAATTTAACGAAAAATATTGTAGGGAAAATTGTTTGGGAATGTATGGGAAAATAGGGAACTTTTTTATCCTTGTAGGGTAAACCGAACATTTTCCCTGGCAATACTGATTATGAGCTATAGTCAGATTGAGACAAATCACCCATAAACATGTACCCTTTAATTTTCTTAAATATGCAACTGCGGTTTATCTCCCAGACCTATATCAATGTTACCCCACCGTGGTGCAATGGTTAGCATGCCCGCCTTGCATACACAAGGTCGTGGGTTCGATTCCTGCTTCGACCGAACACCAAAAAGTTTTTCAGCGGTGGATTATCCCACCTCAGTAATGCTGGTGACATTTCTGAGGATTTCAAAGCTTCTCTAAGTGGTTTCACTGCAATGTGGAACGCCGTTCGGACTCGGCTATAAAAGGAGGTCCCTTGTCATTGAGCTTAACATTGAATCGGGCAGCACTCAGTGATAAGAGAGAAGTTCACCAATGTGGTATCACAATGGACTGAATAGTCTAAGTGAGCCTGATACATCGGGCTGCCACCTAACCTAACCTAACCTACCCCACAAATGCTTATGATTACTAATTCAGTAAGGTGGTTTAGGATATGATATAGTCGGCCCCGCCCGACTTTCTACTTTACTTATTTGTTTTTTTTTTTACAAAGGACCTATCAAAAGTCTGGCAAAATGCAAAAATGTGCGCCTATTTTACAAGAAAAGAAAACGCCACAAGTGAGCCTGAAGTAATGGGGAGGCCTATACCTAATCTAGGTTAGGTTAGGTGGCAGCCCGATGTACCAGGCTCACTTAGACTATTCAGTGCGGCCCGATTCCATGTTAAGCTCAATGACAAGGGACCTCCTTTTTATAGCCGAGTCCGAACGGCGTTCCACATTCCAGTGAAACCACTTAGAGAAGCTTTGAAACCCTCAGAAATGTCACCAGCATTACTGAGGTGGGATAATCCACCGCTGAAAAACTTTTTGGTGTTCGGTCGAAGCAGGAATCGAACCCACGACCTTGTGTATGCAAGGCGGGCATGCTAACCATTGCACCACGGTGGCTCCTAACCTAACATACCCTCAATGTTTAGCAGGTCGACTTTAAATTATTCAGCTATACCTAGGCTGTCCATTACATCTCTTTTAAAGAGAACATGTTCTCTTTTTGTGTTCGTATCTTTTTGTTCACTCTCTTTTTTTTCGGTGCCGTATTTTTATGTCCAACAGTGCTCTTTATGTACTCTATTAAAAAAAAACTCCTAGATTGATGGAATTTTATTTATTTAGTAGGAATTCGCCACAATTGTTCGCCACAAATTGTTTACTGGGTTAAGTCTGTTGACAAATTAAAGGCCGAAACACAATTGCGACGTTTCGACGTACTGCGTAAAAATTAGAAATAGATGTAATTGAACGTACGACGTAAATACGCCAATACGTTATCGTCGTCAATTGTGGGCGAGATCATAGGAACATATTTGTTTTATTTTTGACAGCGTATTTTTGAATTTATTCTGTTTATTTTTTAAGAAAATATGATTCTTTTTGTTTTTTATTGTTTTATCATATATTTATTTCGTTGTTTCTATCATTAGAAACTATTATTATTTTAATTTTAACATCAATAAAATTATTAATTATTTAATAAAAAAAAATTTTATTGTAAACTCTTTTTTAGTTAAAATGTTCTCTTTTTTAAAGCGAAAGTTCTCTTTTTAAAATTATCCATATGGAAACCCTAGCTATAACAGTTAAGATCTAAACCAAATCTCTATTTCACTTCTTTCGGTTTGACCCTGAGCCTTTTATTTACAGAGTCCATAGCACATATGCACTAATACTTCATCTGGGTAAACCTAAAGCCTGTTTCAAGTCTTCTGCCATATTTATTAGCTTCATTTAAATCGCACATTGCCAATAGGCCACAGAACAGAAAACATAGTTTGTATAGAGATTAGCAATGACTTCAATTGTTCGACATTCAACCTTGAGTGCTTTATCAAATCAAATTTCATTGAACATAAATCTGCAACCAATTAAATCTTTGAATATGTATGCTTTTAAATGATAAACAATACAAATGTTATTTTAGACCCATGATAATACAATATTTCGGATATAATAACAAAAAATTTGGTATTGTGAATATAATGTTCTTGTAAATCGGACAAAAAACGAGAATTCTATAAAATCTATTTAAAAAAATATATCATCAGAGATTGAGATTGTCAACTCGATCTAGCCAAAGCCAACAAAAACCAACCACAATATCGCTATCCAAACTTGATATATACCACGTGTGAGCCCTTAAATATCATATCTTTTAGACAGATATGAAGTCATTGGCAGCTGTATGTATGGGAAAAGAAAACAATAGTGCAAGTACGGTAATATATCTATGTTAAAATACTATTTTACACACATAGAAACGTATTTTAATCTCATTTCTTTTTTTAAAGACTAGAAAACGCAACAAAAACACCATTTCCTCCCAAACGAAATTTTAGACCACAGGACATTTGCCAGAAAAGAACGTTTGCAAAACGTTTACCGTTTTTCTTTTGTTAGAGTTATTTGAATTTCTTTGAAAATTTTAAATTTTTATCACCAAAAAAATCGATTGTTACAATATTTTTATTTTTTCAATAAAAATTATTTTTGGACCAAAAACACAGTCCATTTCGTTTATATCAAGCATTATTCTTTTCTGGCTTTAAATCTTTAATAGGACACATCTTACAGTTTCATTGTAAAAATTTAATATATTAGTATGTAATGTTGAACATCTTTTCGGAATCTTCCGAACATATCTGGAATATATGTAAAAATAAAACTTTTTGGTGTTCGGTCGAAGCAGGGATCGACCCTTGGTATGCAAGGCGAACGTACTAACTATTGCTCCACGGTACTCACCCAATGTAACAGTTTGGCTGATAAGTCCCCGGTCTGACACGTAGATGGCGTCGCTAGTATTAAATGCATATTATTTTTATATAGTACCAACCTCCAAATGATTCGTGTCAAAATTTGACGTCTGTAAGTCAATTAGTTTGTGAGATAGAGCGTCTTTTGTGAAGCAACTTTTGTTATTGTGAAAAAAATGGAAAAAAGGAATTTCGTGTTTTGATAAAATACTGTTTTCTGAAGGGAAAAAATACGGCGGAAGCAAAAACTTGACTTGATAATGAGTTTCCGGACTCTGCCCCAGGGAAATCAACAATAATAGATTGGTATGCAAAATTCAAGCGTGGTGAAATGAGCACGGTGGACGGTGAACGCAGTGGACGCCCGAAAGAGGTGGTTACCGACGAAAACATCAAAAAAATCCACAAAATGATTTTGAATGACCGTAAAATGAAGTTGATCGAGATAGCAGAGGCCTTAAAGATATCAAAGGAACGTGTTGGTCATATCATTCATCAATATTTGGATATGCGGAAGCTCTGTGCAAAATGGGTGCCGTGCGAGCTAACATTTGACCAAAAACAACAACGTGTTGATGATTTTGAGCGGTGTTTGCAGCTGTTAACTCGTACTACATCCGAGTTTTTCCGTCGATATGTGACAATGGATGAAACATGGCTCCATCACTACACTCCTGAGTCCAATCGACAGTAGGCTGAGTGGACAGCGACCGGTGAACCGTCTCCGAAGCGTGGAAAGACTCAAAAGTCCACTGGCAAAGTAATGGCCTCTGTTTTTTGGGATGCGCATGGATTCATTTTTATCGATTATCTTGAGAAGGGAAAAACCATCAACAGTGACTATTATATGGCGTTATTAGAGCGTTTGAAGGTCGAAATCGCGGCAAAACGGCCCCATATGAAAAAGAAAAAAGTTTTGTTCCACCAAGACAACGCACCGTGCCACAAGTCATTGAGAACGATGGCAAAAATTCATGAATTGGGCTTCGAATTGCTTCCTCACCCACCGTATTCTCCAGATCTGGCCCCCAGCGACTTTTTCTTGTTCTCAGACCTCAAAAGAATGCTCGCAGGGAAAATATTTTGTGGCAAAACCGAAGGAGTACTACCAATATGGTATCAAAAAATTGGAAGGTCGTTGTATCGCTCTTGAAGGGAACTATGTTGCATAATAAAAACGAATTTTGACAAAAAAAAATGTGTTTTTCTTTGTTAGACCGGGGACTAATCAGCCAACCTGTTATGTTTCTGTTAAATAAAGTTTATTTAATCGGCTCGGCCCTGAAGGATCGTGCCAGTGGATAGTGCGTTGGTTTACAAAATGCATGGTTCGCGGTTAGATTCTCCATCCAGGCGAAAGGTAAAATTAAAAAATTTATAAAATCGAATAATTTCTTCTACATTGTTTGTATTATAGAAAAAGGTGCTAAGAACTAAGGAACCTCGTGAAAGTGAGACAGATGGGAAAATGCAATTAGTCAGAACAGATTGTTTTATACCCTTCATTATTTTAACTTTGTCATTCGTTTGTAACACATCGAAATATTGCTCTAAGACCCCATAAAGTATATATTCTGGGTCGTGGTGAAATTTTGAGTCGATCTAAGCATGTCCGTCCGCCCGTCCTCTGTCTGTTGAAATCACGCCACCGTGGTGCAATGGTCAGCATGCCCGCCTTACATACACAAGGTCGTGGGTTCGATTCCTGCTACGACCGAACACCAAAAAGTTTTTCAGCAGTGGATTATCCCACCTCAGTAATGCTGGTGACATTTCTGAGGGTTTGTAAGCTTCTCAAAGTGGTTTCACTGCAATGTGGAACGCCGTTCGGACTCGGCTATAAAAAGGAGGTCCCTTATCATTGAGCTTAACATGGAATCGGGCAGCACTCAGTGATAAGAGATAAGTTCACCACTGTGGTATCACAATGGACTGAATAGTCTAAGTGAGCCTGATACATCGGGCTGCCACATAACCTAACCTAGGTCGGATGGTATTGCAAATGGGCCATATCGGACCACTTTTACGTATAGCCCCCATATAAACCGACGCTCAGATTTGGCTTGCGGAGCCTCTTGGAGGAGTAAAATTCATCCGATCCGGTTGCAATTTGGTACATGGTGTTAGTATAACAACCGTGCAAAAATTGGTCCATATCGGTCCATAATTATACATAGCCCCCATATAAACCGGTCTCCAGATTTGGCTTGCGGAGCATCTAAGAGAAGCAAATTTCATCCGATCCGGCTGAAATTTGGTACATGGTGTTGGTATATGGTCTCTAACAATTTCGCAAAAATTGGTCCAAATCGGCCCATAATTATATATATCCCCCCATATAAACCGATCCCCTGATTTGACCTCCGGAGCCCCTTGGAAGAGCAAAACTCATCCGATCCGGTTGAAATTTGGTACGTGGTGTTAGTATATGGTCTCTAACAACCATGCAAAAATTGGTCCATACCGGTCTTAATTATATAACCCCCATTTAAACCGATACCAAATTTGACCTCCGGAGCTCTTGGAAGAGCAAAATTCATCCGATCCAGTTGAAATTTGGTACGTGGTGAAATTTGGTACATTGCGTTAGTATATGGCTGCTAACAACCAGGCCAAAATGGGTACATATCGGTATATGGTTATATATAGGCGATCCACAAAAACAATGTACCAAAATTTTATTTCTATAGAAAATTTAGTCAAAATTTTATTACTATACAAAATGTTGTCAAGATTTTATGTCTATTGAAAATTTTGTCAAAATTTTATTTCTATAGAAAATTTTGTCTAAATTTTATTTCTATAGAAAATTTTGTCAAATTTTTATTACTATAGAAAATTTTGTCCAAATTTTATTACTATACAAAATGTTGTCAAGATTTTATTTCTATTGAAAATTTTGTCAAGATTTTATTTCTATAGAAAATTTTGTCAAAATTTTATTTCTATAGAAATGGCAAGGTTAAGAAGTTTTAAGATACCTTGCCATCGGCAAGTGTTACCGCAACCCAAGGAATTCGATTGTAGATGACAGCCTTTAGTACAATTTTCTATGCAATCCATGCACTGAAAAAACAGTGAACCCACCAGGAAGAAAACTTTCGGTTAATTGTAGAAAATTTTGAATATTTGTAGAAAATTTTAACTAAATAGTATTACAAACGTTGGCATCACGCATTCAAGAAAATTTATTAGACATAACTAAATTTTTTCACTTGTTAAAGAAAATTTTGTAGTTTGAAGGAAAAACTTGGAGTTCAAAATTGCAAGAATGTCTTTAGCGACATACGAAGTTCATGATGGACGCAGTTTTGGTAAAATTTACAAATTTAAAGAAATTCTGAACTATTTTGTGGAAGACACGAATTTAGTTAATCTTTATGCTTCATTTAGTTAATCTTTATGCTTCATATTTTTTTCCTCGGTTTTAGATAATTTAACTAACGTACACAAAAAATTATTAGAGTAAAGGAAACTTTCTCCAAACATAATAATTCCATGAACTAAAATAAAGTTAAATTGGCTTTAGTGAAATAGAGAGTTCACTTTTTTTTGAGTGTGGTGGAGGGTACATAAGATTCGGCCTGGCCGAACTTATGGCCGTATATACTTGTTTTTTTTTTTTTTTGAGTTAGTCTTTATGAAACTGTTTTTTTACATACTGGAGAAGAATAAACATTTATCACAATAATTATATACTTTTCTTCCCAATAAACTTCCTTTCAGCGAAAAGCAAATGAGAAAGATCTTTGTTTGTCTACAATTTCGTTTGGGAGGAAAGAATTATTTTTTTTTTGTGTACATTGTGATTATCAAAAATGAGTATTTTCAAATGTTTGGCCTGAGAATTCATTCAAATGTTAGCACGACAACAAAATATGCCTTTCGACATAGAGGAACCAAAATCAATTTTTTTCTTGCATTGTTGTCGTGAGGCCATAGATTTCATGACCTTAAAATACGAGCGTTTTTTTTTTTCTTCTTAGCTAGAAGTCGCAATTCTCTGATATAAACTTTTTATCCTTGTCCAAAAGTCCCCTAAAAATGGATATCTTTACATGAATGACATTTTTCTTTGACTAAGGTCAACTTGGCTTTGGTAATTCTTGAAAATTCTTCAAAATTAATGAAAATGTCTTCATTTTAAAGACGATATTTACTTGAAGCATAGCATAATTTCAACTTGAAGCCGAGTCTGAACTTGGAAATTTAATTGACTTTGATAGCACATGAATAAAAAAACAGAAAAAAACGAATAGATTCTAATTTTTTCCTAGTATCAAGTACGATAAATCCAAATTTAAAAGAGAATTGTTTCTTAAAAGTATCCCTACTTGGATTCTCCGCTCCTTTCGCTAGGAATCAATACCAAAATCATTAGTGTAAAGACAAAATCTTTGGAGCCGGACCTGCTTTTTCCAGCACAAGGATTTATATCCTTTTATCCACAATTTTAAGCTCACATCTCACAAACTAAGGAAACCAGCAAAGTGAGCATCGCCAAAAAAGTAGTGAAAATGTTCTGTTTGAATCAGGAAGTGGTACCAAATTGACGCATAAACGATGTACTTAACACGGATTTGTGATAGGACGGATGCCCACCATTTCACCAGCTGTTGCACTGAATTTCCATCAGTTTTTAAGGTGTGAACCAAATTCAATGTTTTTAATGTGAATTGCCAAATTCTATGATATTTTACCAAATACAAAATTTCTATAAGTTTTTAGGATTTTTGGTACATTCTAACCATAGTTAGAATATTTCACTTCAAATACTTAAAAAAAATCGCAATTTTGCTAGAATGGATCTTACATTCATTTAGAAAAAAAAATTAAATATTAATTTAAAACATTTTCCTAATTTTTACTTCTTTAACTCATTGAAAAAAAATTAAAATTATTACTTAAAAATATTAAAAATAAATTAATTATAAAAAAGTCCTTTTGAAGTTGTGCCTTTAGAAAAACTTCAATTTTTTTTGCTGGGATGTTATTTACTAAGGTTTTTTTTTTCGTTAAAAACTAAATTTTAAAATTGCCGGATAGTCAAGAGTTTCAATAAACTTTGTGAAGTCGACAAATACCAAATCAATAAGGTCCTTAATGCACCAAGGATTTATATGTTTTTAAGTAAACAGCTCAGCATATGCTTAAAATTATAATGATGAGATCTCTTGCTGTTCGAAAATTCCATACTTATGAATAGATCTGTTTTATTTTCGTTTTTATTTTTTGTTTTTATTTTAAAGTACTACGATTTAGTGTAACAACTTCATCAAAAGGATGTGTTGTTATAAATTTCTTTATTTTTTATATTTAAGATTCTATAATTTATATAACAAATTTGCACTAACCGCAAAAAAATCACGAACGAATCCTTTTAATATACCATCAGCCATAGTGTCATAAAATTACAATAAATTCAACTTAGTTAACTTTTTCTGACAATCGTTTAAAGTATTCCGTTTTTAAGCAAACTTCGGGCTATTCACATGGATATTTGTAAGCCGTTCTCTTAAAATCGTTACTGTTTTACGCTTGAAATCCGTACAACAACTGAAATACAATATCTCACCTACAAAGTTAAGTCTGAGATATTAGAATGAGTGACGACCACTCGTCACATTCACTGCTGGATTTTCACAGTGGGAGGTCTTTCCCGCTTATCAATGACTGCTGCCCAATTCTAACATATGGTTCATTCAGGCAAATGAAAGCAAGTAAAAATGCCGAATCTGAAATACCCACTCTTTGTCGGGCTACTTGAAAATATATATGGGAGAATTTCAGGTGGATTTGATGAAAGTCGGGATACTTAGCGCATGGGGCCTATACCAAAACATGGACGGATGCGCACCATATTCGCTACACCTATTAATGGACCTAAAATACCTCTAAATTTTGAATTTTGAATCAATACACATCATATTCGGCTTACTTATGTGTGTGGACCCCAAATTCCTCTAGATTTTGAATTTCAGGCAAATTAGATAAAAACTAGGACATCTAAACGCTCAAGAGGTCAAATCGTGAGATCGATCTATATGAGGGAAATACCAAAACATGGATCGATGCAGAGATTTCCAGATTTCCAATTTCAGGCAAATCGGATAAAAATTACCATTTCTATGTGCCCAAGAAGTCAATGGTCTATAAGGGGGCTATACCGAAACATGGACCGATACACACCAACTTCCGCACACCTGTTTATGAACCCAAAATAACTCTAGATTTTGGGATTAAAATTCGGATAGCTAGACGCTCAAGAAAACAAATCAGAAGAATGGACTATATGGGGGCTATACCAAAACAATGGACCGATACACATGGACCTATTCAGCACACTCACTCAAGGACCGATACACACCAACTTCGCACACTTGTTTATGAACCCAAAATAACTCTAGATTTTGGGATTAAAATTCGGATAGCTAGACGCTCAAGAAAACAAATCAGGAGAATGAACTATATGGGGGCTATACCAAACCATGGACCGATTCAGCACACTCATTTATGGACCCATATTATACATATATAGATTTTGAAATTCAGGCAAATCGGATACAAATTCCGATATCTAGACTCTATCGGACTATATGGGGGCTATACCAAACCCTGGAACGATGCACACCATATTCAGCACACTAATTTATGGACCCAAAATACTTCCAGATTTTGAATTTCAGGCAAATCGGATACAAAATGCGGTGTCTAGAAGCCCGAGAAGTCCTATCAGGAGATCGGGCTATATCAACATGTGGACAAAGTCACATCATATTCGGCACCCATATTTATGGACCCAAAATACCTCTAGATTTTGAATTTCCGGCAAATGGGATAAAAATTGGTATGTCTACACGCTCAAGACCCCATATCGGGGAGTCGGTTAGTATGGGGGCTATAACCAAATCTGGACCGATAGAGCCTATCTTCAAACTTGAGCTGTCTGAGTTTATGCAAAATTTCAGAACATTACCTTTATTATTGAAGACAGTAGCGTGATTACAACAGACAGACGGACATGTTTATATAGTCTTAGAATTTCTACGTGATCAAGTATATACAGTCGAAGCTCGGTTTAACGAACGATATATTGTCAGGCCCTTTCGTTATTTAGAAACATTCGTTAAATCGAACAGGAATATAAAATGTAAACTTTTATTGAAAATCGTAGTTTTTATACCAGAGGCACTTACACAAAAGTTACTTAAATAATCCTTAAAAACTGATGAACTTTATATATGTAGGTTATAACCTATATATATATATATATATATATATATATATATATATATATATATATATATATATATATATATATATATATATATATATATATATATATATATATATATATATATATATATATATATATATATATATATATATATATATATATATATATATATATATATATATATATATATATATATATATATATATATATATATATATATATATATATATATATATATATATATATATATATATATATATATATATATATATATATATATATATATATATATATATATATATATATATATATATATATATATATATATATATATATATATATATATATATATATATATATATATATATATATAGGGCTTACATACAACCACGTCAATATTTGTGTGCTCCAACTTCTTAGACGAATTGCCTAATTTGTTTCCGGTCTCAAGATGGACCATGCATAGATAGTGTTCATAGTAACATCTTCCTAAAACTTCTTACACACACCATTACTCTGCTACTCCTGTCGGCATAAATTTACTCTCAACGGTAGATTACCGTTTCGACCGAGCACCAAAAAAGTTTTTCAGCGGTTTTTCACTAATGATATTGACATTCCTGTGTATTTCATAGTTTATCTTCAGATATAAGAAGGAGGATCCATATCATTGAGCTAAATATAGAATCGGGTAGCACTCATTAATAAGAGAAAAATTCGTCACCTGTACAACTGGCGATCCTACGAAAATTTGGTGCATATTGCCACTAAAGGACCTATCACAGGACTAGTACCAGTGCTCCAGTTTTCGTTTTCATACAATTTATTGGTTTCTATACTCTCTTGATTTAAAAATTTTATTGGATGTAGACATTTACGTATGGGCCAACATATTCCAAAAGCTTTTCTTTCTGGTGCAATTGGGATGATTAAAATAATACCGGTTCCTAAGTGTTTGTCCCAGACTGGTTCATGTCTAGTCTAGTCCTACTACTGTCTAGTCCTACTAAGTTCTACCAGGTCATGTACTCTGGAATGAGTACAAGCCGTGTCCTGCAGTCTAAATTTACCCCGGTCAATGACAAAGCCGTGTTAAAGTGATGGGTCCTTTCCACACGTTTCGACCAGGAGTTTCCAAACTTTTGATGAAATCTAAATATTTTGGAAATGCCGTACTTTGTGGACATTTTCTAAGGACTTAAGATATTCTCACAATCGTCAATAGAGTTTTTGTTGCTTATTTACTTAAGATTAAATGCATTTTCGTTAAATCGAACGTAAATTTCGGTCAACCGTTCGTTATTTAGCATACTCAATGGTAAGAATTTGGACGTTCGTTAAATTGGATTTTCGCTAAATGGGATATTCGTTAAACAGAGCTTCGACTGTATATATATATTCCATGTAGTCGGAAATTTATATTTCGATGTGTTACAAACGGAATGAAATCGAATTTTTTTCGATCCAGTTGAAATTTGGTATGTAATGTTAGTATACACCCTCCTACAAAATTAGTTCTTATCGATCCATAAATATATGTATCCTTCATTTAAACCGATCCCTAGATTTGACTTCCGGAGCCTTTTGAAAGAGAAAATTTCATTCAATTGAATTGAAATTCCATATTAGATGGTAGCATGTACCATCTTACTGACATGTAAAAATTGATATATATCGGTCCATAATAATATACAGCCCCCATATAAACCGATTCCAAGATTTGACCACAAAAACTTCTTGGAGCAGCAAATTTCATCTGATCCGGTTGAAATTTTACCCAACCAAGAGCCAAAGAGGCTAATATCTGCCATTTTTATCTAACATGGACTCAATTATAAGAAACGAAAATATACTTTGACATCGGCAATTGTTACCACAACCCAAGGAATTCGATTGTGATTGAGAGTCTCTAGTAGAGCTTTGTACGAAATCCATGGTTAAGGGTATTTATTAGTAAGATTTTTTGAGATTTAACAAAAAAACACTAAATTTACATTACGAATTTTTTAAAAATTTCAAAAATTATTACTCTTGTAAACTATTTTTTTATTGTTCGCCCATTGTGCAACGTTGCCATCACTACATAGATTTTGTCGAAGCGTCCATCGTCTTTAGTGTCGTTGCGGTGTCGTCGTATATCCATCAGTTGTTATTTTGTTTTTCATAAAAACTCACCAAAGCAAAATTATAAACTCAAGAACTAAATATGAGGGAGACAAACCTAAATGCAGGGCATATCGGCACATCATAGAAACCTACTCATCGGCCAACTAACCAAATGCGACTTACAATGGCAAATACACTCAAAATTATATGTTTAGATTCACAGAATATATTTAGTGCTAAAATTCAAACAACTGTGGCAATCGTGGTTCCAATACTTAACCGTAGGAAGTTTTTCCAAAATGGGTAGATATTTCCTCTCTGATAATTTTGTTAAAATTTTATTTCTATAGAAAATTTTGTCAAAATTTTATTTCTATAAAAATTTTGTCAAAATTTTATTTCTATAAAAATTTTGTCAAAATTGTATTTCTATAGAAAATATTGTCAAAATTGTATTTCTATAGAAAATTGGTGAGGTACCTCTTAGTTGGAGAGGAAAATTTTGCAAAATCTACCAAAGCATCAAAATTTCTACCAATCTACCAAACAGAAACATCCATCATATTAAGTGGGGCGGTAATGGATATGCCTTCCGACACGATATGTTACCAATTTAAAGGACCTTATGTTGTTTTATACCCTCCACCATAGGATGTGGGGTATATTAACTTTGTCATTCCGTTTGTAACACATCGAAATATTGCTCTAAGACCCCATAAAGTATATATATATTCTGGGTCATGGTGAAATTCTGAGCCGATCTAGTCACATCCGTCCGTCACACTAACTTCCGAACGAAACAAACTATCGACTTGAAACTTGGCATAAGTAGTTGTTATGGATGTAGGTCGGATGGTATTGCAAATGGGCGATATCAGACCACTTTTACGTATAGCCCCCAAATAAGCCGACCCTCAGATTTGGCTTGCGAGGCCTCTTGGAGGAGCAAAATTCATCCAATCGGTTGAAATTTGGTACGGGGTGTGAATATATGGTATCTAACAACCATGCAAAAATTGGTCCATATTGGTTAATAATATAAATATAGCCCCTATATATAAATTCTTGCTCTCTAATTACCGCGCAAAAGTTCATATCGGTTCGTAGTTATTTGTAGACTTCCCTATATATACCGGTCAAGAGCTCAATTATATAATTATTTAATCTACCTTTTTTGTCTAATATATACCACGTATAGACTAACTTATAATTTAGAAGACGATGTTAAGAAATTTTAAGATACCTTGCCATCGGTATTACCACAACCCAAGTAATTCGATTGACGGCCATTTTCATGTATCTCAGTTAGACTTTAACTCCCAGTTAACAGAAAGTACACGCACAGAAAAAACATATTTGGACATGGTTGCCGCATCCATTTAATGCTTATTTAGAGTATGTAATTGTCCCGAAAACCATGTATTTTGTCTTTGTAAAAATAATTTTCGAGCGGAGAAAAATATATGTTGGCAATAAGCTTTTAAATGGTTCTCAAATGCCGCAAACATGTTCTATTATTTAAATGATAGAATTTGAGACCATTATATGGTCAGGAAAATCATGTACCTGACCATTCAATTTTTTTTACTTTTTTGCAGAGAAAAAGTATTTTTATAGTTTACGTATAGACATGTCTACAACCATTACATGGCCATAAAGACCATGTACATTGTTTTCGTGACCATTTAATTTTTTAATTTTTTTGCAGCGACAATAATTTTATAAAAACATTGAGCAGGTACACACGATTTTCATTTTGCGCGTCAGTCGTGTGTTGATTGTTTCTTGGAATGGACGGAGAATACGGAATTATTGTGTTTTGTGTTAATTTATTTATTCAGAAATGGCACGTGGTTTTATGTGAATACAAAAAAGGAAAGTGTAATTGAAAAAAATGTACCAGGTTTTTGTTCTGCATTTTGATATATGGTATAATTTATTTTTATTTGCAGTTACATGATGTCTGCGTTTGTACATTTGATGGGCACGAAGTAAATATGGAATGATTACTTATTGTTGAAATTGAACCAAACTAGAGTGTCTAAAAATATGTGATGTTTGTGTGCAAATAAACAATGAATTAGTTTATAAATATATAAAAACAAATAAATAAAGTTGATTTTGTGTTTTCTTTTCTCAAGTGGCGTCCTTTTTTCGACGACGAAAAAAGTTTTTTCATAAAAATCAAAACATTTTAGGTTGTGACCATGTTCTTTTAACTAGAAGAAAAACATTTTTGACGAATAACATAACATTTTAGATCGTGACCATTGTCTTTTAATGGAAACAAAATTCTTTTTATCAATATAATAGCATTTTAGATGAGAGTATTTTTCTTAGAACCATGTTCACTGAGCCAAAATGGTTGCAGGTTAAAATGTTACATGGTCGCCGCAAAAATAGCTGCTATCATATTATTTTGCTCTTCGAATATGATTGTGACAATCATGTTTCTTCTCTGCGTGTAAAATCGAAATATCTTCTCTCCGGTTAACTTTAACAGAAAAATTTTTAGCAGTTAAGTTCCTAACTGGCGTATGGAATATATAGGCAAGATGACAAGCATGTCCATAGTACGGTTTAAAAGTTCGTTAGCTAACGTAGCACTAACGGAGCTTCCAGAAAATGGGGGTGAGAATGACAATCTTTAGTAGAAGTTACTACGCAATCCATGGAGGAGGGTCCAGATTCGGCCTGGCCGAACATACGGTTTTTTTTAATATGTAAATAAAAGTAAATTTTAGTTTGCATTTATTTGTTGTGCCCGAAGACCACCTTTTGAGTCGGCCAAAAACGAGTTGCCCGTCATTGAGAATTCCTTACGTTGCCGTTGAGAATTTTTCAAGGCGGCGGGTTCTCAGCACCGGATTGACCCGATGGGTCCAACTTATCGACCAGTGCTGCCACATCAGAGTTCATGTTGTTTCGTCCGTCTTCTTATGTTATAGGAGGCTCATTCCAGGGATCCTCCTCCATTTGCTTCTGGTCCGGGCCGGGATAGAGGAAAACCCCGAACCCTGATACTGTTCAGTCGGTTTAACCGGTACCTGGAGTGAGAAACTACTCTCACCATTCCGTGCAGTATAGGCCTATCACACTTGTGCCCTACAAGCAATGTATGGGGTAGCAGTCAAGTCTGGGGCTGTTGAGATAGAGATATACAATATGTACCATATATACCGCCGGTGTGTAGTCCTGCTCCAGGTTATAGTCCTCACTATTAGTGGATGTATGTGGAAATAGCCGATTGGAGCTAGGAAATTTCAATTGCCTCCAAGATCTTTGGCATTCTCTTTTAGGAAATGACCATTTGCACGCCCATAATCCCACGAGGATTATGGGCGTTTGCAGCAATTCGCCAGAGATTTCCTGATAAATGTCTTGTCCCAGTAACCCGTAATTTCACTAGGAAACCCAACTTCCAAGCAGATGCGGATCCACTCGCAGACGTGCTGGATGAACGCCGTCATGCTAACCCTGTTGATCCTAGAATCAGGGATCTGCAACTAGAGAGCATCTGGAGCAATATAACGTAGACACAGTCACAGGTATAGGGTGTGGTCCACAGTGAGTGTCCGCCACAAGTGATGGTGGGATCTCAGTCGCCTTTGACCCCATCTCTTCGGATTAGTCACTGTCAACCGAGAATTTTTAACCTACAGATTCTCGAGCATCCCGAGGGTGGTACATCGAAAAGGAGAGCCATTCGTGGTGTCCGTGCCAGAGCCACATCACTACCCCAGCCAAAGTTACCAATGTCATATACAGCATCCATGTCGAACGAATTTCTTTGATAATGCTGAAACACCTGGGAGTACTGCGAGTTGAGTATTTGACCCGACTCGAGCGATAATAGTCTACAAATTGAAGAGCCAATCGAAAATTCTATAAGAAACTCACCTCTACGTACCTATCAGGATTATACTAAAAGCCAGTAAGTGATGAAAGAGATGAGGGTCAAACTATGGAATTACCTGAAGATTTTCTAAGGCAAATTGATGTGGATCATGGTAAATTGGCCATGCTGAAAATGTCTTAAAAATCTGCCAAATATTGGGTTAAGATGAATCGTACAGACCGATATCCCTTCTCTCATCAGTAACCAAGACACTTGAGGCACTACTCCTACCCATCCTTTTGGAGAATTTTTCATCTTCCAACCATCAATCTGGATGGCGGAAAGTGCATATTACGACAACAGGTTTGCATTCCATAGATAGAGGACTATAGAGTATACATATATATAGGACTCAACCAGGCCAAGCCGTGTACGAGTGTGGTTCACTTTGGGTTTAGTGAACTGCCTAAATTTATTCTGATAATTGGTTGATAGTTTTGCTGCAATTGGAAGATGATGATGAGGAATGTGGTAATTCCGAAACGTGCGTCCATCCAACCATCTTGCAGTCTATAGGGCCTTGCCAAATAAATTTGACAAACATTCTTTTCCTCTGTTGGTTAAGCTACACTTGTAGTTTAGTCAATGCATGGTTTTAAGCTGAAATCAAAAACAACAATAAAGAAAATTTTGACAAAATTTTCTATAGAAATAGAAATGAGATAAAATTTTCTATCGAAGTAAAATTTTGGAAAGTTTTAAATTTTAAATAATACTAATTTAATTTGACAAAATGGTCAGCTGGTACGAATTTTGGTCCAATTTTGGAAAAATGTTGGTCCAAAATAAAAATTCATTGTGGCAAAGCTGAATAAGTAAAGGGTGATTTGTTAAGAGCTTGATAACTTTTTTTTTAAAAAAAACGCATAAAATTTGCAAAATCTCATCGGTTCTTTATTTGAAACGTTAGATTGGTCCATGACATTTACTTTTTGAAGATAATTTCATTTAAATGTTGACCGCGGCTGCGTCTTAGGTGGTCCATTCGGAAAGTCCAATTTTGGGCAACTTTTTCGAGCATTTCGGCCGGAATAGCCCGAATTTCTTCGGAAATGTTGTCTTCCAAAGCTGGAATAGTTGCTGGCTTATTTCTGTAGACTTTAGACTTGACGTAGCCCCACAAAAAATAGTCTAAAGGCGTCAAATCGCATGATCTTGGTGGCCAACTTACCGGTCCATTTCTTGAGATGAATTGTTCTCCGAAGTTTTCCCTCAAAATGGCCATAGAATCGCGAGCTGTGTGGCATGTAGCGCCATCTTGTTGAAACCACATGTCAACCAAGTTCAGTTCTTCCATTTTTGGCAACAAAAAGTTTGTTAGCATCGAACGATAGCGATCGCCATTCACCGTAACGTTGCGTCCAACAGCATCTTTGAAAAAATACGGTCCAATGATTCCACCAGCGTACAAACCACACCAAACAGTGCATTTTTCGGGATGCATGGGCAGTTCTTGAACGGCTTCTGGTTGCTCTTCACTCCAAATGCGGCAATTTTGCTTATTTACGTAGCCATTCAACCAGAAATGAGCCTCATCGCTGAACAAAATTTGTCGATAAAAAAGCGGATTTTCTGCCAACTTTTCTAGGGCCCATTCACTGAAAATTCGACGTTGTGGCAGATCGTTCGTCTATTCATGATGAAATGTCAAAGCATACTGAGCATCTTTCTCTTTGACACCATGTCTGAAATCCCACGTGATCTGTCAAATACTAATGCATGAAAATCCTAACCTTAAAAGAATCACCCTTTATATATCACTGATTAATTTATTTTTGGAATTATTTATTTCATATTTATACTTATAAATAAATTATAAGCATAAATGAGGATAAAGCTATGACATCGAAGGTCTTAAGCTTTAGCGTATGTGGAATTATTATTATTATTTCTGTTCAAATAAATCTTTGTGTTACAACCCAATGCTTCAGTTGATCAAATTGCGAACAAATTGATTCGAGTGTATAAAAACGCAATATTTTGCTTTTCATAGACCCTTGGGTTTGATGGTTTCCTACACTAGGCTATGCGTTTGGACGTTTACTTTTTTCCAAAGAACGAAAATAGGTTTTCATTTACAAATATTTTTATTTTAGATAAGTTGTTTTCCCCTTTGTTTGTCTTTCTCCCGTTGGCTCGTCCTTGAAATATGGTCATTTGTACCCACTATCATTCCTACCAAGAATTAAATGCGGGCAAACAAATTCTAATACCCTTGGCCACCTAGTGAAATCGAAATGGAAATTACTCGAAAAATGGAAGTGCTAAGTTAAAGTTTAAGATGACCTGAGTTATGGCCTGAGTGCCATAGAAGAGATATCAGACAAATTCACAACCGGTGCATTTTCCCAATATTAATGGTTGTCAGTTGCCTCGCTTGTTACATAGGTGGGTGGTGAGCTGAACTTGTGTAAGAAATTGGTTT
Organism: Haematobia irritans; assembly: GCF_050003625.1. NCBI lineage: Eukaryota > Metazoa > Arthropoda > Insecta > Diptera > Muscidae > Haematobia > Haematobia irritans. The sequence goes on along the minus strand of NC_134397.1, from coordinate 172,949,515 downwards.
GAGGTCTCCCTTGTCCTTGGGAAAAAGGCTTAAAGGCATTTACTGCAGAATAGTGGCTGAAGTGAAAGTAATTACTCTGATTAAAACAAGCAAAGACAAATCAGAAATGGTTTCCAGATTTGCGTAAAGTTTATCATAAAAAAGTCTACATGCAAAAAATAATAATTCTTTTAGGCAACGCATAGTTGACAATTTTTTTTTCTCTCTAAAAAAACTGGCTTGGAATTTTTTTTCGAAATTTTGCTGTAAACATTGACTGTTTCAATGCCTGCGCTATTGCCAACAAGGATACAAGCAAGGCTTACAGTCAAGCAGATCTATTCATAGACCAAATTGTTGGACACACACAAACTGATTAAAAAATAAATAAACACTTTAGTTGATTCAATTCTTTTCTGAGGAAAGAAATTTTCGATAAACTAAGTTTTCTTTTAACACTAACAAATTTTCTTTTAAAACAAATAATAAATATTTGAGAAAATCGTTGCAACGTTTTTTTTTTTGGTTATAAATTCTAATGAATTTGATATTAAGGAAAATATTTTATAACAAAGGGGAATTTCTTAGTTGTTACATTTTGTACGACCTTCTTATTATACACACCACCATAGAATGGCGACGGGGGTATAATAAGTTTGTCATTCCGTTTGTAACACATCGAAATATCGATTTCCGACTATATAAAGAAAACATATTCTTGATCAAGGAGAAATTCTAAGACGATATAGCCATGTCCGTCTGTCTGTCCGTCTGTCTGTTGTAATCACGCTACAGTCTTCAATAATGAAGCAATCGTGCTAAAATTTTGCACAGACTCGTCTTTTGTCTGCAGGCAGGTTAAGTTCGAAGATGGGCTATATCGGTCCAGGTTTTGATATAGTCCCCATATAAACCGACCTCCCGCTTTGGGGTATTGGGTCTTATAGAAACTGTACTTTTTATCCAATTTGCCTGAAATTTGAAATCTGGAAGTATTTTAGGACCATAAAAAGGTGTACCAAAAATGGTGAGTATCGGTCCATGTTTTGGTATAGCCCCCATATAAACCTATCTCCCGATTTTACTTCTTGGGGTTAGAGAATCCGTAGTTTTAATCCAATTTGCCTGAAATTGGAAATCTAGAGGTATTTTAGGACCACAAAGAGGTGTGCCACAAATGGTGAGTGTCGGTCCATGTTTTAGTATAGTCCCCTATATACCGATCTCCCGATTTTACTTCTTGGGCTTATAGAAAACGTAGTTTTTATCCAATTTGCCTGAAATTGGAAATCTAGAAGTATTGTAGGACCACAAATACGTGGCGTGTAGTGGACCTTGTTTTGGTATATCCCCCATATAGTCCGATCTCCCGATTTTATTTCTTGGGCTTATAGAAACCGTAGTTGTTGTCCAATTTTCCTAAAATTGAAAATCCTAAATTTGAAATCTAGAAGTATTTTAGGATCATACAGAGGTGTGCCGAAAACGGTGAGTATCGGTCCATGTTTTAGTATAACCCCATAAGACCGATCTCCCGATTTAACTCCTCGGGTTTCTAGAAACTGTAGTTTTTATTCGATTTTCCTGAAATTGTAAATATGTTATACTGCTATTTTAGACTCAAATACATGTGTATCGGATTTAGTTTTTATCGGTCCATTTGGTAGGCCTCTATATAGACCGATTTCACTTATGAAAATTGCTTGAAACTGAATACAAAATTTCCAGATTTTACTTCTCGTAATCATTTAAATAATGGGGGTGAAAATCTACAGATTTTAGATTTCCAATCAAGGCGTTATTTCATAATTTTCTTACACACTTACAATAGATGACACCGTGGTGTCAAAAATTTCTATAGAACTAAAATTTTGACCACAATTTTCTATAGAAATAAATTTTTGACCACAATTTTCTATAGAACTAAAATTTTGACAACATTTTCTATAGAAATAAAATTTTGACCACAATTTTCTATAGAAATAAAATGTTGACAAAGTTTTCTACAGAAATAAAATTTTGACCACAATTTTCTATAGAAATAAAATGTTGACAAAGTTTTCTACAGATATAAAATTTTGGCAAAATTTTCTATAGAAATAAAATTTTGACCACAATTTTCTATAGAAATAAAATGTTGACAAAGTTTCCCTACAGATATAAAATTTTGGAAAAATTTTCTATAGAAATAACATTTTGACCACAATTTTCTATAGAACTAAAATTTTGACAAAGTTTTCTACAGAAAGAAGATTTTTACAAAATTTTCTATAAAATATTTCTTTCGAATAAAAAACATTTTTATACTAACTACAAAAATTGGATCAGTAGTAATAAAATTATAATAAAATTAAAGTAGTAATAAAGTTTTGACCAAAATTTTCTATAGAAATAACATTTTGACCAAATTTTCTATAGAAATAAAATTTTAACCACAATTTTCTATTTTCTATTTGACAAAATTTTCTATAAATTTAATATAAAATATTTCTTTCGAATAAAAAAACATTTCTATACTAACTACAAAAATTAGCTTAAAAGTAATAAAATAACAATAAAAATAAAATAGTAATAAAATTTGGAACAAAATTTTCTATAGAAAAAAACTTTAACCAACATTTTCTATAGAAATAAAATTTTTATCAATATTTCCTATAGAAATAAAATTTTGATAAACAATTTTCTACAGCAATAAAATTTTGACCAAAATTATGTACAGAAATAAAATGTTGATCAACATTTTCTATAGAAATAAAATTTTGACAAAATTTTCTATAGAAATAACATTTTGACAAAATTTTCTATAAATTTAATATAAAATATTTAAATTAGATCAATAGTAATAAAATAATAATAAAACTAAAATAGTAATAAAATTTTGCACAAAATTTTCTATAGAAAAAAACTTTAACCAAAATTTTTTATAGAAATAAAATTTTTATCAATATTTCCTATAGAAATGAAATTTTGATAAACAATTTTCTACAGAAATAAAATGTTGATCAACATTTTCTATAGAAATAACATTTTGACAAAGTTTTCTATAGAAATAAAATTTTGACAAAATTTTCTATAAATTTAATATAAAATATTTAAATTAGACCAATAGTAATAAAATAATAATAAAAATAAAATAGTAATAAAATTTTGAACAAAATTTTCTATAGAAAAAAAACTTTAACCAAAATTTTCTATAGAAATAAAATTTTTATCAATATTTCCTAGAGAAATGAAATTTTGATAAACAATTTTCTACAGAAATAAATTTTGACCACAATTATGTACAAAAATAAAATGTTGATCAACATTTTCTATAGAAATAAAATTTTGACAAAATTTTCTATAAATTTAATATAAAATATTTCTTTCGAATAAAAAATCAATTTTATACTAACTACAAAAATTCCCATTTGCCAACATACGGATACCACGACGAAAAAACAATTCGATTTTTGACTCAATTTGCGAATCAATACAAGTTTTGGCTTCGTCATAAGAACGAAAGTGCAGGTCATGCGGTATCGTCTGGTCTATAGGGCGGGTGGTGTAGGACATCCCATTTGAGTGTTTCCAAAAGAGTTCTTACAGGTTTTGCAGCATGTGACGGAGCGTTTTCTTGCAGCAAAACTTATAACTTATCGCGCCTTTCCAAATATTGTGGCCAATTTTCACACAATGTTCAATTTCAGTCGGATTTTGACTTGCCGTCCATGTTACCAGTGCGTATATCCAGAACTACGCCCTCTGTTTTAATATGTAATATGCAATATGTAAAATTATATTATTTTCTCCGGCTTGTGTGTGCTCTACAATATGTTCTATAAATAGAATTGTTTAACTGTCTGGTTCGAATTTCGAAAAACTCGTCGTTATAAAAATCTCACATGAATTTTCTAACGAGCATCGAGCTTTTGCGAATACATTTTTACTAAAAAAAATCTTTTCGACGATTCTGGCCAATATCAAAACTCGACTTTGGCCATCACAAAGGGTCTATTTTAGTAAACATTAAATATCAATTTGAAAAAAAAAAACAAGTATATACGGCCGTAAGTTCGGACAGGCCGACGCTTATGTAATCACTGTCATCCACAATCGAATTACTTAAGTTGCGGTAACGTTTGCCGATGGCAAGGTATCTTAAAACCTCCTAACACCATCTTCTAAATTGTATGTAAGTCCATACGTGGTTATATTAAATCAAAAAAGATCGATCCAATACGTATATAATTCAGTTTGACAAAGTAGACATAAAATTTTGACAAAATTTTCTACAGAAATAAAATTTTAACAAAATTTTCTATAGAAATAAAATTTTCACAAAATTTTCTACAGAAATAAAAATGTTGACAAAATTTTCTATAGAAAGAAAATTTTGACAAAAATTTCTACAGAAATAAAATTTTAACAAAATTTTCTACAGAAATAAAAATTTTGACAAAATTTTCTATAGAAATAAACTTTTGACAAAATTTTCTATAGAAATAAAATCTTGTTAGATTATTTTTGGCTCGAGTGGCAACCATGATTATGAACCGAATAAAATTTGAACAAAATTTTCTATAGAAATAAAATTTTGACAAAATTTTCTATAGAAATAAAATTTTGACAATGATGAAAATTTTATTATGAACCGAATAAATTTTAACAAAATTTTCTCTAGAAATAAAATTTTGACAAAATTTTCTATAGAAATAAAATTTTGACAAAATTTTCTATAGAAATTTTCTTCTCTCTGAGGCTCCGCAAGCCAAATCTGGGGTCGGTTTATATGGGGGCTATATATAATTATGGACCGATGTGAACCAATTTTTGCATGGTTGTTAGAGACCATATACCAACACCATGTACCAAATTTCAGCCGGATCGGATGAAATTTTCTTCTCTTTTAGGCTCCACAAGCCAAATCTGGAGATCGGTTTTTATGGGGGCTATATATAATTATGGTCTCTAACAACCAATTTTTGCATGGTTGTTAGAGACCATATACCAACGCCATATACCAAATTTCAGCCGGATCGGATGAAATATGCTTCTGTTAGAGGCTCCACAAGCCAAATCTGAGGGTCCCTTTATATGGGGGCTATACGTAAAAGTGGACCGATATGGCCCATTTTCAATACCATCCGACCTACATCGATAACAACTACTTGTGCCAAGTTTCAAGTCGATAGCTTGTTTCGTTCGGAAGTTAGCGTGATTTCAACAGACGGACGGACGGACGGACGGACGGACATGCTTAGATCGACTCAGAATTTCACCACGACCCAGAATATATATACTTTATGGGGTCTTAGAGCAATATTTCGATGTGTTACAAACGGAATGACAAAGTGAATATACCCTCATCCTATGATGGAGGGTATAAAAAAAAATAAAATGCTATGTCGAGATTAAAAATTCCAAAAACCAAGATTTTTATATCCAATAACTCAAAACGAACACGTTTCAGTCTTTCGTTATTGCGAAACGTGATACAAATACGTGTTATCAATTTTCTAAATGAATATTAGTCATTTTGTTGTTTAGGAAAAATTAACAATTTTCCATGTGAAACCTTTTCAATTGAATCATACACGTGATTCTTTTCACCATAAACGTGATTTAATAATTTAAACAAAAAAATACATATATGAAAATTAATATCAATCAAATGTCGCCCGACATCAAATCGATTTGTTTAGATTGAGATACAAGCAAGCAATTAAAACACATATCCACCAAGACCTAATATCCATGGAAATATGAGAGATCATATGTGGATGATCGAGAACAATAAAAACAAGAGAATACAATAGTACATTAGCATCAAAAAGTATACATACACTCATAAAAATATATTGCTGTCGATAGCGTACCCACACGCAAAAAATATTTCTTTCCTCTCAAACGAAATTTTAGGCCAAGAAATATCGTTCTCCATTTGCTTTTCGCTATAAGGAAGTTTGTTTGGGAGAAAATTATATACTTTTTGTGATAAAAATTGATTTTTTTATAGGATGTAAAAAACAATTTCATAGAGACTAACAAACAAAAATTTTTGGCTAATTTCATCTTCCCTCCCATCTTTCTCACTTCCACGAGTTTTTTTAGTTCTTAGCGGCTTTTATCTGTAATATAAAACAATGTAGAAGAAATTATTCGATTATATACATATTTTTTTAATTTTACATTTCGCCTGGACGGAGAATCGAACTGTGGACCTTACAATTTGTAAGCCAACACACTATCCAATGGCCTGTTATTGTCATCAATAGACAATTACCGTTAAAGCCATCAACGCACTAGCAACACAAAGTGTTCAGCAGTTATATTTATAAAGTACTAGCGTAACTCGGCCCGCTTCGCCGTACCAACCATATCTGAAAACAAATTCGAAAAAATTTGAACTCTTTTAAAGAATAGGGTCAGGGGAAGTCTGGCACAAAAACTGAAGTACTGACTAATCACTCCATGTTTTCCACACACGTGTGCCGAACATTTCCAAAAAAATCGGACTACTTGCTTTTTCGTTTATATTAGTAGTGTCATTCGGTATCGATTTTTTAAATCCCCGGAGCCACCGTGGTACAATGGTTAGCATGCCCGCCTTGCATACAGAAGGTCGTGGGTTCGATTCCTGCTTCGACCGAACACCAAAAAAAGTTTTTCAGCGGTGGATTATCCCACCTCAGTAATGCTGGTGACATTTCTGAGGGTTTCAAAGCTTCTCTAAGTGGTTTCAATGTGGAACGCCGTTCGGACTCGGCTATAAAAAGGAGGTCCCTTGTCATTGAGCTTAACATGGAATCGGGCAGCACTCAATGATAAGAGAGAAGTTCACCAATGTGGTATCACAATGGACTGAATAGTCTAAGTGAGCCTGATACATCGGGCTGCCACCTAAATCCCCGGATTCGGGATTTAAAAATGTAGAGTCCCGGGATCCCGCGATTTTTTTTTGGATCTCGAAATTTTCGGGATTCTTTAAATATTTTAAGTAATAACAATCTACAGCGCCAAGAAATTGACCATATTAACATTTGTTAAAGTGTTGGACACAGAGAACATGCCTTCCCCAAAAACATATACCGGAACGTTGCCTGTCAACTTCATGTAAATTTAAGTTTTTTTACTTAAAAAAGTCTGGCAGAAGCCTGTGGAAAAATCTTAAAATTATGTACCGAGTTCCCACTTATCGACAATCCTCTACTTTCTATATCGTAAACTCACGTACCCTATATTCATTTCACAAACTACCCAACTTCACTATTCCCCTTCCCCAACCAGACATCGAAAAATCATGTACCTTGTATAAATTTAATCATCTTCTCCCAATTTCAAGTAAATCGGAGAAGGTTAGATTTTGCTCTATTTTTTTAAAGGAACGTAACTTTTTCTGCAAATTCCAAGAAAATCTGTAAACTTTCCTTCAAGTTTCATAGTGTGGGGCAAGGAGAAGGTTCCCGTCCAAATACCCAAAAATCAAGTACACCATATTGATTTCATAACCTTCCCCCCTACGATAAATTCCAAGTAAACTTGAGAATTCTATTTTTTTTATACCCTGCGCCACACTGTCGAACAGTGGCACAAGTATGTGTTTTGGCTCAGAATAGATCCCTATTGATTTTGAAAGAAATCGGTTCAGATTTAGATATAGCTCCCATATATAAAGGGTGATTTGTTAAGAGCTTGATAACTTTTTTAAAAAAAAAAACGCATAAAATTTGCAAAATCTCATCGGTTCTTTATTTGAAACGTTAGATTGGTCCATGACATTTACTTTTTGAAGATAATTTCATTTAAATGTTGACCGCGGCTGCGTCTTAGGTGGTCCATTCGGAAAGTCCAATTTTGGGCAACTTTTTCGAGCATTTCGGCCGGAATAGCCCGAATTTCTTCGGAAATGTTGTCTTCCAAAGCTGGAATAGTTGCTGGCTTATTTCTGTAGACTTTAGACTTGACGTAGCCCCACAAAAAATAGTCTAAAGGCGTCAAATCGCATGATCTTGGTGGCCAACTTACCGGTCCATTTCTTGAGATGAATTGTTCTCCGAAGATTTCCCTCAAAATGGCCATAGAATCGCGAGCTGTGTGGCATGTAGCGCCATCTTGTTGAAACCACATGTCAACCAAGTTCAGTTCTTCCATTTTTGGCAACAAAAAGTTTGTTAGCATCGAACGATAGCGATCGCCATTCACCGTAACGTTGCGTCCAACAGCATCTTTGAAAAAATACGGTCCAATGATTCCACCAGCGTACAAACCACACCAAACAGTGCATTTTTCGGGATGCATGGGCAGTTCTTGAACGGCTTCTGGTTGCTCTTCACTCCAAATGCGGCAATTTTGCTTATTTACGTAGCCATTCAACCAGAAATGAGCCTCATCGCTGAACAAAATTTGTCGATAAAAAAGCGGATTTTCTGCCAACTTTTCTAGGGCCCATTCACTGAAAATTCGACGTTGTGGCAGATCGTAAGTCTATTCATGATGAAATGTCAAAGCATACTGAGCATCTTTCTCTTTGACACCATGTCTGAAATCCCACGTGATCTGTCAAATACTAATGCATGAAAATCCTAACCTCAAAAGAATCACCCTTTAGCTTTCGCCCGATTTACACTCATATGACCACAGAGGCCAATTTGTTGCTCCGATTTAGTTGAAATTTTGCACAGGGAGTAGAATTAGCATTGTAGCTATGCGTGCCAAATTTTATTGAAATCGGTTCAGATTTAGATATATCTTCCATATATAGCTTTCGCCCTATTTACACTCATATGACCACAGAGGCCAATTTTTAACTCCGATTTAGTTGAAATTTTGCACAGGGAGTAGAATTAGCATTATAGCTATGAGTGCCAAATTCGGTTGAAATCGGTTTAGATTTAGATATAGTTCCCATATATACGTTTTTCCGATTTCGACAAAAATGGTCACAATACCAACATTTTCCTTGTAAAATCGCCACTGATTAGTCGAAAAGTTGTAAAAATGATTCTAATTTTCCAAACTTCTAATACATATATATCGAGCGATAAATCATAAATAAACTTTTGCGAAGTTTCCTTAAAATTGCTTAACAGTTAAATATTTCCCATATTTTTTACTAACATTATGTTCCACCCCAGTGCATTAGCCGACTTAAATTTTGAGTCTATAGATTTTGTAGAAGTCTATCAAATTCTGTCCAGATCGAGTGATATTGAAATGTATGTATTTGGGACAAACCTTTATATATAGCCCCCAACACATGGTATCGAAAATGTAGATCTACAAAGTGGTGCAGGGTATAATATAGTCGGCCCCGCCCGACTTTAGACTTTCCTTACTTGTTCAGTTTTAGAGGAGGTCTCCCTACCCGTCCAATATCGAAAAATGATATAGCGTATATTGTGCAGACGTCCCAGAAAATCCCATGCAAATTATAAGTCCAATTTTTAATCAAAAGGACATGGGGTGGCCCCACTTCCCTTCCGACTATCACAAAATCAGATATCTATTATAATAATATAACCTACCCCACATCCTCTGTAAGTTTCAAGTAAATTGGAAAAGTTCAATTGTTTTGCGGTATGTACTTGAGGAGAAAATTTCAGGCCCCCTCCTCGATCAAATATTGAAAAACAAACGCCCCCTTTGAACCTTCCCTGAAAATTTCAAGCAAATCGAATAATTTTGTTCCAATTTTCAAAAAGTCGGCAAGGGGGAGGTCCCGTCTAAATATTAAAAATCAGGTTCCCCATAATAAATGCAGCACCTCACGGCATGTTCTCTGTAGACCTCAAGTAAATCAGAGCATTTTTTGGTTTTTTACTGTAGTTTAACCAAAAATCGTATAAGGGGTTGGTCCACCTCCGCGACCAAATATCGAAAAATAAAGTAGCGGGTCTTTGTCTAGACATCACCCCTAATCTTCCTTGGAAATTTCACCCAAATCGGAGAATTTTGGGCCAATTTTGAAAAAGTCGGGCTAGGTGGATGTCCCCCTCCCCCACCAGATATCAAAAGATCAGGTACCCTATTTTCACGGGAGCCACCGTGGTGCAATGGTTAGCATGCCCGCCTTGCATACACAAGGTCGTGGGTTCGATTCCTGCTTCGACCGAACACCAAAAAGTTTTTCAGCGGTGGATTATCCCACCTCAGTAAAGCTGGTGACATTTCTGAGGGTTTCAAAGCTTCCCTAGGTGGTTTCACTGTAATGTGGAACGACGTTCGGACTCGGCTATAAAAAGGAGGTCCCTTATCATTGAGCTTAACATGGAATCGGGCAGCACTCAGTGATAAGAGAGAAGTTCACCAATGAGGTATCACAATGGACTGAATAGTCTAAGTGAGCCTGATATATCGGGCTACCACCTAACCTAACCTACCCTATTTTCACCACATGATTACATTCTACGTTCTTCGGACATTTTTCATGTGAAAAAATAAAATTATTTTATAACAAAAGCAACTGCAATGAACTCAAATTATAAATTTTTGTATGTAAAAAAAGATTTTCCCGCTTTTCGTTGAAACTTTTCTTGCATTTTCTTTGCTATAAACCTCACAGAGCCCGAGGCCTTCCCAACGAATGCATAACCGTGGAATTCGGTTCGTGCGTTCTGGACTTGCATCAAAGATGGCGCTGTATATAAAAGAAGTTTTTTCCGCTTTTCCGTTGAAACTTTTCTTGAATTTTCTTTGCTATAAATTAGAGATCCACCATTAATTTGATTAAAGAAATGTTTGTTTTTATTATGAAAATAAATATGTTTTTGCTAATGTTTGGCGAACATCACTTTACATGAAAAGATTTGTGCCTCCCAACCAGAAAAAATCAAAGTTGTTTTGATCTTATGCCACCACGTCCCAGCAACACGCGAACATGACCTTATACTAACGGATTTGTCGCTGCAACGTGTTGTGTCGCAAGGTTTATCCGACCCTATAAGGTGCCCTTAAGATTCTTTACAAACACAGACATTACGTCCGGATAAATTTATAGTCTGGACGGCACATTAAGAGTCTATGGTAGCGATGGGGATAAAATAGATCTTTGAAATGATGGCAGGGTCTGTCAGTTCTCTGTATTGGCTCTAAAGTCTTATTTCATACTAATAAGTTAGGTAAATTTTATGCTTTACTAGTTCAGTTTTGTATGTTTTACTAGTATCGTGTTTGACTATTTTTTCTTTGTGTGTAAATACCATTGATTTACCAAATTCTAAAAGAACATTGCCCAAATCGTTGCTGCTGGAGAATTGATAATACCTGCTTATTTTGCATTGAAAAATATTAAAATCTGGCAACGCTCAGAAAATATTTCTATTAAAACTTATCGATAACAACAAACGTCAATATAAAGCAACAATAAAAATGATTGTAATTTACGAAATAGAAGATAACAACAAATAACAAAAGCACTTTATTCATTGTAATTAACGGTCAAGCATCGGAGTAACAACAACGTAGTGTCGGTCAATCGTCGTGTTCCGCGGTCCAATATTGAATTGTTGTGTTTGTTTCCTTCCGTTCGGCATGGGGTATGTCTTCGACAACTAAACTCATATGTGTGTGTGTTTTTAATTTTATACCCTAGTTTGTGACCCCCTGATTTAAGGGGGATGTGGGATGATAACAGTGAAATTATGAAGGCAAATTTTTGTTTTTATTTTTACTAAATTGATTTTTCAATTTTGCTGATGTTTTTGTTTTTTTTAGTTCATCAACACCATAACGACGGCATGTTTTTGCTGGTCTGAAATTTAAATTACCTTTGGAATGTATAAATTATTCGTGATTTTTTTCGGCAAATAACAGGGGCAAGGGTATATATAGAAAAAATCGACTACAACAACCAATGACATCAACTATAATTGCTCTAAATCTTCTGTGCTTAAAGTGAGAAAGTGAAAAATACTTAAAAAAAAGGAAAATAATAGAAATAATCTAAAAGATAAATTTAATTCAGTGTTATGCCCTTATCCCCTCCATTTGTTTCCCCTAACCCAATAAAATAATAAAACAATTGACCTTGCTATAGCCCGGAGACATCATCAATTAACACCATGCGTCGTCATTCCCAACGTCCAACATTGAAGAACCTTAACCCAGTGTTCCATAAACGAGAAAAGTCCGAGGACAATAGTGTTGTTTCTGATAAATTATTAAAATTGGCCCGGAAATCGGGTGCTTTAAATTTATCAGGAAGGGGGCTGGCCACTGGTGAGTATAAAGTAGAACTGGTATTGTAATTAGACTCAGAATTTCGATTTTTTTCCTAATTTGGAAATAATGATTTTTAGTTTAGTTTATTTTTTTCCGAATCCAAATCGCAAACCCATACATGGATTCCATTTCTATAAAAAATCAACAAAAAATAGGATTAACATTAAAAAAAACTTAATGGAAAAAAGTAATGTAAAATACGAATACAATAATAAATCCATGCAATAACAAGTAAGGAAAGTCTAAAGTCGGGCGGGACCGACTATATTATACCCTGCACCACTTTGTAGATCTAAATTTTCGATACCATATCACATCCGTTGGGTGCTATATATAAAGGTTTGTCCCAAATACATACATTTAAATATCACTCGATCTGGAAGAATTTGATAGACTTCTACAAAATCTATAGCTTCAAAATTTAAGTCGGCTAATGCACTAGGTTGGAACACAATGTTAGTAAAAAAAAAATGGGAAACATTTGAATCTGAAGCAATTTTAAGGAAACTTCGCAAACGTTTATTTATGATTTATCACTCGATATATATGTATTAGAAGTTTAGGAAAACTAGAGCCATTTTTACAACTTTTCGACTAAGCAGTGGCGATTTTACAAGGAAAATTTTGGTATTTTGGCCATTTTTGTCGAAATCAGAAAAACATATATATGGGAGCTATATCTAAATCTGAACCGAGTTGAAACCACATGTCAACCAAGTTCAGTTCTTCCATTTTTGGCAACAAAAAGTTTGTTAGCATCGAACGATAGCGATCGCCATTCACCGTAACGTTGCGTCCAACAGCATCTTTGAAAAAATACGGTCCAATGATTCCACCAGCGTACAAACCACACCAAACAGTGCATTTTTCGGGATGCATGGGCAGTTCTTGAACGGCTTCTGGTTGCTCTTCACTCCAAATGCGGCAATTTTGCTTATTTACGTAGCCATTCAACCAGAAATGAGCCTCATCGCTGAACAAAATTTGTCGATAAAAAAGCGGATTTTCTGCCAACTTTTCTAGGGCCCATTCACTGAAAATTCGACGTTGTGGCAGATCGTAAGTCTATTCATGATGAAATGTCAAAGCATACTGAGCATCTTTCTCTTTGACACCATGTCTGAAATCCCACGTGATCTGTCAAATACTAATGCATGAAAATCCTAACCTCAAAAGAATCACCCTTTAGCTTTCGCCCGATTTACACTCATATGACCACAGAGGCCAATTTGTTGCTCCGATTTAGTTGAAATTTTGCACAGGGAGTAGAATTAGCATTGTAGCTATGCGTGCCAAATTTTATTGAAATCGGTTCAGATTTAGATATATCTTCCATATATAGCTTTCGCCCTATTTACACTCATATGACCACAGAGGCCAATTTTTAACTCCGATTTAGTTGAAATTTTGCACAGGGAGTAGAATTAGCATTATAGCTATGAGTGCCAAATTCGGTTGAAATCGGTTTAGATTTAGATATAGTTCCCATATATACGTTTTTCCGATTTCGACAAAAATGGTCACAATACCAACATTTTCCTTGTAAAATCGCCACTGATTAGTCGAAAAGTTGTAAAAATGATTCTAATTTTCCAAACTTCTAATACATATATATCGAGCGATAAATCATAAATAAACTTTTGCGAAGTTTCCTTAAAATTGCTTAACAGTTAAATATTTCCCATATTTTTTACTAACATTATGTTCCACCCCAGTGCATTAGCCGACTTAAATTTTGAGTCTATAGATTTTGTAGAAGTCTATCAAATTCTGTCCAGATCGAGTGATATTGAAATGTATGTATTTGGGACAAACCTTTATATATAGCCCCCAACACATGGTATCGAAAATGTAGATCTACAAAGTGGTGCAGGGTATAATATAGTCGGCCCCGCCCGACTTTAGACTTTCCTTACTTGTTCAGTTTTAGAGGAGGTCTCCCTACCCGTCCAATATCGAAAAATGATATAGCGTATATTGTGCAGACGTCCCAGAAAATCCCATGCAAATTATAAGTCCAATTTTTAATCAAAAGGACATGGGGTGGCCCCACTTCCCTTCCGACTATCACAAAATCAGATATCTATTATAATAATATAACCTACCCCACATCCTCTGTAAGTTTCAAGTAAATTGGAAAAGTTCAATTGTTTTGCGGTATGTACTTGAGGAGAAAATTTCAGGCCCCCTCCTCGATCAAATATTGAAAAACAAACGCCCCCTTTGAACCTTCCCTGAAAATTTCAAGCAAATCGAATAATTTTGTTCCAATTTTCAAAAAGTCGGCAAGGGGGAGGTCCCGTCTAAATATTAAAAATCAGGTTCCCCATAATAAATGCAGCACCTCACGGCATGTTCTCTGTAGACCTCAAGTAAATCAGAGCATTTTTTGGTTTTTTACTGTAGTTTAACCAAAAATCGTATAAGGGGTTGGTCCACCTCCGCGACCAAATATCGAAAAATAAAGTAGCGGGTCTTTGTCTAGACATCACCCCTAATCTTCCTTGGAAATTTCACCCAAATCGGAGAATTTTGGGCCAATTTTGAAAAAGTCGGGCTAGGTGGATGTCCCCCTCCCCCACCAGATATCAAAAGATCAGGTACCCTATTTTCACGGGAGCCACCGTGGTGCAATGGTTAGCATGCCCGCCTTGCATACACAAGGTCGTGGGTTCGATTCCTGCTTCGACCGAACACCAAAAAGTTTTTCAGCGGTGGATTATCCCACCTCAGTAAAGCTGGTGACATTTCTGAGGGTTTCAAAGCTTCCCTAGGTGGTTTCACTGTAATGTGGAACGACGTTCGGACTCGGCTATAAAAAGGAGGTCCCTTATCATTGAGCTTAACATGGAATCGGGCAGCACTCAGTGATAAGAGAGAAGTTCACCAATGAGGTATCACAATGGACTGAATAGTCTAAGTGAGCCTGATATATCGGGCTACCACCTAACCTAACCTACCCTATTTTCACCACATGATTACATTCTACGTTCTTCGGACATTTTTCATGTGAAAAAATAAAATTATTTTATAACAAAAGCAACTGCAATGAACTCAAATTATAAATTTTTGTATGTAAAAAAAGATTTTCCCGCTTTTCGTTGAAACTTTTCTTGCATTTTCTTTGCTATAAACCTCACAGAGCCCGAGGCCTTCCCAACGAATGCATAACCGTGGAATTCGGTTCGTGCGTTCTGGACTTGCATCAAAGATGGCGCTGTATATAAAAGAAGTTTTTTCCGCTTTTCCGTTGAAACTTTTCTTGAATTTTCTTTGCTATAAATTAGAGATCCACCATTAATTTGATTAAAGAAATGTTTGTTTTTATTATGAAAATAAATATGTTTTTGCTAATGTTTGGCGAACATCACTTTACATGAAAAGATTTGTGCCTCCCAACCAGAAAAAATCAAAGTTGTTTTGATCTTATGCCACCACGTCCCAGCAACACGCGAACATGACCTTATACTAACGGATTTGTCGCTGCAACGTGTTGTGTCGCAAGGTTTATCCGACCCTATAAGGTGCCCTTAAGATTCTTTACAAACACAGACATTACGTCCGGATAAATTTATAGTCTGGACGGCACATTAAGAGTCTATGGTAGCGATGGGGATAAAATAGATCTTTGAAATGATGGCAGGGTCTGTCAGTTCTCTGTATTGGCTCTAAAGTCTTATTTCATACTAATAAGTTAGGTAAATTTTATGCTTTACTAGTTCAGTTTTGTATGTTTTACTAGTATCGTGTTTGACTATTTTTTCTTTGTGTGTAAATACCATTGATTTACCAAATTCTAAAAGAACATTGCCCAAATCGTTGCTGCTGGAGAATTGATAATACCTGCTTATTTTGCATTGAAAAATATTAAAATCTGGCAACGCTCAGAAAATATTTCTATTAAAACTTATCGATAACAACAAACGTCAATATAAAGCAACAATAAAAATGATTGTAATTTACGAAATAGAAGATAACAACAAATAACAAAAGCACTTTATTCATTGTAATTAACGGTCAAGCATCGGAGTAACAACAACGTAGTGTCGGTCAATCGTCGTGTTCCGCGGTCCAATATTGAATTGTTGTGTTTGTTTCCTTCCGTTCGGCATGGGGTATGTCTTCGACAACTAAACTCATATGTGTGTGTGTGTTTTTAATTTTATACCCTAGTTTGTGACCCCCTGATTTAAGGGGGATGTGGGATGATAACAGTGAAATTATGAAGGCAAATTTTTGTTTTTATTTTTACTAAATTGATTTTTCAATTTTGCTGATGTTTTTGTTTTTTTTAGTTCATCAACACCATAACGACGGCATGTTTTTGCTGGTCTGAAATTTAAATTACCTTTGGAATGTATAAATTATTCGTGATTTTTTTCGGCAAATAACAGGGGCAAGGGTATATATAGAAAAAATCGACTACAACAACCAATGACATCAACTATAATTGCTCTAAATCTTCTGTGCTTAAAGTGAGAAAGTGAAAAATACTTAAAAAAAAGGAAAATAATAGAAATAATCTAAAAGATAAATTTAATTCAGTGTTATGCCCTTATCCCCTCCATTTGTTTCCCCTAACCCAATAAAATAATAAAACAATTGACCTTGCTATAGCCCGGAGACATCATCAATTAACACCATGCGTCGTCATTCCCAACGTCCAACATTGAAGAACCTTAACCCAGTGTTCCATAAACGAGAAAAGTCCGAGGACAATAGTGTTGTTTCTGATAAATTATTAAAATTGGCCCGGAAATCGGGTGCTTTAAATTTATCAGGAAGGGGGCTGGCCACTGGTGAGTATAAAGTAGAACTGGTATTGTAATTAGACTCAGAATTTCGATTTTTTTCCTAATTTGGAAATAATGATTTTTAGTTTAGTTTATTTTTTTCCGAATCCAAATCGCAAACCCATACATGGATTCCATTTCTATAAAAAATCAACAAAAAATAGGATTAACATTAAAAAAAACTTAATGGAAAAAAGTAATGTAAAATACGAATACAATAATAAATCCATGCAATAACAAGTAAGGAAAGTCTAAAGTCGGGCGGGACCGACTATATTATACCCTGCACCACTTTGTAGATCTAAATTTTCGATACCATATCACATCCGTTGGGTGCTATATATAAAGGTTTGTCCCAAATACATACATTTAAATATCACTCGATCTGGAAGAATTTGATAGACTTCTACAAAATCTATAGCTTCAAAATTTAAGTCGGCTAATGCACTAGGTTGGAACACAATGTTAGTAAAAAAAAAATGGGAAACATTTGAATCTGAAGCAATTTTAAGGAAACTTCGCAAACGTTTATTTATGATTTATCACTCGATATATATGTATTAGAAGTTTAGGAAAACTAGAGCCATTTTTACAACTTTTCGACTAAGCAGTGGCGATTTTACAAGGAAAATTTTGGTATTTTGGCCATTTTTGTCGAAATCAGAAAAACATATATATGGGAGCTATATCTAAATCTGAACCGATTTCAACCAAATTTGGCACGCATAGCAACAATGCTAATTCTACTCCCTGTGCAAAATGTTAACTAAATCGGAGTTAAAAATTGGCCTCTGTGGTCATATGAGTGTAAATCGGGCGAAAGCTATATATGGGAGCTATATCTAAATCTGGACCGATTTCAATAAAATTTTGCACACTTAACTGCACTACTAATTGTACTCCTAGTGCAAAATTTCAAACAAATTGGGCCAAAACTCTGGCTTCTAGGACCATATTAGTCCATATCGGGCGAAAGATATATATGGGAGCTATATCTAAATCTAAATCGATTTCAACCAAATTTGGCACGCATAGCTACAATGCTAAATCTACTCCCTGTGCAAAATTTTAACCAAATTTGGGTCAAAACTCTGGCTTTTAGGGCCATATTAGTCCATATCGGGCGAAAGATATATATGGGAGCTATATCTAAATCTGAGCAAATCGGTATAAAACTCTGGCTGCTGGGTCCATATTAGTGCATATCGGGCGAAATATATATATGGGAGCTATATCTAAATCTGAACCGATTTCTTCCAAAATCAATAGGGTTCTATCCTGACCCAAATTGGGAACATGTGCCAAATTTGAAGGCGATTGGACTTAAATTGCGACCTAGACTTTGATCACAAAAATGTGTTCACAGACAGACGGACATGGTTATATCGACTCAGGGACCCACCCTGAGCATTATTGCCAAAGACACCATGTGTCTATCTCGTCTACTTCTGGGTGTTACAAACATCTGCACTGTTCCACAGTGTGGCGCAGGGTATAAAAATTAATTGATTCTATTAATTTTTGTTTCAATTAAAAAATTTGTTGAATCAATTAAATTTTTTAATTGAATATCTTTTAAAACTCAATTAAGACTTTAATTGGAAAAATTTTCATGAAAATTGTGGGAATTTTCAATTATCAGGTAATATTCGGTAACGCTGTCCTTTTGTGAAAGAAATTGTTTATGATTTGTTTTTTGTTTTGGGGAGTATTTAGCGACTCTTATTGGAGAGTCTTATTGGGGAGTCTTATTGGGGAGTCTTTGGAGACTTTTATTGGAGAGTCCGTAGAAAGTCTTTGGATACTCTTATTGGGGAGTCTTTCGAGACACTTATTAAGAAGTCTTTGGAGACTCTTATTGGGGAGTCTTTAGAGACACTAATTGGGTAGTCTTTGAGACTCTTCGTGGGGTGTCTTTAGAGACTCCTATTGGAGAGTCTTAGGAGACTCTTATTGGGGAGTCTTAAAAGACTCTTATTGGGGAGTCTTAGGAGACTCTTAGTGGGGAGTCCTTACAGACACTTCTTGGGGAGTCTTTAGAGAGTCTTTGGAGGCTCTTATTGGGAAGACACTTTTTAAGGAGTCTATATAGACACTTATTGGGGAGTCTTTGGAGACTCTTATTGGAGAGGCATTAGAGACACTTCTTGGGGAGTCTTTGGAGACTCTTAGTGGGGGTCTTAAGATGTCTACAGAGACACTTTTTATGGAGTCTTTAGAGACACTTCTTAAGGAGTCTTTAGAGGTACTTCGTGAGGAGTCTTTGGAGACTCTTATTGGGGAGTCTTTGGAGACTCTTAGGGTGGTCTTTAGAGACTCTTATTGGGGAGTCTTTAGAGGCACTTCTTAAGGAGTCTTTAGAGGTACTTCGTGAGGAGTCTTTGGAGACACTTCTTGGGGAGCCTTTAGAGACTCTTGTTGGGGAGCCTTTAGAGACTCTTACTGGGGAGCATTTAGCGACTCTTATTGGAGAGTCTTATAGGGGAGTCTTTGGAGACTCGTATTCCCCAATAAGACTTCTTAGTCTTTGGAGAATCTTATTGGGGAGTCTTTAGAGACTCTTATTGGAGTGTCTTTAGAGATACTTGTTGGGGAGTCTTAGGAGACTCTTCTTGGGGTGTCTTTAAAGACTCACATTGGAGATTCATTAGAGACTCTTATGGGGGAGACCCCTTTTGGGGTGCCTTTGTAGACTCTTATTGGGGAGTCTTTAGAGACTCTTATTGGGGAGTCTTTAGAGACTCTTATTGGAGAGTCTTTAGAGGCACTTCGTGAGGAGTCTTTGAAGAATCTTATTGGGGAGTCTTAAAAGACTCTTATTGGGGAGTCTAAGGAGACTCTTATTGGGGAGTCTAAGAAGACTCTTAGTGGGGAGTCCTTACAGACACTTCTTGGGGAGTCTTTAGAGAGTCTTTGGAAACTCTTATTAGGAAGACAATTTTTAAGGAGTCTAAATATATAGACACTTATTGGGGAGTCTTTGGAGACTCTTATTGGAGAGGCATTAGAGACACTTCTTAAGGAGTCTTTGGAGACTCTTAGTGGGGGTCTTCTTAAGATGTCTACAAAGACACTTCTCAAGGAGTCTTTAGAGACTCTTATTGGGGAACCTTTGGAGACTCTTAGGGGGGTCTTTAGAGACTCTTATTGGGGAGTCTTTAGAGATACTTATTGGGGAGTCTTTATTGCCAAAGACACCATGTGTCTGTGGGGAACCCACATACTACTTGGTTAAAAATCGAGTAGGTTTTCAAATAAGAATTGTGACAACTAAAAAATAAATTTTCATTCTGTACATTTTTTCAACTTCAGAAGTTTAATAAAATAAAAAATAAAATTTTCTTATCAGATAATTTTATAACTGGTGACCCCGAACGTTTTCAAATGTCACGAAGAACAACAAGATCATCATCTGGACCAACGGTACCAAACGGATCAGTACCCAACGTTCAATTCCTCACAACAACCCCAACAATGAGCGCTGTAAAACTACCAAAATTTTGGAAACTTAATGCTCCTCTTTGGTTTGTTCTCGCCGAGGCCCAATTTACACAACATGGCATCACAACTGAATCAGCCAAAATGTTCAACGCTATCGCTGAAATGGACCAAGAGATCTTAACAATAATTAGTGACATTGTTTTAAATCAACCGGAAAATGGATACCAACAGATTAAAAAACGTCTGATTGATTATTTTGCCATATCAGAAGAACAAAGAATCCAAGAACTTTTAACGAGTACAGAATTTGGCGACAAAAAACCCTCCCAAATGCTACGTGAAATGCGTAACCTTGCTAAAAATGACGTATCGGACGAATTTTTAAAAACACTTTGGTTAAATCGGCTCCCATCACACTTACAGGCTACACTCATAGCATCACCGGCTTCACTCGAAGAACTCTCAAAACTAGCCGACAGAATCGCCGAAACCCCTAGCTTTTCCGAGTCAATCGTTACTAGACAAACATCTAGTCAGATAGAAACTCTGAAAAGACAAATATCGGAATTAACTACGATGGTAAGAGAGCTGAAATCCAATCAAATTTCAACGAGTAAAAACACATCACGAGTAGAGGGTAGAGAATCATCACGATACTGCTATTATCACCAAAGATTCGGTATTAATGCTCGTAAATGCAAACAGCCTTGCAGTTTTCAAAATAATACGGGAAACGCAGAAGCCGGTCACTAAGCGGCGCTAGTAATCGGCGACCTTCAACAAGCCGCCTTTTTGTTTTTGATAAAACACTGAAACAAAAGTTTTTAATTGATACTGGAGCCAACATTTCAGTAGTACCAACGTCATTTTTAAAAAATCCCAAATCATCAAAATTCAAACTTTTCGCAGCAAATGGAACGGCAATTACAACGTATGGAGATATTGTTTTGAGTCCTACGTTCGGTCTCAAAAAGAATTTTACGTGGAAATTCATTGTTGCCGACGTTAGTCATCCCATTATCGGCGCAGATTTTTTAAAATATTTTGGTCTGACCATTGATCTAAAAAGAAAAAAATTGACTAATAAGGAACAACAATTTGAAATTATTGGTAAGTTGCTAAATTTATCCTCGTATTCCGAAGTTAGGACGCTTATAAACTCATCGCCATATCACGAAATCATGTCAAAATTCCCTGATCTAACAAACCCAACTTCTACAAAGAACGTCAAACACTCAGTTCAACATGTTATTGAAACTAAAGGTTGCCCAGTTGCAAGTAAACCCCGCCGCCTACCACCAGATAAACTTGACATCGCAAAAAAAGAGTTCAAGTTTATGATGGAACAAGGACTTTGTCGTCCTTCAAAAAGTTGTTGGTCTAGTCCACTACATATGGTTCCCAAGAAAAATGGAGACTGGAGACCATGTGGGGACTACAGACGCCTCAACACACAAACAGTTCCTGACCGATACCCAGTACCGCACATACACGACTTTGGTCATGGTCTAAACGGAAAAACAATATTTTCCAAAATAGACCTAGTTCGGGCGTACAATCAAATACCAGTGGCACCAGAGGATATTCCAAAAACAGCAATAATAACACCATTCGGGTTGTTTGAGTTCATGTTCATGACGTTTGGCCTCAGAAATGCTGCTCAGACTTTTCAGCGGTTTATGCACCAAGTCTTAGAAGGACTGGATTTTTGTTTTGCATATTTGGATGATATACTCGTAGCATCAAACAGCAAACAAGAACACCTAAAACATATAGAGATTTTATTTCAACGACTAAATGACTTCGGCGTCGTTATCAATGTCGATAAATGCATTTTCGGGTCACAACAAATCGAGTTTCTGGGACATCTAGTTTCTGCTAAAGGCATCCGACCACTGTCCGACAAAATAAAGGCAATTCGTGATTATCCACTACCACAAAATGTCAAGGATCTTAGAAGATTTCTCGCTATGGTAAACTTTTATAGAAGATTTATCCCAAATGCAGCAGAAACACAAATTCCTTTAATAGAACTCCAAAAAGGAAACAAAAAGAATGATAGAACACCCATCAAATGGTCAGATTTATTAAAATCAGCATTCGAAAAATGCAAACAAGATTTATCGAATTGCACAACACTTACATTTCCCTCAGAAAACTCCAAAATTTGCGTAATGGTAGACGCTTCTGAAACAGCTATAGGTGGCGTATTACAACAACTTACATCAAATGGCTGGAAGCCATTAAGCTTTTTTTCACGTAAGTTAACCAAAACTCAAAAAAAGTATTCAACATACGATAGAGAATTGCTGGCCGCGTACACCGTTGTAAAATATTATCGCTACATGCTAGAAGGCCGTGAATTCATAATATTTACCGACCACAAACCACTCACTTTCGCCTTCACGAAATCCTCAGACAATGCCTCCCCTCGACAGGTCCGTCAATTGGATTTTCTAGCCCAATTCACTTCTGATATAAGGCACATAAAAGGAAAAGAAAACATAGTAGCGGACACACTATCGAGAGTAGCTACAATCAACCTTCCATCGCCTATAGACTTAGAAAAATTATCTGAAAGTCAAGGAACTGACTCAGAGTTACAACAACTCCTCAAGGATAGCCAGTCAACCTCCTTAGTGCTGAAACCGGTTCCAATTCCTTCAGATAAAAAGAATATTTACTGTGATTTTTCTTGCGACAACGCCAGACCATATGTCCCAAAGGACCTACGCCGTGCAATTTTCGATTCCATTCACAACTTGTCACACGCAGGAGTTAAATCGACAATTGCTATGATAAAGAAACGATTCGTATGGCTGAATATGAAAAAACAAATAAAATCGTGGGTTCAACAATGTTTGGCATGTCAACGTTCCAAAATACATCGGCATACACGAAGTCAACCAGGTATTTTCCCTAAAACCACTTCTCGTTTCGCTCATATTCATATTGACATCGTTGGTCCATTGCCTTCATCATGTGGAATGTCATATATACTTACATGTATAGATCGTTTTTCAAGATGGCCAGAAGCGTTGCCAATGCCAGACGTACGAGCAGAAACCGTTGCCAGAACTTTCTACGCAGGCTGGATTGCTAGATTTGGAATACCAGAACGTATTACTACGGACCAAGGACGACAATTCGAATCTCGTATCTTTAAGGAACTAATGAATCTACTAGGTTGCGAAAGAATTCGTACCACCCCATATCACCCTTGCGCTAATGGAATGGTAGAACGATTCCACAGAATTTTAAAAGCCGCAATAATGTGTCATAATACAACCAATTGGATGAATGTGTTACCGACGATTTTACTTGGATTACGTACTTGTTTAGGAAGTGAAGACGACTGTACGCCCTCAGATCTTGTTTACGGAGAAACTGTGAGAATCCCAGGAGATTTGTTAGTACCAACGTTGGACACGAGGCCAACGAATGAATTCATATTACAATTAAAAACAGACATGCAAGAACTACAACCCAAAGACATTAAATTCAAATCGTCTAATACAATTTTCATCCACAAAGATCTAAACTCATGTAAACATGTCTTTATTCGTGAAGATGGTGTGAAAAAAGCGCTACAGCCTCCTTACAAAGGTCCATTCTTAATTTTGAGCAAAACTCCCAAACACGTTACAGTCAGTATAAACGGTAAAGAAAAAACAATTTCAATCGATCGAGTCAAGCCTGCATATATCCCAAATAGTTGTGAGTCAGTCCAAATAGGTTAACCACTTTCAACTTCATTGGAGGGGGAATACTGTGGGGAACCCACATACTACTTGGTTAAAAATCGAGTAGGTTTTCAAATAAGAATTGTGACAACTAAAAAATAAATTTTCATTCTGTACATTTTTTCAACTTCAGAAGTTTAATAAAATAAAAAATAAAATTTTCTTATCAGATAATTTTATATGTCTATCTCGTCTCCTTCTAGGTGTTACAAACATGCACTAACTTATAATACCCTGTTCCACAGTGTGGCGCAGGGTATAAAAATACATAAGGTTTAAAGTTCGGCCAGGCCAAATCTTAAATAACCACCACCATGCAACGCATTTCAATACAACCTTTTTTTTTCATATCTCTTATTTTATCTAAAATAAATTTAAAACAAGATAAAAATTGCATCTTCCATGCCCTCAAGAAGTCACAACCGGAGATCAATCTATATGGAAGCCATATTAAAACATGGACCGATGAATAACAAATTTCGCGTATCTCTCTATGGACACCAAAACCATTAATGCCCTGTCCCTGTATATAGAAGGAAAACCCATTCGAAAGAAAGGCAGTCACTCGAGTTCGAATGAGTTTGGGTTTCATTATTTTTGAAAGTTCGATTGGTTTGTATGAGAATACATTCATTATCAAAAATGAGTATTTTAAAATTTTTGGCCGAAGAATTCATTCAAATGTTAATGCATAATCGAATAAAAGTTGCTGTCCAAAAAAAGTATTTTCAAAAATCGAGAAATCGCTCTATATAGGACTATGAGAAAACATACTCTCAGAAAAAAGTCAATGAAATTTTTTTACCGATTTAACTTTTCAATTTTGCCATATGTGAGAAAATTTTAATGACGCGAAACAAGTATATACGACCGTATGTTCGGCCAGGGCGAATCTTATCTACCCTCCACCATGGATTACGTAGAAACTTCTGTCATCCACAATCGAATTACTTGTTTTCTAAATTGTGAGTTAGTTCATACGTGGTATATATTAGACAAAAAAGTTATGTATAGGTAAGTCTACAAATAATTACGAATCGATGTGGACTTTTGCACGGTACGTAGAGCCAGAATTGAAATATGGGAGTCGCTTATATGGGGGCTATATAGAATTAAGAAGTTTAACTCGACTTTAGATTTAATTTACTTCTAATTCTGCTAGTCTGTAAGGATTGTAATCCATAGACTTAAATATAAATAAATAAATTATAAACTTGATATGGACCAATTTTTGTGTGATTGATTTATCTGAGGGCTATATATAACTAAAGACCGATATGGACCTAGTTAGACATGGTTGTTAACGGCCATATACTAGCACAATGTACCAAATTTCAACTGACTCGGATGAAATTTGCTCCTCCAAAAGGCTCCAAAATCAAATCTCGGGATCGGTTTATATGGGGGCTATATATGATTATGGACTGATATGAATGGTTTTTGGGTACCATAATTTCAACCGAATCATATGCATTTTGCTCTTCCAAGGGGTTCCTCAGGTCAAATCTGGGGATCGGTTTATATGGGGCATGTATATAATTATGGACCGATTTCGACCAATTTTTGCATGGGTGCTTGAGACCATATATTAACACCACGTACCAAATTTCAAATGCCTACGTTGTGTCTGCCTTGAACTTCTTATAGCGCTAAACACATTTTTAACTCCAATATTTTTCTTTAACCCTTTCACTACCAATGTCCACTTAGAAGGACATTCGAAAAAGACACCAAATTCTATTTTCCCACTTAGTTTCGATTTATTTCTCGATGTTATTTTAAAGTAGAGGCTTTGACCTAAATAAGCTATAACTATTTCCATATTGATGAGCACTAAAATACATTTTTATAAACTTCTTTAACAATAAACGAAAAATATAAAAATTTGAGACAATTTTTCTACTGTATGTCTCTAGTAAATGGACATTTATACAAAAACTATAGCTGATACTTTTTCGGATTTTTTTGTGTTTTTTCTCACACTTTGAAAGATATTATAGACCAAATAGCGCTTCTTTTCGTAGGGCCATTTGGTCACAAGAATCAAATTTTCAGAACAAGCTCATATAGCTCTTGAAGTTATTGAGATAGGATCTCAAATTGACAATTTTCGTTTTACATGCTGTTAGTACTAGTAAACACAGAAGAAAAATTAAAGCTTTGAATATTAGGTTTATTTCGGTAGTGAAAGGGTTAAAATAAGAAAAAAAAATATATTTAATATAAGAAAAAACAAATATTATTTATTATAAATTTTCAAACTTCAATTTGACAAAAATTGCTAACTTATTTGCACCATGTCGCCATTAGTAAAACATGTTAGTTAAAATTGTCTAAAATTAAACTACATTTTCTTTCACTTTTTCTGTGTGTGGACCGTTATAACCCATCTTCGAACATAACTTTTTTGCAGACAAATGATAAACGATAGCTTCATTATTGAAAATCGTAGCTTAATTAAAACAGACGGACATATATACTTTATATAGTAGAAAATCCATACGTCGATGCGCTCCAAAAGACAAGAAAATAATAAGCAGTAATTTTAAAATAAATATAACACTACAGTAGAAATATACCTTTCGATTTTTTCAAGATTGGAAAAATTGACTGTTGAAAAAGTCATATTTTCGATTTTGCAAAATTTTAAAACATCGATTTCTTCACAGTTTTAAAAAAGGGACTTTCCACTAGTCAACTTTAAATTTCCGATTTTTCCAAATTTAAAAAAATTCGATTTTTATTACAATTAAAAATCGACTTTTCTACTTTTTCATATTAAATTAAATTCAATTAAATAAAACTGAATTAAATTAAATTATCATTTAAGGAGCAACTGCAGTTTATGGGCTCCTCAGCGATTTGCTTGAAATTAATGTATGTTATGTAACATAGTATGCTGACTCTAACAAGGTAAAATTTTTGTCCCGGAAATGCCCGGGTCTTGAGATATAGCCCTCCAAAGGGTCAATAAAAACTTGATATATCTCCTTTGTTTTTGGTCCAATCTGAACAAATTTGAATGCTTGTTTAATGTACTTTTATACGAAATATATTTTTTAAATATTTAATTTAGTTTGGGGGATATAAATAAAAATAGAAAATTTTTACCTTAATTTTTTGTTATTTTTGTTATATCTCAAAAACTCTTCGATTATACCCCTACATAGCTTGAGAGTATAGATTCTGGCCTTTCGATTGATATATAACATAACAAAATAGGTCCATTTTAAGCGAAGTTATTACATTTTAATTGCAAATACGAAAATAACACATTTATAAATTACGTTTCTATATGTTCTCAACTTATAAACTTGTTATTTTATGAGCTAAATTATCACAACATTTTTTAATAACTCTTATATCTGAATTGCAAGTTTGATATAAAATATACCACAAATTTTGAACTATGATAAAACAAATTGAACGCAATCCCAAGGGGGAAAGTAGCCGGCCTTCGGCCGGGGTTTAAGTCTTTCTCCTATGGATAGAGTCCAAAGTGGGCTAACGCAATCCCAAAGGGGAAAGTAGCCGGCCTTCGGCCGGGGTTTAAGTCTTTCTCCTATGGACAGAGTCCAAAGTGGGCTAACGCAATCCCAAGGGGGAAAGTAGCCGGCCTTCGGCCGGGGTTTAAGACTTTCTCCTATGGTCAAAGTCCAAAGTGGGCACACGCAGTCCCAAGGGGGGAAAGTTGACGGCCTTCGGCCGGGGTTTAATACTTTCTCCTATGGACAGAGTCCAAAGTGAGCTAATGCAGACACAAGGGTGGGGGAAATGTTTCAGTAATAATCAATATTTTTTGTTCCTACTCAGAACAAAAGCTCAATAACTTTGCGAAAAGTGGACCTATAAAGACATGTTATACATCAATCGAAAGGCCAGAGTATAGGCTTTCAAAATATGTGCCATAGTTTATAATCGAAGACTTATTGGGATATAACGAAAATAACAAATAATTAGGGTAACATTTTTTTGTTTTTATTTATATCTCCCAAACTATATATATGTGTAAAAACTATATATATTTATTGCGTATAAAAGTGCATTAAATAAGCTTTCATATGATACCAAGTTTGTTTAGATTGGACAACAAACAAAGGAGATATATGAAGTTTTTATTGGCCCTTTGGAGGGCTATATCTCAAGACCCGGGCATTTCCGGGACAAAAATTTTACCTTGTTAGAATCAGTACATCAAACATAACATATATTAATTTCAAGCAATTTGGTGAGGGCCCATAAACTGCAGTTTAGCCTCATTTAATGCCATATTGTGCTCTTTAGCTACAATTTCTGTTGTTGTTGCTGTTTTTTGGACGTCCACTACGTGGTTCATCTTCTATGCTTGTACGACCACATTTAAATTCAGCAACCCAATTTTTTACTGTTGCATATAAAGGATCACTTTCACCTAACACATTCACCATATCATTAGGGTTTCTTGTCCCGATAAACCTTTTTATGTAAATATTTAATGACAGCAAGCATTTCTAGTTTTTCCATTGTAAAAAAAATTGCGAATGCGTCTTTTTTGAACACCTGTTTCTATATGAAGGAGTTGCCAGATCGAAACAAAATTTAACATGTGTTCATAACAGAGATGGAAGATTCCAAAACACTTAACTTTTTTCTGTTTATACCGCACTTTTTGTGCTAGGCTAAGAAGTTTCCGAACTGCCCTCGTATTCATTAATTGTGCTAAGTTGACATTTTTATTTGTTTCAGCCAAATAAAAAATGTTTTGGTATAATCGAGCTTAAAATATAACAGACAATGTTTGCCATTTCAGCAAACTGTAACTGCCTTCCCTTTTGTGCTGTTTTATCAGACTTCTCTGCTGTTTCTACTAAACAAATTTCTTTGGGTGTAGCTATGACAGTCTTATTTGTAAAGGACGAAGAAATGACACTCACATTCATAATTCTCAAATGACTGTATAATAGTTTCCCATATGGATATACGTTCACACATCTAACCTTCACCTTCGGAAAAACAGTTAATTATTGTCGCATTTGTTGTAACTCCTTATATATCAATAATCTCTACATAATGCGATGCTTTCAGGCTATGTGTCTAAACCGTAAATGGTATAATAAAGCTAAACTTGTTTTTTTTTTAATGCAAAAAATGAGTGATCATTTTATGTTTGCACACAGGAACTTCATTTTTATTTTGTTGTTTCTTTTTTTTTCTTTACGCATAAGATATTTTGAGAGCGCAAATTAAAAATGCATGATTTTTTTCAAATGCTAAATGTTTGCGAATGTATTCCAAAATAATTGTAGCAGACTGATCATTCGAAGTATTGTCCATCACTAGTCAATACTATGGCAACATGCGGATACTACGGCGAAAAACGAGTCGTTTTTTGATCCAGTCCGCAAATCGACCCAATTTATGACTTCCTTATAAGAACGAAAAACGACTATTGGCAACAAGTTATCAAGCATTGGCGGGCTGCAACTTCACCTGATGTTTCCTTACCAAATATTATGGCCGTTTATCACAAAATGCTCGGCTCTAACACATCAATTTATTCCAATACTAAGAAACAGTATCACCAAAATATTTCCAAAACACTTTTTCAACTAAAAAAATTATTGATCCAATTAACCTTTGAATCAAATCAGAATTATTAAGCCAATGATTGAAAACTTTTAATAAAAAAATAATTGATACGATTAACTTTTTAGTCCAACTCAGACGATTAGCGGCCATTTTCATGTAGCTCCGTTAGGCTTTAACTCCCACACGGTTGAAAGACTGTTTTTCATATGTTTGGCTATAAACATTATATGTTTGGAACACAAATTTTTAAAATTTTTGTGGGGGAATATACAATTAGGCAGAAACAAAATTTTGAGCATTCAGGTCGAAAACCTATGTTGTTAGCACCTATATTACCTGTTTATTTTCATAATTTATTTATTTATTTATTTTATTTTCATTATGTAATTTGAAGCCACATAGCGGCCAATTTATGTAAATTACAATTATGATTGTAAATATATAAATAAATAAATAAAATTTTGAGCACAATATTGTTTGGGAGAATTTTTTTTAAGCATATAATATTTTTGGGTGCAAAATGCTTCCAAACATTATATGTTCACATAATAACATATTGTGTTTTGGAAGACAACATTATTGAATTTGGATGCAAAAATACAAAATGTTTGGAACTTAGACTACCCAAACATATATTGTTTAGACCAATATGCTTTCAAACATATTATATATTGGAAGAGATCAAACATATAAATGTTTGGGCAATACCCAAAAATATATATGCTTGAAGCAAAATATGTTTGGGAGTATATGTTACAGAAGCGATTTTTTGTGAGCGTGCAGTTAACAGAAACTAAATTGCAAATATCTTCTCTCCGGTTAACAATAACTGAAAATTTTTCGGCAGTTAAGTTCCTAACTGGAACTGAATATATAGGCAGCTATGTCCATAATACGGTTTAAAAGTTCGTTAGTTAACGGAGCACTAACGGAGCTTCATGAAAATGGGGATAAGTCAGTTAAGGAAGTGATTGAAAATAGTTACGTTTTTAATTAAAAAATTAATTGAGTTCGGCAGAATTAATTGCATCAGTTAAAAAATTAATTGAAATTTTCTAATGAAATAAATTAATTTTTTAATCAAGTATTTTGTTGTGTCCAATAAAAACTGTAATTGATACTGTAATTTTCGTTATTGAAGGCATTCCAATAAAACATTAATTGGATTAATTTTGGTCAGACATGTTTTCTGTGTACTGTGACCATTCCTCTCGGTTGTAGCAGACACCAAACCAAGCTTGTCCCACCAAATACACAGCATCAGCTTCTTTCCATGGACAAAACAACACGTACACTGAAGTGGCAGCTGCTGGCCAATGGATAGAATCCAATGCTGGCCAATGGATACACGGATGAAAAAGACTGTTTTTCATATGTTTGGCTATAAACATTATATGTTTGGAACACAAATTTTTAAACACAATATTTTTGAGTGCAAGCATATAATGTTCATAAACTAGCATAACATGTTTGGGACATATATGTTAATATGTTAGAACATATTATGTTTGGGACATAAAATGTTTGTAAATATAATAAGCTTGGATGCAAACATATATTAATTTAGAAATAGCCTATAAACATATATGTGTTTAGTAGCTTGGAGCGCTATTTAACAGGGAGCGATATTGAATTAAGTTGGTGGTGGTTGCTTGTTATTACAAAATTAACATTTTATTTTCCCTTGGGCAATTGATCAGCTACTTCTTTGATCCTTACAAACTGTGTGGTCCGCTGTTCGAATCCCCGTCCGGCAACAGGTAAAATTAAAATAAAAAAATCATAGAATTGAATAATTTCTTTTACAATGTTTGTATTACAGAAAAATGTGCTAAGAACTAAAAAATCTCGTGGAAGTGAGAAAGATGTGAGGGAATATACAATTAGGCAGAAACAAAATTTTGAGCATTCAGGTCGAAAACCTATGTTGTTAACACCTATATTACCTGTTTATTTTCATAATTCATTATGATTGTAAATATATAAATAAATAAATAAAATTTTGAGCACAATATTGTTTGGGAGAATTTTTTTTAAGCATATAATATTTTTGGGTCAAAATGCTTCCAAACATATTATATGTTCACATAATAACATATTGTTTTTTGGAAGACAACATTATTGAATTTGGATGCAAATATACAAAATGTTTGGAACTTAGACTACCCAAACATATATTGTTTAGACCAATATGCTTTCAAACATATTATATATTGGAAGAGATCAAACATATAAATGTTTGGGCAATACCCAAAAATGTATATGCTTGAAGCAAAATATGTTTGGGAGTATATGTTACAGAAGCGATTTTTTGTGAGGGTGTAGAATCCATAAAAAATTAATTTAGTTTTTCCACCAAAATTAATAAAATTTTTAATTTAACCAATTAAAAAATTACTTTATTATATAATTATAATTATAATAATTATACCTTAATTGGTATAATTTTAATTAAATAGAAAAATATTTCCAAAATATAGAAAAAAATTGAAAATTTTATTCGACTATAATAAGTATACGATTCATTAAATAAAAAAACACAATAAAAAATTTATTGTCTTAAAATAAATTTAGTTTTAAGACCAAAATTAAGTAAATTTTTACTTTAACCAATTAAAAAATTAATTTAAAATTCGGGAAGAAATCAATTAATTTCAACCATTTTCGTGATTAAAAAAGAATTAAATTAAAAATTTTTATTATATCAATTAATTTCGAGATTGAATAAAAACAAATTTCTGTTCGGATTAATCACATATTTTTTAGCCTCAATATAGTTTGAATGTTGTCTGAGCATCAACGAAATTTATATTGTGGATTCGACACTTGAAAATTTCAAATAGCATAATTTTCAATATACTATCCTGATTGGCATCCCTAGACCCAATGCTATTTCATAATTTTATTTGGTAAATTATCTAAAAATACTACAAACTTCAATTTCAAAACACATGTATTCACTTGCTTCATTGCTGGTACAAACTCAAATAATAACTCACATGGCCTAATACCACAATCAGCTATCAAGCAGCCATCAGCTATCTACCACTTTATTTTTGTTATACCACAAATATGTTAACATCAAGTACATGTACAGACATACCTACTTTCCAGTGATCAAATTAATGTCTGTATATATCGATAGATATGTCCATAGATATGTTGGTTATAATAAAACTTTAAGAAATAATAGATCCAAGCTTGCCCTGAAGGCTTATGCCGTTCCTTAATTATGCCATTCTCTTAAGATCAAAGTACCAACATAATATCTATTATTCTTTATGCTTATAGACATTGGTCCAAATAATGTTCTTTTACACCAATGGCATGTAAATTCGATATCATGATTTGATATTTTCGGACATTCACAATTGCAATTTAGAAAGGAAAAAATTGGAAATCATCTTTGCTATATTTTAAGAAATTTGTTTTATTTCCTACATTCTAAGTTTTTTCTAATTAAAACTCAATCCTACATGTATTGAATTTCAATTCTACTATAAAATATGCATGGATTTCCTCAATTACTTCTCCTCCGATACAAAATGTTTGTGGTTAAGTGACATCAACTCAATGTGTAAAATCACACATTCATCAGGTGAGGTATTAACAAAGAGGTGATGAACAACCATATTGAGATCGAAATATATGCACTTTTTTTTGAAAAGCGCTAATTCCAGCTACCGTGACCAAGACTTGTAAAATTGTAAAACAACTTGACAGTGAACTCGACGAACATACGTCAATGTCATTCGATACCTACCATAGCACAGATATACAGACACTTTGACAGTACCAAAACTGTAATGCGACCAAGTAAGAAACATAATGACTTACAAACTGCAGTAATCGAGACAAAATAACGCTAAACGACCGACCACCATATTTAGTAAAATAAATTTCATGCCTGGTTAAACGACTTAACAACACATCAGCCTCAATGTGTAAGATAGGGAAATATTTTAATTTGTCTCTAGCAGTAAAACCATGAAACCTTAAAGAAAATATCAGTAGTATCAGCTCATCTTTCAAAGTAGTCAATCTACAAATTCTATAATATTTTTCATATATATCCATATTGAGAAAAAAAATCCTTCAAAATTGCTTCGATTAGAAATAAACCCAAAGGACTCACATCTTTTTGTATGTGTCGTCCATATCCACGACGGCGTTATTATCATATACGGGAAATTCATATGGCTGCCACCACCTCGACGACTAGTGAAATTGAAAGTGATGATAGTAAAGATGAAATTGAGTTACCTTCCTTGGAGTCAACAGACAAAAATGGTGCATATAAAATATTTAATCAAAAAGCATAAATTATTTGATTGATGAAAAATATTATTTTTATTTATATTAATAATTTTTTTCTAAAAAAAATGAAACATGTTTCTCTCTTTGCAGTACCTGATAAAGTTTACGATATTAATGCCGGGGACAAGGATGTCGAGGTGACCTTAGAATCTTTGGTAGCCAAAGAAGAAGATGCTTGGTGGAATCAATTGCCATTAAATAATTTAGATTTAAGTTCAAATCAACTCATACAACTATCTCCAAAAATTGAAAATCTTTGTTCTTTAACAACATTAACGGTAAGTCGAATTATTGCAATAATTTAAATGTAAGGGAAAATTTATGGACTGAATAGTTTGAGTCTGAAAATAAATCGGGCTGCCACTTTAACCTTAAAGGAAAATAAATCAATATTTGAATATTCATATATGACTTTCTATGCCACCAATATTTGGAAAATGAGTTATATACAAAAACCAAAAAAAAAAAAATTAAAAATAATTCTCCTTCGAAATTGGCCAAACGATAAGAGATAGAAAAGAAAAAATGCAAAATCAAAAACAAATGTTGACATTCAGATTTATTTTTGAAAGATATATAGTTTAATTCCTCCGGTAATCCGATGATAAAAACAGATATTGTTTGGGATTCTCTCTCAGTGCGAAATGGAAAAATATAGACATCAGGGTTGCCATTTTGGTCCGATCCGATGGTCGGATCAAATGGAATTTGGCTAATTTAGGTCCATTTTTGTCATATCGGTAATTTTTTCAAAATTTTCTATAGAAATAAAATTTTGCCAAAATTTTGTATCGAAATAAACTTTAAAAAAATTTTATTTTGATACAAAATTATGTAAAAATTTTATATACAAAGAAAATTTTGTAAAAATTTTATATAGAAATAGAATTTTCCGATAACTATCTATAGAAATAAAAGTGTGACAAATTTTCTAAAGAAATAAAATTTTGTTAAAATTTTCTATAGAAATCAATTTTTGACGACATAACATATTCTATAGAAATAAAATTTTGACGACATTTTCTATAGAAATAAAATTGAGACAAAATTTTCTATAGAAACAAAATTTTGACAAAATTTCCTAAAGAAATAAAATTTTGACAAAATTTTCTTTATAAATAACATTTTGACAAAATATTCTACAGAAATAAATTTTTGTCAAAATTTTCTATAGAAATCAATTTTTGACGACATATTCCATAGAAATCAATTTTTGATGACATTTTCTATAGAAATAAAATTGTGACAAAATTTTCTATAGAAACAACATTTTGACAAAATTTCCTAAAGATTTTGGCAAAATTTTCTTAATAAATAAAATTTTGACAAAATTTTCTACAGAAATAAAATTTTGTCAAAATTTTCTATAGAAATCAATTTTTGACGACATATTCTATCGAAATAAACTTTTGACGACATTTCCTATAGAAATAAAATTGTGACAAAATTTCCTATAGAAACAAAATTTTGGTAAACATTTAAAAACAAAAAATTTGAGAAAATTTTCTATCAAAGTAAATTTTTGTAAAAATGTTAACTTTTAATTGATGTTAATTTAATTTGGAAAAAATGTCCGCTGGTACGAATTTTGGTTCAAATTAAAATTTCATTGTTGGTCCAAAATAAAAATTCATTGTGAGTATGTGAAAGATAGATTGTGAATATGTGAAAGATAGACCGAAGATTATAGATTTGAGGAAGATGGGAGATTGGCTTGCGTCATACCAAATGTTGCATTTACCAGATTAGTTTAATACATGTTTGTAATCTTTTAGTTGTTTTTAGTTTTTATTTTTTAAATGAAAAATGTAAATTTCTTAATGAAACAATGTAAAATTTTAGGCAACAACAAAAAAAATTACATTTTCCCCTTTATGGAAATTTATTTCGTGCTCTTAATTTCTTTTTATTTGCATTTTAATGCTATGTCAATACTTGTCGTATACGGGTTTGGTTCGAGTATTAAACTAATGTGGTAAATGGTTTGATGTGCTCAGTAGCCAATCTTCCTCTTCTATAATCTTTAGTTTAGTCCTCCTATACGATCGCAAAGACGGATATTGCACAGAATTTCCAGCTCTTCCCTTTTGGATATATTGATTCAGAAAAACTGAAAAACTGATTTCCCTGTTTCTACTAACAAATTTCTTTGTCCGTAGTTTCAATTCCAATAAGACTATCTATGCGTCAGGCATGATAGTTTTCAATTGACCTGTACAGTATAGAATTGTAATCAGGATAAAAAAATCGACTTTTCGACCTTTTAAATTATTCAAAATTTCGAACCTTTGACTTCTCGACTAGAGGTGTCCGCGTAACACGAAATTTTTGTGACAAACGTGATTCACGCGTGAATCATATGAGTGAATGAAATATAAATGGGACTAAACAAAAATATGTCGTGCGTGGGTGAAAATCAAATTCTGTTTGTGAATATGTGTGAGAAAATTTCTTCGCTCACGAAAAAAATCACGTTCACGATTAAATTTACACTCACGATTAAATTCACACTCACGATAAAATTCACGTTTACGATAATATTAACGTTAACGATAAAAAAATCACACTCACGAACATTTTCACGTCCACGATTAAATTCATGCTAACAATTAAGATTTAAAGGCTTCCATTGTTCAAGGGTTCGCTGATGAACAATATTTTAATTTTGCTAGTATGATAATGGTTCCGTCGTGAGTTACTAAAATGTTCCTTACTCATGTGTACACAGAAAAAAATTTCACGAAACATTTTCCGATTAAAATTTTAATTGGGTTTGAAAAAATATTCAATTAAAAATTTAATTGAATTAATAGTATCAATTAATTTTTTAATTGGATCAATTAATTCTTTAATTGACCTTCAATTAATTTTTTAATTGATACTATAATTTCTGTGATTGAAGACATTTCAATTAAAAAATAATTGGATCAATTAATTTCGTGATTGAATAAGAAAATTTTTTTTTGCGTGATAGATGTAGCGAGTCATGTGGTTTGTCGTTCAAATTTGGAACCATTGACTTATCGACTAGAGGGGGGCGCGTAACACGAAATTTTTGTGACACACATGATTCACGAGTGAAAGAAATATAAAACCTATGTCGTGCATGAGCGTGAGTGAAATTCTGGACATGAATACGCGTGTGTAAACTTTCTTCGACATTACGCTAACGAAAAAATCACGTTCACGATTAAATTCACACTCGTGATAAAATTCAAACTCACGATTAAATACAGGCCCACGATAAAATTCACGTTTACGATCAAATTCATGTTTACGATAAAATTAACGTTCACGATAAGAAAATCACACTCACGAACATTTTCACGTCCACGATTAAATGTATGCTAACAATTAAGATTTTCGTGGCTTCCATTGTTTAAGGGTTCGCTGATGAACAATATTTTAATTTTGTTAGTATGATAATCGTTCCTTCATGAGGTACTAACATGTGTAGATGCAGCGAGTCATGTGATTTGTCGTTCAAATTTGAAACCATTGACTTCTCGACTAGAGGGGGCGCGTAACACGAAATTTTTGTGACACACATGATTCACGAGTGAAAGAAAAGAAAACCTATGTCGTGCATGAGCGTGAGTGAAATTCTGGTCATGAATACACGTGAGTAAAATTTCTTCGAAATTACGCTAACGAAAAAATCAATAAAAATAAATTCACACTCGCGATAAAATTCACACTCACGATTAAATACAGGCTCACGATAAAATGCATGTTCTCGATAAAAAAAGTCACACCCACGAACAATTTTACGTCCACGATTAAATTCATGCTCACACTAATGATTTCAATAGCGTCCATAGCTTGATGGTTCGCTGACGAACCATATTTTAATTTTGCTAGTTTCCTAATGGTTCCGTCGTGAGTTATTGAAATGTTCCTTACTCATGGGTAGTCATGCGAGTCATGCGAATTATCGTGTAACGAACATTTTCTTGGATCACGAATATTGTTGTGAGTCACCAGAATTTTCGGGTCACGAGAAATTTTATGAATTACTATAATTTTCGTAAATCACGAGAATCAAGAAACAACTCTCGTGAATCACAAGAGTTGTAACATTCAAGAAAATTGTCGTGATTTGTGAGTGAGACTTTAAACGCTGTTCGTACGTGAGTATGAAGTTTCATTTCGATGTTTCCATTCCAAAGTACGCTAAGTCCAAAAAGTGAATTTTACAGGAAACAAGTTCAAAGTTTTTTTTGAAATTTCTCAAAAACCGTATAAAGGTGAGAATTACGAGGGCGGTTCGGAAACTTCTTAGCCTATCACTGAAAGAGAAAAGTTAGTTTTTCAAGAATATTTTTATTTTTCAATATAATCTCCTGAAACTTCAATACACTTAGTCCAACGCTTCAATACACTTAGTCCAACGCTGATTTTAGCCAGTGTTAAAACACTCTTGTGCGCTGGTGCGTTGTCTTGATGAAAAATTATTTTTTTGTGTTGTAAGCCAGGACGTTTTTCTCTAATTTGTACATATAATTGATCCAAAATCAGTCTCTTTTTGCTACAATAGCAAACATTGTGTAGTAGTTCTTAAACTCTATTACATTAAAACATATTTTATTATAGTTTCGCTGATCCGTGGTACAGTGAACATATTATGGGACACAGCAGAAAAATCTACTAAACAAAAGCCAAAGCGGTTTGCTTAAATAGCGAATATTGTCTGATATTTTTTAAACTCGATTATAATAAAACCCATTTTTTATACTTTTTCGGAAGAAATAAAAAACTGGCCAAAATTAGCATAATAAAAACCATTTTAGTTTAGCTATTATAATAATCATGAGCTTATATGGGCAAACATCTGAAAATTCCATAAATTAAGGTATAAGTGCATAAAAAGTGTTTGCTGATTGCCTATTTATTCTTGAAAATCTTTCGGGTGATATTTTAACAGGTTGGCTGATAAGTCCCCGGTCTAACAAAGAAAAACACATTTTTTTGTCAAAATTCGTTTTTATTATTCAACATAGTTCCCTTCAAGAGCGATACAACGATTATAACGACCTTCCAATTTGTTGATACCATTTTGGTAGTACTCCTTCGGTTTTTCCTCAAAATAGGCCTCAGTTTCGGCGATCACCTTTTCATTGCAGCCAAATTTTTTTCCCTGCGAGCATCCTTTTGAGGTCTGAGAACAAGAAAAAGTCGCTGGGGCCAGATCTGGAGAATACGGTGGGTGGGGAAGCAATTCGAAGCCCAATTCATGAATTTTTGCCATCGTTCTCAATGACTAGTGGCACGGTGCGTTGTCTTGGTGGAACGACACTTTTTTCTTCTTCATATGGGACCGTTTTGCCGCGATTTCGACATTCAAACGCTCCAATAACGCCATTTAATAGTCACTGTTGATGGTTTTTCCCTTCTCAAGATAATCGATAAAAATTATTCCATGCGCATCCCAAAAACAGAGGCCATTACTTTGCCAGCGGACTTTTGAGTCTTTCCACGCTTCGGAGACGGTTCACCGGTCGCTGTCCACTCAGCCGACTGTCGATTGGACTCAGGAGTGTAGTGATGAAGCCATGTTTCATCCATTGTCACATATCGACGGAAAAACTCGGGTGTATTACGAGTTAACAGCTGCAAACACCGCTCAGAATCATCAACACGTTGTTGTTTTTGGTCAAATGTGAGCTCGCGCGGCACCCATTTTGCACAGAGCTTCCGCATATCCAAATATTGATGAATGATATGACCAACACGTTCCTTTGATATCTTTAAGGCCTCTGCTATCTCGATCAAATTCATTTTACGGTCATTCAAAATCATTTTGTGGATTTTTTGATGTTTTCGTCGGTAACCACCTCTTTCGGGCGTCCACTGCGTTCACCGTCCTCCGTGCTCATTTCACCACGCTTGAATTTTGCATACCAATCAATTATTATTGATTTCCCTGGGGCAGAGTCCGGAAACTCATTATGAAGCCAAGTTTTTGCTTCCACCGTATTTTTTCCCTTCAGAAAACAGTATTTTATCAATACACGAAATTCCTTTTTTTTCCATTTTTTTTCACAATAACAAAAGTTGCTTCACAAAAGACGCTCTATCTCACAAACTAATTGACTTACAGACGTCAAATTTTGACACGAATCATTTGAAGGTTGGTACTATATAAAAATAACACGCATTTAATACTAGCGACGCCATCTATGTGTAAGACCGGGGACTTATCAACCAACCTGTTAACCTAAAAATTTTACGAATTCACTGCTGATTTCGGCAGACTTTTTTCTATGAGCGTATGTTATATGGAGAAATATTCACACTAATTAAAAAAAGAAACAGTGCCTTTGCCTTTTTATTAAGATAACCTATGCTCAATTAATACAATTGGCATTAAAATTTATTTTTTATTATTTTTTCTTTGCATCTTGAACACAATGTTATATTGATCTAGGTCTATTTCATGAATTTTTTTTTCATTCTGCCATGATAAAACTTCGTACTAATAGTAATTTAACTGATATCCATTTCAGCTTCATGACAATGCCTTAACCTCACTACCTAAAGAAATTGGAAAACTTGAAAAGCTTCTGAGGATCAACTTAAGCCGAAATCGATTAAAAGAATTGCCTAGAGAATTCTTCACTTTGCCCGACTTGCGTTACCTGAATTTGTCACATAATCAATTTGAAGAACTTAATCCAGACATCAGTGATTTGCATATGTTGGAAGTTTTGGTAAGATATCAGTGAAAATGCTAACGAACAAAGTAACAAATTTGAAAAATAATATTGTACAAATCATAATTTTAAGTAGTTTGTGATAACATATACAAAGAACAACTATTCAATATAAATTCCAAGCATTTTAATTTATTTTTATTTTTTAATAAAAATTGGTTACACAAAAAAAAATTCTGATTCAATCACGAAATTGGTAATTGATCCAATTTATTTTTTAATTGAAATGTCTTCAATCACAGAGATAGTATCAATTAAAAAATTGATTGATCCAATTGAAAAAATTGATACTATTAATTTTTCTGACTGATTTTTGTTTCAATTAAAAAAATTGTTGAATCAATTAAATTTTTAATTTAAAATTTTTCAGGGCTCAATTAAAACTTTAATTGGAAAATTTTTTGTGCAATTTTTTCTGTGTATTTAAGTTCGAAAAACTATTCCATTAAAAATTCTTCTATCCAATTCAATCTTTAGTCAAAATAAAAATCAATAGCGTTAAGTAATTTAATCAATTAAATTTTGAATTGTATCAATTAATTTGTTATCAGTGATTGGTGATTTCAATTAAAACATATTTGCAACAATTAAGTTCGTGATTGAAATTGATGCAATCACAAACTTAATTGAAGCAAATATTAAATTCATTGTTTAATTGAAATTACATGAGTCACGAAAATATAACATCAATCTCCAATAATAATTGAACAATTAATCGATTCAATAAAATCATTTAACATTATTAGTTGGTTTTGTTTAAACAAAAAAATAATATATTTTTTGTTTTGAAGATTTTTTCAAATTCAATTAAGATTTTTATTAACATATTAATTTCTTTCACTATAAATTCTAAAAACAAAATATTTATTTTTATATTCGAATTCGAACTAGAAATTTCAAGTTATTTTTTTTTTAATTACATTCTTAGCCAAAACAACAATAAAAGTCATTAATTAATTGAATCGATTAAATCTATAAAACACAGAAAAAAATTTCACGAAAATATTTCCAACTAAATTTTTATTGAGTTTTAAAAAATATTCAGTTAAACATTTAATTGATTCAACAATTTTTTAATTGAAACAAAAATCAATCACAAAAATTAATAGTATCAATTAATTTTTTAATTGTACCAATTAATTTTTTAATTGACCTACAATTAATTTTTTAATTGATAATATCAATTATGTGATTGAAGACATTTCAATTAAAAAATTAATTGGATCAATTAATTTCGTGATTGAATCAGAATATTTAAAGCCATTGATTGAATTCTTTAAAAATTAAATTAACAGTAAAAGTCTGTGATTTATTGAGGTTTTCTGTGTAGCACACAGAATAAAACATTCTTTATATGTAATACAGA
This sequence comes from Haematobia irritans, assembly GCF_050003625.1. Taxonomy (NCBI): domain Eukaryota; kingdom Metazoa; phylum Arthropoda; class Insecta; order Diptera; family Muscidae; genus Haematobia; species Haematobia irritans. The sequence continues at coordinate 172,907,394 of NC_134397.1, read as the reverse complement.
AATTAATTGAAGCAAATATTACAATAGGTTGATTTTTAATTGAAATTATATCAATCGCAAAAATTTAATATCTGTCCGACATTAACAAAATATTATTTGCCTCTTTCTAATTATGTGATAATTTTAATATTGTTAAAAAATAATATAATTTAATTTAAGAAAAAAAAATATTAATTCAATTTTTTCGACCGCAACTCAAACAAACCATTGCTTCCTCATAATACATCTTTATAACAATTATATCGTATATGTATATAAAATAAATATTTACTCCCATAAATTATAAAACATAAATATCCTCCCATATCCAATCAACAAAAAAAGGATGTATCAAATAACGAACTAAACTCTTTACCTGGTGGTATTGGTTTTTTGGTGCGTCTAACAACGCTTTTATTCGCTTATAACCATATCAAAGAATTGCCACCCGATTTGGTGAATATACGTTGTAAGTTTCATTCCCTTAAACGCAGATCATTGAATGAAAACTAAAAGAACTAATCAAACGCATATCTTTTCTCTTAATTTCTGGGTTAGGTCTACAAAAATTGGATTTAATGCATAATGATTTGGTGGCATTGCCCGAAGACATGGGCAGTTTGCGTAAGCTTCAATGCTTATATGCTCAGCACAATGATATACGTGAGCTACCCGATTTTGATGGTTGTGATTTGCAGGAGTTGCATGTTTCCAATAATTTCATTGAGGTAAGTAATATCTTGGGGGACAGTGTTGCCAGTATTGAGGATTTCCCCCTAAATTGGGGAATTTTTTATAGGATGAAATTTTTTGATTTGGGGACATCAGGATTTGGTGGAGAATTTTTCAAAATCGGTTCAGTACAATAAATCAGGTTGAAACTCTTTTTATTTCTTCGCTGCGCTTTCCGAAGCATACTTTTTGGAACATTTTGCGTTAACTTGGTCACCCATATACTTCGAGCTAAAAACAAATTCGAAAAGATTTGAATTCTATATAAATTCCAACTAAATCGACAATGTTTATTTCACTATTCCCCTTCCCCAAACCAGATATCGAAAAATAATATACCCTGTATTAATTTAATCACCTCCTCCCACGTAGAGTAGATCGGAGAAGGTTAAATTTAGCCATATTTTTGTAAAGATGGAATATCCCCACTAACTAACCTATACATCATCATGGAGCTCAACATCGTCAGTCGGCTCCTAAGAGTAGGCAAATTAATCAGCCTCAATCTAGAAGTGTATGAAGGAAGAACAAAGTCACTGTTCCAATGAAGATGTCTCAAAGCGAACAACAAGAACTGCTTCTGAACCGATTCTATTCTATCAATGTAAACTTCATACAGAGGATCCCACACGATAGAACCATACTCTATAATGGATCTAACAAGGGCAGTAAAAAGGCTCTTTGTAACATAAGGGTCCGAAAACTCCTTCTCCCAACGCTTTATGAACCGTAGGACCCCATACGCCTTACTCACCATCGAATCAATAGGACCATTAAAATTAATCCTACGATCCATAACAATGCCAAGATCAACAAAAGAATCAACCTCTTCCAATAACGAGCCCCGTATACTATACCGAACATCAATAGGCCTAGACCTAAAGAATCGCATAAACTTGCATTTCCTCAAGTTCAAATCCATCAGATTTACCCTACACCAATCATCAAAGCTATCCAAATCACCTTGTAATAAATGCACCTGATCAGAATTATCAAACGAGGAGAATAATTTGACGTCATCAGCATACATCAAAATCCTAGAGTTAACCACGGACTGAGGTAAATCGTTTATAAATAACAAAATCGGAGCGCGACAGGGCATACTCCAGATGGAAGCGATTTAAGATCCCTGCTTTGAAAGACGACTTTCGCGAGAAGAGAAAGCATGCGAACGTTGCTATAAAACGCGCCAAAAGGGATTACTTTTATCACAAATTCTCGTCAGCTTTAGGGTCTAAAAAGGCATGGAATATTATACGGTCTATTGGTATTGGGAAAACTTTTGGTTGTAATGACAACGTCGATGTTGACGAATTGAATTGTCATTCCAAGAGTGGACAACTTCTACAACTTCGACGTTGATATCACGGACTTTGGAAGTAATATCGATGGATTTCAGTTTTCCTGTGTCGATTTCGCTGATGTGATTTTTAGCATCTCATCTGTGAAATCGAATTCTGTTGGCCACGATGGTATTGATCCGCGGTTTTTGAAGATTTTTTTTACCACTTCTACTGCTCTATATAACCAGTCTTTTCAACAGAATTATAACGACTAGCACTTTTCCTTCTACATGGAAACATAGTAAGGTTATCCGTATACCGAAAAGTGACGGTGAATACCGCCCAATCTCCATTTTTGTTTTCTTTCCAAGGCTTTCAAGAGGATAATCCACAGGCAGTTATCTGATTATCTTTCTAACGGTTCGATGTTGTTTGGCAGACAATCCGGTTTCCGGCCTAAACATAGTTGCATCACCGCCTTGGCAGACGTATCTGAGGATATAATACTCAACTTGGAGAGGAATGAGGTTACTTGCCTGGTCCTTCTCGATCACTCTAAGGCCTTCGATTCGGTCGATCACAACATATTGTGTGCTAAATTGATAAATATATTTAATTTTTTCGTCGTCCGCAACACGTCTCGTTTGGTCTTATTTATGTCATCGTTCACAATCTGTTAGTGTAAATAGTTTATTGTCAAATTCTTTGTTCGTTAACAGAGGTGTCCCACAGGGGTCAATTTTGGGCCCACTGCTCTTCTCTATCTATTCTAACGACCTTCCTCGTCATGTCTCATACACCAAGGTGCATTTATATGCCGACGACGTACAGGTGTATATCTCACGTCCCTTATCCGAGCTCGATAATTGTGTTCGCAGGTTGAACCATGACCTGTCGAGAATTCATACCTGGGCGAGTGCTAACGGTCTTTGCTTAAACCCATTGAAATCGAAGTTTCTGATCATAGGTAAGAGAAGATCGGATCCGATCCGATATAATGTTGATATAAGGATCAATAACATCAGTATATCGCTTGTAAAGTCGGCAAAGAATCTTGGGGTTATTTTTAATGATACTCTGACATGGTCGAATCATATTTGCTACGCCATAGGGCAAAGCTATGCGAAACTACGAACACTCTGTTCGACGCATTCTTATACTCCCCTGGGAATCAGATGTCTTTTAGCTAAGACTTACATTTTACCGGGACTACTGTATGGTACGGAATTATTCGCTAGCTGTGATTCTGCAAGTCGAAGAAGACTGAATGTTCTTTTTAATAGTGTAACGCGCTATATTTTCGGTTTGAATAGTCGGGATTCCGTTTAACAATAAGCACGGAGATTATATGGTGTATCTTTTGATGGTTTGATGTCAATCAGGAGCCTTCTCTTTCTCCACAAAATTGTTTACTCCGGTGCACCTGAGTATTTATTTGAGAGACATCGTTTCACTCGCTCTAGTAGGGGTAAGAAAATTATACCATTAGTGCAACGCAGCCTTTTTCCGACTGGCAATTCTTCATATCGACCGTTCGCCTTTGGAACTCTCTACCTATCAATATTCAAACTGTTAGTGACACCAATAAATTTAAGGCGAAATTGTTTAATCACTTCGCTATCTCCTGAACGTCTTTGAATCTTTAATTTGTTTATTGAATGTTGTGTATTCTACCATTTTTAATATTTTCATAATCATGATAGTAAACATATAGTTTAATTGTTAATCTCTATCTCTTTAAAATTTTCATTTCTGTAATATTTATTTATTTATTTATTTTTTTTTTTATGATTGTACCTATGTCGGTTAACTTAAATTATCTATAATTTCATTGATATCTTATACGCTCTTATTCAATCAGTTCTGAAGTTTCCTTTACTTTGTTTGCTTCATCTTTTTTTTGTTAGCCACTTTAACTTTCGTTTTTTAACTTCGAAATTATGTTATTAGTATTATTTTTTTCCAACTACTTTTAAGTTTTTTTCTATGTAATTATACAAACATCGGATAATCTTTCCTGTACTCTAATTATAAGAATCTACTATTCTTGTTGTACAGGTCTTTAAAATAAATAAATCAATCAATCAAAAAAAAAATAAGACAGGCCCCAAATGACTACCCTGAGGCACACCTGATGGGACATCAAAGCACCTTGAATAGGAATCACCAAAAGACACAATCTGCGTACGGCAATCAAGATACGACGAAATCCAAGCCAGCTTATATAAAAAGAGCTTATGATTCACCCGGACAAAAGCCTTACTAAAATCCGTATAAATAACATGAGTCTGATTCCCAACAACGAACTGATTAATAACATGAGAAGTAAATTCCACCAAGTTCGTAGTAGTCGATAGGCCCTTACGAAAACCATGCTGGCATGGATCCAGTATCGAAGAAATGCCATGAACCATCGTTTCAAAACCCTTGGGAATAGCACTCAATTTTGCTATCCCCCTATAATTACCCACATCAAAGGGGCTCCCCGACTTATGAAGTGGTACGACAAAAGAGTTTAAATTTCCAAAAAGTCGGGCAAGGGTGTGGTATCCCCTCCCCGCCAAAATATGAACACACCAGGTACTCCATATTAATTTCATAACCTCACCGCAAGCTCTTTGTAAATCTCAAGTAAATCAGAGAATTTTAGTTTATTCACGGTACTTTTAAAAAGTCGGACAAAGGGAAGGTCCCCCTCCGCGATCAAATATCGAAAAATAAACTAGCGGATCTTTGTCTAGATGCCAACCCCAACCTTTATTGACAAAATGAGGTAGCCTATTTTCACCACATGAGCGCCCCCTACGATCTCTGTAAGTTTCAAGTAGCCGTTTTCGAGCTTACCCGGAATATACAAACAAATAAACAAACATACTTTGAATTTTAATACGAGGGGGTTCGGAAACTTCTTAGCCTATCAATGAAAGAGAATAGTTAGTTTTTCAAAAATATTTTTATTTTTCAATATAATCTCCTGAAACGTCAATACCTTTAGTCCAACGCTTTTCTAGCAATTCTAGCAAAAATTGCGGATGCGTCTTTTTGGAACACCTGTTTATATATGAAGGAGTTGCCAGATCGAAACAAAATTTAACATGTGTTCATAACAGAGATGGAAGTTTCCAAAACATTTAACTTTTTTCTGTTTATACCACGCTTTTTGTGCTAGGCTAAGAAGTTTCCAAACTGCCCACGTATATAGATTATTAAAAACCGAGCACTGCGAATCGTCAAAATTAAAAACGTTCGTTAATTTATAATTTTACTCAGATTGGCTAAAAAAAATTTTGTAAATTGTGAAATCATTTCTTTAGAATGTTGCCCCCTCATATATCTCATAAATATAGAAGAGATGGAGATGGTTCATTTTCATATTGATCTACCACCCAATTTTATTACTTTATTATTAGAAGTAAATATTCGTGCATAAATACATGGTGACCGAACTCCCTTTTTCATTTCTCGAGCATTTTGAAGGCCATTACCGATCTTCTTGTTTTGTGTTTCAAAATCTAGATCTTAGATCTTATTACAGGCCACAAACTCATTTTTTTTTTTATTTTCTACCGCAGATCCTATTTCAACAATTTATTGGCAATTTTTATGAGGAATTTTAATTTAATTAGGATTATTTTTTTTTAATTTTATATAATTATTTATAGCTTAATTGTTATGAAATTCTTAGAGATTTTGTCATATTTTTCTCTTAATAATCCTATTATTATGTAGCTATTTTATCACTGCATAAATCTGTAATATATTGTCAATTGGGCCAGGTTTGTTTTTGTATACATTACTTTGGAGAAATGTACCCAATTTGTGAACAAGAGTCAGAAAAATACTGGCGACACTGTTTGGAGAAAAAAAACACTTTGTTTCGTGGCAAATTTATTATTGTTATTTTTTCTTTTCGTTTCAGAAAATACCCAAGAAATTATGCTCAAAATTGCCACATTTAAAAATATTCGATTTACGTGACAACAAAATAACAGAAATTCCCGATGAAATATCATTACTACAAAACCTCACACGTTTAGATATCTCTAACAATTCCGTCTCTAATTTACCTTATTCATTGGCTTCGTTGGCCCATTTAATAAGCCTTCAAGTTGAGGGTAATCCGATTAAATCTATTAGGCGTGACATATTGCAGTGTGGAACAGTACGTATATTGAAGACATTACGTGATCGTCAAGCGGGCTTAGAGGCAGCAACTAAAACTTCAAATTCATCATCATCTCTGTCAGAAGGTGGCAGTATGGGAGCAGATGGCTTAAATAGTCCACGCAGGGGATTTAGTTTCGAAGATGACAATTCAATTTTCCCCGATAAGTAAGAAAATTAAAAGAAAATATTTCAATAACAATTAAGCTTATTCTGTATTTGTTTTATTTTTGATACTTCAATTAGATATAAACTCCATAAAACTCGTTGTCTCACCGTAACCATGCAGCAATTGTCGGATGTACCCAAAGAAGTTTTTGAATCTGCTCGTGATGAGCATGTTAATATTGTTGATTTGTCGAAAAATCGTTTTACAACTTTGCCAGAAGGGTAAGCGAAATTGGATAAATTGTGTTTGCATTAAATTGATTTTATTGCATTTTTAGTTTGCAAGAAATGAAACAATGTTGTTCTGAGTTGGTCTTTGCCAATAACCTGATTACTAAAGTACCTACGTTTATATCGCAATTTACCCGTCTCTCTTTGGTTAATCTATCCTGTAACAGTTTGCAAGATCTACCTGAGGAATTTGGCGTTTTGGTAACGCTAAGGGAACTTAATATCTCAAATAATCGGTAAGTAATGAAACAACTGTAACCTTGATATAGACATAATCCAATTTTTGTGGATTGCAATAAAATCAAAACTTCGAATGTTGACTTCTTACGGTTACAGAAATTGTTTGCTGATTTTATAGTCGCCACCATTTAAATATTTGACATTCAGTATTTTGATTTTTTTTATATTGTTTTTTTTTTTTTTTTTCCCCTAAGGTTCTGAGAACTAATAATTTGTAAGGTCACCAAAAATTAGTTTCTACGTTAAATGGTTCTTTACGATATTAAGAGTACATAATTAGATGATTTTAAGATTTGCAAAATCATGAAAAGCCTTTATTGGCTTCCTTTGTATTGATGACTGAATAAATAAATAAAATAAATAGTAAATAAAATTAGTCCAATTTGAGCATGACCAAAAATTTAAGTTTTGATAAATCGCAATTTCATTTCATGTTTCCCAAAGTTTCATCGATGTATGTCCACATTAGGTCTGTTCGCGTACTTTTCCAATAAAAACTAGCAAGAGAGTAAGGCTGCATTTTACTCTCTTTGCTTAAAATTAATGAAAAATATTCGGACGGCATCCAGCAGCTATTTGCACATTCAAATTTTCAGCTTCTACAACTTTAAAAACAAAAAAGATATCCTGTTTTTTAGTTGTAGTTATAGTTGCGGAACATGTACATTGTACTGGTGCTTTGTTTGTTATCAACAACCAGCTGAAAACGTACGCTATGGGTTTCAAGATTTTACTGGGAAAAAAATCTCTAGCAAAAACTTGCGATTTCTCTATCTGATGACTGCCAAATGTAGTCTCTCACCGGCTCTCTTTTGCTGGCTTTTTGGTGTAAACGAACGACATCCAGTAAAAATTTGTGATAATTATCAAAAATTATCGGGTTCTCGAACGGAGCTATTATCAGGGTATTTCGATTTTCGATATTTTATAACCTTTGCGATTTGATCAACGTCATAAGAGGTTATTTCAACATATTGAAATATTTTTTTGCTCGATCTGACATTGTCGGCCTATTTCTCCGCTTGGCTTGGGAGCTTAAATGCAACATTTGTCAGATAAGTACAAATTTCAGAACATATTTATATTGCTCCACTATAGACCGATCCCTTTTTGTATACATCCCATTTAATTTTAATTTAAATATATTTGGAGCAATAGATGTCCTACGGGAAATGGATCAATCACGGGAGGGGTCCAGGACTAGTCCATGGTATGTACGGTTGTGGTAAAAACATATGAAAGGGGCCTTAACATTGATTTGTCATTGTCGGGATAAATTTATACTTTAGGAAACCCCTTGGACTCGTTTAAATTTAGTACGACCCAATAGCAGTGTTGCCAGAAGTAGGGAAAATTTCCTTCATGTAGGTTTTTTCTAATATTTGAGCATTGTAGGGACGTAGGGGCACAATGAAGGGACTTTTTCACTGAACACAATTTTTAATCATTTTTTCATTTTGGTGGCTCTAGAGGAGGAAATTAGAAGTCGGCAAGACTTGATCTTTAACAATGTTACCACTTTATCAAAATTTGAAGAAAATCTTACCATAAATCTACCAATCAAATTTTTCTATGGAACAATTTGTCAAAATTTTATTGTAGATGATTTTGTAAAATTTTTATTTTTATAGAAAATTTTGTCCAACATTTCGTTTTATAGAAAATTTTGTCAAAATTTGGTTTCTATAGAAAATTTTGTCAAAATTTTATTGCTAAGGAAAATTTTTTTCAAAATTTTATATCTATAGAAAATTTGTCAAAATGTTATTTCTCTAGAAAATTCTGTCAAAATTTCATTTCTATAAAAAATTTCGTCGAAATTTCATTTCTATAGAAAATTCTGTCGAAATTTCATTTCTATAGAAAATTTCGTCGAAATTTCATTTCTATAGAAAATTTCGTCGAAATTTCATTTCTATAGAAAATTTCGTCGAAGTTTCATTTCTATAGAAAATGTTGTCAAAATTTTATTCCCATAGATAATTTTGTCAAAATTTTATTCCTGTAGAAAATTTTTGTCTAAATTTTGTTTCTATAGAAAATTTTGTCGAAAATTCATTTCTATAGAAAATTTTCTCAACATTTTATTTCTAAGGGAAATTTTGTCAACATTTTATTTCTATAGAAATTTTTTTCAAAATTTATTTCCGTAGAAAATTTTTAATAATTTTATTTCTCTAGAAAATTTTGTCAAAATTTTGTTTCTATAGAAAATTTTGTCAAAATTTTGTTTCTATAGAAAATTTTTTCAAAATTTTATTTCTATAGAAAATTTTTTCAAAATTTTATATCTATAGAAATTTTTTTCAAAATTTTATATCTATAGAATCTTTTTTCAAAATTTTATATCTATAGAAATTTTTTTCAAAATTGTATTTCAATAGAAATTTTTTTTTCAAAATTTTATTTCTATAGAAATTTTTTTTTAAATTTTATTTCTATAGAAAATTTTTTCAAAATTTTACTTCTATAGAAAATTTTCGCAAAATTTTATTTCTATAGAAAATTTTCGCAAAATTTTATTTCAATAGAAAATTTTCGCAAAATTTTATTTCTATAGAAAATTTTCGCAAAATTTTATTTCTATAGAAAATTTTTTCAAAAGTTTACTTCTATAGAAATTTTTTCAAAATGTTATTTCTATAGAAAATTTTCGCAAAATTTTATTTCTATAGAATTTTTTTCAAAATTGTATTTCTATAGAAAATTTTCTTAAAATGTTATTTCTATAGAATGTTTTCTCAAAATTTTATTTCTGTAGAAAAATTTTTCAAAAAAATTTTTGGAGACTTTTTTTTTTGTTTAATTTATTTTTATATAAACTTTTTCCAAAATTTTGTTTCTATAGAAATTTGATCTACCAAAACATCAAGAATTCTACCAATCTACCAAACAGAAAAAAATATACTATTTTTGGTAGAATTCTACCAACTGCGTCAACCGTGTTGGTAATACAAATTAACGAAAAATATTTTTGGGGAAATTTTTTGGGAATGTAGGGGAAAGAAGGGGACTTTTTTGTCCTTAAAAGTTAAACCGAAATTTTCCCCTGGCAACACTGCCCCCATAGACAGGTCCTCATGACCCAGTCTCGGAAAAATTCTTAGGAATCTGTTGCATCCGTATCTCTCGAGGAATGAAACAACTTTTAAACTGTGTTGAACTATAGGTTATTGTGATAATTGTATTTCACTAAATGTAAGATTTTAATATCAAGCGAGTATGGTGTTTGTTTTTTTTTGTGCCAATTTACCCATTTTATCAAGCTATTAGCATTTTGTACCGGTCATTTTAGTGATTATTAACTAGTCGCCAAGCAGGACTCCTAGGCGACGACGATCTGTTTCGACTGTACAGGGAGTGGCTTTTTAAATTTCGAAAAAAAAATAAAATCAGGAGAATACAATGGAATGGATGAAATAGCACTTTTTTGTCGTCATGAGAGACCGATTTTTCTTCAATTCATCGACAAATGGAATCTATCACTCGGCATAAAAGAAATCTGTCATCACCATGTAATCGACGTGAAACAAGCATACGAGAAAACGGCCGATGGATAGTTTTCCTGTCCCGTTTATAGGGAAATGACTTTTCATTAAAAGTTTTATTGTATCATTTATTGGTTTTCCTCCATCACCCATATTACCGACCATTGTCTAGTCTAGTAGTTTTATAGAGGTATTTATTCATCTTGAGTGGTTCATTGTCCAAAAGTTAGATTTCACCATTGTTCACTTCGTTTGTCCTAGTCTTTTCAATCTTACAGTAGACTCATAGAGAATGTCGCCATTGGCATCTTGCAGCAATATTTCTTTAATACCGAACAAAAAATTTTGTCCTTTTTATCTCTTTTTTTAGATTTGAACAATTGCCAAAGTGTATATATGAATTAAAGGGTCTCGAAATTCTTTTGGCTCGCGACAATCACATAAAATCTATTGATGCAAGCAACGAGGGTCTCGGAGCCTTAAAACGTTTGGCCACAGTAGATTTGCGTAACAATGACATCGATCATGTACCACCAATATTGGGAAATTTAAAAAATATAACGTAAGTATTATCGATTTATATCACAAGTTGGTAAACTTCTACTATTAGAAAAAACTCTTTGCAGAACTTTGGAGATAATTGGAAATCCATTTAAACTACCACGCCATCAAACACTAGAAAGGGGTACAGAGGCCATTATGTCATATTTACGTGATCGTATACCGGTTTAAAAGCTTTTAAAAAAATGTACAACACAAACAGGGATAGCTGCAGCACAAAGAAATTTTGCTTCATAGAGCAAACAAAACATTAAATTTGTTTACAACATTTATTTATGGAGTATTTTTTATGTAATTGATTATTTGTTAAAAATTATTGTTTAAAACAGCTTTTTTGATTTGCCAAATATATATTTTATTTTATGTGTATGTGTTTTAGAAAAACTAGTCATTATCATCAAGAATTGTTATTGTTTTTTTTTTTTTGCAGGCAATTATTAAATTAATTTTTTTTTTTTTTTTTTGCAATTTTATAAGTAACAACAATACAAAGTAGCGATTTAAGGATATTCTTAATATTATAAGATATTAAAAAAGAATGCATTAATGCTATTACCATAAAGTTTCGTCCATTTTAATAATTAAAATAAAAATTCATAATATAAAGGGTGATTTGTTAAGAGCTTGATAACTTTTTTAAAAAAAAAAACGCATAAAATTTGCAAAATCTCATCGGTTCTTTATTTGAAACGTTAGATTGGTCCATGACATTTACTTTTTGAAGATAATTTCATTTAAATGTTGACCGCGGCTGCGTCTTAGGTGGTCCATTCGGAAAGTCCAATTTTGGGCAACTTTTTCGAGCATTTCGGCCGGAATAGCCCGAATTTCTTCGGAAATGTTGTCTTCCGAAGCTGGAATAGTTGCTGGCTTATTTCTGTAGACTTTAGACTTGACGTAGCCCCACAAAAAATAGTCTAAAGGCGTCAAATCGCATGATCTTGGTGGCCAACTTACCGGTCCATTTCTTGAGATGAATTGTTCTCCGAAGTTTTCCCTCAAAATGGCCATAGAATCGCGAGCTGTGTGGCATGTAGCGCCATCTTGTTGAAACCACATGTCAACCAAGTTCAGTTCTTCCATTTTTGGCAACAAAAAGTTTGTTAGCATCGAACGATAGCGATCGCCATTCACCGTAACGTTGCGTCCAACAGCATCTTTGAAAAAATACGGTCCAATGATTCCACCAGCGTACAAACCACACCAAACAGTGCATTTTTCGGGATGCATGGGCAGTTCTTGAACGGCTTCTGGTTGCTCTTCACTCCAAATGCGGCAATTTTGCTTATTTACGTAGCCATTCAACCAGAAATGAGCCTCATCGCTGAACAAAATTTGTCGATAAAAAAGCGGATTTTCTGCCAACTTTTCTAGGGCCCATTCACTGAAAATTCGACGTTGTGGCTCGTTAGTAAGTCTATTCATGATGAAATGTCAAAGCATACTGAGCATCTTTCTCTTTGACACCATGTCTGAAATCCCACGTGATCTGTCAAATACTAATGCATGAAAATCCTAACCTCAAAAGAATCACCCTTTAGTTACTACATAAAAAATGTCCATACTCAGCAGAGAACGGCTGCGATCTACCGCAACCGACCAGTGTATTTAGTAAACACCAATATTTGCAATTTTAAAACATGCCACCGACGACAGTCGGTGTTTGTTAGTATGAGTGTTGGTCTCTCGAAAACACCGTAGTAAAGCAATCACACAAATTGCTTACCCCATAGACCTTATAATACATAGATGGGCCATGGGCGTCAAACTATGTTTGACAGTTCCGAAGATTAAGAATAAACGAGAAAAACAATTTTACACAAAATTAGAACGTTTATGATGCACCAGAGGATTTGTAAATAAATTAATATATTAAAAGTTCATATCTGAACAAAAAATTGTGACCAAAACCGCGAAAATACGAAATTTAATTTTGAGCAGCATTGCTCTTTACGAACAACACAAAAGCAAATGCTCGAAAATTAATATTTGGGACTAACTCTTTACGAAAAAATCAAAACGAAATGTCAGAAAATTAATTTTTGGAACTGACACATTTTTTTTAAAGAGACACATGGCCTATCTATATAACATCTATTGTCCATGGGTTACCCATCTCTGTAGTTTGGAATTCTCTTATTTGGCAATCTCTCAATTCTCTTGAGGTAATGCCAACTGCTGGTAATTGTTGTTGTTGACCCAGCAAAAAAAGCGTCGCCAAAAAAGTAATGAAAATGTTCCTTTTGGATCCGGAAGTGGTGCAACATTGACGCAGAAACGATGAATTTAACATGGGCTTGTCATAGGACGGTAGTCATCCATTACAACAGTCGTTCCACTGAATTTGCATCACTTCTTTTGGTGCGATCCGAATTCAATGTTTTGGATGTAAATTAAAATATTCTGTGATATTTTGTCAAATAAATAATTTTTATAATTTGTTATAATTTTTAATGGATTCTAACGTTTGACCTCAAATATTTTCAAAAATTCACAATTTTTTCAGATTGGATTTAGCATTTTTTTTTCGACAAAATTTAAATGATTTGTACCATTTTATGAATTCTTTCCCTGTTTTTAACTTATTTGAAACAAAAAAAGTTAAAATTACCCATTAAAAGTATGAAAAAACCAAGTTATAAAAAATTGAATTAAAAGAACTTCCAGGGTAATTAAAATAAAGAACATCATTGGGAGTGCATCTTCTGGAAGTGCTTTTAAAGTTGTGCCTTTGGAAGAACTTCCAAATTTTTTTGCTGGGGAGTGCAATCACACTTAAGTGCCACACTCGTTTTTTGTTTACCGAGCGTTGTTACGATGTCGATTGGTTTAAGATTGCAAGACACTGCATACGAACATTGTTATATACTAGTGGTGTTTTTATTCTCGCATTTGTAACAATGTAAAAGATCGCATTGGTGTCTTACTCACTGCCACCGACATTTTGTGGGTAAGATTACAATACGAAAAAAAAGCCACCGGTTGCAGTTCTCTGATACTCTGAACGTTTCGACATAGGAGCGCTATTTATGTTGTTTAGCAACTTAAAAGATTCATCTCGGCCAAAAATTGGAATTAAATTAAAAATTACATTTTTGGCGATGAAGCTCCGACAAAGGATAGTATTTATTGATGGAACGGTGAATTCAACCGAGTCGTAGTTCACTCCAAGACGAATTTCGTGAGGGTCATCCAAAAGCAGTTGTTCGTTGGTCGCGCACGAAGTTCTTTCAGGCAGACAAAAACTAGACATGCCGCTATCGTACCACTAGAATAATGCAGTCAATTCTTAGTGGTACAGAACCATTTCTGTACCAGTTATCTTCCATGAAGTCAGAATTTGCCGAAAACGGAACACTGTTCATCACGACTGTGCGAACTCTCACACTTCGGCTCAAACAACTGGATTTTGATCACTCAAAACATCGCTTTGATGAGTCATACGACGAATATATATTTTTTATTCGCGTACATACAAAATAAATTGAAAGGTCAAAGATACCTCGTCAGAGTGGCAAAAGTACTTCGACAAGTATTTTGCAGGATGAATTCCAAAAAATTTTGGAATTTTTGCTCCAATTGTTAAATTAGTTTAAAAAAATAGCGATTGTAAGGGGTGCATCGATGAAAGCGATGAAAGCAAGCACTGTTGCCACTCGGGCCAAAAATAATCTACCAAAATTTTACCAAAAAACTTCCAAACAAAATAATTTAAAAATTCAAAATTTTATTTCTTTAAAAAATTTCTCAAACTTTTTGTCGAAATTTTATTTCTATAGAAAATGTTTTCAAAATTTTAATCCAGAATAAATTTTCTTAAAATTGTATTGCTATAATAAATTTTATCAAATTTTATTTCTATAGGAAATTTTTTGTTGCTGTAGAAAATTTTCTCAAAATTGTATTGCTATAGTAACTTTTCTCAAATTTTATTGCTATAGCAAATTTCCTCAAATTTTATTTCTATAAAAATTTTGTCAAAAATTTTATTTCTAAAGAAAATGTTGTCAAAATTGTATTTCTATAGAAAATTTTTTTCAAAATTTTATTTCTATCGAAAATTTTGCCAAAATTTTATTTCTTCAATAAACTTTGTCAAAATTTTATTTCTAAAGAAAATTTTGTCAAAATTTTATTTCTATAGAAATTTTGTCAAAATTTTATTTCTATAGAAAATTTTGTCAAAATTTTTCTATAGAAAATTTTGTCAAAATTTTATTTCTACAGAAAATTTGGACAAAATCTTATTTCTATAGAAAATGTTGTCAAAATTTTATTTCTATAGAAAATTTTGTCAAAATGTTATTTCTATAGAAAATTTTGTCAAAATGTTATTTCTATAGAAAATTTTGTAAAAATTTTATTTCTATAGAAAATTTTGTCAAAATTTTATTTCTATAGAAAATTCTGTAAAAATTTTATTTCTATAGAAAATGTTGTCAACATTTTATTTCTATAGAAAATTTTCTCAAAATTTTATTGTATAAAAAATTTAGTCAAATTTTTATTTCTATAGAAAATTTTGTCAAAATTTTATTTCTATAGAAAATTTTGTCAAAATTTTATTTCTATAGAAAATTCTGACAATTTTTTTTACAGTAAATTTTGTCAAAATTTTATTTTTATACAAAATTTTGTCAAAATTTTATTTCTATAGAAAATTTTGTCAAAATTTTATTTCTATAGAAAATTTTGTCAACATTTTATTTCTTTAGAAAATTTTGTCAACATTTTATTTCTATAGATAATTTTGTCAATTTTATTTTTATAAAAAATGTTGACAAAAATTTTTTTCTACAGTAAATTTTGTCAAAATTTTATTTCTATAGAAAATTTTGTCAAAATTGTATTTCTATTAAAAATTTTGTCAAAATTTTATTTCTATAGAAAATTTTGTCAAAATTTTATTTCTATGGAAAATTTTGTCAAAATTTTATTTCTATAGAAAATTTTGTTAAAATTTTATTTCTATAGAAAATTTTGTCGTATATTTTTTTATACGTTTAAACCCAAAATATTTAACAAAATATTATTATAAATTACAAAAGTTAAAAATAAATTCAAAAAGTAAAATAAAACATAAAACGGTTGTTGAAAACAGATACATAATGCCCTAGAAAATAACATGGTTGCGACAAACATGTTACATGTTCACCGCCCAAAAATAACATTATCCTATAGGAGGTGCATTTAAATGTTACTTGGATGCATTTAAATGTTGATATTTATACATACATATAATAATTTGTTAATTTAAAGCAGAATTAAACAATGAAAACAAGCTCACGTTAATAAATTTGCAATTACATTATAACCATATTTAAAAAATATACACAATTTTATCTATTGTTTTATTAGTTGTGTTCTACAACTTCAGCCTTTAGACGTTTAGCTAATGATTTCCTCAATTGTAGAGCTGAATCTATTTCAACTTCTTCGGGCTTTTCCAAAGTAGCATTTGGTTTTGATACATTTTCCAAAAGTTTTTGAGCCACTTGAGCTGATGTTGGGCGATTACTGCTACTTGATGATGCCGCTGTTGTGGTCAACGACTTTGCTACCGTTTCTTGAAGCTGTTTGGCTCTGGTCTTCTTTTTAAGTTCTATAATTTTATCCCGTTGTTCACGTAAATATTCTTGACGAGTAATCATGTCATCGGGGTTAACCTATAAATGAGTAAAAATTACTTAAATGCACAAAGGAAAGGAATTCAGTATTAATAGTGACAGTGAACTTATTAAGATTAAAGGATCCCATTAAGTTCTGCTGTATGAAAGCATAAGTTCTCTGCGTTTTCAGCAGACTTTCTTCTGTTCTGGCAGATTTTTCTGCTGTGTCTACAAATAAATTTCTTTGGGTGTAAGTAATTCCTATATTCACAATCTAATTTTAATACCTGTTGATTTTTTTTTTTTTCAAAAAATAAATTCAGACTAAAACTCGTTTCAGTGTAATCGAGTCTCAGAAATAGCAGGCAATATTTGCTATTTCAGCAAAATTGTGACTGACCTGCCTTCTAAGCAGACTTTCTTCTGTTCTAACTGATTTGTCTGCTGTGTCTACTAAAAAATTCTTTGAGTATAATTAATTAAATTTCATAATATTGACTACACCCAAAGAAATTTGGAAACATCAGAAAAGTCTGCTAAAACAGCAAAAAGTCTGCTTGAAAAAGGGAAAACCAGTCACTATTTGCGGAAAAAGCAAAAATTGTCTGCTATTTTTTAAGCTCGATTACACTAAAACAGGGTTTAGTTTGGTTGACAAATGTCAGCTTAGGGACTATTGTAACACAATTAAAACAATATGAATGTCTGTATGAATATCTATAGTATTTGCCCAAAAATCTGAATATTACAGTGCAAAAATATACCAAAAACTACTTTTGGTTCTTAAATATGTTTTGGCGAAAATTTTTAACCTAATAATTTGTTGTTCGTTAGACCCTGAAGTTTAAAAATATGTATAACAGCAGACATCGACTACTGTTTTTAGCAGACTTTTTTCTATAAGTGTATTTAATTTTAATACCTGTTGATTTTTTTCAAAAAATAAATTCAAACGTTCGAATTTTTCGCTGACATCCTGTTCACTCATTTCAGGTTCTGGTGTCACTGACGCTTCCGGTGTCTCCATTTCCTTTCCCATCGATTTGGCAATAACACTTTCAACATCATTTATCTTTTCGCTGGAATATAAAAAAAATTTGAAGTTTTAAAACTGGAGATTTAATTAAATACACTAGTGGCCAGTTTCTCATTCTCCGATTCATATTTTCATTAATTAATCGGCGAATGAGAAACTGGCCACTAGTGTACTTAATCAAATCTACCATACAACAGCTACATCACGAAACTTATAGCATCAGTCACAGAAATAATTAAAAATTAAAATATACTTGTTTAAAAATTGATTGATTTCTTCGGCACTTTCAATTAATTTTTTAATTGGTTTAATTGATTTTGGTTGAAAAACTCTATTTGTAATCAAAATGGAATAATTTTCTTGTAGTTTTATAAACGTTTATACTTTCTTATGAATTTTCCGATTGTACACAATTTTTTCTGATTCAATCACCAAATTAATTGATTCAAATAATTTTTTTCTGAAATCACGAAAATTATAGTATCAATCACAGTTTTAATTGGGCTTAAAAAATGCTTGATTAAAAAATGAATTGACCTCATTAGCAAATTTCAATAAATTTTTTAATTGATTCAATATAATTTTATAAGAGTTTATTCTCAGAAAAATTTTTGTTTGGGATTTAATCACAAAATTAAAAATTCATTGGACCAGTAATTAATTTTTAATTGAAATGTCTTCAATCACAGAAATTATGGTACAATCTCCCAAGTCAATTAAAAAACAAGTATAAATGGCCGTAAGTTCCGTCAGGCCGAATCTTTTGTACCCTCTGTCATCCACAACCGAATTACTTGGGTTGCGGTAACACTTGCCGATGGCAACGTATCTTAAAACTTCCTAACACTGTCTTCTAAATTAGTCCATACGTGGTATATATTAAACTAAAAACGTCCGATTAAATACGTATATAATTCAGTTTGATACAATTTTCTATAGAAATAAAATTTTGAGAAAATTTTCTATAGAAATAAAATTTTGAGAAAATTTTCTATACAAATAAAATTTTCACAAAATGTTCTATAGAAATAAATTTTGAAACAAAAATTTTTCTATAGAAATAAATTTTGACAACATTTTCTATATAAAAAAAAAATTTGACAAAATTTTCTATAGAAATAAAATTTTGACAAAATTTTCTATAAAATTTTGATAAAATTTTCTAAAGAAATAAAATTTTGACAAAGTTTTCTATACATATAAATTTTGACAAAATTTTCTATACATATAAAATTTTGGTAGATTATTTTTGGCTCGAGTGGCAACCATGATTATGAACCGATATGGACCAATTTTTGTGTGATTGCGGATCGGCCATATATAACTATAGCCCGATATGGACCAATTTTGGCATGGTTGTTAGCGGCCATATACGGGCGCAATGTACCAAATTTCAACCGAATCGGATGAATTTTGCTCCTCCAAGAGGTTCCGGAGGTCAAATCTGGGGATCGGTTTATATGGGGGCTAAATATAATTATGGACCGATATGGACCAATTTGTGCATGGTTGTTAGAGACCATATACTAACACCACGTACCAAATTCCAACCGGATAGGTGGAATAGAATTTGCTTCTCCAAGAGGCTCCGCAAGCTAAATCTGGGGGTTGGTTTATAACAGGTTGGCTGATAAGTCCCCGGTCTGACACATAGATGGCGTCGCTAGTATTAAATGCATATTATTTTTATATAGCACCAACCAAATGATTCAAAATTTGACGTCTGTAAGTCAATTAGCTTGTGAGATAGAGCGTCTTTTGTGAAGCAACTTTTGTTATTGTGAAAAAAAAAAATGGAAAAAAAGGAATTTCGTGTTTGGATAAAATACTGTTTTCTGAAGGGAAAAAATACGGTGGAAGCAAAAACTTGGCTTGATAATGAGTTTCCGGACTCTGCTCCAGGGAAATCAACAATAATTGATTGGTATGCAAAATTCAAGCGTGGTGAAATGAGCACGGAGGACGGTGAATGCAGTGGACACCCGAAAGAGGTGGTTACCGACGAAAACATAAAAAAATCCACAAAATGATTTTGAATGACTGTAAAATGAAGTTGATCGAGGTAGCAGAGGCCTTAAAGATATCAAAGGAACATGTTGGTCATATCATTCATCAATATTTGGATATGCGGAAGCTCTGTGCAAAATGGGTACCCCGCGAGCTCACATTTGACCAAAACCAACAACGTGTTGATGATTCTGAGCGGTGTTTGCAGCTGTTGACTCGTAATACACCTGAGTTTTTCCGTCGATATGTGACAATGGATGAAACATGGCTCCATCACTACACTTCTGAGTCCAATCGACAGTCGGCTGAGTGGACAGCGACCGGTGAACCCTCTCCGAAGCGTTGAAAGACTCAAAAGTCCGCTGGCAAAGTAATGCCTCTGTTTTTTGGGATGCGCATGGAATAATTTTTATCGATTATCTTGAGAAGGGAAAAACCTTCAACAGTGACTATTATATGGCGTTATTGGAGCATTTGAAGGTCGAAATCGCGGCAAAACGGCCCCATATGAAGAAGAAAAATGTGTTGTTCCACCAAGACAACGCACCGTGCCACAAGTCATTGAGAACGATGGCAAAAATTCATGAATTGGGCTTCGAATTGCTTCCCCACCGACCGTATTCTCCAGATCTGGCCCCAGCGACTTTTTCTTGTTGTCAGACCTCAAAAGGATGCTCGCAGGGAAAAAATTTGGCTGCAATGAAGAGGTGATCGCCGAAACTGAGGCCTATTTTGAGGCAAACCCGAAGGAGTACTACCAAAATGGTATCAAAAAATTAGAAGGTCGTTATAATCGTTCTATCGCTCTTGAAGGGAACTATGTTGAATAATAAAAACGAATTTTGACCAAAACATGTGTTTTTCTTTGCTAGACCGGGGACTTATCAGCCAAGCAACACAAAGAAAATTTCGTTAAAAGTCAGCCAACGAAAAATTTTCATTTTCAATGAACGAATAAATAGTACGAAACGTTA
Source organism: Haematobia irritans (assembly GCF_050003625.1). NCBI lineage: Eukaryota > Metazoa > Arthropoda > Insecta > Diptera > Muscidae > Haematobia > Haematobia irritans. The sequence continues at coordinate 172,886,922 of NC_134397.1, read as the reverse complement.
TGTTGATTGACAAAAAAATTCGTTGTATTAACGAAAAAATTCATTGTATTAACGAATTTGTTTCATTGGCTGACTTTTAACGACACATTTCGTTAACATAATGAAAATTTTCTATTAGTGTATGGGGGCTATACGTAAAAGTGGTCCAATATGACCTATATACCATCCGACCTACATCAATAACAACTAAATACTTGTGCCAATTTTGAAGTCGATAGCTTGTTTCGTTCGAAAGTTAAAGTGATTTCAACAGACGGACTGATCCAATTAAAAACTTTATTGACCCAATTAAAAAAGTCATTGTTAATATTTTTGTGATTGATTTTTGCTATAATTAAAAAAATTTAGTTAAATTTTTAATTGAATATTTTTGAAACTTCAATTAAAATTTTAATTGGAAATAATTTGGTGAATTTTTTTTCTGTATACTTTCTTATAAATTTTCCGATTGTACACAATTTTTGTTGCTGATTCAATCACAAAATGATAATACCAAACACAATTTTAGTTTAGTTTAGGGCTTACAAAAAATATCTGATAAAAAAATTAATTGACATTTCAATTAATTTTGTAATTCATTAAATTAAAAATTTATTTGGTATTGATTGCAAAACTCAATTAATTTTGAATTAACTAACTATTTTCAATCACCTTCTTAACTTAGTGTTTTTAGTTTTTTTTTAAAAAGTGTATCGCTTCAATTATCTTTTTAATTAAAAAATGTTCAATCGTTGACTTAATTGATTTAATGTTTCTGGTTTGATTAAAAAGTTAATTGTTTCAATTAATTTTATAATTTGTTTTTAGTTTTGAACTTCAATCAACTTTTTAATAGGGAATATTTTTGGTGAAATTTTTTTCTGCGTAACTATAGTTTTTCTTTAGATTTGAGCCAACATTTAATGAACCAATGAATATAAATTATTTCCGAAAAAAAGTTTAAATTATATTTTTATTTGGATTTTTTTTATTAAATTAAAATGTTAATTGGGATAATTAAAATATTGAATTAAAATCGTTAAATCCTTTTGTTTTAACTGATTTCATTTTTAATTTGAAATTTTTCAACTTCAATGAACTTTTTTATTTGATCAAGAATATATATACTTTATATAGTCGGAAATCGATATTTCGATGTGTTACAAACGGAATGACAAACTTATTATACCCCCGTCACCATTCTATGGTGGTGGGTATAATGATGATACTAATCACCATTTTAATTTGGCTTACAAAAAAATATCTGATAAAAAAATTATTTGACTTTATTAGCACATTTCAATTAATTTTGTAATTCATTAAATTAAAAATTTATTTGGTATTGATGGCAAAACTCAATTAATTTTGAATTAACTAATTATTTTCAATAACCATCTTAACTTAGTGTTTTTAGTTTGATTAAAAAGTATATCGCTTCAATTATCTTTTTAATTAAAAAAAATTCAATCGTTGACTTAATTGATTTAATGTTTCTGGTTTGATTAAAAAGTTAATTGTTTCAATTAATTTTATAATTTGTTTTTAGTTTTGAACTTCAATCAACTTTTTAATGGGGAATATTTTTGGTGAAATTTTTTTCTGTGTAATTATAGTTTTTCTTTAGATTTGAGCCTACATTTAATGAACCAATGAATATAAATTGTTTGCGAAAAAAGTTTAAATTATATTTTTATTTGGATTTTTTTTATTAAATTAAAATGTTAATTGGGATAATTACAATAATGAATTAAAATCGTTAAATCCTTTTTTTAAACTGATTTCATTTTTAATTTGACATTTTTAACTTCAATGAACTTTTTTATTTGAAAATATTTTAACTTATTTCGATACAGGGTGGTGTTTAAGACTCGCCAAATTTTATAGTACGAAGTATATTTATTTAGCTTGTCAACATTAATAAATTACTTACCCTTGTGACGGTATACTGTCATTGACACTATCAAAACTTTCACCATCCTGGAACAATGCCAATTGATTTTTCTCTATTAAATCCAAAGCTTGTAGTTGAAGTTCGACATTACGTTGAGTCATCATGCGTATGAAAATCTTGATATCGTTTGCAGCCCATATCTAACGAATATATGTGTGCGTTAATATATGCAACAATTATACAGGCTGGTCATATAAGACAATACAAACCTGATGAAATAATCCTTGATGAAATTGAAATGGATTATCTTTATTCTGTTGACGACCCTCCAAACAGGCCATCTCAAATTGTTCCGGTGTTATTTGCATTTCCTCCATAAAACTACCCAGCATATAATCGACGAGATTTTTATAATCATCATGGATTTTTTGTACATCAGGATTATGTTCATCCGGTTGTAGATTGGGATCAAAAACTAGAAAAATTAAGAGAAATCGGAATAAATATACAAAAGGCTCACTAACACAATAACTCACTTAAAGATTTTTCCTCTATGAAGGTCTGTAATGGTGCATTCCATACTGGTCCATGTAGAAAACATACCAAGGAATCAAAAACCCAAGAATCGTCTGCAGCCATTTATTTTAGATTTTTCTTGGTTTACTACTGCCGACAAATTTTATTTTCACTGTTTGTCTGTTTTTATTTTATGCGTAATTTTAGCTTAGCTTAGACTATGTGTAATTTTCTGTCTAGGTGAAAATGTCAAGCATTAAGTACTAGGTCCTTAGCGGTTGCTATGGTTCCCCGTCATGCGATATGGTCAGATATAAAACGTAATGATTGTGGTGGTGGTTAGAATTTCTTCGAAATATGAATATTTTTAAAAATGTATATGTTAAATAAGTGGGACGATGTGTATCTGACTAAAGAACGATTGACCTACACTGGCAAAAAAAAAATAACTTAATTAATTAACTTTCATTGCAATCAAATGACTATGAAGTGAGATAAGACAATGGTAGGAAGGGCGCCAACGTAGTGCAATGCTTAGCATAACGGCCTTGCAAGGATCCTGGGTTCAATCCTAGTTTCGAACAAACACCAAAAAAATTGTTAATTCTGGGCGTTTTAAAACATCTTACAGAACAAAAGTGAACGAAATTCTGTATAGCCAATTTTACTTTAGTTTATTAAAATTAACTAAATTTAGTTAAATTTTGGCAAATATGAAAACATTTTTCTCATTTTACTTATTTTTTGCTTACTTTAATGACATGAACTAGACATGAGAAAAAAGCTTTGTACACGCAAAGAAAAAAAAAGGTTTGGAAAACTTGTTCCTGAAAACGTTTTTCTTTTGTTAGAATTTTTTGGATTTCTTCGAAAATTTCAAACTTTAATCAACAAAAAAATTATTTTGTTACAAAATTTTTATTTTTGCAATACAAAACATAATTTTTGATTCAAAAGCACAAACAATGTTATTTTCTGACCTATATCTTCACCCAAAGAAATTAGTAGAAACAGCAGAAAAGTCTGGTATAACAGCAACAAATCTGCTGAAAAAAGGAAAGGAAACTGTTTGCTGACATAACAAACGTTGTCTGCTATTTTTTAAGCTTGATTACACTAAAACAGGTTTCAGTTTGGCTGAAACCAATCTTTCAACTTAGGGGCTATCGTTACACAATTCAAACAATATTTTATGTATATCTATAGTATTTGCCAAAAAATCTGAATATGTTATTTATCAAATTGAGGCATAAAAGCGAACAAAATGTTTGCTGATCGCACTTAGGAGCTTGTAAATATATTACAGTGCAAAAATATACCAAAAACTACTTTTGGTTTTGGGGAAAAAATAACCGAAAAATTTTATATTTTGTTGTTCGTTAGACCCTGAAATGAAAAATATAACAGCAGACATCGACTGCTGTTTTTAGCATACTTTTTTCTAAGGGTGTTTAAAATGTAAAATGTAATGTAGTAGCATGTAATGTCGAACATTGTTTCGGTATCTTCCGAATATTTTTGGAATATATGTAAAAAAAATATTTGGTGTTCAGTCGAAGCAGAAATCGAACTCACCACCCTTTGTATGAGAGGCGGGCATGCTAACCATTAATCCACGGTGGCCAACTTAATGATTGTTTCTTTCAAATAAAGTGTTTTTATACCCTCCACCATAGGATGGGGGGCATTGCCGTATCTAGACATTTTTAACCAGGGGGGCTGTAGCCCCCTATCTATACTACAGTAACAATATATAATGGAAAATCATATATAGGTTTTCACATTCTAGGGGGGCTAATTTTTTTCTGGAGGGGCTAAGCCCTCCCCGCAAAGGCCTTACTACGCTTATGATGGGGGGTATATTAACTTTGTCATTCCGTTTGTAACACATCGAAATATTGCTCTAAGATCCCATAAAGTATATATATTTTGGGTCGTGGTGAAATTCTGAGTCGATCTGAGCATGTCCGTCCGTCTGTTGAAATCACGCTAACTTCCGAACGAAACAAGCTATCGACTTGAAACTTGGCACAAGTAGTTGTTATTGATGTAGGTCGGATGGTATTGCAAATGGGCCATATCGGTCCACTTTTACGTATAGCCCCCATATAAACGGACCCCCAAATTTGGCTTGCGAGGCCTCTAAGAGAAGCTAATTTCATCCGATCCAGCTGAAATTTGGTACATGGTGTTAGTATATGGTTTCTAACAACCATGCAAAAATTGGTTCACATCTGTCCATAATTATATATAGCCCCCATATAAACCAATCCCAGATTTGGCTTGCGGAGCCTCTAAGAGAAGCAAATTTCTTCCGATCCGACTGAAATTTGGTACATGGTGTCAGCATATAATTTATAACAACCATGCAAAAATTGGTCCACATCGATACATAATTATATATAACCCCCATATAATCCGATCCCCCGATTTGGCTTGCGGAGCCTCTAAGAGAAGCAAATTTCATCCGACCCGGCTGAAATTTGGTACATGATGTAAGTATATGGTCTCTAGCAACTGCGCAAAAATTGGTCCACATCGGTCAATAATTATATATATCCCCCATATAAACCGATCCCACTATTTGGCTTGCGGAGCCTCTAAGAGAACCAAATTTCATCCGATCCGGCTGAAATTTGGTAAATGGTGTTAGTATATGATCTCTAATGACCATGCAAAAAGTGGTCCACATCGGTCCATAATTATAGATAGTCCCCATATAAACCGATCACCAGATTTGACCTCCGTAGACTCTTGAAAGACCAAAATTAATCTGATTCAGTGACAGTCTTTCGTAGAAGTTTCTACGCAATCCATGGTGGAAGGTACATAAGATTCGGCCTGGCTGAACTTACGGCCGTATATTCACGCAGAGAAAAAACATGTTTGGACATGGTTGCCGCACACATTTAATGCTTATCTAGAGTATGTAATTGTCGCGAAAACCATGCATTTTTTCTTTTTAAAAATAAACTTCGAGCGGAGAAAAATATATATATTAGCAATAAGCATTTAAATGGTTCTCAAATGCCCCAAACATGTTCTATTATTTAAATGGTAGAATTTGAGACCATTAAATGGTCGGGAAAATCATGTACCTGACCATTCAATTTTTTTACTTTTTTCCAGAGAAAAAAGTATTTTTATAGGTTAGGAATAGACATGTCTAGAACCATTACATGGCCATAAAGACCATGTATATTTTTTCGTGACAATTTAATTTTTTAACTTTTTTTGCAGCGAAAAGAATTTTATAAAATCATTGAGTAGGTACACACGATTTTCATTTTGCGCGTCAGTCGTGTTGTTTCGAATGGAAGGAGAATACGGAATTACTGTGTTTTGTGTTAATTTATTTATTAGGAAGTGGCACGTGGTTTTATGTGAACACAAAAAAGGAAAGTGTAATTGAAAAATGTACCTGTTTTTTGTTCTGCATTTTGCTATATGGATCATTTATTTTTATTTGCAGTTACATGATGCCTGCGTTTGTACATTTGATGGGCACGATGTAAATATGGAATAATTACTTATTGTTGAAATTGAAATAAAATAGAGTGTGTAAAAATATATGATGTTTGCTTGAACGGCATTATAAATACAAATAAACAATGAATTTTATTTATAAATAAATAAAAACAAATAAATAAAGTTAATTTTGTGTTTTCTTTTCTCAAGTGGCGTCCTTTTTTCGACGACGAAAAAAGTTTTTTCATAAAGATCAAAACATTTTAGGTTGTGACCATGTTCTTTTAACTGGAAGAAAAACATTTTGAATGAATACCAAAACATTTTAAATCGTGACCATTGTCTTTTAATGGAAACAAAATTCTTTTTATCAATATAATAACATTTTAGATGAGGACAATTGTATTTTTCTTAGAACCATGTTCACTCAGCCAACATGGTTGCAGGTTAAAATGTTACATGGTCGTCGCAAAAATAGCTGCTATCATATTATTTTGCTCTTCGAATATGATTGTGACAATCATGTTTCTTCTCTGCGTGAAGACATATAATTTGTCGACGTTCTTCTATGAAATCCTGTTGCATTGCTTTCAAATTATTTCATTTATAAAAAACAGATGGGAATATTTGTGCTGCCAATTAATGCGATAAAAATCCTATTGAATTTGAATATAAAAATATTATTTGATTCAATTAAATGTTTAATCAAAACCATAAATTATTTTTTGTTTTTATTTTTTAATCAAATCTATAAAAAAAATCACAAAGAAATTCATTGAATCAACTATTTCTTAGATTGTCTTTGATAATTAATATTATTATATTCGTGATTGAAGCAATTGTAATTGGATATACTAATTTCTTAATTGAAGACAATAAATATTTTGATTTGAGGAAATATGTTATCTATGTATGGAGTGATGATACTTACAAATGTTTTAAATAAAAACGCAAATCCCATTCTGTTTAAATGTTTACAGACTATCAATTTTTATTTTATTATATATATATGGAAATCATATCATTTTTTGTTTTTATTCTTTAGCAATTATAAATTAGAAAATACACTTATAGTAGTATTTTTTTTTTGTTTTTGTTATTTATTCATTTTTTTTAATTAAATATTTCGCTTTGTTATTGTATTTTTTCTGATTTCGTTTATTTAGTTGTGTCTGTGTGCTTTGTTTTTATTGAATAGTACATATTCATATGTATAAGTATTTATCTTAAAAATATATATTTTTGTTTTAGTTTTTAATTACACAATTTATGTTAGACCAAATAAGAGCATAAAACAAAGAAACCTGTGGTTTTTCGCATTCTTTCTTTTATAAAGTGTAAAAATGTATAACGATTTGTTTGTAAAATAATAGAGTTCTGCACAAATATATCCACCAAAAATCTTTCCTCCTAAAACAATTTTAGACAAACAATTCTTTTGACATAAAATTGTAATTGCTCGTAAAAATTATTTCAAGGCAAACAGGACCTAGTCTGAAATTTCGTTTCGGAGAAAAAAAAACACATTTTTTGGTATGTATATATTTTTTTAAATTATTATAAACATGATAGTGATGATATAAATTATTTTCCGTATTTTTTTTTTTTTGAAGTGTCCTTAGATCTTCGGTTGAATTCGAAATTTTCACTAAAAATTGGAGTTTCTTTAGTTTTTTTTTTTTTTTTTTTTTTTTTTTTTTTTTTATATAAAAAAACTCATAATACTATTGTCAATATGAAAATATAATTAAAACTTAGCTAGTGTTTACTTAGTACACACAAAGAAAAACATCCATAAAAAGTCGTGTACAAAAGATATAGCAATCGCACCCAAAAAAACGTGAACCCAGCGTGGAAGAAAATGTAGGTTTATTTTAGAAAATTTTAACTAAAATTGTTTTCTAATTGCAACATGTTACAAATAAGTTAATACTTTTTGTCAAATTGAAGAAAATTTATTAAAAATAATTAATTTTTTTCTCTTGTTTAAGAAAATTTCATATGTTGAAAGAAAAAATTGGATTTAAAAATTGTTAAAATGTCTTTAGCGCTATACGAAGTTCATGACAGGTACAATTTTAGTAAAATTTACTCATTTGAACTCAAATTAACTTAACTTATGAACTCAAATTAAGCAAACTTCTGCCATTTTAAGAAAATATGAACTATTTTATTTTTTAGTAAAATTGTGCACTATATTTGTATACAACTTTTTTTCTTATTTTTAGTTCATGTCATTAAAGTTAGCAAAAAATTATTCAACTAAGGAACATTTACTCATATTGTGCAAAATTTAACTAAAAACAACTAATCTTCATGAACTAAAATAAAGTTCAGTTGGCATTAGAGCCCCTTTTTTCTGGGTGCGCTGTTTGCTAAAACAGCAAAATCTATCTGCTATTTCTCAAACTCGATCACCCCAAAACTTGTATTACTCTAATAGAAAAAAGACTACTGTTAATAGCAAATACAGACTGCTACTTTTTACACTCAAAAAAAGTGAACTCTCTATTTCACTAAAGTCAATTTAACTTTATTTTAGTTCATGGAATTATTATGTTTGGAGAAAGTTTCCTTTACTCTAATAATTTTGTGCACATTAATTAAATTAACTAAAACCGAGGAAAAAATATACTCAAATGAAGCATAAAGATGAACAAAATTCGTGTCTTCCACAAAATAGTTCAGAATTTCTTTAATTTTGTAAATTTTACCAAAAAGCGTCCATCATGAACTTCGTATGCCACTAAAGACAATCTTGCAATTTTGAACTCCAAGTTTTTCCTTCAAACTACAAAATTCTCTTTAATAAGTGAAAAAACTTAGTTATGTCTAATAAATTTTCCTGAATTTGTGGAAAAATATTTACTTATTTTTATGACATCGGCGTGATGCCAACGTTTGTAATATTGTTTAGTTAAAATTTTCTACAAATATTCAAAATTTTCTAAAATTAACGGAAAGTTTTCTTCCTGGTGGGTTCACTGTTTTTTCACTGTAGCAGAGTAAAACAGTTGTTTTAGCAGTTTTTTGCTAGAACAGCAAACAACCTGCTATTTTGGAACAGCAGACATGCTGCTGAAAAATCAATAGTTTGCTTAAATTTTCTGCTGATTCGACTAAATTTATAAATTCACTCCGGTCAATCTGATAATAGAATTACTGGTGCAGTAAACCCAAAAGGGTCGAATGTTACACATTGGATTAAGAAACGTCCAATCCCCTCTGAGTAATGCTGGTGACATTTCTGAGTGTTTCAACTCGACTATAAATATGAGGTCTCTTATCATTGAACTTAAAATAGAATCGGGCAGCACTCAGTAATTAGAGAGAAATTCACCACAATGGTATCACAATGGACTGAATAGTCTAAGAAAGCCTGAAACATCGGGCTACCACTATACCTAACCTAACACACGAGACTTTGTATGGTAGGCAGACATGCTACTCTTTGAACCACAGTGGCTCCCCCATTGCCAACACACAGGCTCCCAGATTCTCCTATGATTCCCAAATACCAAATAGCCGAGTCCGAACGGCGTTCCACATTGCAGTGAAAGCACTTAGAGAAGCTTTGAAACCCTCAGAAATGTCACTAGCATTACTGAGGTGGGATAATCCACCGCTGAAAAACTTTTTGGTGTTCGGTCGAAGCAGTAATCGAACCCACGACCTTGAGTATGCAAGGCAAGCATGCTAACCATTGCACCACGGTGGCTCCCAAAAAAAAAACAAAAGAGCACCACAACAATTTAGAGTGATCAATTTGTATCCTAATACATGACATGTATTTGTTGTTGTAGCAGCTTGAGAAATCTGATATGATCATCCTTAAATTCAATTTTTATTTAGACATGTTTAGTTGGTGTTAGTAAAGCTCTGTGATTAAACCTCTAATGCTCCAATTTTTTTTGCCAGCTGATTAAATTTTCAATGTTAACGACACAAAGCAAGAAAACTAAAGAAGAAAAATTCATACGGTAAAGTCCAATATATGCTGCAAACCCTCTTGAACAGTTAAATCTAAGTTTTCTTTTTATTTTACTTATTTTTGTTGTCTTAAGGTGTGTCTTACTAAAAATGAAGCCCGCCTAAAGGCGGGATTGGGCATTAGAGGATTAACTTAACCCTAGCTCTGGCAGCCATTTATTTCTACATTACCTGCCACTATTCACAAATGTAAATATTTTATTTCCTTGAGAGCTTCACCTTCAACATATAACAATAACGGACTTCCACTCTGTAACCTGTTGGGTCAAATTCATTCACCAGTGGAAGGAAGGGGAGGCTCCTCCATACGCCGGAATAGACGAAAACACGCAACCATGGCCTCATTGTTTGCGGGTACGTGAAATACCTCCGCCAGTTTCGGTGAGATGCTTGGAGCCTACTTTCAGAACTTTTTTTGGTCCCACATAGCTGCGTCAGCATAGTCGAACTGTCTGCGTGGCAGGATATTGTGTAAATAATTATACTTAGGATTCAGTATAGTATAAAAAATATCTCCCCTATCCTATTCAGTACTAGCCCAATTCTCAATAACAACTCCCTGGGAATTTTTTCCCTATTCCCCTATTCCAAACAAAATCTCCCTGGGGAATTTTTCTTTATTCCTTTTTTCCTTATTCTAAACCAACTTCGAAAATGGGAAATGTTTCCCTAGGGGAAAAATTGGTATTACAAATGACAATAAAAAGGAAAAAACGATGACATTTTTCGGGAAAAATTCCCCCAAAATTCATCATTCCTCTGTAATTTCCGGTCAAAAACTTTAAAATAAAATTGATGATGGGATGCATCCAACTACCGAATGCTCATCTCATGGTCACAGATCTGTACATATTTTAAAAATTCATTTATGTAGAAAATAATAATAATGCGAACATGTGTCCCGCGTGGCCTAAAAAGCTGAAGAAATTTACTAGTTTTCTTCTTCCGTTTTGATGAAATATATCCAATTCGTGCATAGGTGTTCTTTGAATATATTTAACTTTTTTATGAACTTTGTTCAGGCTACTCTGGACCACAGATATGTCTCGATCTTTCCTACGCTCTTTTTGGTAGCCACCTTCGACAAAGAAGCGTTGCACCTAATCTTACTAGTGGAGATAATCCAAAAGGCTTGCGTTGAGGTGGAATGTGGGCTTCTAATACATCCAACAGGTATTTGAAGGCTGGATTATTTACCCTATAATATTGTATCACAATGGTCTGAATGGTCTAAATGAGTCCGAATCAAGTCGGGCTGCCACTTTAGTCCTATAAATCCCATGAACTAAGTAACAACCTCTTCATGTACAAGCATGTGGTTACAACGTTTCAGGCAACTCAAGTGGGTTAATGGCATCGCGTAGCTTTCTCCTTTCTATCCTTTAGATCTTGTTACGTTGATACGCCTCTCCTCAGCTACTCCCATAAACACGGCACTAAACATTTTCGCGTTTAACTCAACTTTTACATCAATTTAATACAATTTCAATTCAATATTTTAATACTAAAAATTTATTAAAATAAAACCGTTGAAGTAAAACAGCTGACTTCGAATACTCCGAAGCGATTACTCCACCGCAGAAACACTGATGGTTTTCGGTCGAAACTGCACACAAAAAAATTTCCCGAAAATTATTCCAATTAAAATTTTAATTGAGTTTTAAAAAATATTCAATTAAAAATTTAATTGATTCAACAAATTTTTTTAATTGAAACAAAAATAATAGTATCAATTAATTTTTCAATTGGATCAATTAACTTTTTAATTGACCTTCAATTAATTTTTTAATTGATACTATCATTTCTGTGATTGAAGACATTTCAATTAAAAGTTAATTGGATCAATTAATTTCGTGATTGAATCAGAATTTTTTTTTGTGTGTGGGATTGCACCACGGTGGCCTCCGGTAACAACCATATATCCCTGACAAAGTAAGTACACTACATGTTCAGTGAACGAGGATAACCGCACCAGAATGGTTTGTCATTAACGTTACATGAGGTTTGTCATTAATAAATGACGTTACGTGGAAACCTGTCAAATTATTGGGTTCAAACAACCTTACAATGCCCACCGATGAACGACCTATCGATTTCATAACCTCTGAAGTAAAAATCAATTGTGAGGGCTTCAAAGACTATACCGATCACAGCATCATGTTCATGATGACGAGAGCATGTTGCAGGACATGATAAACACAGCATTCCTTCGCTTCATACCCGCTCAGTAATTTCAAATCGAGAATTTTAGGCTGATTTGTATTCACTCACCATTAGCCAATTGAATAATTTCCAGCTGTCCACCATAGATTCTGCTAAAAAAAAATAGCACAGCAACAAATTTACATACTAGTAAAGCGTAGATTAATTGAGATCTTAACCAGCCCAAACCAAGTCCTAGGGCGTTCCTCATGTTACTTGGTCTATCAAAATTCTTTGTTATGCCAATATTTTCAAGATCGTCGGCTCAGATGAAAGTGATCAAAAAAATTATCATCCGGATACTTTCGAGCTCATCGTATCTTTCTACAAACTTTTGAAATAATAAATTTCGCTTTTTATACTTTAGAAGTCTTGTTTTCTGTAAATAACATATCTTTAGGTTAGGTGACAGTCCGATGTATCAGGCTCACTTAGACTATTCAGTCCATGGTGATACCACAGTGGTGAACTTATCTCTTATCACTGAGTGCTGCCCGATTCCATGTTAAGCTCAGTGACAAGGCCCCTACTTTTTATAGCCGAGTCCGAACGGCGTTCCACATTGCAGTGAAACCACTTAGAGAAGCTTTGAAACACTCATAAATGTCACCAGCATTACTGAAGTGGGATAATCCATCGCTGAAAAACTGTTTGGTGTTCGGTCGAAGCAGGAATCGAACCCACGACCTTGTGTATGCAAGGCGGGCATGCTAACCATTGCACCACAGTGGCTCCCAACATAGCTTTGACTCATTTATTATATATTTTTCCATTTGTGGTGCTTTTGCGTTCTAAAGGTCAGTACTATGTTCACTTTTCGCGTTGAAATTTTCGCAGTTTATTAAAACTGATCAATATATAAGCAGATACATTAACTCAATTGATGCGTAGTTTCTTGTTCCTCCAGATTTCGAACATGTTTGTTTTCATTTATTCTTTTGATTATTTCGCAATACCATCCGATCTACGTCAATAACAACTGCGCGAGCTACGTTTCAAGCCGATAGCATGTTTCGTACGGATCGACTCAGAATTTCACAAAGATATATCGTTACCTTAATGTGTAAATGTGTTAAGTCAAATTTTTGAAATTTTACAGAAGAGACAAAAAACTTAATAAATTGTGAAATAAATCTATTTTCGAAAAACTGTAAATGAAGTTGCCATAAATGCTTCAATACAAACAGTAAACTTTCCGCAAAATCGAACACAAAAAATTGCTATTAAAACTTTTTAGCAAAGCCTACTCAACCTAAAATTTGATTTAGCACGTGTATTTTAACAGGTGCTGACTTAGCACTTTTACACATTATTACCAAACAGAGATAAAAAGAGATATTTAATATCACCCATGTTCCGATATCCACTTCAATTCCACTTCCACTATTCACGTCAAATCCACGAACGTGAAAATACACCCATCTTGGACATAATTCAACTTTCACCAATACTTTTGCAAGTGAATTGATTTCACGAAAATTCCGGTGAAAGTGGATTGTAGTACACGAAAATCGTGGAAGTGATTCACATTCACCTGGAAGTGGGTTTGGGAACATGGGCATATATATATATATATATATATATATATATATATATATATATATATATATATATATATATATATATATATATATATATATATATATATATATATATATATATATATATATATATATATATATATATATATATATATATATATATATATATATATATATATTTTTTTTTTTAGTAAACTATGTATTTTTGATTTATCTGTCGATCTGCATCTTAATCCATTTTTTGTAAAAGGTTGACTTAGCACCTTTACACATTAAGCTAACGATATACTATATACTAGAGGTCTGCAAAATTCCATTTGTAAATGCAGAGTACACGTGTACTTGCTACATGAGTACATCTATTTGAAAGAGTCGCAAAACACTTGGTACAAGGCCCCTACTTTTTATAGCCGAGTCCGAACGGCGTTCCACATTGCAGTGAAACCACTTAGAGAAGCTTTGAAACACTCATAAATGTCACCAGCATTACTGAAGTGGGATAATCCACCGCTGAAAAACTGTTTGGTGTTCGGTCGAAGCAGGAATCGAACCCACGACCTTGTGTATGCAAGGCGGGCATGCTAACCATTGCACCACAGTGGCTCCCAACATAGCTTTGACTCATTTATTATATATTTTTCCATTTGTGGTGCTTTTGCGTTCTAAAGGTCAGTACTATGTTCACTTTTCGCGTTGAAATTTTCGCAGTTTATTAAAACTGATCAATATATAAGCAGATACATTAACTCAATTGATGCGTAGTTTCTTGTTCCTCCAGATTTCGAACATGTTTGTTTTCATTTATTCTTTTGATTATTTCGCAATACCATCCGATCTACGTCAATAACAACTGCGCGAGCTACGTTTCAAGCCGATAGCATGTTTCGTACGGATCGACTCAGAATTTCACAAAGATATATCGTTACCTTAATGTGTAAATGTGCTAAGTCAAATTTTTGAAATTTTACAGAAGAGACAAAAAACTTAATAAATTGTGAAATAAATCTATTTTCGAAAAACTGTAAATGAAGTTGCCATAAATGCTTCAATACAAACAGTAAACTTTCCGCAAAATCGAACACAAAAAATTGCTATTAAAACTTTTTAGCAAAGCCTACTCAACCTAAAATTTGATTTAGCACGTGTATTTTAACAGGTGCTGACTTAGCACTTTTACACATTATTACCAAACAGAGATAAAAAGAGATATTTAATATCACCCATGTTCCGATATCCACTTCAATTCCACTTCCACTATTCACGTCAAATCCACGAACGTGAAAAATACACCCATCTTGGACATAATTCAACTTTCACCAATACTTTTGCAAGTGAATTGATTTCACGAAAATTCCGGTGAAAGTGGATTGTAGTACACGAAAATCGTGGAAGTGATTCACATTCACCTGGAAGTGGGTTTGGGAACATGGGCATATATATATATATATATATATATATATATATATATATATATATATATATATATATATATATATATATATATATATATATATATATATATATATATATATAATATATATATATATATATATATATATATATATATATATATATATATATATATATATATATATATATATATATATATATATATATATATATATATATATATATATATATATATATATATATATATATTTTTAGTAAACTATGTATTTTTGATTTATCTGTCGATCTGCATCTTAATCCATTTTTTGTAAAAGGTTGACTTAGCACCTTTACACATTAAGCTAACGATATACTATATACTAGAGGTCTGCAAAATTCCATTTGTAAATGCAGAGTACACGTGTACTTGCTACATGAGTACATCTATTTGAAAGAGTCGCAAAACACTTGGTACACATTTTGATGAACACCAAAAGCCACGAGTAACTTCTTGTTGCTACTCTGATGTCTTCACTATCAACAAACACATATTCCTCTTTCTCTCTTATTGAAGTGTACTCAGAGTGATCACGTCGAGTACGTTGCGAGAACAAAACTTCATAGAGTACTCCATGTACCACGTGCAGTTTCAGAAATACAAAAAAAAACAGTTAATCTCCATAATATATGTTTTGGTTTGTTATAAAGAACGGCAAACGTTAAGGTAAGTGTGTGACATACATAAATATATGAAATATGTGATATACATACATATCTATGATTAATAATAATGGAAAGTTTTGCTTCGCACATAACTGAGAAATACTTATGGTACCACGTGAAGTGAAGAGAATCCATGTTGTACTTTTTCTCAAGTACTTGCATTTTTATTGTTCCTTTTTTTCGGAACACATATTTTTTCGGATAAGTACTTGGTGGTATTTGACAAGCAAGTGTTCTCTTCACTTTACTACTCGCGCTCTGAGAGAAAGATAGTGTATGTACTATATTCGGCAGCGAATTGCATACATGTAGTGAAAAGTTATTCGATGCAGACCTCTACTATATACTTTATGAGTTCTGATACAGATATTTCGATGACTTAAACTTGGACTGACATAGTTGGAATACCCCAAATCAAACAATCCTGAGATTTTCGCTATGGAAACACTAAATCAATGTTGATCTTTTTATCAATAGTAGAAAAAAACCCTGCTATGTTCACATTATTGACCCCACTTTTTTATAATTTTGCATTTTTGTACTTTGTAAGACCCATATATTGCTAACTAATCGAGACACTCGCATAACCATTTTTAAGGCAAAGTAAAGATCGTGGAAAAAGATCGTTCCAGCCCGCGGACCCACTAGCGACCCACAAACTTGGAAGCTTATTGGAAAAAAATCTCAGCTTTCACATTTATGTTGATCTTTCCTGTTTCTGGTACACACATGTATTGCTTTCGTGAGGTGTCACACTTAAGAAGTGTTCTGGACTACACTTTACACCGTCACAGACCTGAAAAATGTACATGAACATTTTTTCTGTGTAGGCCAAGTGTACTACATATTTCGAAACTTTAATGTGTTTTTTCATATATATTTTGCACATTTTATTCAGCAAAATCGGCTGATGATATGCCACGAAATAAAATTTTATAAAACTATCTAAATTTTGAACGAAAAATTGTTAGGACTGGAGTATATTTTTAGGGGTTGTTTTTTCCACATTCTGCTGTAATTTTCCTGCAAAATAGGTTAATTTTATGGTTCCTGTCTGCAATAAAATGCATTGCAAAAAAAAAATCAGCTGTTTACATTTTTCGTTCTGAATTTCCAAAAGGTTTTCTCACATGCGACTAACTTTTTGAGAGATGTGGATATCACCCACTATCCACTTTGATTCCATTTTCACGACAAATCCACGAACGTTAATATTTGGTGTCCTGAATTCCACGGTTTTTTTTGCACTTTTCTGTAATTAGTTGGGTTGTACGCATCACCAAAAAATGCACTACAATGGAAATCAAAAAAAGTGGAATCAAGAGACCATTTTTAAACATCTTAAAAAAAACTTTCAGATTTTTTGAGTAC
This sequence comes from Haematobia irritans, assembly GCF_050003625.1. NCBI lineage: Eukaryota > Metazoa > Arthropoda > Insecta > Diptera > Muscidae > Haematobia > Haematobia irritans. The sequence goes on along the minus strand of NC_134397.1, from coordinate 172,869,852 downwards.
ATTTTTTCGGCTGAAATTAATTGCTGATATAATTAAACTTTCACCATGACTTATGGTAGTGAATTAATCCCACGATAATTCCGGTGAACATGAAGAGTAGAACACCAAGGTTGGGGTTAGGCTTGGTATGGTGGCAGCCCGATACTTCAGGCTCACTTAGTCTATTCAGTCCACAGTGGTGAACTTCTCTCTTATCACTGAGTGCTGCCCGATTCTATGTTAAACTCAATGACCATCCAAGATTGTGGAATTGATTCACGCTCACCTGGTAGTGGATATGCGATGATAGGCATACAACTCGAATATATTTGAGAATCTTTGTAAAAGTTTTACCATTTTTGGTCATTTTTCGAGTAGTTAAGTATTCTATGAGACAAATGGAATGTTCTCTCAATGAGAAAAAATGTCGTTACGTTGAATCTTTGTAAACTATGTAACAGAAACTACTTTGACATGCATGTTTCCACCAGACACTCAACTCCAGAATAAGCAATCAAGTCTACTCTATTCATTTTGTACCGAGATTTCTCGAAAAAGGGTCGTGAAACAAGTCGTTCCGGAGGGTGGGGTGATATCCTCTTGACGGCATAAAGATTTTTTATCTGGATAATTGTAGAATCATGCACTCTTATTGATGGAATGTTTTACTCGCGAATTTTTTTTTATTTTTTAATACTGCGTCGCAAAATTAAGAAAAACATAAGGAAAAAGTCGACCTTTTCAAAATTGAAAATTAGGGACTGTAATAACTATATTAAGTGTATACTTGAACTGTATTAAAACTAACATCATCACCATCATGGAGGGTAATAACATAGACACCATTTTTCCTATAACAGATGGGGACGAGACAATTGGAGTTTTTTTTTTGTTTTTAATTAATTTTTATTTTTTTTTTGTTTGTTTTGTTTTTTGCATTTTGTATTGTTTTCCTCTGGTTTGTTATACTGAAATTTTACATTACTAATAATTAATGTTTATCATCTCTTCTTTTTGTTTCTTTATCATTATCATTTATTTGATGATGTATTTTTCTCATCGTTTGTTTTCTTGTTACAAATGTAGCCTGTGGCTAAAAAGTGATTCCTTTTTTAACTATATTTAATAATAATGGTAATTATTTTGTTGTTTCAGTGTTTTTTTGTTTTCTTATTTTCTTGTTGTTTTAAATCAAATTTTCTTTATATATGTATATATTATTATTATTATATTATATTATATTATTTTATTTTTATATTTAAAAAGTTTAAAAATGTTGTGGTTGTTGTTGTTTGTTCTTGGGATTAGTAGTAATAGTTGTTGTTGTAGTATTGTTATTGTAAATGGATGAAGGCGTCAATACGACCGACGATGTGACGGCACCAGCGGCAGCAGAATATCCAGACGTTGATGATAGTAAAGACGATGAAGATGATGCTGACGACGACGTTACAACAACAGGTGATGACGAAGACATGGTTGCGAATGTTTTTATAATAGTTTCAGCTGCCGCGGCCGCAGCTGCTGCTACAGCCACCGTATGCTGGTGTTGAAACTGATGCTGCGACGAATTATGGTGATTATGGTGTTGAGAAGAAGGATTATGGGAGTAATTCTGGTGATGCACAGAATGTTGTAGTTGATATTGCGTTTGCTGTTGTGGTTGGCTATGGATGATATTTTGATGGTGTGGATGTTGCTGTTTCTGATAAAGTTGCTATGCCAAACGTGGTTTCTTTTGATGTGGCGTTTCCGTTTCTTCATCATCGTCTTCTGGTTCATATTCATCACCCGAATCACTACCGTAATCAACAAGCTAAAAAAATAACAAAAAATGGGAAAATTGATCATTTAACATTCACAATCATACACTTCTGAAAAATTATATCGTGAATATTCTACGCAGCTATTAATAAGAATCTAATCAAGCACAAATTCAACCTTTTTGTCGCTTTTCGTCTGTCGCCACTAATTGGTATTCCGTTCGTCGATATATTCTACTATAGACGAAAATCGATATTCCTGGTGCCGCCAATATAGTCGCATTTTGTCGCCGTTAAATTTAACAGCGACGAGTTTAATAATTATTTTTGAAGTAGTTTTTTAGACTTTATTAATCGAACAATTGAATAAGGGTGATTAGGAGGATCAGGAATAAGGGTGATTAGGAGGTAAATGAAGCCACCGTGCAATAGTTAGCATTCCCGCCTTGCATAGGCATAGTCGTGGGTTCTAATCCAGTTTCGACCAAACACCAAAAAGATTTTCAGCGGTGGATGATGTCCTCTTAGCAACGTTGTTGACATTTCTGAGTGTTTCAAAGCTTCTCTAAGTGGAATTAACATACAATTGGTGATAAGAGTGTTCACCACTGTGGTATCAGAATGGACTGAATAGTCTAAATATCGTGCTGCCACTATACCTTATCTAACCTAGAGGGGAAATCGAAAATTGATTTCATGACAAAAAAATCGATATAGACATTTGGTACACTTCAAATTCGATTAATCGATATTTGCCATTTTTTGAAAATCGATTTCAATCGACTTTTGGTGTTGAAAATCGACTTTTTGCGAAAAAAATTTCGAAGTAGACTATTGGTACCTGGACATTATGGGAATGAAGAGGCAGATGTACTGGCGAAGGTGGCACGGATAACGTCATTTCGTACGTTTTTCCTCCGCTTTCTTTATTTATTTACAAGATCAATAGCAAATATGAAGATTTATGGAAGAGACGATGGGCTTCTTCTATAGGCTGTGGACAAACGAAAATGATATGGGACGAATATAATATAAGGAACTCTGAAATCCTGATGTCATTGCAAAGAGAGGATGTGAGGTCGATAACAGGCATCATAATAGGACACAATACTCTGGGAAAACACAGGGTAAGGATCGGTCTAGAGAATGATATTTGTAGGTGGTGTCTGGACCCCGAGGCTACGGAAGATTCATTTCACTTCCTGTGCCAGTGTCCACCACTATCTTTCAGAAGAAATAAGTTACTGGGCTCTTATTTCTATTACCAACTTGCAAGAATGCAGCCTAAGGAGTATTCTCGCCTTCATCAAGGCATGGGGGTGGAGGATCTAGGCGCATCCGAAGGACACATCATAGAATGGACTCATTCCGGCCGGAGTGAGAGACATGAAGAGGAAGATGGAAAGAAGTTTGAGGAACCGCAATGCACCAACTATGGTCTAAGTGGGCACAAATCCGCTAGTTCGACTTTTGATGTTGAGAAAAATCGACGAGTCCGATTGAATTTGAAGTTAATATGACGTAAATCTTATAAATCTTGACTTTTGGCACTTTTCAAAATCAACTAATCGACATTTGATATTTTTGAAAATCGACTCCAATTGACTTTTGATGTCGACTTTTAAATAAAAATCGATAAGTCTGATCTGTATTGCAAAGAGGATATGATGTAAATCTAATGGTAACTACGTGAAAAAGAATGTTTTACTGGAAAAAATTCTCCTGCATGCGTATTTGATTGCAGTTTGGATGTCTCAAAATAATTACAGTACGTGAAATTAGTGTAAATTGCCACAAATAGTCCCATCATAGGTCTGGAATTTAAATTTTCGTATAAATGTTTTGTATAAAACATGTCCTAATGCTTGAGTTTGTCCAAGGCTGATTCATGGGCATCTTTCTATGGAATGGTCCTAATAAACTGTCCCAGGACGACTCCTTTAGAATGAGTCCAAGTCATGTCCTAAAGTATACATTTACTTCGTCGATGGCAAAACCATGTTAAAATGACCGTACCGGCCATTCCATCATTTTTCATCAGAACTGTTACTGCTACATACCCACTAAAAACTAGTTCTGGGATTGGTCCATTTCCCGTATTTGAATTACGGTATTTTTGTACATTCTTGAAGACCAAAAAAAAAAACTAAAAACTAATGTTGGGCATTATAGATCAGTGTAGTGATGGCTCACTTCAGCTCTTTTCCGATCAACGAACTAGTTCGGTCAGTTAGTTCATTTTCAGTCAGTGACCGTTTGATTTCCAGTTCATCATAAATGAAACACATTAGCCTTGCGTTGATTTATTCATCGCAAAAAACACATGCGAAAAGAATCCCGAACAGCTTATGTGCAAAAAAGATCGATATGTGCGTAAAGGCAGAAAATTGTCCAATTATTACGAAAGCGAAAATAAATGAGCGAACAAACTGATAAAATGTGCTTAGTTAGCTAAACTGACATGGTCATGTTCATTTCAGTGAACCGTTCAATTGAACTAAATAGTTCGTACGCGAACTCTACTACAAACTCCACTGAAGGTTTCAATGCTTTGGGAGTAGCTATTGAAGGACTATTAAATGCACTATTTTTGGAACGTCCTCCTAGAACGTTCAAATTGAACGAAGTTTATTGAAAAACGATTGTAAGGATACAGTAGGACTGAGGTAAAGTGAGAAATCTTACTATGGCTCTTTGTAATATAACAATTATATGTACGAACATTCCCAGCAACTCTTAGAGGTATAATACATATGGTATTAACAAATTTAGACGTACAATGCTGCATATGCTATAGTAGACTGGTGGTCCTCAGTTTAGGAATCGGAAATGATGTTTGTTTTGCACCATTTCTTAATGATTTCAAAGGCGCTATGTCATATTGTCACCATAGCTATTTTAAGGCAAAATTGGAAATAACGATATGCGACCTACTGCTGTGGTACTAGCTCCCAAATACTATCCAATCCCTCTCGCTTTTTCTAAAACTCTAACAAGTCATTAAATATACTCCAAGTCCAATATAATAAAAATATTCATTTAACACACTCACCTTCTTTAGAATGTTTTCGCCGGTTATTGTTGTTGGTGTAGATGACGGCGCTGCCTCTTTATTTTCCATTACATTAGCGGCATTACTACAGCTATTAAGTTTATTTGCTACAGCAGCTACTACTTCAGCAGCTACGGCAGCAACAGCTTCACTAGAAGCCATCGATGATAGTAATTGTGTGGCGGCCGCTGCTGCAGCCACTGCAGATTCTGTCAAAGCACTTGATGATGGACCTGCCGTTGATGATTGTGTCACACTGCTACCGGTCGCTGAATTCGATTGTGTAGCTTCGGTATCATTGTTTGACCCACCTGAACTTAACGCCGCCAATTCTTGTTGTTGTTCAACTGCTGCCAGTTGTTGCTGCAATTCAACAATATCACTTTGTTGTGCTGGTTGCGCATCCAAATGGGATGATGCTGCTGATGTGACACCAACTGCTGCCGCTGCGGCTGCAGCCGCAACCAAAGTACTATTCAGATTCAATTGTTGCTGCTGGTAGCTGTGAGACTGTGGATCCTGTTGTTGTTGTTGATGCAATAAATTTGCACCCAAATGTTGCTCACTACTACTGCTACTACAATTACTACTACTGGCGCTGGAACCACTATTGCTGCTTGTGGAGGGTGTTTGAGTTTGGATACCGCCGGCATTGCTATCACCAATCACACCACCACCTGTTGTTCCACCTGTAGGTGAATGATTTGACGTCGTCGCAGATGTTATATTCAAACTATTGGCGGATGTGCTACCACTTAACATACTATTACTTGTTCCATGTTGCTGTAGCTGTTGTTGTGAATTCTGTGGCGGTGATTTCTGCTGCATTTGCTGCTGAGATGGTGAACCATTTTTTTCTGTAACGGCTGTGAAAATTAACAAAATTCGATTATTAAAAGGGTGGCATTCAATAAAAATAAAATGCAGTGATATTTGACTTTTTCAAATGCATTGATTAAGTTATGTTGAGCTGGCAGGTTGGAATTCAGTTCATTGTAAAACCCCATTACTAAAATTACCTGTAAACACAATTTCATTTTTTTTCCAGTTTATATAGTAAATCCATGGATTAAAATTTCCGTTAATCCCTTCTTTATTGAAATAATCTGATTTTTTGCAAAATCTTCACTCAAAAGAAGAGAGTAATCCCCTTCTCCTCGGCATGGTGACGGTTCATGCAGTTGTAGAATTCATCGCTATTTCTTCTACACAAATAAGAAAAGATAACTTCGCTTAAAACAAGCAAAGTACTAAATTTTTTGGTATTTTGATTGCACGCCTGACAACAATATGTAAATAATGGTGGTACTGATATTATCGAGTTGCACCAGGATAAGCAAACGCTACGCTTTCCGCCCTCGTTGCAGCCGGGTCTACGGCCCGGGGCGGACACAGGGTTTTCAACCCTGTCCAAGGACTGCAAACCCCCATTTGGAGTATGCTTATTTCCCGAAAAACTCGAAAATACCAACTCCAAAGGGCTACAACAACAACAACAACGCTACGCCTTCCTCTTACACTCCTGAATATTTGTTTATGTTTTTTATTGCGATTCCTACGAACGTTTTTGCAAAGAGCTTTTCAACGAAATATGGGTCGCTTTATAAGGGGGCAATATACAATTACGAACAGATATGGACCAATTTTTGTTTGATTGGGGATAGGTATATCTGGGGACTATATATAACTATAGACCGATGTGAACCAATTTTGGCATGGTTGTTAGCGCCATATACTAGCACAATGTAAAAATTTCAACCGAATCGGATGAATTTTGTTCCTCCAAGGGGCTCCGGAGGTCAAATCTGGGGATCGGTTTATATGGGGGCTATATATAATTGGACCGATATGGACGAATTTTTGCATGGTTTTTAAAGACTAAATACTTAGACCACGTACAAAATTTCAACTGGCTCCGGTAAAATTTACTACTCCAAGAGGCTCCGGAGGTCAAATCTTGGGATCAGTTTATATGGGGACTATATATAATTATGGACCGATATGGATAAATTTTTGCACGGTTTTTAGGGACCATATTCTAAATCCACGAACCAAATTTCAACCGGATCGGATGAATTTTGACCCTCCAAGAAGCTTTGGAGGTCAAATCTGGGGATCGGTTTATATGGGGGCTATATATAATTATGGATCGATGTGGACCAATTTTTGCTCGGTTGTTAGAGACCATATGTTAACACCATGTACCAAATTTCATCCGGATAGGATGACATTTACTTTTTTTAGAAGCTCCGGAAGCCAAATCTGGGGATCGGTTTATATGGGGGCTATATACAATTATAGACCGATGTGGACCAATTTTTGCATGCTTGTTAGAGACCATATACCAACACCACGTACCAAATTTCACTCAGATCGGATGAAATATGTTTTTCTTAGAGGCTCCGCAAGGCAGATCTGGAGGTCCGTTTATATGGGAGCTAAACGTAAAAGGGGACGATATGGCCCATTTGCAATACCATCCGACCTACATCAATACCAACTACTTGTGCCAAGTTTCAAGTCGATAGCTTGTTTCGTTCAGAAATTAGCGTGATTTCAACAGACGGACGGACATGCTTAGATCGACTCAGAATTTCACCTTGACCCAGAATATATATACTTTATAGATTCTTAGAGCAATATTTCGTTGTGTTACAAACGGATTGACAAAGTTAATATACCCCCTATATTAATTATACCCTCCTATGGTGGAGGGTATAATTAATTGATACAATTACTTTTTGTCATTGATTTTTATTTCAATTAAAAAATGTGTTTAGCCAATTAACGGCCATTTTCATGTAGCACCGTTAGGCTTTAACTGCCAGTTAAAAGAAAGTAAATTCCAAATATCTTCTCTCCGGTTAACTTTAACTGAAAAATTTTCGGCAGTTAAGTTCCTAACTGTCATGTGGAATATATATGCAAGATAGCAGCTATGCCCATCATACGGTTTAAAAGTTCGTTAGTTAACGGAGCACTAACGGAGCTTCATGAAAATGGGCGTAAGTTTTTAATTGAATATATTTTAACATCAATTAAAATTTTAATTGGCAATTGATGATATTGTTGCTTTTTTTTTGTATGTAGAACTAAATCGCAACTAAATGGGGAGTTTGGTGTCGGTAGTCAAAGGGTTAAGCCTTACTGGCTTTTTTTTTGACACACCAACACATTGGAGAACAAAAACACCGAAATTGTTAGGATTTAACGAATAGCTACCTTGGCAATTATTGATTTGCACAAAGCCACGGATGGTAAAAACCTCTACTACCTTTCTAAAATCTATATTTTCAATTAATTTTCCAAATCTACATCTATATTTTAAAGTAAACAAATATTCAATTACTCACACTTCATGACGGTATTATAATTTTCCAGTTCCTCTAAATCTTCTTCTTCATTAAACCACATTTCTTCTTCCTCTTCCATTTGCCTTTGATCACGACGAAAACGTCCACCACGAATTATTGGAATGCCACTGTCAAAAAAAAAATAGAAAATAAATTAATTTAAATAACAATGGGGAAAAATAAAACATCGTATATAGTACAAGCAATTTTACTCACGTGTCTAGACCCATCTTGTCGCGATCTTTTATTCGCTCCTGATATTGATCGTAACGATTCTTTAAATATTTAAATGTTTGAACATATTCGATTTCATCAAATATTTTGCTAAATGTTTCAACAAAATAGACACACAATGTCTTAATGTCCTCCAATTTAACAAATTCAAACAGTTCCAATATAGCCGATTCGAGTAGATTATAACGACCGTTGTTGCGTATGAAGGCATCCACCACTGGGGCAAAAAGATTTCCCTTAACAATGTGTCTATAAAAAAAAATATAGGAAATTTATAAAATTTGTATTCCAAAACTGCAATAAGTTTATTATTAGAGCTTACCGATTATAAAACTCATCTTTTAATGCTACAATCTTTCTTAAAAGCCTTAAAGCGCCTAAAACAAGGAACGTATGAGAACTCTTCATGAGTACAAGAATTCTCTTGAGGAGATCTTTTTGTATGATGAAATTCTTTATATGATAAGTATGATGTTCAACACAAAATGATAAAATATCTAAAACTATTCCCAATAATTGTGCTGTTTGATAATCTTCGTTTTGCGGACGATCATCGATCGTATTGAGCAACAAAGGTGCTAGAAAATTGTAAAAACAAATATAGAAATTCAAATTAATACCAAATAAAATTGCATGGGATATTCTTACGACACGCAACTTACCTATCAATGTTTGTATACTGTGTTTATAGAAAAAGTTTAAGAAATCTCCCTTTTCAGTTAACATATTTTCGGGTTCCAATAATATCTTAATTATGCCCATCAATTGCACAGCAACTCCCAATTCGGGTTCGGAATCATTTAACATTTGTTCAATGGCAATGTTTAATAACATACGGTCCTGGCGAACGAAACATAGAACGAGAATAAAACATAGATTAGTAAATATGTAAAATTTATATATACATAGAAAAATAAGGGAGGGGTCTTATCACTTACCCCTTCTGTACGACTCACTTGTTGCAGGGTATAATTACGTACAACCAACGGTGAAAATTCAACAATCGCCGTCAGTATATCTATTGAAGCCGCCTTTGTTTTCTGATCATTCATCACAAGTGTTATTTCCAATGCTTGCAATATGCCCAAACACGTCAGTGTTTTGTAAAATGAGTCTTTACCTTGGGGCTGTAGATTTTGGGCATAATTGCAGAATTCCTTCAAAAACAAGACAATGTCACGACGCTTGGCATCGCTGGTATTTGGATCGGTAAGCATTGTGAACATATCAACAAGAAAACGTTCATCCTCTTGTATCAGTGTGACAATTTCGACTTTGTTAAAAAATATAAAACTAGATAAAGTATTTAACATATTATCCTCTACGAATACGGATGGCGTGGGCAATATAATATCCTGTATATACTGCACACGAAATGTCTGATGGATTTTAGCTAATAGATCTTGATTCTTAATGGGGACAGCTTCACGGAATTTAGCCCATTGTTTTAAATACTGACGATGCTTCTTCGGCTGAGTGGCGCTTGGATCGTATTCGAGGCAACCGACCACATCGAATATTGTATCCTCCGCAAACATAATTTCGAACAATGCATTCTTATTTAATAGAAATATATTTTTAAATATTTCGAAAAGATGATGCAGGCCCTCGGTATTATCCAGATCTTCGCATACATGAAATATATTAAGTAACTTCTTAATATAATTCTCCGATTCCAAAGCCATGGATAGTTTCTCTTTGCGCAATGGAGTGGTTAAACAATTCTGTATAACTTCGGAGATATCTTCCAGGCGGGCCAATTCACAGGGCGGCAATTCAATGGGCGGTGCGGTATCGGACATATCCTCGAAACGTTCATCTTCGGATTCTTCAACAATATCCTGTGTAATTTCAACGGATGGATCTTTTCCTTGAACCTGAAATTATGAAATTGTTAGGATTAATCAATAAAATGAGGGAAAATTTAATAATAAAATTTGACTTTTTTGAATAAAATACGTTGTTTTTAACGATATATTGCTTAGAATCAGCTATAGCCACTATGACTTTCCCTGGACAACTGGATTCTCCCAAAAATAATCGATTCGTTAACTACGGTATCATATAAATTGTTTGAATTGCTCTTTACTTCTGAATATAGCGACTTTTAATTACATTTATCTGATAAATTTGTTAACTACAGTATCTGAACATTTTGGCTTTGTATGAAATGTTCAATATTTCTGAATATAGCAATGTCCACGAGACTACTAACATCGTTTTGGGTTATTATATACAATTCATTCATTTTTATTTATTTCAAAAGCATAAAATTTTGCTCAGAAATCACTCACTGACGTTCGCCATGGCTATGGCGCCACATCACCAACTAAGAAGATTAAATGCCAGTTTACCTGCTGATCTGGAATTGTCTTAGAGGAGTTCGAATCACGGTTGCCACAGTTGGTAGAATTCTACCAAAAATGGTAGCTTTTTTACTGTTTGGGAGATTGGTACAATTATTGATGTTTTGGTAGATTTTGCCAAATATTTCTCTCCAACTAAGAATACACAAATTTTCTATACAAAATAAACTTTTGACAAAATTTTCTATACAATATAAACTTTTGACAAAATTTTCTATACAAAATACAACTTTTGACAAAATTTTCTATACAAAATACAACTTTTTCTATAAAAATAAAATGTTGACAAAAATTTTCTATAGAAATAAAATTTTGACAAAATTTTCTATAGAAATAAAATTTTGACAAAATTTTCTATAGAAATAAAATTTTGACAAAATTGTCTATAGAAATAAAATTTTGACAAAATTTTCTATAGAAATAAAATTTTGACAAAATTTTCTGTAGAAATAAAACACAAAATTTTCTATAGAAATAAAATTTGACAACAATTTTCTATAGAAATAAAATTTTGACAAAATTTTCTATAGAAATAAAATTTTGACAAAATTTTCTGTAGAAATAAAATTTTGACAAAATTTTCTATAGAAATAAAATTTTGACAAAATTTTCTATAGAAATAAAATGTTGACAAAATTTTTTACAGAAATAAAATTTTGACAAAATTTTTTACAGAAATAAAATTTTGACAAAATTTTTTACAGAAATAAAATTTTGACAAAAATTTTCTATAGAAATAAAATTTTGACAAAATTTTCTATAGAAATAAAATTTTGACAAAATTTTCTATAGAAATAAAATTTTGACAAAATGTTCTATAAAAATAAAAGTTTGTCAAAATTTTTTATAGAAATGAAATCTTGACAAAATTTTCTATAGAAATAAAATTTTGACAACATTTTCTATAGAAACAAAATTTTGACAAAATTTTCTATAGAAATAAAATTTTGAAAAATTTTCTATAGAAATAAAATTTTGAAAAATTTTCTATAGAAATAAAATTTTGACAAAATTTTCTATAGAAATAAAATTTTGACAAAATTTTCTATAGAAATAAAATTTTGACAAAATTTTCTATAGAAATAAAATTTTGACAAAATTTTCTATAGAAATAAAAATTTGACAAAATTTTCTATAGAAATAAAATTTTGATAAAATTTTCTGTAGAAATAAAACTTTGACAAAATTTTCTGTAGAAATAAAACTTTGACAAAATTTTCTAAAGAAATAAAATTTGACAAAAATTTTCTATAACATAAAATTTTGCAAAAAAAAAATGGTTTTTGGTAAAAATTTCTCCAAATTTTGCTAGATTATTTTTAGCTAAAATGGCAACCTTGGTGCGAATGCGTCCAATCGTTAGGAGGAAGATCGCTTCACCGTGAAGAACTCAGTAATCTCATTGAGATATTTATCGTAGGCTATGATCATTTTGTGGTTGAGGATGTCATCGCAGGCCCGTTATCTTCGGAACTTTTGGTGTAGAAAATTTGAGTATTAGTTATTCCCAGCAGATGGCAATTCAATATTGGGAATTAGTATTTCAAATTTCTTGACGAGAGAGGTTTTCTTCGAGTATAATCCACAATGGTTGGAAGATCTAGTATTTGTTTAATTGGAGTTGGAGTTGCAGCGTTTGATCTTTGTGGTTATTATGACAAAAATGTTTCTTCAAGACAAATATTTTATTTTATTTTAGAAGAGTATTTATTATTTTTTGATAACTCCTAATAGCGACAATTTATTTGAGTGCATAAATATCCCTTGAATTGTGTAAATGTGTCGAATTTTAAATATTTTTAGTTTGTACCAACAAGTGAAAGTTACTTCTTCAACAAAAAGGAATAAACGGGAGACTTTGACTTTGTATGGCCTAAAACAAAAATTATAATTTCAAGAGGTATGGACTCTATGGAAAATTAGACAAAATTTTATTTTTATAGAAAAGTTGACTAAAAATGTTATTTCTGTAGTTCTTTTCTACAGAAAATTTTGTCAAAATTTTATTTTTATAGAAAATTTTGTCAAAATTTTATTTAATAAAAAATTTGGTCAAAATTTATTTCTATAGAAATTTTTGTCAACATTTTACTTCTAAAGAAAATTTTGTCAAATTTTATTTCTAAAGAAAGTTTTGTAACAATTTATTTTTTAAGAAAATTTTGTCAACAATTTAATTTTCTCTAGAAATTAAATTGTTGACAAAATTTTCTTACCTCGTAGTTGTGGAGGAATATTTTGTAAAATCTATCAAAACATCAATAATTATAATTCTACCAACAGTGGCCGTTGGGCTATACTGCAGTGAGGACTGAAAAAAACAGTCGCGGTGTCTGCTGTTGCATTGTAAAACGTTAAAGTTTCAAGAAGCAAAAATATTCCTGGACACTAACATCCTTAAAGGTTCTGTTCTTTTATTTCCTGTTATGCTTTAATTTGATAAGTATTCAAACTATTGGTAAACACAAGATATATTTATTTAATATATTGTTTTTATGGTGTTACAATAGTCCCTAGTTTAACTTTTACGTGTGATTCAGCCTCAAAAACTTGTTTTAGTGAGCTTAAAAAATGGCAGACATATTTGCTATTTCAGCAAATCGCTTTTTCAGCATACATTTTTTCTTTCTTTCTTTGGGTGTATAGGAGTTGGCCTAAAGCTAACTGTAGCCTTATTTTTTAAATCGACTACATGTTATTAAATCGCCGCTCCTTCAGCGCCCAGAAAAGCCCTAATTCGCTGTATTCCATTCACAAAAAAAGATTTTTCTTCCACAGATCTCATTTATCTCAAAAATTAAAACATGTACGAATCAATGTTATGTATATAAAATTCCACAATTACCTGACATATTTTCTCCCATATTTCATCACATCCGGCCTTCTCTTGAAAACTTAGGGCTAAATCAAAATTATCGCCTTCAGACCAAACAATTAAAGTGTCCTGTTGCTTTTGATAGGCGGTATCGGGTTGTATTTTACTTTCCAAAAGTAAACTACCATCGGATTCAGCACGAACCAGCAACGATATACCTGCAATGGGATCAGTATACATTCAATTGGGAAAATATATTTAAAATGTGCTCAACATATTAGGTTCGAGATAGCAAAATAGTAACCAACCTTTCAGTCTGTCGACATAGTTTGATGAAACATGACCAGTGCCACGATCATCCCATTGACGTTCTGCATTTAAAGCATACAATTTGACTCGTCGGCGGGTATCGGTAGTCATTTTGCTGTTGTTGTTGTTATTGTTATTATTTTACACAAATTTTTTCTTTCTTTTAATTGTAAAATATGTTTATAATATTTTTAATAATATTGATGATTATGTAGTTAAACTATTTTTGTTTATTACAATTTTTTCCTCTTCTTCTTCTGGTCGGCCTTCCTTTACTTGGGTATTAGTATTTCAATAATTTTCCAAGAGTTGTGCTTGCGTTTCGCTAAACTTAATAATATTTGGAACCGGAAGTCATATGTTTTGATTTTTGTTGTTTTGTCCTAGCGTTCCAACAGGTGGCACACGTGTCAAGATTTGCTTGAAATTTTCTTCGTTGTCTTTCCTTCTTCTTCTTCTTCTTCTCAAAATATCAAGCGACAAAACAAGAAAAACTATTTGTTTGTTTTCAATTGCAGTCACTCTTTTCCTTAAAGTCTTTATGTAAGGAAAGAGAGCTTTAATTTATACACTTGTGAAAACCTAATGGATAAAAGTTCCTTGCAAGAACTTTGTTCCTTTTCCTCTGGTTGTTGTTGTTATTTTTTTTTTCTTTATATTTTACAAATTAACTTAGATATTTATATTGAATTCAAAATTCAATTCTCTTGAGATGTTTACTCATTTATATATATTAAATAAAACATTTTTATGATTTATTCTTGGAGTGAAATGTGGCGATACTGAAAGATTTCTGGAAAGATATATGATGTGTTGGACCGATGGCTGTATTTGGAGCAAGCTGAAAAGAAATTGATAAGAAATTTTATTAATAAAACAAAATAAAACAAATAATAGAACGTCTTATTTAAAAATGTATATCAAAAAATATTAAGGACTTTTTAAATATAGAAAATTGATAGTTTTCGTTATAAAAATGTGTTTCATTAAGGAGGAACATTTCCTTTTTAAATAACAGAAATATTTTTAAAAAGTAAAGCAGATTCAAATATAGATTAAGATATATATATGTATTAGAAGTTTAGGAAAATTAGAGTCATTTTTACAACTTTTCGACTAAGCAGTTGCGATTTTACAAGGAAAATGTTGGTATTTTGACCATTTTTGTCGAAATCAGAAAAACATATATAACCGATTTCAACCAAATTTGGCACGCATAGCTACAATGCTAATTCTACTCCCTGTGCAAAAGTTCAACTAAAACGAAGTTAAAAATTGGCCTCTGTGGTCATATGAGTGTAAATCGGGCGAAAGCTATATATGGGAGATATATCTAAATCTGAACCGATTTCAACCAAATTTAGCACGCATAGCTACAATGCTAATTCTACTCCCTGTGCACAATTTCAATTAAATCGGAGTAAAAGATTGGTCACTGTGGTCATATGAGTGTAAATCGGACGAACGAAATATATGGGAGCTATATCTAAATCTGAACCGATTTCAATAAAATTTGGCACACTTGACTACACTACTAATTGTAATCCTAGAGCAAAATTTCAACCAAATTGGGGAAAACTCTGGCTTCTGGGACCGTATTAGTCCATATCGGGCGAAAGATATATATGGGAGCTATATCTAAATCTAAGCCGATTTCAATCAAATTTGGCACACTTGACTATAATACTAATTGTTCTTCTTGTGCAAAATTTTAAGCAAATTAGGGTAAAACTCTGGCTTCTTGGCCATATAAGTCCATATCGGGCGAAATATATATATGACAGCTATATCTAAATCTGAACCGATTTCTTCCAAAATCAATAGGGTTCTATTCTGAGCCAAAACATACCTGTACCAAATTTGAAGTCGATTGGACTAAAACTGCGACCTAGACTTTGATTACAAAAATGTGTTCACGAACAGACGGACATGGTTATATCGACTCAGGAGCCCACCCTGAGCATTTTTGCCAAAGACATCATGTGTCTACCTCGTCTCCTTCTGAGTGTTGCAAACATATGCACTAACTTATAATACCCTGTTCCACAGTGTGGCGCAGGGTATAATAATATGCATTTAATACTAGCGACGCCATCTATGTGTCAGACCGTGGACTTATCAGCCAACCTGTTAAGTGGACAAAACTAAAGCACCCCCATTATAAGGCACAAAATATAACTATCGAAATCAATATTTGGTAGCGTATCATTTATTCTGGATGACACACGCACATCTTTTAGGCATCGAAGATATTAAGTTATTAATTATTTCCGGAGATATTGCTTCTCAGTCTTTTTTCACAGCTTCAAATAAGTCGTATTTTGTTTTGTAATTTTCTCGCTTCATTTTTGAGTTGACGATCTCCCACAAATTCTCGATTGGATTGAGATATGGGGATTGTGCAGGCCAAGGGAGAACTTCTATCAAATTGTTCTGAAACCACTCCTTAACCACTTTTCATGTATATTTCGGGTCCATTTAGGTGTAATCTCTTCTTCAGCATAAGGCAACATCATGTCTTTTAATATATCACGATATATGAAACGATCCATCAATCTTATGAATTGGTTCAATCCCTTGTACAGAGAAACAACCCCAGACCACTATGTTGCCGCCTCCGTGTTTCACTGTGCCTTTGTAATATTCCACAGTTTTCCATTTGGTCTGCATATACGCCGTCAGAATCCTTTAAATTAAACTTAGATTCGTCGGAAACAGCACAGTCCTCCATTTTTGTACACTCCAGTTGAGATGGACTTTGGCGAATTCAAGTCTGGCTTTTTTATGTTTAGGGGATATAAAAGGTTTTTTTGCTGGTCTTCGACTGAATAATCCGGCCTCTACCGCCCTTCGGCGAATTGTCCTTTCGCTAATTTTTAAATCTAAGCGGTTTCTTATATGGCTAGAATACGCTGTGGGATCATTTTGGATTGTCCTTTTAATTAAGGAGTCCTCATGTCGCGAAGTTCCACGTGGTCTTCCCCCAGAATGAGTGGGAGATGTGCGACTAGTCTGCAAAAACTTTTTAATTAACCTTGAAATTATTGTTCTGTTCATCGAATATTTTGCACTAAGTTGATGTCTTGATAAACCAGCTCTCCAATCAAGAATTCTAGTTTTAAATTCGCTTGAGTACTTATTGCGCGCCATTACTCCTAGGTTAGGTTAGGTTAGGGGGCAGCTCGATGTACCAGGCTCACTTAGACTATTCAGTCCATTGTGATACCACATTGATGAACTTCTCTCTTATCACTGAGTGCTGCCCGATTCCATGTTAAGCTCAATGACAAGGGACCTCCTTTTTATAGTCGAGTGCGAACGGCGTTCCACATTGCAGTAAAACCATTTAGAGAAGCTTTGAAACCCTCAGAAATGTCACCAGCATTACTGAGGTGGGATAATTCACAGCTGAAAAACTTTTTGGTGTTCGGTCGAAGCAGGAATCGAACCCACGACCTTGTGTATGCAAGGCGGGCATGCTAACCATTGCACCACGGTGGCTCCCATTACTCCTATCTCTACGAAATCTTTACAACAATGACAATTTTCGCAAAATTTTACCAAGTTTTTCTTCTTTTCAGCACATCAGCTTAACATGTGCTACTTTTTTGGAATGTACCGTTAACTAACGCAGTAGCGTAGTAAAATTTTCAAACACAATGTTAGGGGATGCTCTAGTTTATTCCGCTTGTATTTACGACTTAAAATGTTTTTTTATACCCTCCACCATAGGATGGGGGGTATATTAACTTTGTCATTCCGTTTGTAACACATCGAAATATTGCTCTAAGACCCCATAAAGTATATATATTCTGGGTCGTGGTGAAATTCTGAGTCGATCTGAGCATGTCCGTCCGGCCGTCTGTTGAAATCACGCTAACTTCCGAACGAAACAAGCTATCGACTTGAAACTTGGCACAAGTAGTTGTTATTGATGTAGGTCGGATGGTATTGCAAATGGGCCATATCGGTCCACTTTTACGTATAGCCCCCATATAAACGGACCCCCAAATTTGGCTTGCGAGGCCTCTAAGAGAAGCAAATTTCATCCGATCCGGCTGAAATTTGGTACATGGTGTTAGTATATGGTCTCTAACAACCATGCAAAAATTGGTCCACATCGGTCCATAATTATATATAGCCCCCATATAAACCGATCCCCCGATTTGGCTTGCAGAGCCTCTAAGAGAAACAATTTTCATCCGATCCGGCTGAAATTTGGTACATGGTGTTAGTATATGGTCTCTAACAACCATGCAAAAATTGGTCCATATCGGTATATAATTATATATAGCCCCCATATAAACCGATCCCCCGATTTGGCTTGCGGAGCCTCTAAGAGAAGCAAATTTCATCCGATCCGGCTGAAATTTGGTACATGGTGTTGGTATATGGTCTCTAACAACTATGCAAAAATTGGTTCACATCGGTCCATAATTATATATAGCCCCCATATAAACCGACCCCCAGATTGGGCTTGCGGAGCCTCTAAGAGAAGCAAATTTCATCCGATCCGGCTGAAATTTGGTATATGGTCTCTAATAACCATGCACCAATTGGTCCACATCGGTGCATAATTATATATAGCCCCCATATAAACCGACCACCAGATTTTACCTCCGGAGCCCCCTTGGAAGAGTAAAATTCATCCGATTCGGTTAAAATTTGGTACGCGATGTTAGTATATGGTATCCAACAACCATGCAGGAATTGGTTCATATCAGTCCATAATTATATATAACACCCATATAAACCGATCCCCAGATTTGGCCTCCGGTGCCTTTTGGAGAAGCAAAATTCATCCGATCTGGTTGAAATTTGGTACATGGTGGTAGTATACGATATTTAACAACAGTGCCAAAAGTGGTCCATATTAGTCCATAATCATATATAGCCCCCATATAAACCGATCCCGAGATTTGGTTTTGGGGCCTCTTGGTACGTTTAGAAGAAGTGTATACGCAATCCATGGTGGAGGGTACATAAGCTTCGGCCTGGCCGTATATACTTGTTTTTTTTTAACTTTTATTTTAACTTTTCTATTATATTTTGAATTACTTATGTTGGCGTTTTTTATTAATAAAGATGTATATAATTAACATAAATAAAAAAATGCTTCAAAACTTACTTTTCTTAAAATAATTATGATTTTAAGAAAATGTACGGAGGGTTGTTTAAGTTTTGGCCGTGGTGGAGGGCATAGGAATCTCGGCCAGGCCGAACAAAGTGACATTTTTATTTCTTTTTCACTAAAACATGCTTTGGTAAATGTAATATAAGCATAGCTAATACTACTTGGGGACTATTTTCTTAGCAGATTGCCATTTCACAACTTCACACAATACATATTTTTTATTAATTATTTATTTAGTACATTTACAAGTTTCAACTTATTTAAAGGTTGATCTAATGTTACAATGGGTCTTCAAATAAATTGATTTTTTTTTTTAAATTAAAAACAATGACATTTCATCAGGTTTATTTTAATTTTCTGAGATTTTTGTTTCGAATTACTTCAATATCCAGACATTAATGAAATACCATTATGAAAAATAAACTGCACGCGAATATTTATGTAAATAAACTGCATGTATAAGTTCAAGAAATCTTAAACCATAGTAGACAAACGAAACCACATACGAACGAACAACAAAGTCATCGGCTGTCATGAATGAATTTTGTAAAGTCTTCATATACACAGAAAACACACAGCCAGTCAGTCAGTCATACATATATCATATACTACATGTATGTATACATATAGCAAACAAAACCAAATACAAATGCCGTATCTTAGCGCACAATAAATGCATCAACGCCGCAAGGTTGAATTAGAGAATATACCGACGAAAAGTGCGACACATGCTTTCATACCCAAACCAACCACATCGCCAATACAAAATACCCATGGAAATTAAAAAGAAAAAAACTTTATTAACTCTAGCCTCTTTAGACATGCCACGAAGTTGAGTCATTATACAAAATTCATTCTGCTGATAAGTAAAATAATAAAAACAGAACAAAAGCAACAACCTATCAACGGTGGGTGGGTGGGTGTTTCAATCATTATAAAAAATAAAAATGAGCCTCATATTGTTTGAATAAATTAAGTTTTTATACCTGTTTATCCACTTGTCATCTTATTGAAATAATATTAATCAATGGTTTGTTTGCACATCAATTAACAATACAAATAATAGGGTCATTCACACCAACATGGCCCGAACCTACCCCAAAAAAAAACGGAAAATTTGTTTTGCGACACTTCAGACTAGAAAAATCAATTCGTTTATGTTCGACTTTGTACAGATAACAAATATTTTTTTATTTTCATCTCAATGATAAGGCCCCATCACTTATAGGCTTAAATACTAGGATTACACACAAGCAAAATATGGACATGGCAAAAAGCGTTTAATAAGGATTGACAAGAACTTTAAACGAATAAAAACATTCTTTTAAAAATCAATACACATTTCGCTGGGATCATGTACCATTTTGCCAAGAAAACCTCAAACGTTGAAATGGTTAACATGTCCGTAGGTTCAAACCAAGTTAGACCGTAGAATACCAAAAAATTTGCCTGCTGTGGTCACAAGCATTATCCTCTCAGTAATGCTTGTGACATGACTGAGTATTTCAAAACTTGCTGAGGTTTCACCGTAATAATAAATGCCATTCGGACTCGGCTTTAAAAACCAAGCAAAAATTTGCAAGTTCTTCCTAAGTCATTTCTTTTCAAGTACATCCAAAACTGCTCTTCTAGAGATGCACTTCATTTTCACTTCACAAGAAGTTCTTTTGAGCAGGACTGTGGAGTCGAGCTAAATTAGCTCGACTTCGACTACAACATTTTTCATCAGCCTCGACTCCGGAGTCGACTGCGGGTAATATAACTAACCCCCATTTTCAGGAAGCTCCGTTAGTGCTACGTTAGCCAACGAACTTTTAAACCGTACTATGGACATGTCTGTCATCATGTCAATATATTCCATATGCCAGTTAGGAACTTAACTGCTAAACATTTTTCAGTTAAAGTTAACTGGAGAGAAGATATTTCGATTTTACTTTCTGTTAACTGGGAGTTAAAGTCTAACGGAGATACATGAAAATGGCCGTAAATCTCATTTTAACACCACTAATTTGTAGTTCTATTGTGGGGGTACCGTAAATGGATCCAAAACTGATATTCTAGAGATGCACTTCATTTTCACTTCACAGGAAGTTCTTTTGAGCAGGGCTGTGGAGTCGAGCCAATTTAGCTCGACTCAGACTCGAACATTTTTCATCAGCCTCGACTCCGACTCCGGACTCGACTCCGGGTAATATAACTAAATCTCATTTCAACACCACTAATTTGTAATTCTATTGTGGGGGTACCGTAAATGGATCGATTTAAATTATCGATTTATTTATGTATGCAAAAAATATCTTAATTTCAAATTTGATGCCAATTTAACTCTATATTTCAAATTTAAGGCAGTGTTGATCCTATGTTAAATAAATAAATTAATGATATAAATATCCATCACAAACGAGCAGACACCAACAGTCTTCAGTATATGTATTTATAGACAAGTAAAGAAAGTTCAAAGTCGGACGGGGCTCATTGTATTATACCCTTCAACACATTGCGGAACAAAATTATTGATACCATCTCAAATGCCTTGGACACAGTGTGGCGCAGGATATGAATAAATATGGGAAATATTTATAATTTTTTAGGCGATTTCGCAAAAATGCATTTTTGATTCATCAGCCGATAAATATGTATTCGAGGTATAGGAAAATTCGAGTCATTTTTACAAGTTTTCATCTTAGCTGTGAGTCTCAGTGAGCATCAGTAAGAAATACTATTTTGAGAAAATTTGCTATAGAAATAAAATTTTGAGAAAATTTTTATAGAAATAAAATTTTGAAAAAATTTTTATATAGTAAAAAAATTTTGCAAAATTTTCTATAGAAATAAAATTTTGACTAAATTTTTTATAGAAATAAAATCTTGACTAAATTTTTTATAGAAATAAAATTTTGACCACATTTTCTATAGAAATAAAATTTTCTATAAACATAAATTTTTGAGAAAAATTTTTGTAGATATAAAATGATGATAAAATTTTGACAAAATTTTCTATAAGAATGAAATTTTGACAAAATTTGCTATTCTATTTTCTATAAATGTTTGATTTTCTGCCAATATTCGACATATGTATGTAGGTATATGGTCTTAAAATAAAATTTAAAAAAAAAAAAAAAACAAAATCGATTGTTCGAAATATTTCAAATAAATTGTTATGGTGGTGGGCATTAAAATGGATCGATTCAGCTCATCTGCTAGTCTAACATTCTTGGAAACATGAAATGATCTTCATAATTGGAAGTTGCTTTTCATTTACAGCCATACCGTACATTGATCGAATGAAAAACGCAATAGAAACTAATTTGCGTAAAAACTTGTTTAGTTTAGCCGGATTCCGAGTCGAGCAAAATTTTTACGACTCCGATTCAAGCAAAATCATTAGACTCCGACTCCACAGCCCTGCTTTTGAGGAGATTTTTTTTTTGTTTTACGTGGTTTTCGCAATAAATTTATGAAGTTTACTGTGTATGAAACACAGTAAGGATAAATAATGGAAAAAAGATATTTGGAAAGTGCACCGATTCGTTGTGAAATTTGCAATGAAATATTTCCAAAATTTTAAAATGAAATCTAAAATACTGAAATAGCATCACATCTGAAGAACTGATGCGAAATGAATGAAGCGGGTTTTGCCCCATGACAAGCCCGCCGCTTCTGAGCCCATTTTGCACCACTTCCATATCGAAAAAAGAACATTTTCATTACTCTTTGATTACGTTTGCTAGAAAGTTGATCCCTTCTCAATGCGCTTGTGGTATTTCAAAGGACAGGATAGTCTAAGAGAATCTAAAATAACGGACGGCAACTATACTTAACATGACCAAACCTAGAATCGTAAATTATCATGCAAAATGATTTTCTCCTATCTAGTCTTAGTGTATTATCTCTTTCTGCTGATGTGCCTCAGAAGGTCTATTTTAGGGCCTCAGTTATTTATCCTATATGTAAATTACCTTAATCGGGCTATAGGATCAAGAATATGTAGGACATTTATGTTTGCGGATGATGTGTTCTTACTCTTTGGTGGAAGATATTCACGGGAAATTTTCGAAAATGTCATTCATTCATGTTTGGGCAGATTTTTGTGTTGATCTTTCTGCTAAGTCTTAGACTGTTAATGCGTTAAAAACGAAGGGATAAATGTTGCCTAGACAATGATGGTATCCGATTTGTTGATTACCACAAATGCTTGGGAGTTATTATTGATCTTTCTTTACGCCATCATGTTGATATATTATCTGGAAGAGTTTTGTCGATGCTTCGAGATATATTTCCAGACTATTTAGTATTCAAAATTCTGTAGGTTGATATTATTAACAATGTTTTTTTTTATATTTTTATACCCACCACCATAGAATGGTGAAGGGGGTATAATAAGTTTGTCATTCCGTTTGTAACACATCGATTTCCGATTATATAAAGTATATATATTCTTGATCAGGGAGAAATTCTAAGACGATATAACCATGTCCGTCTGTCTGTCTGTCTGTTGTAATCACGCTCCAGTCTTCAAAATAAAGCTATCGTGCTGAAACTCAAAACACAAACTCGTCTTTTGTCTGCAGGCAGGTCAAGTTCGAAGATGGGCTATATATCGGTCCAAGTTTTGATATAGTCCCCATATAAACCGACCTCCCGATTTGGGGTCTTGGGTTTCTAGTTGTTATCCAATTTGCTGAAATTAGAAATCTAGAGGTATTTTAGGAACATAAAGAGTGTGCCGGAAATGGTGATTATCGGCCCATGTTTTCGTATAGCCCCCATATAGACCGATCTCCCGATATTACTTCTTGAGATTCTAGAATCCGTAGATTTTATCAAATTTGCCTGAAATTGAAAATCTAGAGGTATTTTTGGCACATAAAGAGGTGGGCCGAAAATGATGTTTATGGGTCCATGGTTTGGTATAACCCCCATATAGACCGATTTCCCAAGTTTACTTCTTGGGCTTCTAGAAACCATAGTTTATATTCAATTTGCCTGAAAAATAGGTGAGGTGAATATATTGTGCACCGGTACAGGTTTTGATATAGCCCCCTTAAAAACCGGCCCTCCGATTTGGGGTCTAGATTCTAGAACCGCCTATATACCGATATACCGATCGCACTGATCATGAAAATTGCTTGAAACTGAATGTAAAATTTCAGGTAATTTTTTAAATGTGTCTTCGGTTCTGGATCTGGTTGAACTGATGTGCTTGGGATAATATTTGTCATAAAATCCCCTGAAATTCTATATATTATCAAGTTAGTCGCTACGACGAAGAATTTTAAAAGGAAACTACTATATTTGATTAGTGGTGGTGGGTACTTAAGATTCGGTCCGGCCGAACTTACTGCTGTATATACTTGTTTTTACGTTTTATTTATACTGGGTGTTTTGACTGAGACAAATTCATAAAAAAAGTTTCGAAGGCCGATTATCGATTTTTGGCCGATTGGCGGGCCGATTTTTCAGTCGAACTCTAGAAGGCAGTCTATTTCTCCATTTGTTGAACGCTTCCTAGGTTGTACTTTCGTTTTATTGTATATCGAAACCTTTTGACATCCTATAAGGATATAAGGACGTTCTACAAGAAATGTGCAAATATTTACTCCACGAGTTAGGAGGAGGTATATATTCTAGAATATGGAATGTGCTGCCTCAAGAACTAAGGGATTTCTCATATTGCAGCCATGTTTTTCGTGTAGATTTTTCTGCTGTACCTACAAACAATTTTTTTTTTTGTTGAATTATTTGTCTGCTGAAAAGAGAGCAATCGTCTTATGTTATGATTTCAGCGTTTTTTCTCTTAATGTAGTTTAAAGTCATAACGAAATCAAGTTCGCCAGAAAATATACAGACATACTTCCATACATTTAAACATACATAAACACTTCCCCATTTCGATTCTCTGCTATTCTTTCTTTTCTCTATTTTGTTGTCTAGTATAAATGGGGGGCTTGTGCAGTCAATTTACTTTTTTTTACACTACTGTATTCATATCTAATGTGATAAGACGAGAAACTTTTGCCAAAACTCCAAGTGTTTACAAACAAAACAACTAAGCAAAACGGAAAACAAAGTAAAATAAAATAAAACTAAATAAATAAAAACTATTTCAAGTTTTCGGTTTTTGCTTTTTCATTTCAATGTTGATGGTTAATTGAATGTGTGATAGCACACAATAGAATATAATTCACAATTTTATACTTTCTTGCAAATAAATATATGAATGTTATGAACCCTTCATACATGAAATGAATAAGTATTTATTGACTTTCCATATTTCGGAATGTTCTGATTTCTGGCATTCACAAGGTGTGATCCCCATAAAAAACCTGGAGAATGGTATAACGTTCACTGGTTTGTGCTATCCAGCAATATTGGAATTGATCTTTAGTTAAATAATAATCGGCAGCATTTTATTAGAAAAAAGTAGTATTTCACCATGACAACGATCCAAACAAGGCTGCATTCAAATTGGTTTACGAACTGCTAGCTCTGGACGCTCCAATTTGTTTCAAACATATAAAGATCACGAGCTAACGTAAACCTTTGTTAAATGGACCACAAAAAGGCCTTCTTTGGGAGCTTTAGAAAAAATGTATTTTTCGAGCTATATAAAATAAGTAAAATAAAATAAAACTAAATAAATAAAAACTATTTCAAGTTTTCGGTTTTTGCTTTTTCATTTCAATGTTGATGGTTAATTGAATGTGTGATAGCACTCAATAGAATATAATTCACAATTTTATACTTTCTTGCAAATAAATATATGAATGTTATGAACCCTTCATACATGAAATGAATAAGTATTTATTGACTTTCCATATTTCGGAATGTTCTGATTTCTGGCATTCACAAGGAGTAGTATTTCACCATGACAACGATCCAAACAAGGCTGCATTCAAATTGGTTTACGAACTGCTAGCTCTGGATGCTCCAATTTGTTTCAAACATAAAAAGATCACGAGCTAACGTAAACCTTTGTTAAATGGGCCACGAAAAAGGCCTTCTTTGGGAGCTTTAGAAAAAATGTATTTTTCGAGCTATTTAAAGAAGTAAATCTCTACTTTTCCTTTATATTTTTCTTTATAGCAGAACTTATTGGATCACGCTCGTATTAATAATTCTTTGAGAGTAACTAAAAAATAATGATTCTCCAAATACTACAAGTTCAACAAAAATTAAACATTAAAGTATTTTTAATTGAATTCACATTCTACTCAATATATTGATTGCACTATATATGAAAATAGCTTAAAATAGTAACGATACCTATTAAAAATTTGTGCAATATTTATTGTCCAGTTAAAAAAGAAAACAAACATTAAATGTCAAAGGCTTACTGGTTGGTCTGTTTTGTATGAAATGTATTTCAACTCTTTAGCGTTGAGTTAAAATGAGATAATGTATTAGAGAGGAATAAAAGAGAAAGAAAAGTAAATACAATTCACAACAGTCATCAGAAATTAATAATACAAATATCCCAAGAAGAAAACAACAACAAAGAAAACTAAAATAAAAACAAAATATGAAATGTCCAATAAATACGAATAAAGTAAATAAAAAAACAATGAAAAATAAACATAATAAATTGGCAATAAAAGAAATAAACTTGAAATGATACGTATAACGTATTTAAAAAAATGTATACACATAATCATTTATTGCATCAGGGATGGAAAATCTAAAAAAAAATTGTTCTACTTTCAGCAGTAAACAATTTTTTTTTGGGTAAAGTAGATGTTATTGAAGATCATGTCAATTAAGAAAATGATTGAAAATTTTTACATTTTTAATTAAAATATCAATTACCCTAATTAACATTATAATCCAATTCCAATTAAAAAAACTAATTGAAAATTTTATTCGAAAAAATTAGGTTGGAAAATCCAGCCGAAAAATTCTTGTAAATTTAAAACAAGTAAGGAAAGTCTAAAGTCGGGCGGGGCCGACTATATTATACCCTGCACTACTTTCTAAATCCACATTTTCGATAGTATATCAAATCCGTCAAATGTGTTGGGTGCTATATATAAATGTTTTTGTCCCAGACACATACATTTAAATCTGACTCCATCTGAACAAAATTTATAATCTATAGACTTAAAATTTAAGTCGGCTAATGCCCCGGGATGATACACTATGTTAGTAAAAAGAATATGGGAAACATTTTAATTTGAACCAATTTTGAGGCAACCTCGCAAAAGTGTATTTATGATTTATCGGTCGATAGATGTGTATTAGAAATAAAGGAAAATTTGTGTCACTTTTACAATTTTTCGACTTAGCAGTGCTGATTTTATAAGGATAATGTGGGTATTTTGGCCATTTTTGCCCAAAACGGAAAAACATATATATGGAAGCTATATAGAAATCTGAACCGATTTCAACCAAATTTGACATACATACTTAGTATTTTAATTCTACTCCCCGTGCAAAATTTCACATAAATCGGACTACAACTTTGACCTCTGGGGTCATATAACGGAAAATGGGGCGAAAGATATTATAGGAGCTATATCTAAATCTGAACCGATTTCAATAAAATTTAGCACACTTGACTACACTACTAATTGTACTCCTAGTGCAAAATTTCAACCAAATTGGCCTAAAACTCTGGCTTCTGGGGCCATATAAGTCCATATCGGGCGAAAGATATATATGGGAGCTATATCTAAATCTGAACCGATTTCAATAAAATTCAGCACACTTGACTTCACTACTAATTGTACTCCAGATGCAAAATTTCAACCAAATTGGGCTAAAACTCTGGCTTCTGGGGCCATATAACTCCATATCGGGCCAAAGATATATATGGGAGCTATATCTATATCTATATCTGAATCGATTTCAGTCAAATTCAAATCAAGCAAATCAGGGTAAAACTCTGGCTTCTGTGTCCACATAATTGCTAATCGGGCGAAAGGTATATATGGGAGCTATATCTAAATCTGAACCGATTTCTTCCAAAATCAATAGGGTTCTTCTCTGACCGAAAACAGGAACTTGTGCCAAATTTGAAGGCGATTGGACTTAAACTGCGACTTAGACTTTGATCACAAAAATGTGTTCACAGAC
This sequence comes from Haematobia irritans, assembly GCF_050003625.1. Lineage (NCBI taxonomy): Eukaryota > Metazoa > Arthropoda > Insecta > Diptera > Muscidae > Haematobia > Haematobia irritans. The sequence continues at coordinate 172,841,775 of NC_134397.1, read as the reverse complement.
AGACGGACGGACGGACACAGCTAGATCGACTCAGGGACCCACCCTGAGTATTATTGCCAAAGACACCATGTTTCTATCTGGTCTCCTTCTGGGTGTTCCAAACATATGCACTAACTTATAATATCCTGTTCCACGGTGTGGCGCAGGGTATAAATATAATAGATAACTTATATCCTCATTTAAAAACCTATTCAGAAAAAAAAATCTAACCATATTGGCAAAGATGAGGCCAACTTTAATGACATTTTTTTTGATATGCCTGTCTAAATGCATCATTTTTGTTGTACCATTTTTCGGTCCATTGTTCCAATTTCCTAATAACCATGTTTTTGGGGTTTTATACCGGCCGACCCATTAAGTTTACGTAAATTACACATGTCCATCTCTGATGCACACACCCCAATCTTTTATATGTTGGCATCACAAAATCAAAACCACTACATATATAAGTATTCCACAAATGAAATAATACATAGATACAAATATAGCACGACGTAAGACTAACTTCAGAATGAAATTTCGGACGACAAAAACATTGACAGTAATAAAAGCTGATTTAAGAGTATACATTGAGTTTATTCTGTCCGCATGAATTTTACAGTATTTAATAAAATAAAAAAAGCAAAGTCTCTATCCATCGCCCTCTAACTCCACAGGGTGACACATATGAAAGTGTGCGACATTTTTTTAAGCTCTACAATTTTCAGTCTATTGGTAAGTGTTACATTGGTTCGAAAGGTATATTAGCATTTCAAGAAATAAGAAATTCCCCTAAGGCAGATATCAGTTTACCATTAAAAGAAAAAAATGTTATTTTAACCATGAGCTAAATCTTAATCCTAATAAAATGTTGTTAATACATTTATATTCTATTTCCATGTTAACATACCCGTCTGCACACCGAGTCACTAGTTCAAATCCTGAAATGAAAACAAATGTTGTTTAATTTTTTCTCACTTTATACATTTTCTATATATTCAAATATAATACAAATTAATGAAATTCTAAACCGATTGTACTCCATCCTAAAGGCAGGTTTCTTTAGTGTACAGAAATGCTTGTCATTTTTATAATAATAACATATATTTTTTTCATTAGATATAAACTTAGTATAAATAAAAAAATTTTCAATTTTTTTTTTATTTTTTATTATTATAATAAATAATTCAGGCTGCACAGAGCCTTGTGGTTAACAAAACTGTTCCAAATTTCGAAATGTATAGCAGTCACAGGATATCCTCTCTTTTCGATTTTTTGTAATAAGGATTATCGCCTTTCTGAAATAAGGACTTTTGTAAAATATAGAGAAGACTTTCAAAATCATTTGGAAGACAGGAAAAACTATATTATTTGTTACATTATTTTGTCGAATAAAAATTACCAGAAAATGTTTACCCATAGATAAATAAATTAAAAAAATTTTATATTAATATTGTTTACCAATAGATAAATAAATTTAAACAAAATTATATTAATATTTGCGCAATAATAGCAACCAAAACTGCAATTTTTTTCTATAGAAATTTATCTCCAAATTTTATTTCTAAAGAAAATGTTCTCCAAATTTTACTTTTATAGAATTTTTTTCATAATTTTATTTCTAAAGAATTTTTTTTCAATATTTCATTTCTATAGAAAGTGTCAAAATTGCGTCAAAATTCTATTTCTATAGAAAATTTTGTCAAAACTTTCCAAATTTTATTTCTACAGAAAATTTTTTCCAAATTTTACATTTTCTCAAAACTTTATTTCCATAGAAAATTTTCTCAAAATTTTATTTCTATAGAAAATTTTGTCAAAAATTTATTTCTACAGAAAATTTTCTCCAAATTTTACTTTTATAGAAAATTTTATCAAAACTTTATTTCAAAGAAAATTTTCTCAAAATTTTATTTCTATAGAAAATGTTGTCAAAATTTTATTTCTATAGTAAATGTTGTCAAAATTTTATTTCTACAGAAAATTTTGTCAAAACTTTATTTCTATCGAAAATTTTGTCAAAATTTTATTTCTATAGAAAATTTTGTCAAAATTTTATTTCTATAGAAAATTTTGTCAAAATTTTATTTCTATAGAAAATTTTCTCAAAATTTTATTTCTATAGAAAATTTTCTCAAAATTTTATTTCTATAGAAAATTTTGTCAAAATTTTATTTCTATAAAAAATTTTGTCAAAATTTTATTTCTATAGAAAATTTTGTCAAAATTTTATTTCTAAAATTTTGTTTTTCAAATCTTTCCAAATTTTATTTCTACAGACTTTTTTCAAAATTTTACTTTTATAAAAAATTTTCTCAAAGATTTATTTCTATAGAACATTTTGTCAAAATTTTATTTCTATAGAAAATTTTGTCTAAATTTTATTTCTACAGACAATTTTGTCAAAATAATATTTCTATAGAAAATTTTGTGAAAATTTTATTTCTATTGAAAATTTTGTCAAAATTTTATTTCTATAAAAAATGTTGTCAAAATTTTATTTCTATAGAAAATTTTCTCAAAATTTTATTTCTATAGAAAATATTCTCAAAATTTTATTTCTATAGAATATTTTGTCAAAATTTTATTTCTATAGAAAATTATCTCAAAATTTTATTTCTATAAAAAATTTTGTCAAAATTTTATTTCTATAGAAAATTTTGTCAAAATTTTATTTCTAAAATTTTGTTTTTCACACCTTTCCAAATTTTTTTTCTACAGACTTTTTTCAAAATTTTACTTTTATAAAAAATTCTCTCAAAGATTTATTTGTATAGAACATTTTGTCAAAATTTTATTTCTATAGAAAATTTTGTCTAAATTTTATTTCTACAGACAAATTTGTCAAAATAATATTTCTATAGAAAATTTTGCGAAAATTTTATTTCTATTGAAAATTTTGTCAAAATTTTATTTCTATAAAAAATGTTGTCAAAATTTTATTTCTATAGAAAATTTTCTCAAAATTTTATTTCTATAGAAAATATTCTCAAAATTTTATTTCTATAGAATATTTTGTCAAAATTTTATTTCTATAGAAAATTATCTCAAAATGTTATTTCTATAAAAAATGTCTAAATTTTATTTGTATAGAAAATTTTCTCAAAATTTTTTTTCTATAGAAAAGTTTGTCAATTTTTTTTCTATACAAAATTTTCTCAAAATTTTACTTCTAAAGAAAATTTTCTCAAACTTTTATTTCTACAGAAATTTTTATCAAAATTTTATTTCTTTTGAAAATTTGTAAGGTATCTCTTAGTTGAAGGGGAATATTTTGCAAAATCTATCAAAATCAAAACATCAAGAATTCTACTAATCTACCAAACAATAAAAAATATGCCATTTTTGGTAGAATTCTACCAACGAATTGTGACAACCGTGCCCTAACTCCTAAAATAGGCCTCTCCGGCAAAAAATGATGCATTACATGTTGTGCTCTATATCCATAAATCTATAGCTTAGCCAAAATTGTCCTAAAGTAGATTTACGCCAATTAGTTTCGGGGAGAGAAATGGGTCATCTATGTAATCTATAATCTAATGTCTTGATTCACCAGCTCCAACATTCTTTCATATTTTTTTCTGGAAAATTTCGCGAACGAAGCTAATAATACCTAACTACTTTAATCGTTGAGAGTACTCATATTACATTCCTATAAAACACTGTGCACATTAACGGCATAATGTTGAATGCGCGTTACTGCCGCCGATATATCTGACATTCACCATCTGACGTAAAATCGTCTGGCTGGCTTCTGGTATTTGTGTTTTTTATTTTTTATTTTTTTTGTTTTCATACAATAATTCTACTGGCAACACTTTTTCGCAAATCACCTCGCACTACAATTATACATACATACAAACACACATACCAAACAACATACATACATACGTATGTATTCACAATCCGCCATCTACTAGCAAAAAATAACAACGCGGCAGCAGCGTTGTTAGAAAAGAGAATGTAAAGAAAAAACTCAACACGATGAAAACGAAAAAGTTGTAGTAGTAAAACAACAAACAAGTATTGAAGCTGAAGAATACAAAAAAAAAAACACAAGAAAAGACAAAAACGTGATACTACAACTTATTTTAAGCCTATTGGCCAAAACATACAAAAATGTGAATGATTCTTGTTTTGCCAATTTTCAAATTCCTTGTCCGGTTTTCACTGTATAGTGCAAAAAATTAAATAAAATCGGAAGTTCGCTCTACTGTGGGAAATTGCAATGTGGAATTATAGATATTGTTCCAATTCTTCCCGAATTGGAGTTAGTAACAATTTGAAGAACAGAACATATTATTTTGATACAGTATATTTGTATTGGAAAACCACATTTAATGGCCAAACTATTTCGAGCCTGAAGTCTTCTGCCTTGTCATTGATTATAGAATCGGGCAGCATTCAGTTATAAGAGAAAAGTTAACCACTGTGGTTTCACAATGGGCTAAATAGTCTAAGTGAGGTTGAAATATTGGGCTGTCACTATACCTAACCTAAAGCTGCTGAAGGCATACCAAAAGACATCCATACACAGAAGAATATGTTTTTGTCTACAATCATGAAATTAATTTATCCAATTTCAATTTCTTCAAGAACAGAGCTGTTATTAATAAGCAAAAATCAATTAACAATTTATTGATCCAATTAAAAAACTTAATTGATTAAATTAAAAAGAATATTTTATTCAATTAATTGATTCCAAATTTAAAACTTAATTCATCGAATTTAAAATGGTTATGATGTTTGAATCTTATTTAACAAATTGGATGAATTAATAAATTCTTTATGTAGGAAAAAAATTAAACTTCAAGTAAAATGTTAATCGACAAAGTTTTGGTGAAAATTCTATGTAGTTTTGCTCTTTAATCTGGTTTTCAGTTTCCTTGTATGTTCATGTATTCTGGCTCTAATATTATGTGAATATTGAACTCATTGAAAGATTTGCGGCATTCTATTGTCCTTTTCGGGTGACATCCCAGCAACATAACATATAAGCGTTTGAGAAACACAAACGCAGCATTCATTGAACTGGAATCGCCCAGCTACTTGTGGCTTGCCAATATTGGGTTTTAGCGCATACTTTTGACAACTAAATATTTTGACAATACAATATTGATTATTAAGTCAGTTTTCCATATTCAATTTCCATGCTTATTTCGCAACCACCAAGGCAATTTCATTGCTAGATAATCCCCCAAATTCACAATCAGTGTTACCGTTGGAAATTTTGAAAAAGTCGCATATTCCAAAAAAGGTCGCACAATAAAGTCGCATAATGATAAAAAAAAGTAGCTTGCATTTGTGAGGTCTTTTTATTATAAAAATGTTCTATTAGACAATACAAAAACAATAAAGGAACGGTCCCTTTAACATAAAAAGATATTTTACCAACTTATTGTAACATAAAAACCAGTAAAACGTAAATGGATTTTTTCTCTTTTCTAAAATTACCAGAAATGTACGCGAACGCCATCCAGTACCAATTTACCATCAGCCAATTTTAAAGCTTTTAAATCAATTAAATTAATAAAAATATTTATTTTTGTACTACGTTTCTAATTGTTGCTGTGAAATAAATTGCATGCATGATTTGTTTATGACAAACTCTTACTGACAAAAAATTCCTAGAAAAAAATTGCAACTTCTCTATTTCTCAAATGTCACATTTTATCTCTCTCTCTCTCTCTCTCTCTCTCTCTCTCTCTCTCTCTCTCTGACAATCTATTGGAGTAAACTAATGACATCCAGTAAAAATTTGTGATAATTATCAAAAATTATTTGGTACTAGAATGTATCTAGTTGTTGAAATTGTATGCAATAAAACAACGACTGTACAAACCAGAACACCGTGTAGGTTAGGTGTCCAATATGATACTATACGTGATTTACTTCTGTCTTATTAATGAGTACTTCTCTGATTAGCTCAATGACAAGTGAACTCCTTTTTATAGCCGAGTTCAAAGGGCGTTGCGCATTGTGGTGAAGTACTTAGAGTAGCTTTGAAACACTCAACACCCACCGCTGAAACACATTTTGCTGTTTGGTCGAAACTGGAATTGAATCCATGTAAGGCGCACGGCGATTAATTCCCATTTATAAAAATTGCCTGTTCTTTCCATACATTGTGAACAGAACTGGGACTGGTCCATACACACCAGGTACTAGTCCCGCGTACCCATCCCGGGGTTGATCCATTCCCCGTAGGGTAAATAAAAATACATAATTTTGAATTCATCGATCAATGCTATAGCGGTAACTTTTCTTCGCAGAACTCCTGCCGATGAGGTCGATATTCAGAAGCATTATCAGCATCTTAATCGATAGGCAAGCTGGAATAACCTCTATAAACTGGACATAACCCAACCTCGATAAACGTTATTTCATAGTTTTAGCATTGGCCTACCGATTCACTAACTAACTAACTCAATGGCATAAAAGAAGCTGATCAGTTTTCTTTTCTTGGGCACTTGAAGTTCTGATAATTTTTAGGTAATGGAAGCTTAAAAAATGCACGTCAATTTTTAGCGTTAACGATATAGTTTTACAAGTAAAGTATACTACTCTTAGGTGATAAGATTGATTAAATGTTTAATAGGATTAATACAAACTAGTGGAAGGAAAAAAATCAATGTTAAGTTACACACGTTTACAAAATTGTCAACCAATTCCACAGAAAAGATCTGCCTTATGCAAAAGTAGATTGGTCGATTTTGACCCAATTTGTTTTTTTTTTAATTTTATTTTCAGTGTTACTAATATTATTTAGAATAGGCATCGATTTTTTTAATTGTTTTTCCAAAATATGTTATTTCGATTTTTTTATAATTTTTCGAAATCGAAATCTTTGTTAACTTGTGTCATTATCTCGTAAAAGCTATTCGCAAAAAGCAAAGTTCAAGGTAAATGAAACGCTTATCAACAATTTCAAGTAAAACTAAGGAGCGTGGGGGTTTCAAATTGTGTCTTAATTCCAATATTTGCCATTGAGATATTTTGCTCATATTCAAATAGAATAAATTTGCCAATTTGTATGCCAAATTCCATATTTTTAAAACGTTTTCGTTTCGATATCAAGAATCAAGATCTTAACTTGCTAAATATGTATAGGCAAATGCATCAAATTAAAAAATAATATACATACTATAAAAACTCTCCAATTTATCTTTTTATAGAATAAATATTAAAAGCACCACCCTCATCCTTGTTTGATAACCCCAATGTTTATATGGGGTATTAAAATTCCAAATTGTCACCTTTTTGGTTATTTCAAAGATTCCAAAAATTATATAGTTACCCATAAGAATATACAATTTTACTGGGAACAAAAATTCTTGAAAATCTCTCGTGCGACAAACAGAAAAATAAATCCACTCAGTAGTAAGAATGGAGGATAAAAAACAATGCAAAGACCTATGACATAGAAAAACGAATGGTGGGATGTGGGCGACAAAAGGGGGGGGAGGGGGGAAACCCCACAACAAAATGCTTCTACATCAAAATAAAAATTTCAGCTTATGTGTATGTACGACGAATGCCGTTTGTTTGGGATTCAAGTACAAAAAAGCAAAAGAATTCCAGAAAATAAATAAAAGAAAGCGACAGCATTGTGACGTAGTTGTACACATAGTGCCAGGTGGTGATACAGAGGAGCAATTCAACTTGCAAGAACCAAGATTCATTCACGTTTTCATATTTGATGGCAAAAAAATAAATAAAACAAAAAACAAAATTTTAAAAAAGAGTTCTGTAGATTTAGATTTTAAGATTATTTGTATAAATTTTCAAAAGGCAATATAATTATCTAGAATTGTTATAGTTAGAATTGGACGTTGGTAGTAAATAATAGGAAAAGTTGGAATTTATAAGTGACTAATATTAGGAAAAATTTTGTTGTGCTTTGGCGGGTAAAAAATAGGACTGGGCCGATCAAAATGTTTCAAAAAGTATATGGAAGAGTTCGATCGAAACCAACAATAAAAGATAATTCGGTCCGTGTCTTTAGTAATATTTTAGACCTAACAGACTTTTTAGTACTAAAAATTCAGTAATTTGATATTATAATTGATTAAAGGCGAGTTTTCGGTCTGCTCTAGAAAATTAAGTTAAAACCACATAATTCATCCAAGGACTGAGATAATCATATCTTCTTATCCTGATCAGGAAATATCACAATTAAATACCCTAATACATCTCATAGGATATAGAATTCAAAGTCGTCCATCGACTCTTCCTGAGCACCGAAGACAATTGTCCTTATTCTGATTCGAGAGATATTATATCCCAAAGCGCAAGATGGATGTATTCGAATTTTGTCATATTTTTCTGAACCCCAGAGATTGTAAAAGATTTTATTTGCTTTCGTGAAATTCTGAGCCAATCAATTCATTCCGCAACTCTCATCAAATTAAGCGCAACTGTATCCTTATTGATGGCAAAAAGCTATATTTCACGAGAGAAGCCAAACTCCAAATTTGACTTGTTGGCAGTGTTACCGTTGGAAATTTTGAAAAAGTCGCATATTCAAAAAAAAAAGGTCGTACAAAAAAGTCGCATAATGTTCTGTAAAACAACACAAAAACAATAAAGGAACAGTCCATTTAACATAAAAGATGTTTTACCAACTTATTGTAATAAAAAATCCAGTAAATCGTAAACTTTCAAGAGAGTAAAAAGGATTTTTTTCTCTTTGCTAAAATTAGCAGAAATGTACGCGAACGCCATCCAGTACCAATTTGCCATTAGCCAATTTGAAGCCTTTAAATGAATTAATATAATAAAGATATATATTTTTTATATTACACTTATAATTGACTCTGTAAAAAAATCTATAGCAAAAACATGCAACTTCGCTATTTCTCAAATGTCACATTTGATCTCTCCCTGGCTCTCTTTTGCTGGCTTTTTGGAGTAAACGAACGACTTTCAGTAAAAATTTGTGATAATTATCAAAATTTTAGTGGGTCTAGTGGAACAAACCAGAATACAGTGTAGTTAAGGTTATCGTAGGATGGATGTCTATTGCGATACTATACGTGATTTTCTTCTCTCTCATTAATGAGTGCTTCTATGGGTAGCTCAATGACAAGTGGACTCCTTTTTATAGCCGAGTTCAAACGACGTTTCATATTACGTCGTTGATGTGCTTAAAGAATCTTTGAAACACTCAGCATTCACCGCTGAAACACATTTTGCTATTTGGTCGAAACTGGAGTTGAATCCATGACCAAGGAGGCTCCCACGTAAAGCGCGCGGTGATGAATTCCCATTTATAAAAATTGATTCAAATTAAAGCACTTCCCTTTTGTACATGCGCGCGACTAAAGTCGCACATTTTACATTTTAAAACAGTCGCACAAAAAGTCGCATGATGTCAGAAAGGTTGCAAAATGCGACTAAAGCCGCACAAAGGTAACACTGCTTGTTGGGTTTTTGAAAGAACAATGGTCTTTTCTTCAAACTTGGGAAGATTTATTTCTCCATAAGAATCTTATTGTTTCCTTATTAAATTGTATCGATGTTTGTTCCATTATTCGAAATTTTTAGCATTATTTCTAAGAGGAGTTTATCAAAACTGAAATTGAAAAAATCAATAATCTTTCGAGTAACATAGAGCAGTTCTAGCATCACTAAACAATTTTGGGTTTTGCCTGTGTTGAAAATTGAAACCAATGAAAACAGTTTTCAAGGAGCCATGTGGGATCCATATCCACTACGCAGAGTTCACACCTTTTTATTTCCAAAACCTCCATAGGAGGCCAATTTTGCAGATCTTGACGAGACTTATTTGTAAGACGGTGCTCAAAGTTGAAGCATGGCTGGGCCAAGTGTATCGAATAACACGGATACAGTATAATTTTTTCTATTAGCAATGTGTCCACACTGATCGAATTTGTAAATCGTGTTTACTTTAGGACTCAAAATGTGTTTAAAACTATCCTAAGTTCTCTGTTTACACAAATTTTTTTAACCTTCAAATACGCAAAATTATCTTAAGTAAAAATGACCCACTAGCTATAAACAGGCTAATACATTTATCTACTCCCATGGTTATTTCATACGGAATCGCTTCATACTAAATGTGTGAATGAATTTCACAACAACCACAATACTAGTAGTATATGAACAAGGTAAAGTCGGGGGGTTTGCTTGAACATCGTCATTGTTTATTTATCTTCCTTTTCATTTCACCCAACAACAAACGAATTGCCTCCAAGCAGGATATACAAACACTCTCTGGCTATAGATGCTTTAATTCGCTTTCGGCAAAGAAAACATCTCTGTTAACTAGTCATTCGGGTGTAAAAGTAACAACGACTATGTTCCCAAAAAAAAGGTGTAAAACTAAAGTATTGTAATAAATTCAACAACAATGGGAAACATGTATAGTTACAAAATACATTACTTGCACCTACATTTGCAGAAACAAACCTCAAAGTATATGGAGAGATTGCTTTTGTACCAAGCTATAGAGATAAATTTGAAATGAACTATTTTATCACCCATCATAGATAATCAACCATAGATTGAGATATTGGCAATTAAAAAAAAAATAGAAATTACTGAATTATTCTTTTGCACATAAATCGATTAATTTCTTTTCAAGATTTTTATATATAGTGATGCAGTTGCTTTGTTTAAGGCTATGCCTTTTGCAGCATTTCATTGGGCAAAAATTCAATGAGCAATTCACGTCACGCAATTCTTTTTTAATGATAAAGATCGAATTTCTTTGAGGTATAAGGTTCGTCGTAAGGTGTTTTTTTTTACGTATCGACATCATGACAACAGTTATATGTCCAGAGGAAAAATATACAAAAAATCAATGAGTGCCACGCAATTCCATTTTATTGATACACTTTCCTTGAGTTGAGTGCCGACATCATAAGCACTGTTCTATATTCCCATAACAGGATATATTGACTCTGTTCGTAACCAGCCTTGACATACACCGGTCCTCTAGTAATTGGACAAAGAAAACTTGTTGATTACTGAAAAGATATATGTAGGGGCAGGCGGAGGGAAATTATACAGTGTTAGTGAGATTGGGAATACCATGACCCTGTGGGAAGACATATCAGCATAAATAAAACAATTCTTCCTGACCAATTACTGAAGCACACCAATTCTACAAGCAAAATATGCAATATATTGATAGTACCACGACATTCGGTTGCGATGAAGCCGGAGGGAAGACAATATGAACATAAGGATTATCACATCAGCTCCTCCAACCATGATCCTAGCCGCCCTCGTTGCAGTCGGGTCTACGGCCCGAGGCGGACACAGGGTTTTCAACTCTGTCCAAGGACTGCAAACCCCCATTTGGAGTATGCTTATTTCCCGAAAAACTCGAAAATACCAACTCCAAAGGGCTACAACAACAACCATGATCCTAGCTGTATGTATCAAAGGAAAGCTTCCTGACCTATTTTATATCTGAACATAGCACCACAAGAACGCTACGGCTACGACTCGTATTGTACGAAGCTACTGAAGCACATTGGAGAGAATATCGTCCGATTCCTGGCAGATACTTTTAATTTCTGTCTAACAGCATGTTTCTGTATCTCAAACGAGCTCTATCGATCGACTGAAATGGAGACAAACAGCTGAATTTATAACCAAAAATCACCTGTTTCTGTGCATTTCAGTCGATCGATAGAGCTCGTTCGACATACAGAAACAGGCTGTAAGTTCAAAAATGTGTCGCTTTTACTTTTCATTTCCTTTAACAAAGATTCTGTGAACTAAATCTGTTCTGGCCGCTCAAGCCAAATTTTTTGGACTCACATATTTTCATAAGGAATGTTGGTTCAACGGGTATCTTTGTATAAAACAGAAATCGGAACTAATCTACTTTGGCAAAAGTTGATAAAAACAAACAAAAATTTTGAGAAGGGACTTTAAAGCGAAAATGTAAAGTAAAAATTTTGTCGGAAAAGCCTACTTTTCGAGATATCGACATCTGAAAATCTTTATTTTTCCTTTATTTTTTGTTAATTCTAACAGCAATTTTTCATCAAGTGAATGAAATTGCGTTTGTTTTTAATTTTTGACAAATTTTTCAAAATCGGAGCATACTTGCTTACCGCAAGTATTTTTTTTGGAGGCGAAGAAGAAAACCTTGTTTTATTGTCTGTACCGCCTTATTCCATAGATCAGATTTTTTTCGGTCATTATTATATGGACATTGATAGATAAAGTGGGTACCACGTATTTTAAACTCTATTTGTAAAATCTATTTCGTATAATTATTTTTTTTTTCTCGAAGTAATTCTTCTGATAAATTTTTTATTTTTTTTGTATTTTTGATTGCACCCTTTAGTACATTTTAGAGAAAATATTTAGTAAAAATTTTGTCGGAAGAGCGTAGTTTTCGAGATATCGACCTTTGAAAATTGGCGAATAGGTGGACGGCCTTCGGCCGTGTCCAAAGTGGGCTAACGCGAACCAAAGGGTCCGGCCTTCGGACGGGATTTGAAACTTTCTCCTATGAACAGAGTCTAAAGTGAGCTAAGGCGAAACCAAAGTGGAAAGGTGGACGGCCTTCGGCCGGGGTTTGAGACTTTGTCCTATGGACAGAATCCAAAGTGGGCTAACGCAAACCCAGAACCTCTCCGGGTCCATGTTATAAATATATTACTTTTAAGACAATGAAAGCTTTAGGGGCCTGTAACTCCAAAAATATTTTTTTCCGACAAAAAAGTATTACATTTTATGTTTAGAATCGAAAAGCCTACACGTTGGCCAAAAATTGGACAAACAAACCACTTGTACTAAAGTAAATTTAAGCGCAGAAATCATGCCACCATTAAAAAGTTAACCTCCGAAAGAATAATCTCTATTAAAGTATTTTTTAATGGTCGACACTATTCGTGAACGGCTATGGGCAAGGCGATTTTTTCAAAATCGGAGCATACTTGCGGTAATTATTTTATTGGAGGCGAAGAGAAGAAAAACCTAGTTTTTCTATCTGTACCGCCTTATTCCATAGATCAGAGTTTTTTGGTCATTATTATATGGACATTGATGGATAAAGTGGGTACAACGTATTTTAAACTCTATTTGTAAAATCTATTTCGTATAATTTTTTCCCTCAAGTAATTCTTCTGATAAAGTTATTTTTTTTTTTTTTTATTTTTCATTGCACCCTTTTTGCAGTCTTCTTCCTTTTTTTCTGTTAGATACACAAGATTTTTGTATCAATAATGGGAGGCAAAGAAACACTTAACACAATTAGGGACACTAGCCCATTTCAAGACATTTTAACAATATCAAATTTCAAAACATGACCGGTCATTCGTTGTTTTGCTTCCGTTTAAATTAATTAAATCTCTTTTTGTTAACATTTAAGGTCCATTGACCCAAAAAATATTATGAATCAAAAGAATGCCCGCAAAACACAGAGTACAAAAATACACACATTGACATCACTGCCGACGACGACGACGATGCCGCCGATATCACCCACCGCGTTTTTGGCGTTTCATTGTAAATCGTTGTACACTCTCAAGGGTATTAGAGAATGCATGCAAATCGGCAACGTCATTCAATAATGCGTCTGATGACGACTGGTGGGCAAATTTTTCGTTAGTTTGTATTTTCTTGATTATGCAAATGTGCTAACCAAAATATTTATGTTTTTGTAAAAATAAATACTACAGCACGTCCAATGTACACACAATTACGGTGTGGTCTAGTGATGGTGAACAATAAACTACAGAATTTGGCGAACGACCAGCGAACCGAGTGAGCGATAAGACGAAGGGAAAATCAAAGAGAAATTGTTTAAAAATAATGGATACACACACAAATACGAAGAAGCGTGGAAAGCGTAGATAAGACAAAACAAAATGCAATACAAATCGCCGTCAATAGTCGATGGATGGATGGTGGAATATATTTACGAGACGAAAAGGAAAACAAATCAAAAATTCACCACTTTTTGCGGCACGGCGAAACGACAAACTGACCGAACCCGACGGTACACGGAAAAACAAGATTAAGGAAATTTTTCATGTTTGATTGCATGTGGGGTTTGAGGGTGGGGATGATGAAAATGTGTACGTGAAAATCCAAAACTATTTAATGCGTGTATAAGTTACACAAAAATCTAATAAACCAAAACACAATTTATGCCAGATTTTTTTGCTTTTATGTTGCCGTCTAGTACTACACATATACACACACACAAACACTTAAATGGCCAAAACAGAGTTGTTATTTTGGCACATCATATTCAAGTGTCGTCGTCCACCCATGGAAAGATGACGATGGGACATACTTTGATGTCGGTAGCTTGGTTTTCTAAACATTCACGTACTTGCCCGTCGCCACCAATCCGATGTACTACCAAAAAACCAAACACACACATTATAACTCAATCGCCGCGTACTGGGGAAAAAGTGAACACTCATCTCATTCGAAGAATACAAAAAAAACACTACCCCACACTCCGACACTTTTATTTGTTACTATACGTACATCAACCAGCCAAGTAAAAGAAAAAAAAAACGAAATATATGCCGATTAGGTACTAGAACATCATGAACGAAGGCCAATAGGTAAATTTTTATAGTTAATTCTTGATTCCAAAATGAGATTACATGAAATTTGTTTTATAACATTCAATGTTTACTATACGTACTTTCTTTGGCAAATGGGCTTGTAAGACCGGATACATATATCCAACAGTGTGTAATTTGCCTTAATTCGTTTAAAACAATTAAACAAGAAACTTTTTTTTTTTGGTCGCACCACTTATTTTTCACCTTTTCTATAAACACACTCGCGTTCGCACACAATCTTCATTTACTCAACAGCCGATTCGATGTTCACTATATTTTTTGAATTACTCTTTATGTTGATTCTTTTCTGCTCAGTAAGTTTTTTTCCTTTTTTGCTTGGTTTCTTGCTATGTCTGCACCATGTATTTTTTTCGATGACAAATTAAAGCTTATTATACGAGAAATTTTTAGAAAATTTCTTTGATTTACGTTTTCGCATTATTTAATCTGTGTTTTGATACAATTTTTGTAATTTTTAATGGGGTTTTTATAGGGAAATTTTCTAAATGAAAATCTGAAATCCTACGTTTGATTGAACACACACCGATTCCGACTGCCCTATAACGATGAAGACAAATATTCACAAAATATTCGTCATTGTACCGATGCCGCCATCTTGAATATTCGCAATAACAGGGTTGTTCAACATACATGAAATTAGGTGGTAACAAGAGATTCTGTTTATTAATGGTAATGAGAACATGGGATCAAGATAAATTTGTAGATTGATAAAAGAATTTTTTAAATTATTGGCATGGATATCAAATCAATTATTGTTTATTTTTCGCTATGTTTATGGAAATACAAATAAATTGACGGAGGAAATACAACTCTGTATCATGTTTGTACTATTTAAAACAATGTTGTTAACGCTCAGAAAATTTAGAACATGCTTAAACGGTGCTAAAACATTGAGGATACTAAAGAGCGTACACACGATTATTTGATTTTTTATTGAAAGGCCGGAACTATATTCATGTTTCACTAACGGAAACTAACATTATAAGTGCGAAATAACGATTGCTATGAATTATAGAAAGTAACAAAATATCGATAAATGTGTTATTGAACAACATTTAGGATATGTCTCGAAATGTTGAACACGGGCATTATCGTACACTGGTAGAAAAATGGCGGTACGTAGCCATTACCGTGTGGTATTAACAAATTGATTCGCGTTATCTTTTAATTTGTATACCACATTGTATCAAATCATTTATATCAGGTATTATTATGGTATTAACAATCACATCGCCGTAAGATATGATATGTAGCCGTTGCGACCAATTGTAATTGGTCACCTTGGTAGTTTATTTTTTCATATGGGTTGTAAAGAACTATATTTTGGAATAACATGGCTACAGAAAAAATTAATTCTGTGAATATAGCGAAATATAAGTAAGTATAATATTGTTAGCAATATTAATGTTTACTAATACGAATGTTCTTTGATTAGATGCGCAAGTGACATACCAAACCCATCCATATACCACAACAGACGACTTGTGGAATGTGGACACTGCAGACCAGTGATACGCAGTGGAATAACATACAAACCTGCCAGAACGCTGCTCTTAGAACTGCGACTGGGTGTCTCCGCAGCACACCCCTGGATCACCTATATGTGGAGACAAAGATCATCCCTGTGCGAAGACACAACTACATGTTGTCAAAGCAGTATCATCCAAACCACCATCTTATGGATACACAACCACCACCCAGGAACGTAAGGGTTGATATACATAATCTAGAGCGCGAGATCCAGCACTATGAAAGAGAGCCTCTAGATCAAGCAGCGTACCAGGCAGGTTTGAACAGGATTCATGAGGATACTGTAGCTGAAGCGCTGAGAAGCTACAAGGTTAATCCTGTTCTTGGAGTCCGACCACCTCCCATAGCACCGGAGGAAAGAGACCTCCCACGGCAGACTAGGGTAGTTTTGGCCCAATTAAGATCAGGCAAGTGCAGCCGCCTCAATTCCTACTTATCGGTGATTGATAGCAGCGTAGCTGTCGTTTGTCCAATTTGTAACCAAGGGCCACACGACACGCGTCATCTTTTCCCTTGCCCAGCCAAACCAACCCGACTTACCACCAGATCACTCTGGACACACCCCACCTTAGTCGCAGAGTTCCTTGATCTGCCAACAAGCTGATGTACCAAGCGTATAACATGAAAAAGATGAGATCACAATAAACTGTTACAACAACAACAACAACAACTTGTGGAATGCAGTGCCTGAGGTGTGACATGGAACTGAATTGGTAGAAAAACTTTGCATGTATGTTATGTATTAAATGAATTAAAGAAACAAAGATTTTTACTTGTGTTTTATTAAACTAAATATTTATTGCCATAATTAATACTGTGTTTGTATTAAAACCCATTACCGTTTTGGTATTATTTGGTAATACCGCACTGTTTATACATTTACGGTATAAATATTAATACCGCTTAGGCTTTGTGTTTAATACCATATTGGTACTTTCTTAATACGGTATGGTACTTTCAAGCTTTGCGTACCGCCTGTACCGTTTGGTATTGATATTGCACCATACGGGGCTGGCTAACTATCAATAACGTACCGTATCGATTTGAGCCTGTATGGTAATAATTTTTCTATGGGTGTACGTATAAACTTATAACATGAAGCAAGAATTAATTGAACCATAGTTTTACTTAAAACCCCCAAAAATTCCAAATAAAAGCATAATAAGAATGGATTTTTATGCGCCATTCAGACTAAAAGTTTATCCCGACGGAATGTCTGTGTTTTTAAACAATCTTATCGATACGAATTGTCGGCGATGACAGCAAATAATCGATAAATGTGTTATCGATCACAATAACAAGCAGGAGTATCGATTATGCCGTCGGACATAACTTACATTGTGGCCAACACCTAGGATTTGATTGACACCATATAATAATAAACTTCTGGACGGCGCATTATGAGCCTTGCAGACTATAAGTTTATCCGATTTTACCGATTATTTAGTCATCGACGAATTGTCGTATCGACTGTGCACACTATAAAATTCCATACAAACACAGACATTCCGTCCGGAAAAACTTATAGTGGAAAATCGATAATTGTACCACCTCTAATGTGCTGAAAAAAAACTGCTTAAGACAGGTGCTAAATTGTTTACTTTTTCAATTTGTAAACAAGAAACAGCTTTTAAATAAATAATAAAAAAAATAAATAAAAAATAACAATAAAAAAATAAAAATAAATCTACGAAATCTCAATATTTTGTCAGTCTGAACACGTAAGATTTATAAAGAGATTTTAGTTCTAAATGGCGAGATTTCTTGCGTAGTCTTCAACGTAGTATTACCAGTAGGGCTGTCATTAGGGATCGATTTTTATAAATCCCGGCATTCGGAATTTCAAAATATAGAATCACGGGATTTCCGGGATTTTTTTCGGGATTTCGAAATTTTCGGAATTCTGTAATATGTTAAGTAACAGTTTATTAACAAAAGAACATAAGAGTATATCAAAATGCAATTTCAAATTGCTATCATATTTGGCGAACATGTAGTCCAAATCAACAACATTAAGAAAATAAAAAATAAATTAAAAATAATTTTATATCGCTATCGCGTTTTGGTCATATTATCAACGGAACTTTGCTGTTGACACAAATTCAACACCTTATCGTTTACATCGATTTTTGACGAAATTGTGCTTTTTACAGTATACTTAAGGTATAATAAATTCTTAGTCAGGGTGTACCATAAATTTTTATTAACTCAATTTGCCCGGTATGAAATCTAAGGGCCGTTTGCAATGAATGAAGACTCCAATTTTTTAACAAATAATGCTAAAAAGCCACAAATTAACAAATTGGAATTAGTTTTTCGGGATCCCGAAAAATCCCGGGATTTAAAATAAAAAATCCCGGGATTTATCCCGGGTGACATCCCTAATTACCAGTGAAACGAACTTAGTATCGACGTATAAATATTTTTAGACCTATTATTTACTTTTTCTTTAGTGACATCTTCCTTTAATTGAATACAAAATAATATGGCAACTCTAGTTTCGTATTTACATTTTCAGAAGACAACAAAAAGAAGAATAACAAAAACAAAGTTATACACAGCATATTTATTGGAAAAAAATGAGCTCAAATCGAAGATTTAGTACTATAGCTATAAATATGTAAAACCTACTTACTTTCTATGAAAATAGCGGAGTCCTTAATTAGGGATACTCATTGTTATTTATTTTGAAAGTAATTATTGTTTCTTTGGATTTATATTCGATTATGCAATTTACCAAACAGTTAAGAAAACATTTACAAACAACACATCTTCACTCGTTACTCCTGCAAACAACAACAGCGCGCACAAGACTGAATGAAGTAGAAAACAAAAGCAAAATCTTGCCCCATTGAAGACAAAGCATACAAGTCAATAGTTTGACATTTGTTACTGGCTTCGAAAAACAGCTGATTTGAAATTTTTAGTCCCCCTTGTTCCGATATTCGTTGTTGCAAATCGCAAATCAATTACAAGAAAACAAATTTATGGATTCGAAAACAAATATATCAATCTATGAGTTCCATTCAGTAACACATTTGTATGCTGGCATCGAGGAGCCTGATTTACATTTGGAAATACAAAGTTATGGCTCAGACGCCTTGCAAATAAAGCTCGTTAATAAGGCCTATTCAAAGCAAAAAAATAAGTTACTTCAAAAATGTGTTTTCTTCCTATCTACAAGCCTTTGTTATTTGTGGATAGTTTGGAGTCACTCTTTCCGTTTACTATACATGGAGGCAATACTGTTGCTTTGGCTTCTACCTCTCTTGTGGCGCCTTTTTTCTATAGTGGAATCGGGTAAGTTATCTATACACAACGCCGGTGCCAATCTTTTTAAATATTTATTTTCGTAGAAAAATTTTTATTTTGCTTTGACTTTGGAATACATTTACAAATAAAGAAGTTACTGGGAATGAGCAATACGTTTATTGCTTCGTCAAATATCCATGACATATGTATTAATGAAGTGATAGAGAATGTAAGCAATGATCTTCGTTTTCCAAATTGTTTGACTCATTCTACATGTAAAACCATTTCAGTTGGATTTCCGCTACCTACTAATTATTAGAACTAAGGGGAAACTTTTTCATAAAATTCCTATAATTCCA
This sequence comes from Haematobia irritans, assembly GCF_050003625.1. Classification (NCBI taxonomy): domain Eukaryota; kingdom Metazoa; phylum Arthropoda; class Insecta; order Diptera; family Muscidae; genus Haematobia; species Haematobia irritans. The sequence goes on along the minus strand of NC_134397.1, from coordinate 172,822,064 downwards.
GTATTCAAGGTAATATAAAACTTTAGAAAATATTAATGAAAGAGATATAGTTTTCAGTATTTTCTCAATTGCAGATTTTGAAACCCACATGTGATTGCTTAAATGTAATATACAAATGTCTTAATCAAATTATGCTTAAGTAATAATAAATAGCTATAACAAATGAATTCCTTCTTCGACTTTCCTACATTCTTTCAGTAGCGATGATACCTAAAATGACCATAAAGATTTTAGGCATAAACCTTGATACAGATATGAACTATAAAATTACCTTTGGTTTTCTTAAACTTTCAGACGGTAAAGGTGGTATTTTATCATCGCTGGGCATTACTGGTTCCACTGATTCGACAGACATTTCGATATTCACAAGATTCTCCAAATCTGCTCTACACGTCCTCTTCAACATTTTTCGATATTCGTCCGTGGAATTACGATATGCAATTACAGTATCTTGCAATGGTTTAATTTTTAAAATTTGTTGCAATTTTTCATCTTGAATACAAAACAACTTAGTATTAATAAAACATTATTGAAATTATATACTTTTAATCTTACCCATGTTTTTGTTTTGTTATTTATTTTCGGTTTCTTATGTTTTGAAAAGTGAAGCCAACAACGCTGCGCACAGTTTATGACAGTTGCATTAAGTGTTGCCATATTTTAGCATTTAGGTGATAGATATTTTAAATGAGGTAGGGTGTTCATTACCAAAACGGAGCGTTCACATTGTTTGAATAAAATATACCCTGTCAAAATTATTTGAATTTGACGGCGCTTCTGAGAATACCCATTACGTCGAAATAAGTCGTATACGATATCCAAAACTCCTCGCAAAAGTACCGCCACTATTGAGAAGTTGTACCACGCCAAGTTACTACAAAAAAAGTATCGCATGAGTGCAATTATTAGGTTCCTCTTTAGATAAATTTAGAACGACGCCAATAAGAGCCCTTTCAAACTATATGAAAAAGTGAATTTTAAGATATTGTAAAAGAATCATTGTGGTCAAGTAAAACACGATTGTTTAGATGTTTATTAATTTTATTTAACATTTATAAATTCTTATAATTATAACATTTATACGACTATCACATCACATTTTATTTGTTTATTTATTTTGTTTATTTATTCATTCAATATAATACAAAGGCCTAGTGGCCCATATAGTGTATTACAAAGTAATAGATCATAACCATAGGCTACAGAAAAAAACTTTAAAATTAAAATCCTTACAACTAAATAAATACACATCACAACCAGTTTCCCAAATCTAATACACTGAAATAATAATTCAAGTTGTCCAAAAAAATTACAAATAACTAGTAAATAACCCCGTGTTAGCAACAAAAACTAAAGAACAGCAATGAAATAGTCAGTCAAGCGAAAAAAGAAAGATTTTTAGACATCAGGCATTAAAATACTCATAAAGTTTCAGTCGAAAGACATTATTACATTGAGAGAAAATACGTAAAGAATAGGGCAACACATTCCAGCACCGAGCAATCCTGACAACAAAAGACCTCATGTAAACAGAATTCCTCACAAGAGGAATGAGTAATTGAGGATTTCTCGTAGATCTACTGAATGAAAAGCACTCATACAATGCTAAAGGTTGACCACTTTTAATAATCTTATGAAACATGTGAAGTAGACGAATGTTCAGAAAATTCTCAAAAGAGCAACCCAAAAATTCCTTCACATAATCAGAAATATGATCACGTCGATTAACGTTAAAGACAAAACGAGCAATAGTATTAACTATTCTATTCAAAACCAACAAATTACCATGGCAAGTGCCAGAATAAACTTCTAAACAGTATATAACTTGAGATAATAAAAGGCTGTGAGCTAGACATTTCCTGACAAATAAAGGTAGAATCACTCTTGATGAGTAAATCCTACGCAAGGCACTCCAAACTCTACAACATACCAAATCAATATGCGGTCTAAAGGTAAGTTTACAATCAAGAATCAAACCCAAACATCTCAACCGTTCAACCAACTCAATACGATAATTGCCAAGAAATACATTCAAATTATAGTCATCGTGATTAGATGATCCAAACGAAATAACCTTCGACTTCGATGGGTTAACGGAAAGGCCGTTACTAACAGTCCAACCGCTAAACCCCGAGAGACACCCATTGATTTCCCGCTCCAAAATTCCAATTTCACCGCGATTGCCACTAAAAAGGAAAAAGACATCATCAGCATAAAAAAAAGATTTGCACCTATCCAAGAAAACGCATTGATGTAAGTCGTTAATATATAGGATAAATAAAAGTGGCCCAAGCACGGATCCCTGTGGAACTCCGGAGTTTAAACCAAGCACAGAAGACTCATGACCCCTAAATGCAACGTATTGGAAGCGATCATACAAATAAGAAAAAATAAGTCTGCATGCAGATTTATGCGCTTTACAGACTATCAGTTATTCCGGACGGAATGTCGGTGTTTGTAAAGAATTTTACAATGTGTCGGATCGATACGACTTGTCGGCGATGACTAAATAATCGGTAAATGTGTTATCGATCCCATAAACATGCAGCAGTATCGATTATGCCGTCGGACTTAAATTATAATGTGCACAATATATGGGATATGTTCGACACGAGCACTGTCGTCCGGAATAACTGATAGTCTGTAAAGCGCATTAGAAAAGTTAAATTGCGCATGAAGCTTAGAAACCATTGTGACAAAATCTATAGAATTAAAGGCTTTAGAAAGGTCTATAGATACAAGAGAGCATAGCCTATTTTCATTTAATTCCTCTCTGATCGCATCAGTCAATCTAATAAGAAGCATAGACGTGCTAAAACCCTTACGGAAGGCATACTGATCCCGACAAATCTGCACTGAACCACATTCCAATATCTGTGACTTAAGAATGTGCTCCATTACTTTAGAAAGTGCTGGTAAAATAGATATTGGTCGATAATCCTCTGGCCCACGAACCACACGCACTTTAGGAATCGGGACAACGCGAGCCAACTTCCATGGTGAAGGAAAGGTTGAAGTTGTCAAAATCGTATTAAAAAGGTGCAAAATTATACCAGAAATATAAGGAAAAATAAGCTTAATGAAGCGAATTGAAATATTATCTACACCTGTAGATTTAGATTTAACCTTACACAAAGCCTCAAGAAGTTCAGATTCAGTGATGCAGCGAAATGAAAATTCATGATCGCGGTCAGCAAAGTCATCAATGACACTGCGATCATAATCCACAACATCACTGCCCCCAACAAAAAACTGATTCAAGTCATCAACGTCAACCTCAAATTCACCATCGTCACCTGCAACACAACCACTGGCCTTCAGCAACTTCCACATTCCTGCTGTATCCAACCCCTTGAAGACCCTTTCGAAATGCCTCCTCTTTTGGCTACGTATGACGCCCTTAGCTCTATTTCGCAATCTTCGGTAAACCTCCCAATTCTGAGGGGTCCGACTGGCACAGAATGTAGAATATGCTAAGTCTCTAAGAGACCTAGCATAAACAACATCATGTGAGTTCATCCACGAATCAGTATTATATACAACTCTCCTCCTAACCATAGGGACATATGTGAGTAAATCTCTAAACAATATAGACATTTCTTCACACATGGCATTAACGTCAGTTGTAACAAAAAAATTTGAAAATACATAGTTATCCAAATATGTAGCTAAGCTATCCATATCAACTCTATTAAAATCAGGAAATTCAAAAAACTCCACAACCCGATCAATGTTAAAATGAAAAGATAAAAATACCAGTGCATGGTCAGAAATTGAAGGATACTGAACTTGGTCGGAACAACCAACTGTCATGGATGAACTCACAAGATAGTAGTCAAGAAGAGATGTAGAATTTCTCCTAACATCAAAATGTGTAGGCCTACAATTATGTAGCACAGATAAACCACAACGTAAAGCAACTGACCTTAAATGTTCCGACTTAGAAATCTCAAATAAGTTGCAATTAAAATCCCCGCATACAATCACATTCGCATAATTCAAAAATATATCACGGTGGTTGCTCTCAAAAGCCTCCAAATTACCACAAGGTAAGTAAACAACTCCTACTAGACAACGTGTGTCATTAAAAAGAATTTCAATAAACAAGGTCTCACATGACGTAGCATCAGTATACCTGTAAACTACCTTAAAATTAAGTTTCCTTGATATATAAATACATACCCCACCCCCCCTGGATCCACGGTCATTGCGAACAATCCTGTAACCTGGAATAGACACTGCATTGTCAGATATTGACTCGGATAACCATGATTCGGAGACTGCAAAAACATCAAAAATATTCTCTTTCAATAGTTGCCTTAATTCGTCCATTTTAGGAGCCAAACTCCTACAGTTCCAATGAGCCACCACAAATTGACCAGAAAACACCATCAACCTATTCTTTATAAAGCTATTGTCACTAACAATGGGGCCTAGATTGTCAAGAGTAGACATAGACATAAAAGTGTATTAGATTTGGAAACCAAGAATTTAGTGATATGTAAAAAACTATAACTAGGTAAAAATGTAACAAAAACTCCATATATAATTCATACAATATATAAATCGGCTAGGCACATGAGATCACATTAGCATCTAAATATAAATGTAAGTAGGTATTTAATTGAGAAAAAGATAAAAAAGAAAAAAGATAAAAAAATTATCAATGCATCATAATCAAGATGACACATCATCTCCAGCAAGAAGCTTCTCACACCCAGTGATATCATACTTCACCTCCTTGCCATCAGGAAGATTCAAAATAGCCACAGGAATATCCGAATTCTTGATTCTAAATTTGGAGATTTTCTTCTCTCTCCGAAGTTTCATGCAAACCGCATTTAATTTATTAGCAGCAGGAGGAAAATGGTCATTAAGAAAGACTCTGCTATTCAAACCATCCACAGCCAAACCAGGTATAATTTTAGAGATAGTGAGAGGCATTGTCTTAATTGTTTTGTAATAAGCTTCAACTATCGAATCTCGCAACGCAAAAGAAGTAAATTTGACCATAAGAGCTTTTCCATTGTTGACATAATATACTCCATCAATTTCACGACGATTTACAGCAATACCATAAACAGCACCAAGGCTAATGACTACTTCAAATAGGTCAGCCATCCCACTGGGTAAACCACTGACAATTATGTCATGCCTATTAAGCCTTTTGTGGAGAATATTAATATGAACATCAAATGCAGACATACGCTTATTTGTCTGTGTCTCAATATTTCCAACAAGTTTGAAACAGTTCTCAACATCAGATTTGATCTCTTTAAAACTGGAAGATATTTCTTGTTTAAATTCAGTCATCAAATCGGTCATCATTTGCCTAGTGGATAAACGCTCCTCATCAGTCTTGCGGATAATAAGATCCATCTTAGCATTTACAAGCGAAATTTCAGAACGCACCGATTGGGAATCGCTTTCAGGAGGTTTTTCCAGGCAACCAGGGCACACAAATGAGAGAGATTTATGTTCCCTCAATGCAGCAATATCACCATCAGCAACATTAACACAAGCAGCATGATACCAAACAAAGCATGCCTTGCACAAAATCCCTCCAGACGTCTTGGTTAAATTGGAAAGACATTTGCCACACTGGTCTTTTTTAGCCACGGGCATATTGTTGTTAACTTACAAGTGAATAACAAGTAAAAACAGCAAAGATAATATGGCGGCAGTCAGTTCAGTATCAAATACACGGCAATTACCCTAGTGCAGTTAGCCAAAACAACAACAGCAACGGCAGACGGGAAAGGCAATATATATCAACAGCTTAACAGCAAAAAGCAGCAAGAATCCACTAAAACTCCAATTAACCCGGATGACCAGCGTTCCAAATTATATGTTTTCAACAATCAAATTAGAAAAAGTTAGATGCGCAAGCAAATATTTAGTATACAAAAAAAGCGACCAGCCGATAAATAAAAATGCGCTCACTCAGCCATAGGGTTGCCAACATTTAACATAATTTTTTGATCGATAATATACCTTTCACAATTTTAATGCAAAAATTGTTCTTGTGGGAATATTTATGATTATTTACTACATCCCTGCCAACATTTTTTGAATTTGGCGGCGCTTCTGAGAATCCCTACCACGTCGAAAAAAATCGTATACGACATCCAAAACTCATCGTAAAAGCGCCGTCACTATTGAGAAGTTACCACAAAAAATCATGAGTGCAATTATTAAGTGCATTTTTTTAATAAACTTAGAACGACGCCAATAAGTGCCCACTCAAACAATCAGAAAAAGTGCATTTGAAGATAGATGTAAAAGAATCATTGTGGTCAAGTAAAACACGATTATTTAGCTGTTATTAATTTGATTACACATTTATAAATTCTTATAAATATAACATTTATACCACTATCACAACACATTTAACATAATTTGTTCATTAATAATTGAATGATATTGATTTACAAGTGGCAAGTTACATGTTGCACCGTCTATCAGCCAGTTTTTTTTTTTCTCGATGGCGATTGTTGCAGTGTCACTTACGAGTCTGTGGTAGCGATGAGGATGAAATGGAACTTTGAAATGCTGGCAGGGATATATTTTTATCTTGTTCGCCAAATTAGTCATAATAAATTACTATTGTGAATCGAAAAACGGCTGGATGTTCTGTATAGCTTAGACCAATTAAATATAAAGACGTAGTTTGACAATTCACCATGGTTTTGTTTATTTGCAGTGCGCAATCATTCCACTCAATTGCTTGCGCAGTCAAGTGACTCAATTTCTTTTAGTATAACGAGAATTACCGTACAAATCAGTCAATTTGGATGGATAGAATTTTATAAGCTTTTACAATATTTGGTGTTTCAACAAGAGAACAAAGGAAAGAAAATAAATTAAAGCCAAATTAAAAAATAACTCAATTGCAGATGAAAAAGAGTCCTCTACGGTGTGCAGACAAACTACAGCACTGTGAATTCAGTTGAGATGTCTATGCCTTCCTTGGTCTATGTGTAGAGCTCCTACAAATGTTGTGACCTGTACTAAAAGAAAACACGCCCAATGTTTATTATCTGAGTGGATGGCAACACTGCGGCGAGAAAGTCAAGTGGTAGAAGTAAACAAAAATATCTAACATCGTTCTTGTAAACAAACTTCAACTCAGTCCATATGGCAATTCCAAACAAATTAGTATTGTTCTAAATTTTTTGCATTGATAATTGTTTGTTGGTGAACAAATCGAAATATCAATAATTGGTTGTTGAGAAATCGGAAATATGGAATAAATTATCTTCACAGAATACATTTCTGGATTTCTTGTTTGTGTGCCAATAGTAATATATACCCCCAAATCAACTGGAGGAGACGTCATTCAATGACGTCATGTGTACATTCCAAAATACAGAAAGAAATTTTGTATCTAAATATAAAGAATTGTGTGTGACGAAACATTCATTCTGAAGAATCATTCTTATTTGTGTGGTAGTGGTTATAGAAATTAGAAAGATTTTCATTGGAAGAAAGAGTTAAAATCGGTTTTCTTTAATGAGCAATTGGATGACCTGTTGGCAAAAAAAATATGATACGTTCCCTTCATGTTCTTAAGGCGTGAGCTAAAAAATTGCGGTGAGTTCCGATATGGAGTTTCCAACAACACATTATTATTAGAAAAATTTGGGTGTGGTGTAAAGTTCAGAAGCATTGATTTTTCTAGCAATATTTTGTCATATATATTAGCTCCTGAGGCAGCAACTATCATACGTGACACAAGAAACCAATTTGTATTTAACTTTTATTCATACAGCTGTTAACCAAGATATTTTATTTTCTTAAACTGTGATGTTGAAAATATTTGAGATACACTTTCGAAGTTTATAAAGCGAAGTTTACTACAAAGTGCTTAATGTAAATTCAGTCCTTTCTTCCTCTTAAAAATTGAGACGTTCTAGATAAAAACCAGTTGGTAATTGTAGTTATGTATGCAAAATAATACATAGTTGAATCTACTTATGATAACTCAACAGAATTAAATTAAGTTTATTCTCAAGAATATGTGTAGACTATTTCAAATGACGAAAGATTGAAAGACTCGAGTTTGATTTGTGACCATATCACAAAATACACATATTATTGATATGGCCATAATACGGAGATCAAACTTTGGTCATTTGAAATAGTCGAGACATTTTCTTGAGAATAAACTTCATTTAATTCTGTGTAAAGCAGATTGGGAAAGCATTATGGGAATCATTCAATATAATAAACAAGTATATACAGCACTAAGTTCGGCCGGGCCGAATCTTAAATACCCACCACCATGAACCAAATATTAGGGTTTCCTTTGAAATTTCAGGAGGACTTGAGGACACTTCCCGAAGATAAATTTAAAGATTTCACCTATGAGGACAATATCAGATACTGGATTTATAAGAAACATTTTTGTTTGAGTTTTAGAGGAATCATTAACATCTCTTGTAAGTGTGCAAGAAAATTATAAAATAACGTCTTGATTTGAAATCTTAAATCTGTAGAAGAAAAATCTGGAAATTTTACATTGAGTTTCAAGCAATTTTCATGATCAGTGCGCCTTCTACACCCTCAAGAAGTGAAGTCGGTCTATATGGAGGCATTACCAAATGGACCGATAAAAACTTAATCCGATATACGTTTTTGTGATCCTAAAATACAAGAATATTAACAATTTCAGGCAAATCAGATAAAAACTACGGTTTCTAGAAACCCAAGGAGTTAAATCGGGAGATCGTTCTTATGAGGGCTATACTAAAATATGGACCGATTCTCACCGTTTTCGGCACACCTATTTATGACCCGAAAATACCTCTAGATTTCCAATTTCAGGCAAATAGGATAAAAACTTCGAATTCTAAAAGCCCAAGAAGTGAAATCGGGAAATCGGTCTATATGGGGGCTATACCAAAACATGGACCGATACTCACCATTTTTGGCACACCTCTTTATGGTCATAAAATACCTCTAGATCTCCAATTTCAGACAAATTGGATAAAAACTATGGTTTCTATAAGCCCAAGACCCCAAATCGGGAGGTCGTTTTATATGGGAACCATACCAAACCACGGACCGATACTCACAATTTTTGGCACACGTATTTGTGGTCCTACAATACCTCTAGATTTCCAATTTCAGGTAAATTGAATAAGAACTGCGGTTTCTATAAGCCCAAGAAGTAAAATCGGGAGATCGGTCTATATGGAGGCTATACCAAAACATGGACCGATACTCACCATTTTTGGCACACCTCTTTATGGTCATAAAATACCTCTAGATTTCAAATTTCAGGCAAATTGGATAAAAACTATGATTTCTATAAGCCCATGACCCCAAATCGGGAGGTCGGTTTATATGGGGACTATATCAAAACCTGGACCGATAGAGCCCATCTTCGAACTTGACCTGCCTGCAGACAAAAGACAAAATTTCAGCACGATTGCTTCATTATTGAAGACTGTAGCGTGATTACAACAGGCAGACAGACAGACATACGGACAGACGAACATAGTTATATCGTCTTAGAATTTCTCCCTGATCAAGAATATATATACTTTATATAGTCGGAAATCGATATTTCGATGTGTTACAAACGGAATGACAAACTTATTATACCCCCGTCACCATTCTATGGTGGTGGGTATAAAAAGCGAAAAACTGGCCGTCATATATTGGTAACGAATAAGCTGTAGAGAAGTTTTCAAAGGCAACCCATAGCTTAAGAAAATTTCACAGTCATTGGGGTCTAAGCAAATCACTATCTTGTGCATAGGCATGCATACTCGGGAAAGGAATGATCGATTTTCTCTATCTAGAACACTGTAACCGCAGTGGTGAACAGTGACCACGTTTATTAACGTTGGTTTTGGGGTCCGATTACCATAGCAAATCAGAATAGTTTTGGTAGATGAAGCAAGTGCCATCTATTTATAAATTTTATTCTACTAATGGTTGACTTGAGTCCCATCTGTATTTCTCTCCCCACATTTGCACTTGCCTTGCCAAAATCATGGGACTCCGCCAGATAACACTGGTCGCAAGAGATCACTATATTCTCGGCGTTAAATTGTGTCAATGTGTAGTAGGACTTTAATAGTTTCCAATCGCATTAATTGACAATAAACACTGCTATATCGAAGTCGAGCTCAATCGAAATGAATACATTTGGCCCAAACCTAAAATGATGTTCGGCAAAAAGGGCAATATTCGGACGAAAACGAAGCCGATTTTATTTTAATACTATCATTTCTAACCCGCTTGTCAGAAACTCACAACGATAGTTGACGAAAAACTAGCATTGCTCGTTACCTTGATACTGGTAATGTTGCATCTTTTCCAAATAGTGGACAAAAAACGAAAACAGCATCAAAAATGACCGCACTTGATCGAAAACCACTCCTCAGTGGTAGAAAACTGAAAAATGTAACATACATGAAAAAATGGGCTTAAACCAAAGTTTTTGAAGTTTTAAAAAGTGCAAGTGCTTACCTATGCAAGATTTTATAGCCTGATAGAAATAAAATTTTGACTAAATTTTCTTATAGAAACCAAATTTTGTAAAAATTTTCTATAGAAAGAAAATTTTGACACAATTTTCCAGAGAAATAAAATTTTGACAAAATTTTCTATAGAAATAAAATTTTGGCACAATTTTCTATAAAAATTAAATTTAAAAAAATTTTCTATAGAAAGAAAATTTTGTCAAAATTTTCTATAGAAATTAAATTTTGAAAAAATTTTCTATAGAAATTATATTTTGAAAAAATTTTCTATAGAAAGAAAATTTTGTAAAAATTTTCTATAGAAAGAAAATTATTTATTTATTTATTACAAGATTTACAATCATAATAAATTATGAAAATAAATATACAAAAAAAGTTAGGTGCTAACAACAAATGTTTTTGATCTATAGAAAGAAAATTTTGTCAAAATTTTCCAGAGAAACAAAATGTTGACAAAATTTTCTATAGAAATAAAATTTTGTCACAATTTTCTATAGAAAGAAAATTTAGCCAAATTTTCTATTGAAATAAAATTTTGAAAAAATTTTCTATAGAAAATTTACTATAGAAATAAAAAAATTTGTAAATAAATGTACAAAAAAGTTAGGTGCTAACAACAAAGGTTTTTGATCTATAGAAAGAAAATTTTGACAAAATTTTCCTGAGAAAGAAATTTTGTCAAAATTTTCCAGAGAAAGAAAATTTTGACAAAATTGTCTATAGAAATAAAATTTTGTCACAACTTTCTATAGAAAGAAAATTTAGTCAAAATTTTCTATTGAAATAAAATTTTGAAAAAATTTTCCAGAGAAATAAAATTTTGACAAAATTTTCTGTAGAAATTAAATTTTGAAAAAAAAATCTGCAGCATTTTAGAGAGGAAGGTCGATACTAAAAATTCCTAAAGTGTCGAACATCTAAAGACGGCGCATTTTGGTTTAGGTTTTTTATTTTCATTGTAAAATTGCAATGAAACACTTCCAAATAGGTACAACGTACAATTGAATTAAAAAAATCAAATTGTTCAATTTTTATAAATTCTGGAATTAATTTTTTCATTACCATAAATTTAGATTTTACTTTCAAAAGTATGTGTTTTTATGAATAACAGGTTTCATAAAAACACGTAATTTTGAAAGTCAGTTATTTGTTTCAAAAAACACCGTCCACCAGTATTGGAAAAGTTCCAGTTTTTTTTAAAGCGAGAAAATCCGACTTTAATCAAGACCTAAACCATCGTATAGGCTTTAACATCTTTTTAGGTCTATTGGATTAATTTCACTCCAGTGATAAAAATAAAATAAACCTCAAGTTCTATATTTAAAATGTGAATATAAAAGTCAAAAAGTCGGAAGTCGACAGTTTGTCACTAGTATTTTAGTATTTACGATCAAGTAAAGAATGTCTATGCTTTTGGCCTTTTGCACTTGTTGTTTATGGGTTTGAGATAAAGAAAAGGATCAATTTTTTAATTCAAAGTTTAAATCGATTCCCAAGGTACATTATTTTGCCCTGATCGATTGTTGCTTAGTATTTAGTTATTACGATTAATAACAATGCTTTATTTTTATCTTCCTGACTTTTTACCAATGGCACTACAAAAATTTAATTGACAATTTTTTATGTCTCACATTATTTTGAAATTTTATTTTCCATTTTTTTTGATATAAATAATTTAATATTATTTGCAGTTATTCACCAATACTCGAACTCCTAAAACTGTATATACTCTCTATTTGTGATAATTCTTGTGAGAGCGTGGCCTAGCTGATTTAAATTCACTAAACAATGCATCGCTCCGATTCCATTAGAAGGGATCGTTCCTTCGACAGTGTACTCAATAGGATAATGCGAATTCGTTCGCAAAATCACGAAAGCTTTAAAGCGGCTATGTACAATTTTCTAATAGCTGCCGGTATAGCAGCATTTGTGGCCGTATGTTTTATATTGGGACCATTTGTTCGACCATTATTATGGGCATTTCTCATGGGAGCCGTTTTATTTCCGTTCAAAAGAAAACTTGCCCAATTGCTTAATAGATGGTTTGAGAAACTCGAAGAACGTGACTCGAATGTTTTCGTATCGCTATGTTTGGCTCCCTTAGAGGCCACTGAGAGTTGTGGAAGCTTTTTCGTGAATTGGCTGAAAGAACACTGGCAAGTTATAACAGCCGGAGTGGGCATAGCAACATGTATAAAACTCTTAGTTTTATATGCTCCTAAAGGATTCCTCTGTGCCGTATGGCGTTTGGTAATATTTTCCCATTCAATATTTGTTACCCTGATTGGATTTTTAAATATATATATGGTAAGTAATCAGTATAAAGGGAGAAAAGAGAAAAAATTCATATCATGTTTCCTATTTCAGTTGGTGGCCATAATAGCAATTTACTTAACATCCGTCTACTTCTTTTGGAAACCTGAGAATAGTAATAGATTTGTTATAGCCGGTCAATCTTTGTGGATAGCCATTGTCAGTTATGGTTGTAGTTTTCTGGGCGCGTTACAAGTACCTGCATTTTTACTCGTAATGATTTATGTTGGATCCTCCATTATTTACCATTTGCAAAATACCGAGGAGTCCAGCTCATTGGTCGATAAGCTAAAGAAACTTTTGGATAAAACCGATTTTGAAAAGGCTATCAATTCCTTGAGCTGCGTAAGTAAGAAACCTAGCTTACATTCAGACATAGAAGATGTGTCATTCAGTGAGACAATGGATTCTATGGAAACTTTGGAAGCTTATGATGAACATGCCGATGAAAAAGAAGGCGTCGAAGGAGATGGAGAAGATACCCATCAAAGTGGAACGTATTTTAAATATTTATTTTATGCTTGCTTGGCCACATTTCTATATCGCAATGTTTGGATGTTTATATTGGCTGTTATTCCCATGTTTATGCATTTGTTATATCAATTGGGTAAATATACAGGATTCACAGATTTTGTGACGGCAAAACTAAATGATATCTATACCAGTATTAAGGTATTTTTTCTTTAAAGTAGATAATTTTGTAAATGAAAATAAAATCTATTTTTTTGTTTTAGTCATGGGCTATAGATCATCACTCGGCTGTGTTACCCTTATGCCTTCCTGGTTTATTGGAAATGAATTATAAAATTAATGGTATAGTCCGTAATGGCTTGAAATCATCAGTGGACTTGGTTACATCAATTCTAATGATAATTCTTATGATCTTGCTTATTGTATTCCTTGGTGTGTTCTTTTGTGTAAACATCTATTCGGAGACTATTGAAGTGGCCTATTTGGGAAAAGATCTTATTAACAAAACCATTACCGATAGGCCAGAACTTATTGATATTCTACCAGCCAATATACAATCAACATTAGACGATGCTCTTGATAATGCTCATCATTATGGTCGCCGTAAAATTGAAACCTATATTGATGATTGGTTGGCAGATGCCGACGCTGTTCACGCCACTAAATTAAAAGAGCAAATATTAGATGTTTGGGATCGTTTAATACAATACTGGATAGATTTTAATAAATCAGATTCGTATGGACCGCGTGTACCGACGGAAGCTTTGAAAACTACATTTGGAGAAATTGTTGACAATCCTGGTAAGTCGATGTTTTTATTTTTCATTTTAATTTTGGGGCTTTGGTTTTAATGTTTGTCTTTTGATTTCATTAAGTAAATTCATTATTTTTTTATTTGTTACATACACTCACATACACAAACTCAACACATTGTGAACACAATTACTAATTATTATACATATGAACAAAAAAAGCCTAAATCATTGACGCTATTTGTATATTGCCATTGTTATTTACCCATAACCATTACCCATGCATTACTCACAAAGGGGGAGCTTATATTGGGTATTCGGAAAAGTCTTTTCGTATTCCTAAAAAAAACTTTTGCAATTTTTCTGGTTACTCGGTGAAAAACTAGGTGATCTTTGAAGATTTCTCTTAAAGCCGATCTACTTTCATTAATGGAATTCTGTATTGACGGAAATAAATGTTAGTCCGAAAGTGGCTGCTTCCCAGCAAAGCCCTCTCAGTTTTTGCCTGATAGAAGACGAAGCCCTTTCTGTTGATCAGTTCTGATCGTTTTTTTTCGATTACTTCAATCTAAAGTGATTCCCACCAATATTTAGCATAATCTGACCTTTCTTTCAGAACGGAAGCCGGATGTAAATTTTACAAATTTCATTCTTTTTACTTGAAAAAATTAAAATATATCGAATTTCTTTATTATTTGTACATATTTTTGAACAACTGTAACCTTTCTTAACTTCTCCAAATTTATTTATTTTTGTTAAATGAAGTTTGAAATCCTATCTTAGCCACGGTTGTCACTCTTGCCAAAAATAATTTACAAAAATTTGGAGAAAAGTCTACAAAAAAAAAACTACCAAACAAGAAAATGTTCTCTAGAAAATTTTGTCAAAATTTTATTTCCATAGAAAATTTTTTAAAAATTTTATTTCTATAGAAAATTTTGTCAAACTTTTATTTCTATTGAAAATTTTGTCAAAGTTAAATTCTATCGAAAAATGTTCTCAAAATCTTATTTCAATGAAATGTTTTATTTCTATAGAAAATTTTCTCAAATTTTATTACTGTGGAAAATTTTGTCAAAGTGTTATTTCTGTAGAAGATTTTGTCAATTTTTTTCTGTAGAAAATTTTGTCAAAATTGTATTTCTGAAGAAAATTTTGTCAAAATTTTATTTCTGTAGAAAATTTTATCAAAATTTTATTTCTATAGAAAATTTTGTCAAAATTTTATTTCTATAGAAAATTTTGTCAAAATTTTATTTCTATAGAATATTTTGTTAAATTTTTATTTCTATAGAAAATTTTGTCAAAATGTTATTCCTACAGAACATTTTGCCAACATTTTATTTCTATAGAACATTTTGTCAAAATTTTATTTCTGTAGAAAATTTTATTTCTATAGAAAATTTTATTAAAATGTTATTTCTGTGGAAAATTTTGTCAAAATTTTATATCTGTAGAAAATTTTGTCAATTTTTTTTCTGTAGAAAATTTTGTCAAAATTTTATTTCTATAGAAAATTTTGTTAACATTTTATTTCTATAGAAAATTTTGTCAAAATTTTATTTCTATAGAAAATTTTGTCAAAATTTTATTTCTGTAGAAAATTTTGCCAAAATTGTATTTCTATAGAAAATTTTGTTAACATTTTATTTCTATAGAAAATTTTGTCAAAATTTTATTTCTGTAGAAATTTTTGTCAAAATTTTATTTCTACAAAAATTTTGTCAAAATTTTATTCTATAGATATTTTGTCAAAGTTTTATTGATATAGAAAATGTTGTCAAAATTTTATTTCTATAGAAATTTTGTCAAAATTTTATTTCTATAGAAAATGTTGTCAAAATTTTATTTCTATAGAAAATTTTGACAAAATTTTATTTCTATAAAAATTTTGACAAAATTTTATTTCTATAAAAATTTTTATTTCTATAGAAAATTTTGACAAAATTTTATTTCTATAAAAATTTTGACAAAATTTTATTTCTATAAAAATTTTGACAAAATTTTATTTCTATAGAGAATTTTGTCAAAATTTTATTTCTATATAAAATTTTGTCAAAATTTTATTTCTATAGAAATTTTTTTCAAAATTTTATTTCTATAAAAATTTTTATTTCTATAGAAAATTTTGACAAAATTTTATTTCTATAAAAATTTTGACAAAATTTTATTTCTATAAAAATTTTGACAAAATTTTATTTCTATAGAGAATTTTTCAATTGATAATTGTTGATAAAAACGAGCTCGAGGTCTTTTTTATCAACAATTATCAATTGGAAAATCTATATACAGGTCGAATATAATAAAAACATCCATAATATAATAGAGAATATTGTCAAAATTTTATTTCTATAGAAAATTTTGTCAAAATTTTATTTCTATAGAAATTTTTTTCAAAATTTTATTTGTACAGAAAATTTTGTCAAAATTTTATTTTTATAAAAAATTTTGTCAAAATCTTATTTCTATACTAAATTTTGTCAAAATTTTATTTGTATAGACATTTTTTTCAAAATGTTATTTGTTAGAAAATTTTGTCAAAATTTTATTTCTATAGAAAAGTTTGTCAAAATGTTATCTCTATAGAAAATTTTGTCAAAATTTTATTTCTATAGAAAATTTTGTCAAAATTTTATTTCTATAGAAAATTTTGTCAAAATTTTATTTCTATAGAAAATTTTGTCAAAATTTTATTTCTATAGAAAATTTTGTCAAAATTTTATTTCTATAGAAAATTTTGTCAAAATTTTATTTCTATAGAAAATTTTGTCAAAATTTTATTTCTATAGAAAATTTTGTCAAAATTTTATTTCTATAGAAAATTTTGTCAAAATTTTATTTCTATAGAAATTTTTTGAAGGTGAATATTTTGCAAAGTCTACAAGAATATCAAGAATTCTACCAATCTACCAAACAGTAAAAATATCGACCATTATTGGTAGAATTCTACCAACTGTGGCAGCCGTGACCATGACTGGAGATAGACGACACCAATTCACAAAATACGAATTGACATTTTCAACTACCCAACATCATGCAAGCATCGAATTCAACACAAAATTATCATTCATATAGAATCTAAGATCGAGATAGTAGAATGGATTTGTGGGCATATCTCAAGGAGAGATATTTTAGTTGAATTTGTGTTGTATATGTTCCAAATTGGGTTGTATTTTATGTACCGCAGTACCAACATTTTATTTGAACATTTTTGATCGTAATGAATCAACAAGGAAAAACAAAAAAATCACTAGTGCCCACAACAAACCGGAAAAATATTTACTTACCGAAATATTGAGAAACTAATAGAAGATTGTATTTTTTTGATAATAATGAGAAACATTTTTTAATGTTGCCTAATTTTACTTTTTGTACATGTGGATACCTTGTTGATAGATATTTGGAATCCGTTTATCTTTAAGAGTCACATTTCGATTTTCTTATATTTTTTTAATATAGCCCCTAAATTATTCGGTATTCATGAGCATCTAGAATTCCCAATTTGTATTAGATGTGCTCCGTCTGAAGTCTTTTCATATAAATTAAATTATTTATTAGTTCAAACAATTCGTAATACACACAGATATTTTTTTGTAATTCAATCACGAATTTAATTTATCCAATTAATTTTTTAATTGAAATGTATTCAATCACGGAAATGATAGTATCAATAAAAAATTAATTGTTCCAGTTAATTGATACTATTAATTTTTCTGATTGATTTTTGTTTTAATTAAAAAAAATTATGTTGAACCAATTAATTTTTTAATTGAATATTTTTAAAACTCAATTAAGACTTTCATTGGAAAAAATTTCGTGAAATTGTTTCTTTGTACAATGCGCCCATATATACTAAATGTTTTTATACCCAGCATCATAGAATGGTGATGGGAGTTGTAATAAGTTTGCATTCCGTTTGTAACCCATCGAAATATCGATTTCCGACTATATATCCGATATAAAGTATATATATATTCTTGATAAGGGAGAAATTCTAAGAAGATATAACCATGTTCATCCGTCTTTCTATCAGTTGTAATCGCGCTACAGCATTCAATAATGGCGATATCGTCCTGAAATTTGGCATAGATTCGTTGTCAAGTTCGAAGATTGGCTATATCGGTCCAGGTTCATGACCTCCCGATTTGGGGTCTTGGGCTTATAGAAACAGTGGTTTTTATTCGATTTGCCTGGAATTGAAAATCTGTAGGTATCTTAGGACCATAAAGAGGTGTACCGAATATGGTGTGTATCGGTCCACGTTTTGGTATAGCCCCCATATAAACCAATCTCGCAATTTAACTTCTTGGGCTTCTAGAAATCATAGTTTGTGGCAAGTTGCTTGAAATTAGAAATCTAAAGGTTTTATAGGACCACAAATATGTGTGCCGAATATGGCGTGTATCGGTCCATGTTTTAGTATAGCCCCTATATAGACCGATATCCCGATATTACTTCTTGAGCTTCTGGATTTTTTATCCAATTTGTCTGAAATTTGAAAGAGTGTTTTTTTAGGACCGTAAAGAGGTGTGGAAAAAATGGTTTGCATCGGTCCATGTTTTGGTATAGCACCCCCCCCCCCTATATAGACCGATCTTCCGATTTTACTTATTGGGTTTTTAGAATCCATAGTTTTTATTCGATTTGCCTGAAATTCGAAATCAAGAGGTATTTTAGGACCAATAAGAGGTGTGACGAATATGGTGTGTATCGGCCCATGTTTTGGTAAAGCCCCCATATAGACAGATATCTCGATATTACTTCTTGGTATTC
Organism: Haematobia irritans; assembly: GCF_050003625.1. NCBI lineage: Eukaryota > Metazoa > Arthropoda > Insecta > Diptera > Muscidae > Haematobia > Haematobia irritans. The sequence continues at coordinate 172,803,259 of NC_134397.1, read as the reverse complement.
TGAAAACCGTAGTTTTTATCCAATTTGTCTGAAATTTGAAATCGAGTGGTGTTTTGGACCGTAAATAGGTATGCAGAAAATGGTGTACATCGATCCATGTTTTTGGCATAGCCCCCATATGACCGATCTCCTGATTTAACTCCTTGGGCTTCGAGGAACCGTAGTGTTTATCCGACTTACCTGGAGTTGTAAATATACTGGTATGTTAGGCCCACAAAAACCTGCATCAGATTTAACTTTTATCGGTCCATTTGGTAAGGCCTCCATATAGACCGATTTCACTTCTTGAGGGTATAGAAGTCGCACTAATCAGGGAAATTGCTTGAAACTGAAAGTAACATTTTCAGATTTACCTCGTAATCATTTGAAAAAATGGGGTAAAAATCTAAAGATTTTAGATTTTAAATTAAGGAGTCGTTTCATCATATTCTTGCACACTTATACCAATAAAAATATATTCAAATAAATACCATTATGATGTCACAAGTGATTAACTTTTCTTTTATCTGTTGATGCGGATTGCTAAATTTGTCAGATGGACGAAATGTGATAATTTTCGAGGAGATTTGATAAAAAATCACATTTTCATTTACATACTTGCTATTATTTTTTGGGTTTGGTTGAAAAAATCTAGACCTAGTTTATGATGTACACAATATATTTTTGTTTCACATCCATAAGTTTTATAGATCCCATAATTAGAGAGCACCACCATAACGTACACCTATACAATGCTTTTCTATTTCGATAGGATAAAAATTTAATTGTATTCATGTCTTAGGTAAATTTACACTTTCACTCTTTTTTTGGTATCATTCATTATATTGCTCTTTATTTATAAAATTTTAATCAGACCTATAGCACTACCAGCAGCAAAATTCTTTGAAGTTTTCGTTGCTATTCTGTAAACTTTTAAAATTTTTTTAAATTTTGGTAAAATGTAATGGTGATATTCAAGTGAGTTAAGTAAACATATATCTTAAACTAACACCCAGTAAGACTATAAAACAAAACATTTTTAATACAGCCAGATAATCAGTGTATATTTTCCAAAGCAAGAATATTGAATTAATCAGGAAAGTTCAACATTTCTTTAGAGAAAAAATGTGTGTTTACTGGTGGTTATAGTTTTTTTTAGTTTTTCAAACAAAGTCCCTGTGTATACAAATTGTAAAAAAAAATCAAAAACTTGTACAAAATGTCTTCTTAACCCTGCATGTCATCATTTCTAACAAAAAGCAATGTGTTTTTAATAAAGGACATTTTAAAGAGCTAGTTTTAGTGGCGAAACAGGGTATCATTGGCTGGGCCAAAAGCAACACACAAACTATAATGGAAGTGGCCGAATCACTGTGGCATATAATACGCACTAATCTCTCTATGATAATGACATTCACTGGAGAAATATTGTCATTGGTACTATCAGGAGGACAAGCTTGCGTTGAATTTATTTTGGATATGGTGAGTAGTAGATGTAACAAGAAATTTTTTTTTAAATTATCTTCTTATGATTATCTATTTTATTCCTTCAAACAAAGATTGTTTTCTTCACGGCCTTATTCTATTTGCTGTCCAGTAGTCAAATTAAATATGCCCCTCTCCAGATTACCAAATATATTGGCGTTTCCTCATCTGGTTCAAAAATAGCAGATGCTTTGGAAAACTCTATTTCGGGTGTTCTAATTTCCATGTTCAAATGTTCATTATTTACGGGTTTGTTTACTTGGTTGGTACACACAGTGTTTGGGGCACGCATAGTTTTTCTTCCTTCGGCATTGGCGGCCATATTGTCGGCAGCACCATTTTTAGGATCCTATTGGTGTTCTTTACCAGCTTTACTTGAACTATGGTTGGCCCAGGATCGTCTTTATGCTGGAATTGTTTTATTCCTAATGCAATTCTTTGTCCCACCCTATTTCGAGGCTGCCATATATGCTGAAATGAAAGGGTGAGTTTTAATTTCTTTTTACAGTGTTTGAGCTATGAATGCTATAATTTTTACGCTTTTATATAAATTTAAGTGGCGGTCATCCTTATTTGACTGGTCTAGCAATTGCCGGGGGCATGTATTGGATAGGTTGGCAAGGTGCCATATTTGGTCCATTGATGTTGTGCTTCTTCATAGGTATATTTGAGGTTGCTGCCGTATCAATGCGTTCTAACTCCGAAATCAGGTTGGTTTACATTTAATTTTAATTTTAATTTTTTTTTAATTAAGTATACTCATCAAATATAATTCATAACACAATTCTTTTTGTCATCATTCGATTATTTGGTCCCAACAAATGTTTACTCAGTAACGAAATAATTTAGTAAACATTAAAACAGAAGCCCTGTGGAATATCCACTTACTTATAATAAAGCGACTATTTAAAAATTCCGTTCATATATTGATTGACCTTAATTTTCATATAGACCCGATAGACATATACCCGTTAACGAACTTCGTATAGATCCGTTAAAGGACTTTACAACCGAACAACGTTTACGTATATCCTCTTTCCTATGCATCCATAAGTCAGTTAGGGACTTGACTACTAACCCCAATTTTCATGAAGCTCCGTTAGTGTTACGTTAGCTAATGAACTTTTAGACCGTACCATGGACATATGTAATCTTGCCTATATCAATTAAGAACTTAACTGCTAAACATTTTTCAGTTAAAGTTAACCGGAGAGAAGTTATTTCCATTTTACTTCCTGTTAACTGCGATTTAACGGAGCTACATGAAAATGGCCGTAAAAGTGGTTCGCTTATCGGAGCCAATATCTTGACCCTAAACTAAATAAATGGTCATTTTAATAGGCATTTTAGAACTCTGCACAAATTGAAATACCATATACCAGTCACTCGAATTAGAATCAATTTGAGGTTTTCTCCCAACAAAATGTAACTGAAGCATGAAAATGCAATGCAAAGAAATAAATATGTAGTATTAAGACAAAAAAACACTCTTGGGAATCTTAGCCCACTTTGGACTCTGTTCACAAGAAAATGTTTTACACCCCGTCCGAAGGCCTTCTACACAAGAAAACAAATCTAACAAATACAATGCCATTCGGAAGAACAAAAGTGCGTTTAATTGTCACTATTGTCAAATCCCAGAAAGCAAAAATGGGACCCACTTGAAGGTAATTGGGTTTCATTTTCATTTGAAATTTTAGGGTTTATTTTAATAATACCAACGGACCCCAAAAATAAATTGAAGTTGCTCCCCAAAATACATAATAATGTGGTATCGTTGTTTTCCATATAATTTTTTATGGTCCTACTTCATTTAAGTTTTGGGGCTAATTTTTATGGGACCCATATTAACAGGGCCGTAGGAAAGATTTCGTATAAGATAGAAAACAGGACCTTAATGTTGATTTTTTTAGACAATCTTGGGGTTAATTTTCATTTGAAATTTTGGGGTTTATTTTCATAATACCAACGGACCCCAAAAAATGAAGTTTATCCCAAAAAACAAAAATTTTGTGTCGTTTTCCATATAATTTTTTATTGTCCTACTTCATTTATGTTTTGAGGCTAATTTTTATGGGACCCATATTAACAGGGACCGAAGGAAAGATTTCGTATGAGATAGGAATCAGAAACTTAATGTTGATTTTTCTACACAATCTTGGGGTTCATTTTCATGTGAAATTTTGGGTTTTATTTTCATAATACCAACGGACCCCAAAAATAAAATGAAGTTTATCCAATAAAAAAAAAACATAAAAATTTTGTGTCGTTTTCCATATAATTTTTTATTGTCCTACTTCATTTAAGTTTTGGTGCTAATTTTTATGGAATACATATTAGCAGGGCCCGAAGGAAAGATTTCGTATGAGATAAGAATCAGAACCTTAGTGTTGATTTTTCTACACAATCTTTGGGTTCATTTTCATTTGAAATTTTGGGGTATACTTTCATAATGCCATTGGACCCCTAAAATAAATTGAATTTGGTCCTCAAAAATAAATAGAAGTTACTCCCGAAAAAACATAAAAATTTGGTGTCGTTGTTTTCCATATAATTTTTTATTGTCCTACTTCATTTAGAGTTTTTGGCCTAATTTTGTTGGGACCCACATTCATACGGCCCGAAGAAACGATTTCGTATGAGATAGGAAACAGAACCTTAATGTTGATTTTTTTACACAATCTTGGTGTTCATTTCCATTTGAAATGTTGGGGTTTATTTTCATAATGCCATCGGATCCCAAAAATAAATTTAAGTTGCCTCCCAAAAAACATACAAATTTAGTGTTGTTCTTTTCCATATAATTTTTTATTGTCCTACTTCATTTAAATTTTGGGACTTATTTTGATGGGATCCATATTTATAGGGCCCGAAGGAAATATTTCGTATGAGATAGGAAACAGAACCTTAATGTTGATTTTTCTACACAATCTTTGGGTTCATTTTCATTTGAAATTTTGGGGTATACTTTCATAATGCCATTGGACCCCTAAAATAAATTGAATTTGGTCCTCAAAAATAAATTGAAGTTACTCCCGAAAAACATAAAAATTTGGTGTCGTTGTTTTCCATATAATTTTTTATTGTCCTACTTCATTTAGAGTTTTTGACCTAATTTTGTTGGGACCCACATTCATACGGCCCGAAGAAACGATTTCGTATGAGATAGGAAACAGAACCTTAATGTTGATTTTTTTATACAATCTTGGCGTTCATTTCCATTTGAAATGTTGGGGTTTATTTTCATAATACCAACGTCGTACTTCCTACTTCATTTAAGTTTTGGGGCTACTTTTGATGGGACCCTTATTAACTTACCTTAATTTTCATAGGAAAGATTTGCTATGAGATAGGAAACAGCACCTAAATGTTGTTTTTTTTAAAACGACCTTCTTTTAAGTCAATGTAGGTCCGCCTTAAAACTACATTTTATCGAGGCTTGCGATAACCTTCTCATTCGACTGAAGTTTTTGTCAAACGAATGATGTTTTTTGAAGTTTTGAAGCAAAATAAATTCGCTCGGGCCAATTCAGTCGAATACGGTGTATGGGACAGATGCTCACGTTACAATCCCCAATTTCTATAGATTTGTGCATTTGTGAGCACTTACTAGTAGTTCCAATAGGTCCATCTTTAAAGGTAGTCTCCGTATAACTCTTGATATTACTTGTTGAGTATCTATATAATGACATATTTTTATCGATCCGAATTTGTAAGATGTATTAGTGAAGAGATTTAAAAAAAAATCCTCATTCAATTTTTGGCTACTTTTTATGGAAAAACTATATTCCCTTGTTTTTAGAAGATTTGTTAATACTGAATTCATTTTCAAAAAATCCCCAAATTTCTGTAAATTTCCCATCAAGTCCCCAAGTAACATCTTTTGTCCTCATTAACGGAAAAAATCTACAATTTAGGGAGAAATTCCCAATAATGACAACACTGTATACCGAGAGCTCGATCGCAAAATTAGCTCTGTAATCGGCCAAAAATCGTTAATCAGCCACGAAGTCAAGTTGTCGATTAACCAAAATTAAAAAACAAAAAAAACTTTTTAAAAAAATATTTAATATCGAAATATTATTAACAAATAATATTTGTTCCAGTCAAAACATCCAGTACAGATAAAACGAAAAACCCAAAAACCTTCATATGAAAAAAAAACATGACTCTATGCCCGATAAAATTGAGAAGAGTAAAAAAACATTTATTTCAATATTTGAGGAGTTCTCATATCCAACATTTAAGAGCAGCGTCAAAAAAATATTTAAGCGCTCCGCGAACAAGTGTGGCCACGGCCAATTGATGAGAGTAGCAGGTCGTCTCTTTTCGAAATAAGATCGAGTTTGCATGGAGAAAATGTACAAAAAAAAACTTTTTTGTCATTGTAATAGGGTATGTTCCGATTAGAGGTGTGCACGTGACTCGAAATTGTCGTGACTCACGCTGACGACAACGGCGTGAGTGTGCGTGATTAACCAACCAAATGGCGTGTGTGAGCGTGAGTCACGAAAATAATATCGTCGAGAGTGTGCGTGAGTAACGAATTTCGGAAAAACACGCTCACGAAAATAATCCCGCTTACGAATATAAAATGCTTACGAGTTGAATTCATTTATAATTTTAGTGACATCCTAGGTGTTAAGAGTTTTATAACGCTCTCGATTTTATATATATATATATATATATATATATATATATATATATATATATATATATATATATATATATATATATATATATATATATATATATATATAGGTAAATTACTCATAGAATTATTCGTGAGTCACGATGTTTTTCGTGAGTCAAGACATTTTTCGTGAGTCACGACATTTAAAAAATTTTCGTGCGAGAGTACAAATTTTCTTTTCGTGAACGTGCCTGAGCGTGAGTCCTACCAAAAAATATCGTGCGTGATTGTGCGTGAATAAGATTTCTCCGTCGTGAATGTGCGTGAGCTTGAGCAAATTATTACTCACGTTCACCAATGTGGAATCACAATGGACTGAATAGTCTAAGTGAGCCTGATACTAGAGGTGTGCACGTGACACGAAATTGTCGTGACTCACGAAAATTTTCGTGATTCGTGAGTCACGCTCATGACAACAGCGTGAGTGTGCGTGATTAACAAACCAAAATGTCGTGCGTGAGCGTGAGTCACGAAAATAATATCTTCGTGAGTGTGCGTGAGTAACGAATTACACTCACGAACATATTCCTGCTCACCAACATAAAACGCTTAAGAGTTAAATTCAATTACAATTTTATTGACACTTCGGTAAGGTAAATTAATCATAAAATTATTCGTGAGTCACGACGTTTTCGTGCGTGAGCGTGAGTCCTACCAAAAAATATCGTGCGTGAGTATGATTTTTCAGTCGTGAGTGTGCGTGAGTAAACTTTACTCACGTGCACACCTCTAGCTGATACATCGGGCTGCCACCTAATTTTAGTAGGTTAGGCTAACCTAGCCTAACCTACTCACATGCACACCTCTAGTTCCGATATTCGGAATCGCTAATGGCAATTTTTTTTTTGATTGGCGGTATTTTCTTAACCCTAAAACGTACAAATTCAAATTTTGGCAACATAGTTCTCCTTGATAAGAAGAAATTGAATTTAAGTCCGATAGTATCTCAATTTTTCCTTTATAAGAAAACAAAATTCTTGCGATTCCGAATATCGGAACATATGGGAATATCAACACATGGACTGAAATGTTATTGTTCTCCAAACTTTAAATTTTAGGAAAATATTCGGTTTCGGCTGATTATTGTTTTTGCCGAAGATCGGTTTCGACTTCGGCAAAACAACGCGCTTCGGTCAAGCTCTAATACCCATTTTATGATTTAATATCTTGAGCATCTAAGCGACGCTTGTCCCGTGGACCTGGAATTTGAAATCTCGTGTTATTTTTACCACATACATAGTTTCGTTTTTTTTTCGAAATAAATGTCTCCCATATTGGCCGATATATTAATGGGTATCTAAACGACGTAATTTCAACAAAATTTGCACGATATTGGGAGTTCGTTTGCATTTTTTTACCAGCCTTAAATTACGCGAGAAGTTATTGGATTTTTTCATAGGGATAATAATAATGATGACAAAAAATATTGTAAAATTAATTCTATTACAAAAACATGTAACAAAAACAAATACCCTAAACTCGCATATTATCATAAAGTTTATTAAAATATCTACAGAACCCCAAAACATTAAACTCCCTAACACTAGTATTGATCATCATAAAACCTCAATTCTTTTCAGACGTAGCTCTGATGAAGATACTCGAACCACGTGAGTTTGCTTCCATAGAGATGTTGGCATCTTAAAAAACCATTCGAAACCATACATTTAAGTAGAATATAAAAATCTCCACACACTCACATACACAATTAAGCTGACACAATACGCGGGAGATATATTTAAGAAAAAAAAAAACGTTTTTTATGTGAATTAACAACATAAAAGTATTTCAGCATATTTTTAACTCCACAAATACTCTACTAATACCATGTAACAGAAAAGTATTTTAATATTCCCTGCCTTCCATTTTCGTTTAACGTTATATTTACTAATATTAAAAAGCGTACCATTTCGTCGTTTCTAATTGTTCACTTATTCTAATAATTTCGTTTGGCTTTTATTGTTTTTATTATTTAGTCTCTTTTATTGTTTTCTGAGTATGTTTTGTTTCCTTTCAGTGCACGTCGACATTCCCTTTATGACTACTACATTTACTAAATCCAAAAAAAAAAAAAACAAAAGAGATAATTATAATAACAAAATAAAAAAATAGGAATTTTTCGGCAAAAATAACAAAAAGAAAATCTTCCACAATAATGCCTTCTTGTTCTATACTATATATTGAATCAACTCTAACAAACTAATAAATTGCACTATTTACTACTCACTACACCAACGAACGATTTTCTTAAATACTATATTTTTGGTTCTTTTCTAACTTTTTCTGTAAAAAAAGAAATACTCGAATACAATTGTAGTACTTATTTAATTAAACAAAAAACATATTACAGTAGCAATAGGTAATTCTTATTACTTTACTTAAGAGATAAAATCCACTATAAGTAAGAGTAGAAAAAAATATGTATTATATATATGCATAGTGTCATGTTATTTTCGATAATCTTAGGGTCTCAATGAGAATCTAATTATTCGAGCTCCGGATTGATTTTTTCTTGGCATATTAATCGTACTTTTTGGGAAAATATATATATTCACCACAAGTGTATAGCTCGTTATACGTTTAATTAAAATACAATATAAACTTTTGACTTTTTATACAGAGAGAGTGCGACAAAGCAGTCTCCACGGTATTCGGAAATTTTGCAGTTGCATTGCTTTAACTGAACATCTAGTCATTAAACCAAGTTTGCTATAAAAATGACTATTGTTTTAAATCCGTCCAACAGCTTGAAAAACAAAAGCTAAAAATCTGTATTTATAGTAGCTATGATAATAGTTAGTATTTTTGGTAAATACCAAACCCAAACATTTCAAATTGGTGAGAGAATGATGTCGGCCATTTTTTCTGTTATAATGGATTGACCGATGCAAATTTGTATCAATAAATATACATTCCTTTAAAGCTGAAAAAAGCTTCAAATTTTTCAAATTAAAAAAAACGGTTGCCACTCGTGCCAAAAATAATTTTGTTAAAAATTTTTTTCTATAGAAAAATTTCTCAAAATTTTATTTCTATAGAAAATTTTGTCAAAATTTTATTTCTATAGAAAATTTTCTCAAAATTTTATTTCTATAGAAAATTTTGTTAAAATTTTATTTCTTTAGAAAATTTTGTCAAAATTTTACTTCTATAGAAAATTTTGTCAAAATTTTATTTCTATAGAAAATTTTGTCAAAATTTCATTTCTATAGAAAATTTTGTCAAAATTTCATTTCTATAGAAAATTTTGTCAAAATTTTATTTCTATAAAAAATTTTGTCAAATTATATTTCTATAGAAAATTTTCTCAAAATTTCATTTCTATAGAAAATTTTGTCAAAATTGTATTTATATAGATGTGAAATTTTGTCAAAATTTTATTTCTATAGAAAATTTTGTCAAAATTGTATTTCTATAGAAAATTGTCTCCAAATTTTATTTCTATAGAAAATTTTCTCCAAATTTTATTTCTATAGAAATTTTGTCAAAATTTTATTTCTATAAAAAAATTTGTCAAAATTTATTTCTATAAAAAATTTTCTCAAAAAATTTGTCAACATTTTATTTCTATAAAAAATTTTCTCAAAATTTTATTTCTAAAAAGATTTTGTCAAAATTTTATTTCTATAGAAAATTTTATTAAAATTTTATTTCTATAGAAAATTTTGTCAAAATTTTACTTCTATAGAAACTTTTGTCAAAGTTGTATTTCTATAGATATGAAATTTTGTTAAAATTGAATTTCTATAAATATGAAATTTTGTCAATTTTTTTTTTCTATAGAAATGAAATTTTGTCAAAATTTTATTTCTATAGAAAATTTTGTCAAAATTTTATTTCTATAGAAAATTTTGTCAAAATTTTATTTCTATAGAAAATTTTGTCAAAATTTTATTTCTATAGAAAATTTTGTCAAAATTTTATTTCTATAGAAATTTTGTCAAAATTTTATTTCTATAAAAAAATTTGTCAAAATTTTATTTCTATAAAAAATTTTCTCAAAAAATTTGTCAAAATTTTATTTCTATAAAAAATTTTCTCAAAATTTTATTTCTAAAAAGATTTTGTCAAAATTTTATTTCTATAGAAAATTTTATTAAAATTTTATTTCTATAGAAAATTTTGTCAAAATTTTACTTCTATAGAAAATTTTGTCAAAGTTGTATTTCTATAGAATGAAATTTTGTTAAAATTGAATTTCTATAAATATGAAATTTTGTCAATTTTTTTTTCTATAGAAATGAAATTTTGTCAAAATTTTATTTCTATAGAAAATTTTCTCAAAATTTTGTTTTTCTATAGAAAATTTTCTCAAAATTTTATTTCTTTAGAAAATTTTCTCAAAATTTTACTTATATAGAAAATTTTGTCAAAATTTTATTTCTATAGAAAATTTTGTCAAAATTTTATTTCTATAGAAAATTTTGTAAAAATTTTATTTCTATAGAAAATTTTGTCAAAATATTATTTCTATAGAAAATTTTGTCAAAATTTTATTTCTATAGAAAACATTGTCAAAATTTTATTTCTATAGAAAATTTTGTCAACATTTTGTTTCAATAGAAAATTTTGTCAAAATTTTACTTATATAGAAAATTTTGTGAAAATTTTATTTCTATAGAAAATTTTGTCAAAATTTTATTTCTATAGAAAATTTTGTCAAAATTTTATTTCTATAGACAAATTTGACAAAATTTTATTTCAACAATTACGCGGGTAATTGGTATTGTCATTTCTATGGTTTAGGCAGTTTCAATTAAAAATTAATTGGATCTTAAAAATATTAAAATTTGGTGTACGCTAGACCCTGATGTCCAAAAATATAACAGCAGACATGGATTGCTGTTTTTAGCAAACATTTTTCTATGTGTGTACTGTATACTGGATTTTATCTCATTTTTCTATTCAAATACTAATTCGCCTACAACGTACATTGTATATTGTATGTAACAATATTAGCATGAACCACAAAAAAAAAACAATAGAAGTATATATTTTCCGTTTCTTATATATGATATAATTGTTTAACCATTTAGTTACTCTACTCCTACCCTAAATATGTTTCCTTCTTTTGTTATTACATATATTCCAAAGTTTTTGTGTCATCACTACCTCGAAATAATCAATTAATTAAGCAAATTGAAAATTAGAATTGATTAAACGAAATGTATTGTTATTACATATAGGTATATTTTTACAATTACAATTTTTTTCGTTAACAAAACAATGCTTGTTAATTTCAATATATTAATAATAATACTAATAGTATTAAGGAAATAAGCAAATAAAAATTCCTTGTTTTTTACATTTTAAAGCTTTTGTTCTAACACAATTGCTAAAACGATACGAAACAGTTTACTCTTTTTTTACATGTGTTCAAGTGGTTTGTGGAATGTTTTTGTTAATTACTAGAAATCAATTTTTTTGCAGAACGTCCTGGAGATTGTTTGGTAATATATTTAATAAGCATGACTGAAAAAGTGTTGTTTTGTTTTTTTCTAATTTTGTTTTATTGAGAAATAAAATTAAAGATTAAATTTGAAATCATATAAGAAATACGCTGCTTTTTTTTGGAAGAGTCTAATATACCTTAATGACTAATTATGGAGAAATCCCTATAGCCTTATTAATGCTTATTTGCTTTAAAAAAGAAAAAAATGGGTTTCACATTTCACCTAAATTTTGACCACATTTTGGGGGGTGTCCTTATATGAAAAGTTCATTTTATCGTAATAATGTGATAAACGACTTATAAAAATTGTCCACTTTTGAGAGGGGTCCTCTTTTCAGAGTGTTCAAATTTGAGAGTTTTCACTTCAGGTTACTAATATATATTTTCCCCCATACCAAATTCACAGATGGACTGGAATGGCCTGGAATTTCTAGATTTTCTATGTCATGTCCAGTTACATGCTATTCGATAATATTTCCAGCTAAATATACTTTTGAAGTAATATTTCAATAGAAAATACTATACGTTTAGTTATTTATCTTTTTCATTCTCAATAAGAAGATTTTTGAGCACTCAATTACACCCAGAGAGAGAAAGCGTAGTAACTCAAAATTTTGAAATTTTCACTTTTCATAAAAAAAAAAACGATACACACTGTAAAATTCTTCCATTTTTTTACTATTCTTTCATTAAAAATGCCGTTATGTCTCTTCTTGTCTTAAGAGTTAATACTTTTTTACTACAGTTTATTGCCTCTACTGAAAAATAAAAAAATAGAGTTACTACCCTTTTGTTTAATAGGTGCGATATGTATTATATATAAGAACAGCATTAAACCTATTTTGCCTTTTCCTGTAAATTTAGCCAACTTTTTCCAAAAATCCAGACAGTAGGCCATTTGAATCTGGCAACCCTAGGTATAATAGAAGCCTATTATTCTAGGCTCACTTAGAATATTCAGTCCATTCTGGGGCCATATTTTCTTGGTGTCGTTACAACCCTTGCAATTCTCCCATGCAACATTTGCTATCATAACAGCCTTCTCACGCAGTAAGAGCTTACAGGTAGCCAGGAGGCGTAATAACATACCCCGTAGCTCATCCGTTTCGCAGTTCCCCGGTATGTTCCTGTGGGAAGGTACCCATATTAGGTGAATATTGTACTGTGCAGCCATCTCGTTGAGAGATTTGCGGCAGTCGATTTCCATTTTCGAGTTAAGGAACACAGGGGTTTATTGCAGGTTGACAGAGTATATATTAATGTCAACATATATTGGAACATTACTACTCAGCCAATTTGTATCCTCCTTTATTGTTAATAGTTCACTACTTTAAGTACCAAGTCTTTAGAATATACTCTACTTTACTACTTTAAGTACCAAGTCTTTAGAATATACTCCGAAACCCACGTGAGGACCGAACTGTGACCGTGCGTTTTTTCGACCACTTCGATAGCTCGCGCTAGCCGTTATTGCAGCTGACTGTTTGGTCAGTATGTCTAAGGGCAGCATGACATTAAGGGAATCTTTCTCCGTCTTACTGAATGCGCCCGGCATACACATGCACGCCATTCGTCGAACTTTATATAAGCTTGTCGAATGCTAAAGTGCCGGCTACCAGACCACAATACCATACAGCATTATAGATCCAACCACAGCAGTGTACAGCCAATGCACAATTTTTACTTTTTGCCTATTGACTTTTTGCGTGAGTACAAGTGTGTCGTGGCTTTTCGCACCGTTTCTTCAATATTCAGCTTAAAATTCAGTTTCCTGTCCAATATAACTCCCAAGTTATTTTGCACACTCACCAAAGGGAATTTCAATACCACCTAAGGAGATGGACTTAACAGTGAGAATTTTGCATTCTTTTCAGTACATGACTGGTTCTGTCTTAGCAGGATTTACCCCTAGACCATTTTCTCTCGTCCGCTTCTCAGTCATCCGGAGGGCTCTCAGTGGTTGGGAATTTTTCCTGATTGCTAGAGTCACATCATCTGCGTATGCAAACGCTTTTATCTTTTCTTTTTCTAGAGAAACTAGAAGGTTGTTTATACCAACATTCCATAGAAGAGGTTATAGAATTCCTCCTTTGGTAGTGCCTCTGTTCACATATACCTTTGTATGTTTGCTTGTCCTAATGAGGTTGCAATATGTCTCTTCGTTAGAAGTTCGTCTAAAAGCCTATGTATTCCTTGATCAATATTCAGAATTGTCAATCCATTTAATATCGAGCACGGGTGGAAGTTATTGAATGCCGCTTCAATGTCTAGAAATGCCACAATTGTGTATTCATGCAATGCGGTCTCAGTAGACGGTAGAAGGTCGTCAAAAATCAGTTGTCCCGGAAACCAACTGGTTTTGCAAGATCGTCATCAGACCAGTCCTCAGATTGCGACAAGCTTGGGCGTTAGTGAGACCAACATACACTCAATATTGCATAAATATTTGACCGTCATTTTTTAGCGTTGTATCCCAAAGAAATACTCCAAAAATACGATGGTGGTGCTTCGAAACACTTCTATGACATAGGTTCGACCCCTGAAACAAACATGTTACATGTATACCAACAGTTATTAGGTCCGCTGGAATATGGAAGATAGTTTTTAGACTTGTCAAATCAACCGTTTCCTAGTCAGAGGTTAATATTATAATGTATGAACTAGCTTCTAATTAAGGTAATCATTTTAAGAAGAAGAATTTTAAGAAGTTGGGATCTGTACGAAAGAGGGTACATAAACCGTATACACTGAAACCTCTCAAACATAGACACTCTGAAAAATGAACACCTCTCAAAAGTGGACAACTTTCGTGGAACGATTTCTAGGCGACCGTCTGTGTCCACTTCTTAGACGTTTCACAGCATACTTGTACTTATTAAAAAAAAAAACAACGTTTTGGATAACTTTGTTGACAAGAATACAGCACTGATTTAAGGGGGTAAATTATCTTGGAACGAAGTAATGTTATAAAGTCCATGTTTTTCCAAAAGACAAAATATTAAAAAATCATCTATTCGAAAAAAATGCAAAAAAGTCTAAAATCTTTTTTAGAGTACGATTACACTAAATCAACGTTTTACTAGACGGATATTCGAAATGATTTTCTTTATAAAAAATCGCTAACAGCGGCATGAAATGCAAGCACTAATAGTTAAAATTTTTAATTTGGGGTTTATTGTTGTCAAATATTTTCCCAGTGTTAACGAGGTCTCCATAAACCGTCCCTTTTTAAGGATTCTCCGTATACCTACGAATCTCTATGTATAGAGACAATAAAATCTATTGTTCTTAACTAATAATAATAATATCTCATTTTAAAATTAACAGCCAGGAAGATGTTGTCGATGCTATTGTGAAAATACAAAGTAATAATCAAAATTTGAAAAAGGATGGTCCAACAAAATCAGTACGATTGGCAGTGGACGCTCCATCAAATGAAAAACTAAGCAGCCACAAAGATACTCAAGGAGCTCTCAAGAAATGTGAAGATATTGGGAAATCCGATGAAAATTCCAAACCCTTAAAAGAAGAATTAAGTGTGGCGAAAAGCTTAATGACTGAAATGTCGAAAGGAGAAAATACACTCAAGGCTAAAGAAGAATCGAAAACAAGACTGAAAAATAAGCCAGAAGAAGAAATGGAAATTATTGAGAAAGATATCATCAGCAATGACGTAGAAAAACCGATCGATGATTTGAAATCGATAGCACAATCTACCTTGCCGAATGACGATAATATGACGAAAAATGCGATTGACCATGCAGATTCTATCGTTATTCCTCACGATAGTTGTATACATGAAAGTGCTCTAAACGAACCACTTTTGATACCTCAAGGATCACGAGTGGAATTAAAAATTGTAACTACCACAATATTGCCTTAAAGAAATTTAGTATATTTTTTCCTTTAGTAAATGTCTGTATAAAATAAAATAAATAAAGTACTTTGATATAAAATATTTTACTTATTTATAGTCTACAGGGAAAATAAGCAAAATTTTCAGACCAATTTTCGAGAAAATTGATTTAATACTGAATTCGACTTCGTTTTGCTAATTGGATGTTTATCATATTTATGAGTCTTCATAAGCAAATAAATAAAACGTTTTGAAATGGGTGCAACTGCGTTTTTGTTACGAGGGTTGCTTTTCATATTTTCGGATTGGGCACACGGTTGCCACTCGAGTCAAAAATAATTTACCACATTTAGAAGAACATTTTACCAAAAACTACCAAACCAAAAAGTCTTGTTTAGCAAAATTTTATTTCTATAGAAAATTTTGTCAAAATTTTATTTCTATAGAAAATTTTATCAAAATTTTATTTCTATAGACAAATTTGTCAAAATTTTATTGCTATAGAAAAATTTGTCAAAATTTTATTTCTATAGAAAATTTTGTTATTTCTATAGAAAATTTGGTCAAACTTTTATTTCTATAGAAATTTTGTCAATATTTTATTTCTATAGAAAATTTTGTCAAAATTTCATTTTTATAGAAAATTTTGTCAAAATTCTATTTTTATAGAAAATTTTGTCAAAATTTTAGTTTTATAGAAACTTTTGTTAAAATTTTATTTCTACAGAAAATTTTGGTAAAATTTTATTTCTATATAAAATTTTGTGAAAATTTTATTTCTATAGAAAACTTTGTCAAAATTTTATTTGTTGTTTTGATCTCAGCTTTAAAACCATTGTGTTGACTAAACTACAAGAGTAGCTTAACCAGCAGAGGATGCTGATAAGGAATGTGGTAATTCCGAAACGTGCGTCCATCCAACCATCTTGCAGTCTATAGGGCTTTGTCCAAATAAATTTGACAAACATTCTTTTCTTCTGTTGGTTAAGCTACTCTTGTAGTTTAGTCAACACAATGGTTTTAAAGCTGAGATCAAAACAACAAATATGATTGAAGTAAAAACCAACAATAAAAAAATTTAGTCAACACAATGGTTTTAAAGCTGAGATCAAAACAACAAATATGATTGAAGTAAAAACCAACAATAAAAAAAATTTATTTCTATAGAAAATTTTGTCAAAACTTTATTTCTTTAGAAAATTTAGTCAAAATTTTATTTCTATAGAATTTTTTTTAATTTTATTTTTATAGAAAATTTTGTCAAAATTTTATTTCTATAGAAAATTTTATCAAAATTTTATTTCTGCAGAAAATTTTGTCTAAATTTTATTTTTATAGAAAATTTTCTCAAAATTTCATCTCTATAGAAAATTTAGTCAAAATTTCATCTCTATAGAAAATTTTGTCAAAATTTCATCTCTATAAAAAATTTTGTTAAAATTTTATTTTTATAGAAAATTTTGTCAATCTTTAAATCGTAAAAATTGGACATGGCGCAAACAACAACACAGAACAGTAAGTTCTGAGTGCTAGACGTCCATTTGTTCGCCAGTTGTCTTCCCAAGAAATCGGGAAAACCAACGGCGAATCGCTAGGAGCCACCGTGGTGCAATGGTTAGCACGCCCGCCTTGCATACACAAGGTCGTGGGTTCGATTCCTGCTTCGACCGAACACCAAAAAGTTTTCAGCGGTGGATTATCCCACCTCAGTAATGCTGGTGACATTTCTGAAGGTTTCAAAGCCTCTCTAAGTGGTTTCACTGCAATGTGGAACGCCGTTCGGACTCGGCTATAAAAACGAGGTCCCCTGTCATTGACCTTAACATGGAATCGGGCAGCACTCAGTGATAAGAGAGAAGTTCACCAATGTGGTATCACAATGGACTGAATAGTCTAAGTGAGCCTGATACATCGGACTGCCACATAACCTAACCTATCCTAAACTAACCTAACCTAACGGCGAATCACTCTTCACCACACTGAAAGAAAGCATGCCCAGTTCCAAAGATTTTTCTTTGCTTTAAAAATGTTGGTATTGATTCCGAGCCAAAGAAGCGGAGAATACAAGTAAGGATACTTTTAAGACACAATTCTCTTTTAAATTTTGGTTTTGTGTACTTGCTTCTAGGCAGCAAATTTTAATTTTTCGCTTTTTCAGCTTTATTTCTTCATATGCTATCAAAGTAAACGAGTTAACGACAACTTTATTTTCCAAATTCAGACTCGACTCCCAGTAGAAATTATACTATGTTTCAAGTAAAAAACGTCTTTAAAATAAACTGTTGAAAAGCATGTCCTATTTTTGAACGATTTTTTTGCTTTATAGTCAAGATGCAAAAAGACAACAAATTTAAAGACAATTTCATTAAATTTAAAGAAATTTTCTGAATTATTATAGTCAAGTTGCCTTAGCCCAAACATTTTTTCTTTCATGTTATGATACCCATTTTTAAGTAAAATCACTTAATTATAAGGACAATTCGACTTCATTGAAAAGTTTATCGACTTTTGGACAAGGAAAAAAGTTTATATCAGAGAAATGCGTCTTCTATGCTAAGCAAAATTTTGCATTCGTATTTTAAAGACATGAAATCTTTGACCTCACGACAATATTTTTTTCAGTGCATGGCCGTGCGAGCTCTCACTTGTCGGCTCATACAACAGCATTTTGCGCACTCAAAACATCGATTTGATGGGTCGGTCACACACCGTATAGTCTTGACTTGGCATCTCATGACTTCCTTTTATTCCCGTACGTAAAAAATAAAATGGTCAACGTTTTTCGACACCTGCGGAAGCGGTCGGTCGATGTGTTCAGAATACATGTTTTGAAGATACCTCATTCAGAGTGGCAAAAGTGCTTCGACCATTGTTTCAAGCGCATGCAAAAGTGATTAGATCTTAATGGGAATTATTTTGAATAACAATAAAGCGATTTTCGACGATCAATATTTGTTTTTGTTCTCTAATCCCGAAATATAAAAGGCAGCCCTCGTATCCAAAAGTTGTATCGTTTGTATGAAACTGATGATCAGACGTGTGCAATTTGTTTGTTTTCTCTAAACGAAGTTTTTCTAAGTGCACCTAATGTTCCAGTAAAAAAGTGTGCAAAATTGGCGCAGAAGCGATGAATTTAACATGGGCGAATTTAACATGTCATAGGCCAGATATCCATCATTTCAACAGCCATTGTACTGAATTTTCATCACTTTTTAAGGAGTGATCCAAATTAAGTGTTTTGGATGTGAATTAAGAAATTTTGTGATATTTTGCCAAAAAAAAAAAAATTTATAATGTTTTATGATTTTTAATGCATTCTAACGCTCCTCTGACACATTTGACCTCAATTATTTTCAAAAATTTGCAATTTTTCTAGAATAGATTTTGCATTTTTTGACAAAATTTCCACCACTTTATTAATTCTTACTCTGTTTTTAATCAATTTGAAACAAAAAAAGTTAAAATTGCGCATTAAAAATATGAGAAAAGCGAGTTATAAAAAAATGAATTAAAACAACTTCCTGCGTAGTTTAAATAAAGAACATCTTTGGGAGGACATTTTTGGAAGTGCTTTTAAATTTGTGCCTTTAGAACAAATTCCAATTTTTTTGGGGTGTGCATTAGACACTGTTCTACAAATAGATTAGCTTGGATATATGGCTTGTGAGCGCAATTTAGTATAAGTCCATGGTTCGACTCTCCGTCCGGGCAAAAGGTACACTTTAGAAATAAATTGTGAAAATCGTATACTTGAGAGAATACACTGATAAAAAAGCATACTCGGTTCCAAAGATTTTGTCTTTACTTTAAAAAATTTGGTATTGATTCCGAGCCAAAGAAGCGGAGAATACAAGTAAGGATACTTTTAAGACACAATTCTCTTTTAAATTTAGGTTTTGTGCACTTGCTTCTAGGAAGCAAATTTTAATTTTTCGCTTTCTCAGCTTTTTTTCTTCATATGCTACCAAAGTCCTTTAAAAACGAGTTAACGGCAACTTTATTTTCCAAATTAGGACTCGACTTCCAGTAGAAATTATGCTATGTTTGAAGTAAAAAACTTCTTTAAAATAAAGTTTTGAAAAACATGTCCTATATTTGAACGATTTTTTTGCTTTGTAGTCAAGATGCAAAAAGACAATAAATTTAAAGACAATTTCATTAAATTTAAAGAATTTTTCTGAATTATTAAAGTCAAGTTGACCTTAGCCTATAAATTTTTTCTTTCATGTTAAGATACCCATTTTTAAGTCAAATCACTTAATTAACAGGTTGGTTGATAAGTCCCCGGTCTGACACATAGATGGCGTCGCTAGTATTAAATGCATATTATTTTTATATAGTACCAACCTTCAAATGATTCGTGTCAAAATTTGACGTCTGTAAGTCAATTAGTTTGTGAGATAGAGAGTCTTTTGTTATTGTGAAAAAAAAAAATGGAAAAAAGGAATTTCGTGTTTTGATAAAATACTGTTTTCTGAAGGGAAAAAATACGGTGGAAGCAAAAACTTGGCTTGATAATGAGTTTCCGGACTCTGCCCCAGGGAAATCAACAATAATTGATTGGTATGCAAAATTCAAGCGTGGTGAAATGAGCACGGAGGACGGTGAACGCAGTGGACGCCCGAGAGAGGTGGTTACCGACGAAAACATCAAAAAATCCACAAAATGATTTTGAATGACCGTAAAATGAAGTTATCGAGATAGCAGGGGCCTTAAAGATATCAAAGGAACGCGTTGGTCATATAATTCATCAATATTTGGATATGCGGAAGCTCTGTGCAAAGTGGGTGCCGCGCGAGCTCACATTTGACCAAAAACAATAACGTGTTAATGATTCTGAGCGGTGTTTGCAGCTGTTAACTCGTAATACACCCAAGCTTTTCCGTCGATATGTGACAATGGCTCCATCACTACACTCCTGAGTCCAATCGACAGTCGGCTGAGTGGACTGCGACCAGTGAACCGCCTCCGAAGCGTGGAAAGACTCAAAAGTCCGCTGGCAAAGTAATGGCCTCTGTCTTTTGGGATGCGCATGGAATAATTTTTATCGATTATCTTGAGAAGGGAAAACCCATCAACAGTGACTATTGTACGGCGTTATTGGAGCGTTTGAAGGTAGAAATCGCGACAAAACGGCCCCATATGAAGAAGAAAAAGTATTGTTCCACCAAGATAACGCACCGTTCCACAAGTCATTGAGAACGATGGCAAAATTCATGAATTGGGCTTCGAATTGCTTCCCCACCCACCGTATTCTCCAGATCTGGCCCCCAGCGATTTTTCTTGTTCTCAGACCTCAAAAGGATGCCCGCAGGGAAAAATTTGGCTGCAATGAAGAGGTGATCGCTGAAAATGAGGCCTATTTTGAGGCAAAACCGAAGGAAAACTACCAAAATGGTATCAAAAAATTGGAAGGTCGTTATAATCGTTGCATCGCTCTTGAAGAGAACTATGTTGAATAATAAAAACGAATTTTGACAAAAAAATGTGTTTTTCTTTGTTAGACCGGGGACTTATCAGCCAACCTGTTATAAGGACAATACGACTTCATTGAAAAGCTTATCGACTTTTTGAAAATAACTTTATTTTAGAGAAATGCGACATGAAATCTTTGACCTCACGACAATATTTTTTTCAGTGTATAGAGAAGATGAAATTAGCCAGAAATTACGTTTGTCAAAAACAAATAATATGCTATTCTTCAAAACAAACTTGTTTACCACGAAAATAAATTTTCAAATGATGTTCGTTGGTCTAAAATTTCGTTTGATAGGAAAGTATTTTTTTGCGTGCAGTAACCCCAGATTTCAAAATTCTAATAAATTGGGTCAAAATTGAGGCTCTAGATTTAGATTTAAAAATTACAATCGGTGCTATATGAAAACATTGATGATTTATTCAATTAATTATTAAATTATATCTTAATGGCATTTACATTATATATAATATTTTTATTCCAGTTATCTTAATTAAGAATGAAAGACATTACACATGTTACTACTCGATCAAACTACAACAAATTAAAAGGGAAATTCAGGGTGCTTCTCAACTCTGCGGAAGAAGGAAAAAATCATAATGGTATTTGGTATAAAATAAAAATGAAAATTTTTTTCTTACCCTGGGAAAAATTTGAAATCACATACACGTATATTTGCATCCAAAGCATTCATACGTTCGATTTCCACGGGGGATAGCTTAAAATCAAATATATTCAAATTTTGTTTTAAGCGTTCCGCATTGGTACTCTTCGGTATAGCTGACAAACCACTATCAATGATCCAACGCAGCAAAACTTGTGCTGGAGTTTTGCCATGGGCTTTGGCAATTTCTTTTACCTCAGGAATCTCCATTAAATCGGGTAATTCTCGCTCAACACCAGCCGATTTATTAAGATTTGAAATTCCCTTAGAACCAAGTGGTGAATAAGCAGTAACAATAATTCCTTCTTTTTTACAAAAGTCAATCAATTGGCGTTGTTGCAAATAGACATGATGTTCGATCTGTATTGGGTAGAGAATTCATATAAATGTCAATACTGTTAGCTTACGTATGTTTCGATATTGCAATATTTTGTTTTAGGAAAGGTTTCATGACATTAATGAAAATATCGTTATATGAATGATTTTGTTGTTGTATGAATGATTTTTGTTGAAACGCCAAGGGTTAAGTTAACCATACGATTTCTTAATTTGTTTCTTGCCTATGGTTATGAACTTGGGTTGATCTCCCGCATCTTTTTCCATCCACCATGAATGGCAGATATTTTCGATTTTCATAGAGAATTGTTTAACTTCATAAGGTGTAAGATATTTTACCCCTAAAAATCCCCCAAATAAATGTTATCTCCTAAAAATCCCCTCCAACGTGAAAGCCCCTAATTTTGGTGGAAACTCCCAAGATAACAGGTTGGCTTATAAGTCCCCGGTCTGACATAGATGCATATTATTTTTATATAGTACCAACCTTCAAATGATTCGTGTCAAAATTTGATGTCTGTAAGTCAATTAGTTTGTGAGATAGAGCGTCTTTTGTGAAGCAACTTTTGTTATTGTGAAAAAATGGAAAAAAAGGAATTTCGTGTTTTGATAAAATACTGTTTTCTGAAGGGAACAAATATGGTGGAAGCAAAAACTTGGCTTGATGAGTTTCCAGACTCTGCCCCCAGGGAAATCAACAATAATTGATTGGTATGCAAAATTCAAGCGTGGTGAAATGAGCACGGAGGACGGTGAACGCAGTGGACGCCCGAAAGAGGTGGTTACCGACGAAAACATCAAAAAATCCACAAAATGATTTTGAATGACCGTAAAATGAAGTTGATCGAGATAGCAGAGGCCATAAAGTTATCTAAGGAACGTGCTGGTCATATCATTTTAAAACTCAATTAAGACTTTAATTGGAAAAATTTTCGTGATTTTTTTTTTCTGTGTAGCCGTCTCTCTTATTAATGAGTGTTCTCGGATTCTATGTTTGGCTCAATGGCATGGGACCTCTTTTTTATAGCAAAGGGCGAATGGCCAGACTCTCCGGATTTTTGTACAGTAAAGAGGATATGTTACTTGAGCGGAAATGCTTTCACAATTACCTGTAAATTTGCCGGTCTTATTTTACAATTATTTAAAAGTCTTTCAACTTGTCTCTGATTGAAGTTAGATACTCCAATGGATTTGGTAAGGCCTTTTTCACAAATTTCTTCCATTTTCTACAAAAAAAAAAAACGGAAAAAATAAAACAAATGTCTTTATTTGAAAATTTCATACATCTATGTGGTAGGCTACCTTCCAAACTGCTATGTGATCCGTTGAAGTATTGATAACAATTTCACCATTTTCGTTCCTTTTAAATTCTCCATTTTCTAGATGAACACCGAAGGGAACGTGTATTAAAAACATGTCGACATAATCCAGTTGCAAATCTGCTAAAGAATTCCTCAAAGTCGGCTCTACACATTCTGGAATGTTAGCTGTAATATAAAATGATTTTTTATTAAGAAAATAATATACATTGATGATTTGATTCTATTGGTAATATAACGATATTTTATCAGTATATAATTAAGAAAATGGGCCTGACAGAAATATTGGTGGTCCGCCGCAAATTATACAGGTTATGTTAAAAAGAGGATATATAGCTGACAGAGTTGGCATTGACGGTTGCCACTCGTGCCAAAACAATATCTACCAAAATTTGAAGAAATTTTTACCACAATCTATTAGGTTTTAAACAATTTTATTTTAAAAGTTTTATCAAATTTTTGTGGTTAGTGGAAAAAAAGGTTTTTTCTTCAAATTATCACTCTTATTAGCGTTCAATTTTTTGGGTGTATAAATATCCCTTGAATTGTAAAAGTGTTGAGTTTTAAATGTTTTAACGATTTTAGATTGCACCAACAAGAGAAGGTTACCATTTCTACAAAAAGGACGATCTTACAATGGTATGAAATAATACGAAAATTAAAAATTTTTAAGATATTGAATTTATAGAAAATATTGTCAACATTTTATTTCTATAGAACTTTTTACAAAATGTTATTTTTATAGACAATTTTCTGAAAATTTTATTTCTATAGAAAATTGTGTCAAAAATGTTATTTCTATAGACCATTTTAATTCTACAGGAAATTTGGCTAAAAGTGTATATTTTATTTCTATAGAAAATTTGGTCAAAATGTTACTAATACAGAAAATTTGTACAACATTTTATTTCTATAGATTATTTTTTTTTTCAAAATCTTTTGTCAAAATTTTATTTCTATAGAAAATTTTATCAGATTTTTTTAATAGAAAATTTTGTCAAAATTTTATTTCTATAGAAAATTTTGTCAACATTTTATTTATATAAGAAATTTTGTCAAAATTTTATTTCTATAGTAAATTTTGTCAAAATTTTATTTCTATAGAAAATTTTGTCAAAACTTTATTTCTATAGAAAATTTTGTCAAAATTTTATTTCTATAGAAAATTTTGTCAAAATTTTATTTCTATAGAAAATTTTGTCAAAATTTTATTTCTATAAGAAATTTTGTCAAAATTTTATTTCTATAGAAAATTTTGTCAAAATTTTATTTCTATAGAACATTTTGTCAACATTTTATTTCTATAAAAAATTTTGTCAAAAGTTTATTTCTATAGAAAATTTTGTCAAAATTTTATTTCTATAGAAAATTTTATCAAAATTTTATTTCTATAGAACATTCTTCAAAATTTTATTTCAATAGAAAATTTGGTCAAAATTTTATTTCTATAGAAAATTTTGTCAAAATTTTATTTCTATAGAAATTTTTTTTCAAAATGTTATTTCTATAGAAAATTTTGTCCAAATTTTATTTCTATATATATTTTTTTTAATTTATTTCTATAGAAAACTTTGTCAAAATTTTATTTCTATAGAAATTTTTTTTTCAAAATGTTATTTCTATAGAAAATTTAGTTAAAATTTTATTTCTATAGAAAATTTTGTTAAAAATTTATTTCTATAGAAAACTTTGTCAAAATTTTATTTCTATAGAAAACTTTGTCAAAAGGTTATTTCTATAGGAAATTTTGTCAAAATTTTATTTCTATAGAAAACTTTGTCAACATTTTATTTCTATAGAAAATTTTGTCAAAATTTTATTTCTATAAGAAATTTTGTCAAAATTTTATTTCTATAGAAAATTTTGTCAACATTTTATTTCTATAGAACATTTTGTCAAAATTTTATTTCTATAGAAAATTTTGTCAAAATTTTATTTCTATAGAAAATTTTATCAAAATTTTATTTCTATAGAACATTCTTCAAAATTTTATTTCAATAGAAAATTTGGTCAAAATTTTATTTCAATAGAAAATTTGGTCAAAATTTTATTTCTATAGAAAATTTTGTCAAAATTTTATTTCTATAGAAATTTTTTTTCAAAATGTTATTTCTATAGAAAATTTTGTCCAAATTTTATTTTTATATATATTTTTTTTAAATTTATTTCTATAGAAAATTTTGTCAAAATTTTATTTCTATAGAAAATTTTTTTCAAAATGTTATTTCTATAGAAAATTTAGTTAAAATTTTATTTCTATAGAAAATTTTGTTAAAAATGTATTTCTATAGAAAACTTTGTCAAAATTTTATTCCTATAGAAAACTTTGTCAAAATGTTATTTCTATAGGAAATTTTGTCAAAATTTTATTTCTATAGTTAGGTTAAAGGTTAAAGTGGAGGCCCGATTAAGATTCAGGCTCACTTAGACTATTCAGTCCATTGTGATGTATTTCTATAGTAAATTTTGTCAAAATTTTATTTCTATAGAAAATTTTGTCAAAATTTTATTTCTATAGAAAATTTTGTACAAATTTTATTTCCATAGAAAATTTTGTCAAAATTTTATTTCTATAGAAAATTTTGTCAAAATTTTATTTCTATAGAAAATTTTGTCAACATTTTATTTCTATAGAAAATTTTGTCAACATTTTATTTCTATAGAAAATTTTGTCAAAATTTTAATTTTGTAATTTCTATAGTTAGGTTAAAGTGACAGCCCGATTAAGATTCAGGCTCACTTAGACTATTCAGTCCATTGTGATATATTTCTATAGTAAATTTTGTCAAAATTTTATTTCTATAAAACATTCTTCAAAATTTTATTGCAATAGAAAATTTTGTCAAAATTTTATTTCTATGGAACATTTTGTCAAAATTTTATTTCTATAGAAAATTTTGTCAAAATTTTATTTCTATAGAAAATTTTGTCAAAATTTTATTTCTATAGAAAATTTTGTTAAAATTTTATTTCTATAGAACATTTTGTCAAAATTTTATTTCTATAGAACATTTTGTCAAAATTTTATTTCTATAGAACATTTTGTCAAAATGTTATTTCTATAGAAAGTTTTGCCAAAATTTTATTTCTATAGAAAATGTTGTCAAAATTTTATTTCTATAAAAAATTTTGTCAACATATTATTTCTAAAGAAAATTTTGTCAAAATTTTATTTCTATAGAAAATTTTGTCAAAATTTCATTTCTGGAGAAAATTTTGTCAAAAGTTATAGAAAATGTTGTCAAAATTTCATTTCTATAGAAAATTTTGTCAAGATTTTTTTCCTGTAGAAAATTTTCTCAAAATTTTATTTCTATAGAAAATTTTGTCAAAATTTTATTTCAATAGAAAATTTTGTCAAAATTTTATTTCTATAGAAAATTTTGTCAAAATTTTATTTCTATTGAAAATTTCGTTAAAATTTTATTTTTATAGAAAATTTGGTCAAAATTTTATTTTTATAGAAAATGTTGTCAAAATTTTATTTCTATAGAAAATTTTGTCCAAATTTTATTTTTATAGAACATTTTGTCAAAATTTTATTTCTATAGAAAATGTTGTCAAAAATTTTATTTCTATAGAAAATTTTTTTCAAAATGTTCTTTCTATAGAAAATTTAGTTAAAATTTTATTTCTATAGAAAGTTTTGTTAAAAATTTATTTCTATCGAAAATTTTGTCAAAATTTTATTTCTATAGAAAATTTAGTTAAAATTTTATTTCTATAGAAAATTTCGTCAAAATTTTATTTCTATAGAAAATTTTGTCAACATTTTATTTCTATAAGAAATTTTGTCAAAATATTATTTCTATAGCAAATTTTGTCAAAATTTTATTTCCATAGAAAATTTTGTCAAAATTTTATTTCTATAGAAAATTTTGTCATAATTTTATTTCTATAGAAAATTTTGTCAAAATTTTATTTGTATAGAAAATTTTGTCAAAATTTTATTTCTATTGAAAATTTT
This sequence comes from Haematobia irritans, assembly GCF_050003625.1. Taxonomy (NCBI): domain Eukaryota; kingdom Metazoa; phylum Arthropoda; class Insecta; order Diptera; family Muscidae; genus Haematobia; species Haematobia irritans. The sequence continues at coordinate 172,776,032 of NC_134397.1, read as the reverse complement.
GTCAAAATTTTATTTCTATAGAAAATTTTGTCAACATTTTATTTCTATAAGAAATTTTGTCAAAATATTATTTCTATAGCAAATTTTGTCAAAATTTTATTTCTATAGAAAATTTTGTCAAAATATTATTTCTATAGAAAATTTTGTCAAAATTTTATTTCTATAGAAAATTTTGTCAAAATTTTATTTCTATAGAAAATTTTGTCAACATTTTATTTCTATAAAAAAATTTGTCAAAATTTTATTTCTATAGAAAATTTTGTCAAAGTTTATTTCTATAGAAAGTTTTGTCAAAATTTTATTTCTATAGAAAATTTTGTCAAAATTTTATTTCTATAGCAAATTTTGTCAAAATGTTATTTCTATAGAAAATTTTGTCAAAATTTTATTTCTATAGCAAATTTTGTCAAAATTTTATTTCTATAGAAAATTTTGTCAAAATTTTATTTCTATAGAAAATTTTGTCAAAATTTTATTTCTATAGAAAATTTTGTCAAAATTTTATTTCTATAGAAATTTTTGTCAAAATTTTATTTCTACAGAAAACTTTGTCAAAATTTTATTTCTATAGGAGATTTTGTAAAAATTTTATTTCTATAGTAAATGTTGTCAAAATTTTATTTCTATAGAAAATTTTGTCAAAATTTTATTTCTAAAAAAAATATTTATTTTATTTAGTTTGTCAAAATTTTAATTCTATAGAAATTTTTATTTTTTATTATAATTTATTTAGAAAATTTTGTCAAAATGTTATTTCTATATAAAATGTAGGTACTTGGTGGTAGAAAATTTAGTTAAAATTTTATTTCTATAGAAAATTTTGTCAAAATTTTATTTCTATAGAAAATTTTGTCAACATTTTATTTCTATAAGAAATTTTGTCAAAATATTATTTCTATAGCAAATTTTGTCAAAATTTTATTTCCATAGAAAATTTTGTCAAAATTTTATTTCTATAGAAAATTTTGTCAAAATTTTATTTCTATTGAAAATTTTGTCAAAATTTTATTTCTATTGAAAATTTTGTCAAAATTTTATTTCTATAGAAAATTTTGTCAACATTTTATTTCTATAAGAAATTTTGTCAAAATATTATTTCTATAGCAAATTTTGTCAAAATTTTATTTCTATAGAAAATTTTGTCAAAATATTATTTCTATAGAAAATTTTGTCAAAATTTTATTTCTATAGAAAATTTTGTCAAAATTTTATTTCTATAAAAAAATTTGTCAAAATTTTATTTCTATAGAAAATTTTGTCAAATTTTATTTCTATAGAAAGTTTTGTCAAAATTTTATTTCTATAGAAAATTTTGTCAAAATTTTATTTCTATAGCAAATTTTGTCAAAATTTTATTTCTATAGAAAATTTTGTCAAAATTTTATTTCTATAGCAAATTTTGTCAAAATTTTATTTCTATAGCAAATTTTGTCAAAATTTTATTTCTGTAGAAAATTTTGTCAAAATTTTATTTCTATAGAAAATTTTGTCAAAATTTTATTTCTATAGAAAATTTTGTCAAAATTTTATTTCTATAGAAATTTTTGTCAAAATTTTATTTCTACAGAAAACTTTGTCAAAATTTTATTTCTATAGGAGATTTTGTAAAAATTTTATTTCTATAGTAAATGTTGTCAAAATTTTATTTCTATAGAAAATTTTGTCAAAATTTTATTTCTAAAAAAAATATTTATTTTATTTAGTTTGTCAAAATTTTAATTCTATAGAAATTTTTCTCAATAATTTATTTAGAAAATTTTGTCAAAATGTTATTTCTATATAAAATGTAGGTACTTCTTAGTTGGAGAGGAATATACTATTTCCAAAAAAAATCTTTTGACGAAATTCGGCTTAGATTATTTTGACAAAAGGTCAAATGGTCGATGTCCATGATGAATGTCCTGCTGCATGTTCCCCATCAGCATTATGATCTTGAAACATGTTTGGGGTGATCATATTCCTGCTCTGTGTGTAGGTTTTTTAATAATACCCCATGAACGTGGATTTGTTTAGGATATTATGTGGTTCGTGCGATATGAGGATGTAAAAATTGGAAAAATCTGTCTTCTTTTAAATATGAAATATTTCATCCGAAACGACATTTTAGACAATACGACGGGCATGAATAGCTAACGTTTTTTCACATGAAAATTTTTGCATACATACTTTATGAATCCAATTAATTTAATCAAATTTACCTGGTGGCGGTAATTTTGTCGTTATGAACAAATCTTCACGTTTAATACGCCCAGAATCTAACCACTGCTTGAGAACTCGCCCTATGGCCTTCTCATTCATGTATACAGGTGCTGCATCGATATGACGATATCCTGCTTCGAGAGCTAGATTTAAAGCTTCTTCAACTTCATTTTCAGGTGCCTGTAAAGATGACAAAAAAATTATTTAAATTTCAAATCAATTTAAAAACGCCTTATATAATCGTGAACGGCGTTCACGTGATAGTCAAACATTCATCATGATTTTCTTTATATATTCGGTATTAACAAATATTGTGAGACTGTTTTGATGGTTGTAGTCAAGATTGAAAAAGTCAACGAATTTAAAGATGCTTTCATTAATTTTAAAGAATATTTCAAAGTTGCTAAAGTCAAGTTGACCTTAGTCCAACAAAAGTTTATTTCATGAAAAGATTCCAATTTTTAAGTCGTATAAATACAAACGACTTCATTGAAAAGTTTTTCGACTATTGGTCAAGGAAACAAAACTTTATATCAGAGAAATGTGTTTTATATGCTAAGCAAAACGTATTTTAAGGACAAGAAATATTTGGCCTCACGACAATATTTTTTTCAGTGCAATATTTACTAAATAGTTTTCACATCCTGTAGGAAGGGGCTATGAGAGAAATTTGCTTTATGTGTCAATTTTTTCCAAGGCAATATTGTCAAAAAGCCGCAACAAATATTCGGTTTATCATACATATAATTTCCATGTTAATTTTTTATCATCGTTTTGTTTTGTGCTTTTTAATTCAGAAATTTATTAAAATCTTAAATGTTATTGATATTTTCCGACGCAAACGGCAGTACATTTGAGAGCATTTCATGATATTATGTTTACAGAGACCTCTGGTAGTTGTGTTTTGTTATCACAAAACTTCTTCTAGATTGTCTTTGTCCTTATTCCAAACACGGTTGCCACTCGTGCCAAAAATAATCGACCAACATTTGAGGAAAATTTTACAAAAAATCTACCAAATTTAAAAATCTTTATTTTGAAGTTTTTGATCAGATTTTTCTTTTTAGTTTGGATTGTTTGTTTCTTCCAAAGAAATGTTTTACTATTTTATTTTAAAAGTTTATTTCAGTATTTGTAATTTCTCCTATTAGCGACAATTTTTTGCGTATATAAATATTTCTTGAAATGCATATGTGTCGAATTTTAAATGTTATAACGATTTTAGCTTGCACTAACAAGGGAAATTTTCTACTTCTACAATAAGGGATAACTTACTCACAATGGATTTGGATAGTATGATCTAACACGAAAATTAAATTTTTAAAGATATTGAATTTATAGAAAATTGTGACCATATCTTATTTTTAAAGATATTTTTTTTCAATTGATAATTGTTGATAAAAACGAGCTCGAGGTCTGGATGATTAATTTGTATTTATTCAATATTTCGTCTTTTCATTGAAAGACTTCATCGGGAAAATTTTTCTGCGTATACAAATAGAAAAGAAAATATATACACAATACATTTTATTTATATTTTTTTCAAAATTTAACTTCTATCGGAAATTTTGTCAAAATTTTTACATTTTTATCAAAATTTTTACTTCTTAAAAATTTTTGAGAAATTTTTTACTTCTATAGAAAATGTTGTCTAAATTTTATTTCTACAGAAAATTTTATTTCTATAGAAATTTTCTCAAAATTGTATTTCTATAGAAAATTTTCTCAAAATTTTGTTTCTACACAAAATTTTTGCTTCTATAGAAAATTTTCTCCAAATTTTATTTCTATTTAAAATAGAAATATCTCTTAATTTAATTTCGCAAAATGTAATAGACTTAAAGAATTCTACAAATCTACCAATTTTTTTATAAATTTTTTTTTTGCAAAATTTAACTTCTATAGAAAATGTTGTCGACATTTTTACTTCTGTCGGAAATTTTGTCAAAATAGCTTGCACCAACAAAGGAATTTTTCTACTTCTACAATAAGGGAGAATTTACTCACAATGGATTTGGATAGTATGATCTAACACGATAATTAAAGTTTTTAAAGATATTTAATTTATAGAAAATTTTGACCATATTTTATTTTTAAAGATATTTTTTTCTTGCAAAATTTAACTTCTATCGAAAATTTTGTCAAAATTTTTACATTGGAAATTTTGTCAAAATTTTTACTTGTGTAGAAAATTTTGTCAAAATTCTTACTTCTATAGACAATTTTATCAAAATTTTATCTCTAAAGAAATTTTTGTCAAAATTGTATTTCTATAAAATTTTGACAAAATGTATACTTTTATAGAAAATTTTCTCAAAATTTTATATCCATAAAAATTTTTATCAAAATTTTACTTTTAAAGAAAATTTTGACCAAATTTTATTTTTAAAGATTTTTTTTCAAAATTTTATGTCATTTTTACATATAAACGGAAATTTTATCAAAATTTTTACTTCTTAGAAAATTTTGTCAAAATTTTTACTTCTATAGAAAATTTTGTCTAAATTTTATTTCTACAGAAAATTTTGCCAAAATTTTATTTCTATAAAAAATTTTCTCAAAATTGTATTTCTATAGAAAATTTTCACGAAATTTTGTTTCTACATAAAATTTTTGTTTCTATAGAAAATTTTCTCCAAATTTTATTTCTATTGAAAATAGAAGTATCTCTTAATAGACTTAAAGATTTCTACAAATCTACCAAAATTTATTTATAAAGAATTTTTTTTTTTTTAATTTAACTTCTATAGAAAATGTTGTCGACATTTTTACTTCTATCGGAAATTTTGTCAAAATTTTTAATTCTATAGAAAATTCTGTCAAAATTTTCATATAGAAAATTTTGTTACTTCTTTAGGCAATTTTGTCTAAATTTTATTTCTATTTATAATTTAATTTCGTTTGGGAGGAAAGAATTATTTTGTTTTGCGTGTACCAAATTCAATTCATAATAATTTACATTTTTTTACCAGATAATACAACAAAATCTAGAAAATATATGAACAAATTTCCTCATCCCCTGGAGCGTTTGACCCTTATTAAGAACGAGTAAAATTGTTAAAAATAAATTAAATTGATTAAAGGAGTAAATACATTTCTAATACGTTCTTTCTTTATTTGTAATGGGTAGGTTTCTTTGTGTTTAATAAACAGAAGTACTTATATTTTGAGGATCACTGTGATTTTAACACAGTAATTTTTTTCTACCCAAATAAACCCAATTAAGGAAAAAAATAAACAATTATATTAGCTTTATGGTCTGCGAAAGTGCTATAGTCAATGCTGTAGTCAATGAAAATAAAATCTCATAGGTATTTAAACCGGTTATTGGAACTTCGTTATGGCTGATTGACCCAGTAACTTTTCGTGTTAATTTCAATAGCCCTTATTGGAAGAAAGTCTATAGATATGACACCTTTTCTGTTCACAAAACAAGCTTGAGGTAAGCAGGGAAATATGGAGGGGGAAACAACCAGTTTGAAAGGAAGGTACTGATAAGAATCGATGAATTTCTCAATGAATTTCCATTTATGATGCAGTTATTTGGTTGAATGAACTTTTCAAGCAAATCATTATCTGTTGAAATTAGAAATGTCATTGGGAGAGAATTCATTTCCGTATCGAAAAAATGATCGATACAAACAATAAATCAATAAAAACAATAAATAAAATTAAGTTAGCCCTTCAGATAACATATACACATTTTTGAGAATTTAAATTTAACAAGTATATACGGCCGTAAGTTCGGCCAGGCCGAAGCTTATGTACCCTCCATCATGGATTGCGTAGAAACTTCATCTAAACACTGCCATCCACAATCGAATTACTTAAGTTGCGGTAACGCTTGCCGATGGCAAGGTATCTTAAAACCTCCTAACACCATCTTCTAAATTGTATGTAAGTCCATACGTGGTATATATTAAATCAAAAAATATAATACGTATATAATTCAGTTTGACAAAGTAGACATAAAATTTTGACAAAATTTTCTACAGAAATAAAATTTTAACAAAATTTTCTATAGAAATAAAATTTTCACAAAATTTTCTATAGAAATAAAACTTTTGACAAAATTTTCTATAGAAAGACAATTTTGACAAAAATTTCTACAGAAATAAAATTTTAACAAAATTTTCTATAGAAATAAACTTTTGACTAAATTTTCTATAGAAATAAAATCTTGGTAGATTATTTTTGGCTCGAGTGGCAATCATGATTATGAACCGAATAAAATTTGAACAAAATTTTCTATAGAAGTAAAATTTTGACAAAATTTTCTATAGAAATAAAATTTTGACAATGATGAAAATTTTATTATGAACCGAATAAAATTTTAACACAATTTTCTCTAGAAATAAAATTTTGACAAAATTTTCTATAGAAATAAAATTTTGACAAAATTTTCTATAGAAATAAAATTTTGGTAAATTATTTTTGGCTCTAGTGGCAACCATGATTATGAACCGATATGGACCAATTTTTGTGTGATTGGACCAATTTTGGTATGGTTGTTAGCGACCATATACTAACACCACGTGCCTAATTTGAACCGATCGGATGAATTTTGCTCCTCCAAGAGGCTCCGGAGGTCAAATCTGGAGAATGTTTTATATGGGGGCTATATATAATTATGGACCGATATGGACCAATTCTGGCACGGTTGTTAAGGATCATATACTAACACCATGTTCCAAATTACAACCGGATTGGATGAAATTTGCTTCTCTTGGAGACTTCGCAAGCCAAATCTGGGGATCGGTTTATATGGGGGCTATATATAATTATGAACCGATGTGGACCAATTTTTGCATGGTTGTTAGAGACCATATACCAATATCATGTACCAAATTTCAGGAGGATCGGATGAAATTTGCTTCTCTGTGAGGCTCCGCAACCCAAATCTGGGGATCGGTTTATATGGGCGTCATATATAATTATGGACCGATGTGGACCAATTTTTGCATGATTGTTAGAGACCATATACCAACACCATGTACCAAATTTCAGCCGGATCGGATGAAATATGCTTCTCTTAGAGGCTCCACAAGCCAAATCTGAGGGTCCCTTTATATGGGGGCTATACGTAAAAGTGGACCGATATGGCCCATTTTCAATACCATCCGACCTACATCCATAACAACTACTTGTGCCAAGTTTCAAGTCGATAGCTTGTTTCGTTCGGAAGTTAGCGTGATGTCAACAGACGGACGGACGGACATGCTTAGATCGACTCAGAATTTCACCACGAGAATATATATACTTTATGGGGTCTTAGAGCAATATTTCGATGTGTTACAAACGGAATGACAAAGTTAATATACCCCCACCCTATGATGGAGGGTATAAAATAAGTGAGTTGTACTATTGTGGGCAAAAATTGTAAGACTACACTCAAAAAAAAAAAATCCAAATTATAACAGATGTTTTATAGTAAAAACATTTTCTTAATTCCAATAAACATAAAACCAATCATACAAAATTCTCAAAATAGTTTACATGAGAGGTGACTTTTTTATGTATTTTGATCTGCTGAATTCGAAAATTAAGGTTAAAATTTTGTTTTTGAGATAATCTGTTATTTTTAGTTTTCGGTCTTTTTTCACTAAACAAATCATATCTCGAGCTAGAAATGTTCGATTATATTTTCCAAATTTTTGTGATATCGGCGTGATGTCAGTGTTTGTAATACTGTTTATTTAAAATTTTCTAAAAAGAATTAAACTTTTCTAAAATTCAGCAAAATTTTTCCGGGTGGTTTCACTGTTTTTTTTTTCAATGCATTAAGATTTTTGAAAATCCTATATCCATCTCAGACGACATCCCTACCTACATAATTGTGGTAGCACAATACTCTATACCATAGTATAGTAATAAATATATTAGCGTGGTTTAGCGGTTTGTAAAATGAAACCTTTTTAAATATCTCATATCTCAGTAAAAACATATATTTTAAATACTTTTCTTAAGACTTTCGATGAATTTTCACTTTGTCTTATTTGATGACAATATTTTTAGATTGGCCCAAAAATAGGTCATCATAATTTAAAGACGTATTTTTTTCAAACAAGATGATTGTAGCAATTCAATGTGAAAATACTTACTTGCCAAGTACCAATACCAAGGGCTGGCATCTTTAAGCCATTATTGAACGTTAAATATTTATCACAGACCATTGTTTGATTTGTTTTTCTTTATTTGTTTCTTGGTTCAAACAAATATTTATTTTAAATTAACTAAATGCGCTTTAAAAGAAATTCCAAGACCTTTATTTTGATTTTACCGGTGTGTGTGCTCCACACAATCGCTATCAACCGAATTTCGAATTAAACTGAAGGCATCCCACAGATTGAGGAATAGTTTTTATTTTTTAATGTTTAGTGATTGAAACTTACCGGTCTTTACATTTCTCTTTTTATTCTCTCAATTTCTCTAAAGATGAGAAGAAATTGTACGCAGAACTGCCAGACTGTGCTGATTCCTCGACATTGTGGGATAATTTGGAATCGCCACATTTTATTGTGACATTTAGGAATTTTGTGGGATTTTTTTTTTTGAAAATTAGTTTTTCGTATAAATGGTTCATTTGAATATTTTTATAGTAAAATAATTAACCATAAAGATTGGACATGATGTAATAACAAGTTGCCACAAGATAACGAAAAATATTTCTTGAAATCATTCTCCAAACGTCATGTCGACTTCTTGTTTAAAAAATATTCTGCAAACTTAAATATATTAAGCTATGAAGCATTTTCATTTAAACTATCATTTAAGAATAAATTGATTAAGTTTTTATGTATTCTGAAAAAAATATTAACTTTGTCATTCAGTTTGTAACATATCGAAATATTGCTCTAAGACCCCACAAAGTGTATATATTCTGGGTCGTGGTGATATTCTGAGTCGTTTTAAGCATGTCCTTCTGTCTGTTGAAATCACACTAACTTCCGAACGACACAAGCTATCGACTTGAAACTTGGCACAAGTAGTTGTTATTGATGTTGGTCTGATGGTATTGCAAATGGGCGATATCGGTCCACTTTTACGTATAGCCCCCATATAAACCGATCCCCTGATTTAGCTTGCGGATCCTCTAAGAGAAGCAAAGTTCATCCGATCCGGCTGAAGTTTGGTCCATGGTGTTAGTATATGGTCTCCAACAACCAAGCAAAAATTGGTTCACATCGGTCCATTTTTACGTATAGCCCCCATATAAACGGACCCCCAGATTTGGCTTGCGGGTCTTCTAAGAGAAGCAAATTTCATCCGATCTGGCTGAAATTTGGTACATGGTGTTAGTATATGGTCTCTAACAATCATGCAAAAATTTGTCCGATCCGTTTGAAATGTGATACGTGGTGTAAGTATATAGTCTCTAATAACCATGTAAAAATTTGTCCATAATTATATATAGCCCCCATATAAACCGATCCCCAAATTTGTCCTCCGGAGCCTCTTGGAGGAGCAAATTTCATTCAATCCGGTTGAAATTTGGCACGGATTTAGTATATGGTCTCTAACAACCATGCAAAAATTGGTCCATATCTGTCCGCACCCAAAAAAAAGTGAACCCACCGTGGAAGAAAATGTAGGTTTATTTTAGAAAATTGTAACTAAAATAGTTTTCTAATTGCAACATGTTACAAATAAGTTAATACTTTTTGTCAAATTGAAGAAAATTTATTAAAAATAATTAATATTATAAAGCTCAGGGTGGGTCCCTGAGTCGATATAACCATGTCCGTCTGTCCGTCCGTCCGTCCGTCTGTCTGTGAACACATTTTTGTGATCAAAGTCTAGGTCGCAATTTAAGTCCAATATGGACCCAGCAGCCAGAGTTTTATACCGATTTGCTTGAAATTTTGTACAAACATAATACTTAGTCGTATAGTCAAATGTGCAAAATTTTATTGAAATCGGTTCAGATTTAGATATAGCTTCCATATATATCTTTCGCTCGATATGGACTTATATGGCCCCAGAAGCCAGATTTATGGCCGAATTTGGTTGAAATTTTGCACAGGGAGTAGATTTAGCATTATAACTATGCATGCCAAATTTGGTTGAAATCGATTCAGATTTAGATATACCTCTCATATATATTTTTCGCCCGATATGCACTTATATGGACACAGAAGCCAGAGTTTTATCCCGATTAGCTTGAAATTTTGCACAAGGAGTACAATTGGTAGTGTAGTTATGTGTGCCAAATTTGATTGAAATCGGTTCAGATTTAGATATAGCTTCCATATATATTTTTCGCCCGATATGGACTTATATGGCCCCAGAAACCAGAGTTTTGGCCCAATTTGGTTGAAATTTTACACTAGGAGTACAATTAGTAATATAGTCATGTGTGCCAAATTTGGTTGAAATCGGTTTAGATTTAGATATAGCTCCCATATATAGCTTTCGCCCGATTTACACTCATATGACCACAGAGGCCAATTTTTTGCTCCGATTTAGTTGAAATTTTGCACAGGGAGTAGAATTAACATTGTAGCTATGCGTGCCAAATTTGGTTGAAATCGGTTCAGATTTAGATATAGCTCCCATATATATGTTTTTCTGATTTCGACAAAAATGGTCAAAATACCAACATTTTCCTTGTTAAATCGCCACTGCTTAGTCGAAAAGTTGTAAAAATGACTCTAATTTTCCTAAACTTCTAATACATATATATCGAGCGATAAATCATAAATAAACTTTTGCGAAGTTTCCTTAAAATTGCTACAGATTTAAATGTTTCCCGTATTTATACCCTGCGCCACACTGTGGAACAGGGTATTATAAGTTAGTGCATATTTTTGTAACACCTAGAAGGAGACGAGATAGAAACATGGTGTCTTTGGCAATAATGCTCAGGGTGGGTCCCTGAGTCGATATAACCATGTCCGTCTGTCCGTCCGTCCGTCTGTCTGTGAACACATTTTTGTGATCAAAGTCTAGGTCGCAATTTAAATCCAATCGCCTTCAAATTTGGCACATGTTCCTAATTTGGGTCAGATAGAACCCTATTGATTTTGGAAGAAATCGGTTCAGATTTAGATATAGCTCCCATATATCTTTCGCCCGATATGCACTAATATGGACCCAGCAGGCAGAGTTTTATACCGATTTGCTTGAAATTTTGTACAAACATAACACTTAGTCGTACACAGAAAAAAAAGTGTCTCGTAAATTTAAGAAGATTTTTACAATAATTTATTACAAGAATTTTCCAGAATTTTAGTTAATTTTTCGTATCTTCAACGAAAATTAACTACTCGAAAGGAAATTTTACAAATTCCAAGTAGCAATCGTTTAGTTCATGGCCTACAAAATACGATGGAAATTTCCTTAAAAAATTTCTTAACTGGTAGCTAAAAATTCGTTTGTCATGCTATAAAACTACTTGTGAAATGTAAAGTATTTTCTAAATAATAAGTGCAATTTACTATAAGATTTTTTTGTATGAGAAAATATTTTTTTACGAAAAATTAACTTGAAAGTGGATAGGAATTTCTTACTGATAATTCCTATAGTTAATAATTGTTGGTAAAAAATTACCCAATGAAATATTTTTAGTTCACATGTAATTAAATTTATAGACATTTTCGTCAAAAATGGTAGATAACATTTCATGAAAATTTTGCAAATTTTAAGTTAAACGTTTCATCGTTCATAAACTGGTGTGCCTTTACGAATATTATTCTTAGAGTAAATTGTCAGCAGATGCTATGAACTAATGCATAGTACAGAGATCTTTATCGGCATAGTGGAATGTGATTAATGTAAAGATGATGTTACTTGAGTTTTGTTGTGTATACATGAGTGTGGGGTTGTTTTTATTTTTGTCCATTTAGTGGTTTGTGTGTGTGTGTTCGCGGATGGTTTATTTGGCTGGATGAGGTGTTGTTTTCAATAAAGGCACATGTGTGTTTGTTGTTGTAGGAATGTTTTGGCTTTGCTTGGTTTTGTTTGGCATGCTTCATTTGTATAGTTGGCGTTGGCGTGGGCTGTTGCATCTTTTTAGCTGGTATGCAACAAGGGAATATAAAGACGTGGAATATTTTGGATTTTTGAAATTTTTATTATTCTATGTAAAAAAATAATATTCAATTCCAGATGAATTTGGAAAATTTTTGTTATATCTCAGCGTATAGTTTATTCATAAATTGGTAAGTATTTGTTTAATATGACTTTCTTTTAAAAAGAATATTTTTTATGTATATTATTATTTGTTAATTAATTTTTTTGGAAATCAGTTTAATGGTTTTCTTTGTTGTAAAAACAATATTTAATTTCAGAGCAACTCCAGATGGATTCGAACAAATTTAAAAAATAGAGAATTGGTAAGTTTTCTTTTAAAAATTGCCTTTTTTCGACTAGAATATTTACGTTTTTATGACCTTTTTATCATCAAAATTACAGGTTTTTAATACCTTATTTTAGTATTTCTTTAATCATTTTTTTTAAACCAATGTAATATTTTTAATGTAAAAAACAAATATTTATTTTCAGAATAACCCCTTAAAAATTTGGAAAAATTTTTAGTACTCCTTTGCTTGTAATTTAATAGTGAATTGGTAAGGAATCTTTGACTTTCTTTTAACCCTGGACAGTCATCCTTATTTTTTGTACATTAACGTCATCCTTCGTCATTTTGACTACGGCTCATTTCAAGACGCTATAATTTTCATCGTGAGCGAAAATGTGAACCAAACTTGAATTTATTTTCTTATTCAATTTAGTTTTATTTTCTTATTCAATTTAGTTTTAAGAATTAGTATAACTTAAATTTACCATTTCCCAATAAACTAAAATGCATTTTAAATCGAAAATGAAATCACGTGTCGTCATTTTGACGAATGATGACTATCTAGGGTTATCAAGAATATTTGGTTTTTTATGCTTATTATAATTTTTTTCATTAGATTTTTTGAAAACTTATTTTTTTTATTTAATGTAAAAAATAAATATTTAATTTCAGAGTAACCCAAATAAATTTGGACAACTTTTTATATTTCCCCTCAGCGTACAATTTAATAGAAAATTGGTAAGTATTATATTAAAACTTTGGATTTCTTTCAACTAGAATATTTATTTTATTATATTCTTCACATCGATAACAACACAGTTTTATGAGTTATTTAGAATACTTCATTATTTCTCTAATTGTTACAGATACAAATTTTATGAGATACGTTTTCCAAAGAAATGTTGAATTCCTTACACCATTTGAAAAAATGCCCCCAAATATGGTAAGTTACAAGCTAAAATGAAGAATTAAAAATTATATTTCATTACATGGTGTTAATTTTTAACAATTTTCATTATTGTTTCCATTTTTCCCAGCAAAATATGTGAAAAAATTACCTACGATGAATAAAACAAGGATAAGTCAAAATGTCCAAACAGCGAGTTCAAATGAACTACTCTCTGTTCCACGTGGTCATAATTTTTATTCACAAAAAACATTGTATTAAGAACTTTCATCAAAAGTTTTTATAATAAAGTACTTTTGCTTAAAGAAAGTTTAATTTTAATGTATGAAAATTTTCATAATAGTAAAACGGTTTGTTGTTCCTTTAATTATTTAATTTCTCTGTACTGTGGAATGATTGATTTAAAAATAGTTTAGTCGTCGAAATTTTAAAGAGACTGTTAACCAATTTTTATTATCGGGTTTCTCACAAAATAAGCAAGTAAACCAAAATAATACTGACTTTTTAACTTGGTAGGGGTATATAAATCTTATGGTGTTGTAAAAATGAACTAAACTACAATGTGATAGATGAACTAAAATTTAAGAAAATTATAAACTAGACAAGTTGAAAAAAATCTTAAGGGCTAAATCATGGTCAATATTACTACAGTTTAGTTCATTTTGCAATGGAAAAGGGTTCACTGTTTTTTCAGTGTATAGTCAAGTGTGCAAAATTTGATTGAAATCGGTTCAGATTTAGATATAGCTCCCATATATTTCTTTCCCCCGATATGGACTTATATGGCCCCAGAAGCCAGATTTTTGGCCGAATTTGGTTCAAATTTTGCACTAGGAGTACAATTAGTAGTATAGTCAAGTGTGCAAAATTTGATTGAAATCGGTTCAGATTTAGATATAGGTCCCATATATATATATATATATATATATATATATATATATATATATATATATATATATATATATATATATATATATATATATATATATATATATATATATATATATATATATATATATATATATATATATATATATATATATATATATATATATATATATATATATATATATATATATATATATATATATATATATATATATATATATATATATATATATATATATATATATATATATATATATATATATATATATATATATATATATATATATATATATATATATATATCTTTCGCCCGATATGGACTAATATGGTCCTAAAAGCAGGAGTTTTGGCCCAATTTTGTTAAAATTTTGCACAGGGAGTAGATTTAGCATTGTAGCTATGCGTGCCAAATTTGGTTGAAATCGATTCAGATTTAGATATAGCTCCCATATATATCTTTCGCCCGATATGGACTAATATGGTCCTAGAAGCCAGAGTTTTGGCCCAATTTGTTTGAAATTTTGCACTAGCAGTACAATTAGTACTGCAGTTAAGTGTAATTGTAACATGATACAAATAAGTTGCTTATTTTTGTTAAATTGAAAAAGAAAACGTTAAAATAATATTTCTGTTCTTTAATAAAATTTCATATTTCGGAAGAAAATTGGAATAAAATATCTTTAGCACTATATGAAGCTCTAGACGGACACAATTTAAATAAAATGTACTCATTTGGAACAAAATACTTTGAAAAAACTTATAGCAAACTTTGTAAAAATTTTATTTTTATAGAAAATCAAAATTTTATTTCTACATTTTATTTAAACAGACTCCCCAAATAGAGTCTCTAAAGACTCCCCAAGAAGTATCTCTTAGACTCCCCAATAAGAGTTCCAAAGACTCCTCACGAAGTGCCTCTAAAGACTCTCCAATAAGAGTCTATAAAGCCTCCGCAAGAAATGTCTCTAAAGACTCCCCAATAAGATTCTCTAAAGACCCCCACTAAGAGTCTACAAAGGCTCCCCAAAAGGGGTCTCTAAAGACTCCTTAAGAAGTGTCGCTGTAGACACCTTAAGAAGTGTCTTTAAAGACCCCCACTAAGAGTCTACAAAGACTCCCCCATAAGAGTCTCCAATGTGGGTCTTTAAAGACACCCCAACAAGAGTCTCCAAAGACTCCCCAACAAGTATCTCTAAAGACACTCCAATAAGAGTCTCTAAAGACTCCCCAATAAGAGTCTAAACAGTCTCCCCTATAAGACTCTCCAATAAGAGTCGCTAAATACTCCCCAGTAAGATACTCTAAAGGCTCCCCAAGAAGTGTCTCCAAAGACTCCCCAATAAGTGTCTCCAAAGACTCCCCAATAAGAGTCTCCAAAGACTCCTCACAAAGTCCCTCTAAAGACTCCTTAAGAAGTGTCTCTAAAGACTCCTTAAGAAGAGTCTTTAAAGGCTCCCCAACAAGAGTCTCCAAAGACTCCCCAATAAGAGTCTCTAAAGACTCCTTGAGAAGTGTCTCTGTAGACATCTTAAGAAGTGTCCCTAAAGACCCCCACTAAGAGTCTCCAAAGACTCCCCAAGAAGTGTCTCTAATGCCTCTCCAGAGTCTCCAAAGACTCCCCAATAAGTGTCTATATAGACTCCTTAAGAAGTGTCTCCCCAATAAGAGTCTCCAAAGACTCTCTAAAGACTCCCCAAGAAGTGTCTGTAAGGACTCCCCACTAAGAGTCTTTTAAGACTCCTCAATAAGACTCTCCTAAGACTCTCCAATAGGAGTCTCTAAAGACACCCCAATAAGTGTCTATATAGACTCCTTAAGAAGTGTCTCCCCAATAAGAGT
This sequence comes from Haematobia irritans, assembly GCF_050003625.1. Classification (NCBI taxonomy): domain Eukaryota; kingdom Metazoa; phylum Arthropoda; class Insecta; order Diptera; family Muscidae; genus Haematobia; species Haematobia irritans. The sequence goes on along the minus strand of NC_134397.1, from coordinate 172,759,899 downwards.
CTCCAAAGACTCTCTAAAGACTCCCCAAGAAGTGTCTGTAAGGACTCCCCACTAAGAATCTTTTAAGACTCCCCAATAAGAGTCTCCTAAGACTCTCCAATAGGAGTCTCTAAAGACACCCCACGAAGAGTCTCCAAAGACTTCTTAATAAGTGTCTCGAAAGACTCCCCAATAAGAGTCTCCAAAGACTTCTTAATAAGTGTCTCGAAAGACTCCCCAATAAGAGTCTCCAAAGACTTTCTACGGTCTCTCCAATAAAAGTCTCCAAAGACACCCCAATAAGACTCTCCAATAAGAGTCTCTAAATACTCCCCAAAACAAAAAACAAATCATAAACAATTTTTTCACAAAAGGACAGCGTTACCGAATATTACCTGATAATTGAAAATTCCCACAATTTTCATGAAAATTTTTCCAATTAAAGTCTTAATGGAGTTTTAAAAGATATTCAATTAAAAATTTAATTGATTCAACAAATTTTTTAATTGAAACAAAAATTAATAGTATCAATTGATTTTTATACCCTGCGCCACACTGTGGAACAGGGTATTATAAGTTAGTGCAGATGTTTGTAACACCCAGAAGTAGACGAGATAGACACATGGTGTCTTTGGCAATAATGCTCAGGGTGGGTCCCTGAGTCGATATAACCATGTCCGTCTGTCTGTGAACACATTTTTGTGATCAAAGTCTAGGTCGTAATTTAAGTCCAATCGCCTTCAAATTTGGCACATGTTCCTAATTTGGGTCAGAATAGAACCCTATTGATTTTGGAAGAAATCGGTTCAGATTTAGATATAGCTCCCATATATATCTTTCGCCCGATATGCACTAATATGGACCCAGCAGCCAGAGTTTTATACCGATTTGCTCAGATTTAGATATAGCTCCCATATATATCTTTCGCCCGATATGGACTAATATGGCCCTAAAAGCCAGAGTTTTGGCCCAATTTGGTTAAAATTTTGCACAGGGAGTAGATTTAGTATTGTAGCTATGCGTGCCAAATTTGGTTGAAATCGATTCAGATTTAGATATAGCTCCCATATATATCTTTCGCCCGATATGGACTAATATGGTCCTAGAAGCCAGAGTTTTGGCCCAATTTGTTTGAAATTTTGCACTAGGAGTACAATTAGCAGTGCAGTTAAGTGTGCAAAATTTGATTGAAATCGGTTCAGATTTAGATATAGCTCCCATATATAGCTTTCGCCCGATTTACACTCATATGACCACAGAGGCCAATTTTTTGCTCCGATTTAGTTGAAATTTTGCACAGGGAGTAGAATTAACATTGTTGTTATGCGTGCCAAATTTGGTTGAAATCGGTTCAGATTTAAATATATATCCCATATATAGCTTTCGCCCGATTTACACTCGTATGACCACAGAGGCGAATTTTTAACTCCGATTTAGTTAACATTTTGCACAGGGAGTAGAATTAGCATTGGTGCTATGCGTGCCAAATTTGGTTGAAATCGGTTGAGATTTAAAAAAAGCTCCCATATATATGTTTTTCTGATTTCGACAAAAATGGCCAAAATACCAACATTTTCCTTGTAAAATCGCCACTGCTTAGTCGAAAAGTTGTAAAAATGGCTCTAGTTTTCCTAAACTTCTAATACATATATATCGAGTGATAAATCATAAATAAACTTTTGCGAAGTTTCCTTAAAGTTGCTTCAGATTTAAATGTTTCCCTTTTTTTTACTAACATTGTGTTCCAACCTAGTGCATTAGCCGACTTAAATTTTGAAGCTATAGATTTTGTAGAAGTCTATCAAATTCTGTCCAGATCGAGTGATATTTAAATGTATGTATTTGGGACAAACCTTTATATATAGCACCCAACGGATGTGATATGGTATGGAAAATTTAGATCTACAAAGTGGTGCAGGGTATAATATAGTCGGTCCCGCCCGACTTTAGACTTTCCTTACTTGTTTTTTTCCTGTTTTTTAGTTAATTTAACTATCGTACTCAAAAAAACATTAGAGTAAAGGAAACTTTCTCCAAACTTAATAATTCTATGAACTAAAATAAAGTTAAATTGGGTTTAGTGAAATAGAGAGTTTACTTTTTTTGAGTGCACTTCGATAGAACTAATAGGTCAAATAGCGCATATTTTCGTAAGGTCATTTGGTCACAATTCAAGAATCAAGTTCTCAGAACAAACTTATACGAGTATAGCTCTGGAACTAATTGAGGTAAGTGCTCAAAATTACATTTTTACGTGCTGTTAATACAAGTAAGAATAAAAAAGTGTATAACATGAGGTTTATTTCGGTAGTGAAAGGGTTAAGTTCTCCGCATCTTTAGCTCGGAATCAACATCAAACTCATAATTCTTAAGACAATATCTTTGAAACTGGTCAAATATTTTTTATTTATAACTAAATGTAACATCTACAGCATGTAGTTTTAAAATTACTCATTAAGAGGCGATATAACTTCATTTTTTCTACTACTACTTCTACCAGTAGTTTGTGAACAGTTTGCATACATCAAAAAAGCTTAGTGCAAATATGTAATTCCGAAAAATCTTAAACATTTCAAAGCTCTCCTTAAAATGGGAATTCTGGATGTCTGTCAACTCTGTAAAGAAACAATCGTGTATATAAAATCAGGTTTCAAAATTTTCATTTTAATCATTCTTACCCTGGGAAAAATTTAAAATCGCATACACGGATATCAGCATCCAATGCTTTCAATTTATCAATCTCTTCATTGCTGAGTTCAAAATCGAAAATATCAAAATTCTCTTTGATACGCTCGGCATTGGTACTCTTCGGAATTGCCGACAATCCGCAGTCAATAATCCATCGTAGTAGAATTTGAGCTGGTGTTTTACCATGGGCTTCTGCAATATCTTTCACCTCGGCTATATCCATTAAATCTGGTAATTCTCGTTCAATACCGGCCATTTTATTAAGACCCGATATACCCTTGGAACCAAGGGGAGAATAAGCAGTGACAGTAATGCCTTCTCCTTTACAGAAATTCACCAAATCGGGTTGTTGAAGATAGACATGATGTTCAATCTAAAATTGAAGGCGTATAACGTTTCATTTTAATCTTATTTATTTAAAAAAATATATAACCATGATGGGTCTATTTACCTGTAAATTGGCTGGCCGAATTTTACAGTTCTTTAGTATTCTCTTGATTTGCTTTGCCGTAAAATTGGAAATTCCGATTGATTTGGCCAATCCTAAGTCATAAACTAGCTCCATTTTCTAAAAAAAGGAATATTGTAATTACTTTGTTTGTTTTGGAGAGTTCTAGGGTACAATAGGATGTATTATATTCTACAGTCCGCCATGACAGGGTAGCTGACACAAAGTGTCAATTTCACACTGGTACTTCTGCCAATCTAAACATGAAAGCAATATTTAACATATGATATCTGTTGTATTGAAAACCGCACCCAGAAAAGGAATATGATTACCTCTAATATGTTTTAATCATTATATTTTTGGATGGGGAACATGTAACTTGTTTGTCTATTTTTGTCACTCACCTTCCAAATAGCCAAATGATCTGTAGTCGGATCAATCGCAATTAAACCATTCTCCTCACGTTTAAAATCACCATTCTCCAGTTGGACACCAAATGGAACATGGATCAAATATAAATCGACATAGTCCAATTGCAAGTCGGCCAATGAATTGCGTATTGTTGGTTCAACATAATCGGGAATATTTGCTGCAATTATATACACACAAAATTTTTTTCTGATTCAATCAAATGAAAAATTAATGAAGTTTTTAATTGAAATGTCTTCAATCACAGAAACGGTAGTATTAAAAAATTATTTAGTCCAATTAAAAAATTAATTGATAGTATTAATTTTTGTCTCAATCAAAAACAAATTGTTGAATAAATTAAATGTTTAATTGAATATTTTGTAAAACTCAATTAAGACTTTAATTGGAAAAATGCTCGTGATTTTTTGTTTGTTTTTTGTATTGTTGACATGACCGAGTTATCAATTAAGAATAAATTACCTGGTGGTGGGAGTTTGGTAGTGATGAATAGCTCTTCACGTTGTACACGTCCCGAATCTAACCATTCTTTTAATACTCGTCCTATTGCCTTTTCATTCATATAAATAGGAGCTGTGTCAATATGACGATATCCTGCCTCAAGAGCAGTATTCAAAGCCAATTCAATTTCTTCATCGGGAGCCTATAAATATTAATAAACAAATAAATAAAATAAACGACGAAATGCATTACATCGATTATTAAATTACTCCCTATTATTATTGGTACTTAATTTGTATTCGTGCCGATATTATTATTCATAAGTGATGATGTTTTAAATTTTAATAACTTAATTGCAGACGATGAAAACTATTATATAGATTAAAATTGTTGCCGTATATGCACTGAAAAAACAGTGAACCCTTTTCCATTGCAAAATGAACTAAACTGTAGTAATATTGACCATGATTTAGCCCTTAAGATTTTTTTCAACTTGTCTAGTTTATAATTCTCTTAAATTTTAGTTAATCTATAACATTGTATTTCAGTTCATTTTTACAACACCATAAGATTTATATACCCCTTCCAAGTTAAAAAGTCAGTATTATTTTGGTTTACCTGCTTATTTTTTGGGAAACCCGATAATAAAATGTGGTTAACAGTCTCTTTAAAATGTCGACCACTAAACTATTTTTAAATGAATCATTCCACAGTACAGAGAAATTAAATAATTAAAGGAACAACAACCCGTTTTACTATTATGAAAATTTTCATACATTAAAATTCAACTTTCTTTAAGCAAAAGTACTTTATTATAAAAACTTATGATGAGAGTTCTTAATACAATGTTTTTGTGAATAAAAATTATGACCACGTGGAAGAAGAAAGTAGTTTATTTTAACTCGCTATTTGGAAATTTTGACTTTTCCTTAGTTTTTTATTCATCGTTAGTATATTCACATATCTTGCTGAAAAAAATGGAAGGAATAATGAAAATTGTTAAAAATTAACATGTAATAAAATATAATTTTTAATCTCTTTGAATTAGCTTGTAACTTACCATATTTGGGGGCATTTTATTAAACGGTGTAAGGAATTCAACTTTTCTTAGATAAACGTACCTTATAAAGTTTGTACCTGAAACAATTAGAGAAATAATGAATTAAGTAATATATTAACTCATAAAACTTTGTTGTTATCGATGTGAAGGACATAATACAATAAATATTCTTGTCAAAAGAAAGCCAAAGTTTTAATATAAAACTTACCAATTCTCTATTAAATTGTATGCTGAGGTTAAAAAGTTCGATAAAGTTCATTTGGGGATACTCTGAAATTAAATATTTATTTTTTACATTAAATAGAAAACATTAAATTGGTTTCCAAAAAATCTAATTAAAGAAATAATATGCATAAAAAAACTAAATATTCTGGTTAAAAGAATGTTTAATAAAGCTTACCAATTCATAAAAATGTTTCCAAATTGTTATTCTGAAATTAAATATTTGTTTTTTACAATAAAAATATTAAATTTGTTTCCAAAAATATTTGATTATTGTAATACTAAAATAAGGTATTAAAAACATGTAATTTTGATAATTAAAAGGTCATAAAAATTTAAATATTCTAGTGAAAAGAAAGCCAAATTTTAAAAGAAAACTTACCACTTCTCTATTAAATTATACGCTGAGGAAGAATATAAAAATATGCCCGAATCCATCTTGGGGTTGCTCTGAAATTAAATATTTTTTTTACAACAAAGAAAAACATTAAACTAGTTTAAAAAAAAAAAAAAAATAATAATAATAATAATTAGCAAATAATGATATAAATAAAAAATATCCTTTTTAAAAGAAAACCACATTTTAAAAAGAATACTTACCAATTTATGATTAAACTATGTGCTGAGGTGTAACAAAAATTTTCCAAAAATATTTGATTAAAGTAATACTAAAATAAGGTATTAAAAACCAATAAAAATGTCATTAAAACGTAAATATTCTAGTGAGAAGAAAGCCAATTTAAAAAAAAAAAAAAACTTACCACTTCTCTATTAAGTTATACGCTGAGGAGAAATATAAAAATTTGCCCGAATCCATCTGGGGTTGCTCTTAACTTAAATATTTTTTTACAACAAAGAAAAACATGAAACTTGTTAAAAAAAATAATAATAATAATTAGCAAATAATAATATACATAAAGAATATTATTTTATAAAAGAAAACCACATTGAAAAAGAACTCTTACCTATTTATCATAAAACTATACGCTGAGGTGTAACAAACAATTTTCCAAATTCATCTGGAGTTACTCTGAAATTGAATATTTATTTTTTACATTGAATAATAAAAATTAAATTAGATAAAACAATTTCAATATACTTTCCATTTCAGCATTTTTTCCTAAATATTGAACATTCTTAATAACTTTTTTCTAAGCTACCGATCATCACTTCGCCATCGTACATCTCATCGCTAAAATATTAACAACTTTCATTTCAAAGTTTTAATAAACAAACACCAATATATGTCTAAAAAAACCAAAATATTCCATACCTTTATATTCCCTTGTTACATACTTGCTAAAAAGATGCAACAGCCCACGCCAACGCCAACTATACAACTGAAGCATGCCAAACAAAACCAAGCAAAACCAAAACATTCCTACAACAACAAAAACACATGTGCCTTCATTGAAAACAACACCTCATCCAGACAAATAAACCATTCGCCAATAATAAACATACACACAAACCACTGAAAGAACAAAAACAACCCCACGCTCAGATATACACAACATCCCCATCACTCGCTACCATTTCTCATTATTGCATTGCATGCTCTCACTCTCAAAAAAATTCAAGTAACATCATCTTTACATTAAACATATTCCACTTTGACGAGAAAGATCTCTGTACTATGCATTAGTTCATCGCATCTGTCCACAATTTACTCTAAAAACAATACTCTTAAATGCATATCAGTATAAGAACGATGAAACGTTTAACTTAAAATTAGCAAAAACTTCATGAAATGATATCTACCCATTTTTGACGAAAATGTCTATAAATTTAATTACATATGAACTAAAAATATTTCATTGGGAAATTTTTTACCAACAATTATTAACCATAGGAATTGTCAGTAAGAAATTGCTATCCACTTTCAAGTTCATTTTTCGTAAAAAAATATTTTCTCGTACAAAAAAATCTTATGGTAATTTGCACTTATTATTTAGAAAATACTTTACATTTCACAAGTAGTTTTATAGCATGACAAACGAATTTTTAACTACCAGTTAATAAATTTTTTAAGGAAATTTCCATCGTATTTTGTAGGCCATGAACTAAACGATTACTACTTAGAATTTGTAAAATTTCCTTTCGAGTAGTTAATTTTCGTTGAAGATACGAAAAATGAACTAAAATTCTGGAAAATTCTAGTAATAAATTATTGTAAAAATCTTCTTAAATTTACGAGACACTTTTTTTTCTGTGTGGTTAATAACGATAAAGGTGCTTGTACTATTCACTATAAGAAGTGGCTTACAACGCGAACAGAATAAAATAGAGAAACTACAAGTATACACGGCCTAAAATTCGGCCGGGCCAAAATGTTTATACCCACCACAATGAATCAAATATAATAGCTTCCTTTGAAAAATCTTTGTCGGAGCGGGTTATTTGAAGATGCACGCATAGAATTTCAGGTGGATTTTATGGCAGAAACTCCACCAAGAAAATTAGTTCAAATGGTACTCTTCTCGAAGTTAAATTTAAAGTTTATCCATATGGAGCCAACATCAGATTCTGGATTTACAGAAAGTATTTTTGGACGAGTTTTGGAGGAATCTTAGCTAAGCGTCCAAGGAAATCTGACGAAGGAAAGCCTATTATATGATTTGAAATATAGTTCTATAGATTTTTACCCGCATTACTCGAATGACATCGAGAAGTAAAATCGGGAAATTTTGCTTTTAGTTATGTACAATTTGGAAGATCAGCCTCTATACCCTCAAGAAGTCGAGAGACCGATCTTAACGATATAACAGGTTGGCTAATAAGTCCCCGGTCTAACAAAGAAAAACACATTTTTTTTTGTCAAAATTCGTTTTTATTATTCAACATAGTTCCCTTCAAGAGCGATACAACGATTATATTGACCTTCCAATTTTTTGATACCATTTTGGTAGTACTCCTTCGGTTTTGCCTCAAAATAGGCCTCAGTTTCGGCAATCACCTCTTCATTGCAGCCAAATTTTTCCCCTGCGAGCATCCTTTTGAGGTCTGACAACAAGAAAAAGTCGCTGGGGGCCAGATCTGGAGAATACGGTGGGTGGGGAAGCAATTCGAAGCCCAATTCATGAATTTTTGCCATCGTTCTCAATGACTTGTGGCACGGTGCGTTGTCTTGGTGGAACAACACTTTTTTCTTCTTCATATGGGGCCGTTTTGCCGCGATTTCGACCTTCAAACGCTCCAATAACGCCATATAATAGTCACTGTTGATGGTTTTTCCCTTCTCAAGATAATCGATTAAAATTATTCCATACGCATCCCAAAAAACAGAGGCCATTACTTTGCCAGCGGACTTTTGAGTCTTTCCACGGTTCGGAGACGGTTCGGAGACGGTTCACCGGTCGCTGTCCACTCAGCCGACTGTCGATTGGACTCAGGAGTGTAGTGATGGAACCATGTTTCATCCATTGTCACATATCGACGGAAAAACTCGGGTGTATTACGAGTTACAGCTGCAAACACTGCTCAGAATCATCAACACGTTGTTGTTTTTGGTCAAATGTGAGCTCGCGCGGCACCCATTTTGCACAGAGCTTCCGCATATCCAAATATTGATGAATGATATGACCAACACGTTCCTTTGATATCTTTAAGGCCTCTGCTATCTCGATCAACTTCATTTTACAGTCATTCAAATCATTTTGTGGATTTTTTTGATGTTTTCGTCGGTAACCACCTCTTTCGAGCGTCCACTGCGTTCACCGTCCTACGTGCTCAACACGTTGTTGTTTTTGGCCAAATGTGAGCTCGCGCTGCACCCATTTTGCACAGAGCTTCCGCATATCCAAATATTGATGAATGATATGACCAACACGTTCCTTTGATATCTTTAAGGCCTCTGCTATCTCGATCAACTTCATTTTACGGTCATCCAAAATCATTTTGTGGATTTTTTTGATGTTTTCGTCAAGCGTGGTGAAATGAGCACGTAGGACGATGGACGCCTCTTTCGAGCGTCCACCGTCCTACGTGCTCATTTCACCACGCTTGAATTTTGCATACCAATCAATTATTGTTGATTTCCCTGGGGCAGAGTCCGGAAACTCATTATCAAGCCAAGTTTTTGCTTCTACCGTATTTTTTCCCTTCAGAAAACAGTATTTTATCAAAACACGAAATTCCTTTTTTCCATTTTTTTCATAATAACAAACGTTGCTTCACAAAAGACGCTCTATCTCACAAACTAATTGACTTACAGACGTCAAATTTTGACGCCATCTATGTGTCAGACCGGGGATTTATCAGCCAACCTGTTAAAACTAATTTGATATATCTCTTTATAGTTCTATATACTTCTAGATTTACAAATTCAGGACAATCGGATAAAACTTGCGGCGTTTTGATGCCCAAGGATTCAGTTCGCGAAATCGGACTATATGAGAACATTATCAAAACACGGACTAAAGCATACAGCTTTTGATTACTGGCGGACCTGGAAAATGTTAACTTAAGCAGTCTGCAAATTGTTTTGGAACAATCTTGTTGGTTCAACAGAAGAATGTAATCGTGTCGATTCAGCGAATAAAACTAGAAGTGTCCATGCGTAATAGGTACTTTTAGTTAAAGTGATGTCCGTTTTGCCACTATTTTTCTGGCTCTTGCCCCCAAAAAGCCTTAATTTAAATTTAAATTACTCACAAAAATCCCCAATACGTTTTGACAAGTTTTTTTGAAAAAAGGCCCTGCTGTAGAAAATCGGTAATAATTTAAAAGTTAAAAAAATTTTTAATTTTTTCAAATCAGCTTGCAAGATGCAATAACATCAATATTTCGAACCAAACCACCAAGAGAATGGTGATCGTCTTCCGAATGCTGGAGATATGAAAATGGGAGTTCGGTCGCCTTGTATTTATGATCGAAAATTGACTTCTAAATATAACATTTTCTATAGAAATTCAATTTTGACAAAATTATCTATAGAAATACAATTTTGACAAAATTTTCTATAGAAATAAAATTTTGACAAAATTTCCTTAGAAATAACATTTTGACACAATTCTCTATACAAAAAAAATTTTGAAAAAAAAAATTCTATAGAAATAAAATTTTGACAAAATTTTCTTTAGAAATAAAATTTTGACAAAATTTTCTTTAGAAATACAATTTTGACAAAATTTTCTATAGACATAAAATTTTGACAAAATTTTCAATAGAAATAAAATTTTGACAAAATTTTCTATAGAAATAAAAATTTGATAAAATTTTCTATAGAAATAGAATTTTGACAAAATTTTCTATACAAATAAAATTTCTATAGAAATAAAATGTTGACAAAATTTTCTATAGATATAAAAATTTGATAAAATTTTGACATAATTTTCTATAGAAATAAAATTTTGACAAAATTTTCTATAGAAATAAAATGTTGACAAAATTTTCTATAGATATAAAAATTTGATAAAATTTTCTATAGAAATAAAATTTTGACAAAATTTTCTATAGAAATAAAAATTTGACAAAAATTTTTATAGAAATAAAATTTTCACAAATTTTTCTATAGAAATAAAATTTTGACATAACTTTCTACAGAAATAAAATTTTGACAAAATTTTCTATAGAAATGAAATTTTGACAAAAATTTTGACAAAATTTTCTATAGAAATAAAATTTTGACAAAATTTTCTATAGAAATAAAATTTTGACAAAATTTTCTATCGAAATAAAATTTTCACAAAATTTTCTATAGAAATGAAATTTTGACAAAAATTTTGACAAAATTTTCTATAGAAATAAAATTTTGACAAAATTTTCTATAGAAATAAAATTTTGACAAAATTTTCTATAGAAATAAAATTTTGACAAAATTTTCTATACAAATAAAATTTTGACAAAATTTTCTATACAAATAAAATTTAAAAAAAAAATTCTATAGAAATAAAATTTTCTATAAAAATAAAATTATGACAAAATTTTCTATAGAAATAAAATTTTGACAAAATTTTCTATAGAAATAAAATTTTGACAAAATTTTCTATAGAAATAACATTTTGAAAAAATTTTCTATAGAAATAAAATTTTGACAAAATTTTCTATAGAAATAAAATTTTGACAAAATTTTCTATAGAAATAAAATTTTGACAAAATTTTCTATAGACATAAAATTTTGACAAAATTTTCTATAGAAATAAAATTTCGAAAAAAATTTCAATAGAAAAAATTTTTGACAAAATTTTCTATAGAAATAAAATTTTATTTGTTGTTTTGATCTCAGATTTAAAACCATTGTGTTGACTAAACTACAAGAGTAGCTTAACCAACAGAGGAAAAGAATGTTTGTCAAATTTATTTGGGCAAAGCCCTATAGACTGCAAGATGGTGGAATGGACGCACGTTTCGGAATTACCACATTCCTCATCAGCATCCTCTACTTGCAATTTTGACAAAATTTCCTAAAGAAATAAAATTTTGACAAAATTCCAAAGAAATAAAAATTTGACAAATTTTTCTATAGAAATAAAATTTTGACAAACTTTTCTATAGAAATAAAATTTTGACAAAATTTTCTATACAAATTAAATTTTGAAAAAAATTTGTATAGAAATAAAATTTTGACAAAATGTTTTATTCAAATAAAATTTTAACAAAATTTTCTATACAAATAAAACTTTGAAAAAATGTTCTGTAGACATAAAAATTTCACCAAATTTTCTATAGAAATAAAAATTTGACAAAATTGTCTATAGAAATAAAATTTTGAGAAAATTTACTATAGAAATAAAATTTTGACAAAATTTTCCGTAGAAATAAAATTTTTGTTGTTGTTTTTGATTTCAGCTTAAAACCAAAAAACAACAACAATGATTAAAGGAAACAAAAACAACAATAACAAAACACAAAGAAATAAAATTTTGACCAAATTTTCTATAGAAATAACATTTTCACAAAATTTTCTATAGAAATAAAATTTTGACAAAATTTTTTTATAGACATAAAAATTCGACCAAATTTTCTATACAAATAAAATTTGGAAAAAAAATTCTATAGAAATAAAATTTTCAAAAAATTTTCCATAGAAATAAAATTTTGACAAAATTTTCTATAAAAATAAAAATTTGGCAAAATTTTCTATAGAAATAAAAATTTGACAAAATTTTGTATAGAAATAAAAATTTGACAAAATTTTCTATAGAAATAACATTTTGACAAAATTTTCAATAGAAATACAATTAAAAAAAAAACTTCTATAAAAATACAATTTTGACAAAATTTTCTATAGAAATAAAATGTTGACAAAATTTTCTATAGAAATACAATACTGAAAAAAACTACAACTTTGACAAAATTTTGACAAAATGTTCTATAGAAATATAATTTTGACAAAATTTTCTATAGAAATAAAATTTTGAGAAAATTTTCTATATAAATAAAATTTTGAGAAAATTTTCTATAGAAATAAAATTTTGACGAAATTTTCTATAGAAATAAAAAGTTGACAAAATTTTCTATAGAAATAACAATTTGACAAAATTTTCTATAGAAATAAAAATTTGACAAGATTTCTATGTAAATAAAATTTTAACAAAATTTTCTATAGAAATAAAATTTTGACAAAATTTTCTACAGAAATAAAATTTCGAAAAAATTTTCTATAGAAATAAAAATTTGACAAATTTTCTACAGGAATAAAAATTTGACAAAATTTTGTATAGAAATAAAAATTTGACAAAATTTTCTATAGAAATAACATTTTGACAAAATTTTCAATTGAAATACAATTAAAAAAAAACTTCTATAAAAATACAATTTTGACAAAATTTTCTATAGAAATAAAATGTTGACAAAATTTTCTATAGAAATCCAATATTGAAAAAAAACTACAACTTTGACAAAATTTTGACAAAATGTTCTATAGAAATATAATTTTGACAAAATTTTCTATAGAAATAAAATTGTGACGAAATTTTCTATAGAAATAAAATTTTGACAACATTTTCTATAGAAATCAAATTTTGAAAAAATTTTCTATAGAAATAAAATTTTGACAAACTTTTCTATAGAAATAAAATTTTGACAAAATTTTCTATAAAAATAAAATTTTGACAAAATTGTCTGTACAAATAAAATTTTGAAAAAATTTTCTAAGAAATAAAATTTTGACAAACTTTTCTATAGAATTTTTTTCTATACAAATAAAATTTAAAAAAAAAAATTTCTATAGAAATATAATTTTGACAAAATTTTCTATAGAAATAAAATTGTGACGAAATTTTCTATAGAAATAAAATTTTGACAACATTTTCTATAGAAATCAAATTTTGAAAAAATTTTCTATACAAATAAAATTTTGAGAAAATTTTCTATAGCAATAAACTTTTGACAAAATTTTCTATAAAAATAAAATTTTGACAAAATTTTCTGTACAAATAAAATTTTGAAAAAATTTTCTAAGAAATAAAATTTTGACAAACTTTTCTATAGAATTTTTTTCTATACAAATAAAATTTAAAAAAAAATTTTCTATAGAAATAAAATTTGGACAAAATTTTCTATAGAAATAAAATTTGGACAAAATTTTCTATAGAAATAAAATTTTGACAAAATTTTCTGTAGAAGTAAAATTTTGACAATTTTTTCTATAAAAATAAAATTTCGAAAAAATTTTCAATAGAAATAAAATTTTGACAAAATTTTCTATAGAAATAAAAATTTGATAAAATTTTCTATAGAAATAAAATTTTGACAAAATTTTCCATTGAAATAAAATTTCGAAAAAATTTTGACAAAATTTTCTATACAAAAAAAATTTTCTATAAAAATAAAATTTTGACAAAATTTTCTGTACAAATAAAATTTTGAAAAAAATTTCTAAGAAATAAAATTTTGACAAACTTTTCTATAGAATTTTTTTCTATACAAATAAAATTAAAAAAAAAAAATTCTATAGAAATAAAATTTGGACAAAATTTTCTATAGAAATAAAATTTTGACAAAATTTTCTATAGAAATAAAATTTTGACAAAATTTTCTATAGAAATAAATTTTTTACAAAATTTTCTATGGAAATAAAATTTTGACAAAATTTTCGTTAGAAATAAAATTTTGACAAAATTTTCTGTAGAAGTAAAATTTTGGCAATTTTTTCTATAAAAATAAAATTTCGAAAAAATTTTCAATAGAAATAAAATTTTGACAAAATTTTCTATAGAAATAAAAATTTGATAAAATTTTCTATAGAAATAAAATGTTGACAAAATTTTCCATTGAAATAAAATTTCGAAAAATTTTTGAAAAAATTTTCTATAGAAATAAAATTTCGAAAAAATTTTAACAAAATTTTCTATAGAAATAAAATTTTGACAAAATTTTCTATAGAAATAAAATTTTGACAAAATTTTCTATAGAAATAAAATTTTGACAAAATTTTCTGTAGAAGTAAAATTTTGAAAATTTTTTCTATAGAAATAAAATTTCGAAAAAATTTTCAATAGAAATAAAATTTTGACAAAATTTTCTATAGAAATAAAAATTTGATAAAATTTTCTATAGAAAAAAAATTTTGACAAAATTTTCCATTGAAATAAAATTTCGAAAAAATGTTGACAAAATTTTCTATAGAAATAAAATTTCGAAAAAATTTTGACAAAATTTTCTATAGAAATAAAATTTTGACAAAATTTTCTATAGAAATAAAATTTTGACAAAATTTTCTGTAGAAGTAAAATTTTGAAAATTTTTTCTATAGAAATAAAATTTCGAAAAAATTTTCAATAGAAATAAAATTTTGACAAAATTTTCTATAGAAATAAAAATTTGATAAAATTTTCGATAGAAATAAAATTTTGACAAAATTTTCTATAGAAATAAAATTTTGACGAAATTTTCCATTGAAATAAAATTTCGAAAAAAATTTTCAATAGAAATAAAATTTCGAAAAAAATTTTCAATAGAAATAAAATTTCGAAAAAAAACTTGCTATAGAAAACTTTCTATATAATTGACATATTTATACCAAAAAAAATATATATCAAAAATAAAAATATTTATTTTCTTCTTTGTAAAATCTAAACAAACAAATTTTAGAAAACTATTTGATAATACATAAATTTCTTTAGTTTTTTATTCATAAAAATAAAGATCATCTCGCGTAATAGTTACAATGCTATGCCTTATTGGCATATACAATCATATAGCAAACAAACGTCTTGCAGTTATATTAAAACCAAAAAAAACACATATATTTTTATATACTAAACAAATTCCAAGTAACATACCATCCATGTACCTATACCCAGTGCTGGCATAGTAAGATCATTGTTGAAAGTAAGAAATTTATCACAAGTAGCCATATAAATTGTTTTATTTTCTCAAAATGTAAAAATAGGTTTCTTTGAACTTAATTAATTTGGTTTTTCGAAACTATAGAACTGCTTTCACCGGAATTTTCAACGCAACTGATGACATTCTTACGATTTAATATTGGTTTTACTGTCTGTGTTCCAGAACTCATACACCCTGACCAATAAAACTTCGTTTTAAACTTTTTTCAAAGTTTTTTGACGGTATTTTAATACATTTAATAATTAATGAAATTCATGTGAATGCATGTTTGGGTGACAATGTTCCTTTTAATAACTTTGAATGAAAAGGAAATATAACAACCAAAAATTGTTATTGAAAAGGAATAATTAATTTTAGAAGGGAAATTTAATCAAATAATTGGTGAGAGCCAAGGGGATAAAGCAATTATTACAACTATCCTATTATATGTTTGGTTATTCCTAGTATGTATGAGTCACACCCTACCAAACAAAATGTCCGGATATGATGGTCACGCAGAAAAAAACTATAATAATAAATAAAGCTTTTATCCAACGAAATCCACGCAATCAAATAGCTACAGATTTGAAAGGACTGAAGTACAAAAATAGCTGTTTTTGCACTGAAAAAATGTTTGCCCACACGCAGACAAGGAATATGATCACCACAAACATGTTTCAAGAGCAAAATGTTATTTTTGTATGGTGACCATGTAACATGTTTGTCACTAAAATGTTATTTTCTCGTCAAATATAACCTGCTTGCCGAAATCAGATACATGATTTCCGAGAAAATAACATGGTTGCGAAAACCACGTTACATGATCACCACCCTAAAATAACATTTTGCTCTTAAAACATGTTTGAGGTGATCATATTCCTTCTCTGGGTGCAGTTCCAAAGATTTTGTCTTTAGACTTATGATTTTGGAGTATTGCAATAAGGATACATTTAAGACACAATTCTCTTCTACATTTGGTGTTTTAATACTTTGTTCAAGGAAGCAAATTTTTATTTATTAGATTTTTCTGTTTTTCTTCATGTTCTATCAGAGTTCTTTAAAAACTTGTTAACGACAACTGAAATTGCCAAATTCAAACTCGACTTCAAGTATAAAATGTGCTATGCTTAAAGTAAGAAAGGTTTTTAGGTGAAATACGTGTCCTATTTTTGAATTCTTTTTAGCTTTGTAGTCAATATGCAAAAAGTCAACAAAAACTTTATATTAGAGAAATGCGTCTTTTATTTTAAGCATAATGCAAGTTCGCATTTAAATCTTTGGCTTCAAGACAATATTTTTTTCTGTGTATGTTTTGATTATTCTTAGTCTGTACGAGATATAAATATCCGGACATGATTATCACCCAGAAGAAACTGTAATAACACCTGAAATGGTTCGGCGAATTAATGTTTAAATTCAACGAAATCAACGTTGAATTTAAACATTATTAATATTTATTAATATTTTCTTTCTTTAGATATTTGTAATTTTAAGAGAGTATACTTTCTTATTAATATTTCGTTTTTTGATTGATTAAAAACTACCCCGGTAGCATGTTCTATCGTTTCAATGGGAATGATTAAATTAAATGTTGATTACTTTGGTTTTTATAATTTGAAATGAATCATAAATAATATTGTCACACAAAAGAATATACGACCGTTTAAATTGGTAACACTCCTTGCCAGCTACCCTGTTTCATTTACTTAAAAATGTATGTAAGCAAGCTTAAGATTCAATTTTGTAATAATTCCCAACATTTTCTGCAGCTTAGCTTAGGCATCACTGGCCATTAACCGTTTCAGAGTTTTCATTTACAACTCGCATCTCATAGATGGTGCTAGTGCAAATTTCTACTTCAGTGCCATCTATGTCCAAAATATTTTCCAGTTGGTTAGATTGTGTACACGATTATCTTCGCACACCGTTCATATTGGCGCCATCTGTTTGGTAAATATACACTGAAACGGTTAATGGTGATGCCAAATCTACTAACACTGCAGTAAAAGCCGTTAACAAAACAATATGAATCTATACAAAAATAGGAATTTCCCTAAACAAATGTTATTTCTATAGAAAATTTTGTCAAAATGTTATTTCTATAAAAAAAATTTTGAAAAATTTTTATTTCTATAGAAAATTTTGTCAAAATTTTATTTCTATAGAAAATTTTGTCACAATTTTATTTCTATAGAAAATTTTGTCAAAATTTTATTTCTATAGAAAATTTTGTCAAAATTTTATTTCTATAGAAACTTTTTTCAAAATTTTATTTCTATAGAAAATTTTGTCAAAATTTTATTTCTATAGAAAATTTGTCAAAATTTTATTTTTATAGAAAATTTTGTAAAAATTTTATTTCTATAGAAAATTTTGTCAAAATTTTATTTCTATAGAAACTTTTTTCAAAATTTTATTTCTATAGAATATTTTGTCAAAATTTTATTTCTATAGAAAATTTTGTCAAAATTTTATTTCTATAGGAAATTTTGTCAAAATTTTATTTCTATAGAAAATTTTGTCAAAATTTTATTTCTATAGAAAATTTTGTCAAAATTTTATTTCTATAGAAAATTTTGTCAAAATTTTTCTATAGAAAGTTTTGTCAAAATTTTATTTCTATAGAAAGTTTTGTCAAAATTTTATTTTTATAGAAAATTTTGTCCTACATTTTTTTATAGAAAATTTTGTCAAAATTTTATTTCTATAGAATATTTTGTCAAAATTTTATTTCTATAGAAAATTTTGTCAAAATTTTATTTCTATAAAAAATTTTGTCAAAATTTTATTTCTATAGAAAATTTTGTAAAAATTTTATTTCTATAGAAAATTTTGTCAAAATTTTATTTCTATAGAAAATTTTGTCAAAATTTTATTTCTATAAAAAATTTTGTCAAAATTTTATTTCTATAGAAAATTTTGTAAAAATTTTATTTCTATAGAAAATTTTGTCAAAATTTTATTTCTATAGGAAATTTTGTCAAAATTTTATTTCTATAGAAAATTTTGTCAAAATTTTATTTCTATAGAAAATTTTGTCAAAATTTTATTTCTATAGAAAATTTTGTCAAAATTTTATTTCTATAGAAAATTTTGTCAAAATTTTATTTCTATAGAAAATTTTGTCAAAATTTTATTTCTATAGAAAATTTTGTCAAAATTTTATTTCTATAGAAAATTTTGTCAAAATTTTATTTCTATAGAAAATTTTGTCAAAATTTTATTTCTATAGAAAATTTTATTTCTATAGAAAATTTGTCAAAATTTTATTTCTATAGAAAATTTTGTCAAAATTTTATTTCTATAGAAAATTTTGTCAAAATTTTATTTTTATAGAAAATTTTGTTAAAATTTTATTTCTATAGAAAATTTAGTCAAAATTTGATTTCTATAGAAAATATTGTCAAAATTTTATTTCGATAGAAAATTTTGTCAAAATGTTCTACAGAAAATTATATCAAAATTTTATTTCTATAGAAAATTTTATCAAAATTCTATTTTTTTAGAAAATTTTGTTAAAATTTTATTTCTATAGAAAATTTTGTCAAAATTTTATTTCTATAGAAAATTTTGTCAAAATTTTATTTCTATAGAAAATTTTGTCAAAATTTTATTTCTATAGAAAATTTTGTCAAAATTTTATTTCTATAGAAAATTTTGTCAAAATTTTATTTCTATAGAAAATTTTGTCAAAATTTTATTTTTATAGAAAATTTTGTCAAAATTTTATTTCTATAGAAAATTTTGTCAAAATTTTATTTCTATAGAAAATTTTGTCAAAATTTTATTTCTATAGAAAATTTTGTCAAAATTTTATTTCTATAGAAAATTTGTCAAAATTTTATTTTATTTCTATAGAAAATTTTGTCAAAATTTTTCTATAGAAAGTTTTGTCAAAATTTTATTTCTATAGAAAGTTTTGTCAAAATTTTATTTTTATAGAAAATTTTGTCAACATTTTATTTCTATAGAAAATTTTGTCAAATTTTTATTTCTATAGACAATTTTGTCAAAATTTTATTTCTATAGAAAATTTTGTCAAAATTTTATTTCTATAGAAAATTTTGTCAAAATTTTATTTCTATAGAAAATTTTGTCAAAATGTTATTTCTATAGAAAATTTTGTCAAAATTTTATTTCTATACAAAATTTTGTCAAAATTTTATTTCTATAGAAAATTTTGTCAAATTTTTATTTCTATAGAAAATTTTGTCAAATTTTTATTTCTATAGAAAATTTTGTCAAAATTTTATTTCTATAGAAAATTTTGTCAAAATTTTGTTTCTATAGAAAATGTTGTGAAAATTTTATTTCTATAGAAAATTTTGTCAAAATTTTACTTCTATAGAAAATGTTGTCAAAATTTTATTTCTATAGAAAATGTTGTCAAAATTTTATTTCTATAGAAAATTTTGTCAAAATTTTGTCAAAATGTTATTTCTATAGAAAATTTTAACAAATTTTTATTTCTGTAGAAAATTTTGTCAAAATTCTATTTCTATAGAAAATTTTGTCAAAATTTTATTTCTATAGAAAATTTTGTCAAAATTTTATTTCTATAGAAAATTTTGTCAAAATTTTATTTCTATAGGAAATTTTGTCAAAATTTGTTTTCTATAGAATATTTTTAAAAATTTTATTTCT
Source organism: Haematobia irritans (assembly GCF_050003625.1). NCBI lineage: Eukaryota > Metazoa > Arthropoda > Insecta > Diptera > Muscidae > Haematobia > Haematobia irritans. Next base: position 172,739,716 of record NC_134397.1, on the reverse strand, counting down.
ATAGATTTTTTTTTTTAATTTTATTTCTTAAGAAAATTGAAGTACCTCATAGTTGGAGAAGAATATTTTGAAAATTCTCCCAAACATGAAGAATTCTACCAATCTACACTGAAAAAAAAATATTGTCGTGTAGTCAAAGATTTCATGTCTTTAAAATACGAATGCAAATTTTGCTTAGCATAGAAGACGTATTTCTCTAATATAAAGTTTTTTCCTTGACCAAAAGTCGATAAACTTTTCAATGGAGTCGTATTGTTCTTATAATTAAGTGATTTCACTTAAAAATGGCTATCATATCATGAAAGAAAAAATGTTTGGACTAAGGTAAACTTGACTTTAATAATTCAGAAAAAATCTTTAAATTTAAAGAAATTGTCTTTAAATTTGTTGTCTTTTTGCATCTTGACTACAAAGCAAAAAATCGTTCAAATATAGGATATGTTTTTCAACACTTTATTTTAAAGACGGGTTTTTACTTGAAACATAGCATTATTAGCATTATTTCTACTGGAAGTCGAGTACGAAATTGGAAAATAAAGTTGTCGGTAACTCGTTTTTAAAGGACTTTGATAGCATATGAAGAAAAAAAAAAAGATGAAAAAGCGAAAAACTAAAATTTGCTTCCTAGAAGCAAGTACACAAAACCCAAATTGAAAAGAGGATTGTGTCTTAAAACTATACTTACTTGTATTCTCCGCTTCTTTGGCTCGGAATCAATACCAAAATTTTTAAAGTAAAGACAAAATCTTAGGAACCGGGCATGCTTTTTTTCAGTGTACCAAACAATAAAAAAAAACTACCGTTTGTGGTAGAATTATACCAAGTGTTGCAACCGCGAATCTCATACGTCTGCCCAAATAGTGTAATACTTCAGTGAGGTTGAAATAAAGTCGAGGCTAAAGAGAGTGTCCTAGTGGTCATCAAAGCTTTTTGTTAGGAAATCGTTTATGTCATTTCTTTTAATTTCTTTAATTTCAATACATATGTATGTATATAATAAATATGAAAATCTATTAATTTGAATCCATTAAAAGCGTTAGAGCATTTCATTTGCATTACACAATCTTTGAATTTTTTTATAATTTCTTCAATTGTTTTTCTCGAATAACATCCAAAGCTATTTTCTTCTCAACTCGCATTATGTCATCACAAACTAAGGGATGCATTAGAATTTCATAATCCGATCCACTATACTTTTCGCCAAGATATTCCAGCCAACCGTAAGTTTGATTCTCAGTTATAGGAGCGCGATAGCGTTTTCGAGCATCGTAATGGAGACGTTTTTCAATTTCTTCTTCGAAATATGAATATCGCTCCAAACTATTACTGATCAAGGCAACGTTATCGTGACGTGCATAGAATTTCTCACTCAAAGCTTTGAACGAATAATTTGGTCGAAATTCTGCATCATTTCCGAGAGTATTTTGACAACAGGTCATTTTAAATGAAATTCGAATATGGCATTAATAAAATACAAATGAAATGTTGCCTAAAAAGTCAAAGATAACAAGGAAAATATTTTTTTGTGTGGCGTTGTTGAATAGTAGGTCCGTTCGTTCAGTTTTCCTGTAAGAATTCTTTGTCCTTTAATTTACTCCTAGTAAAAGTAGTAAATGAGAGAAATTAAAAAAATTATTTCAGAACTATCTCGAAAATTTATCAAAATGTTTAATTTTTTTTGGTATAGCCCAATATAGACCGATCTCCCTATTTCACTTAGTGAGGACATAGAAGGCGCACTAGTCATCCAAAGCGTCCGAAACTAAAAGTAAAATTTAAAAACACATATAATTTCTTGCAAGCTTACACTGAAAAAAAAGCATGCCCGCTTCCAAAGATTTTGTCTTTACCCTAATGTGTTTGGTATTGATTCCGAGCCAAAGAAGCGGAGAATACAAGTAAGGATACTTTTAAGACGCAATTCTTTTTTATACCTCCACCATAGGATGGGGGGTATATTAACTTTGTCATTCCGTTTGTAACACATCGAAATATTGCTCTAAGACCCCATAAAGTATATATATTCTGGGTCGTGGTGAAATTCTGAGTCGATCTGAGCATGTCCGTCCGTCCGTCTGTTGAAATCACGCTAACTTCCGAACGAAACAAGCTATCGACTTGAAACTTGGCACAAGTAGTTGTTATTGATGTAGGTCGGATGGTATTGCAAATGGGCCATATCGGTCCACTTTTACGTATAGCCCCCATATAAATGGACCCCCAAATTTGGCTTGCGAGGCCTCTAAGAGAAGCAAATTTCATCCGATCCGGCTAAAATTTGGTACATGTTGTTAGTATATGCTCTCTAACAACCATGCAAAAATTGGTTCACATCGGTCCATAATTATATATAGCCCCCATATAAACCGATCCCCCGATTTGGCTTGGGAAGCCTCTAAGAGAAGTAAATTTCATCCGATCCGGCTGAAGTTTGGTACATGGTGTTAGTATATGGTCTCTAACAACCATGCAAAAATCGGTCCACATCGGACTATAATTATATATAGCCCCCATATAAACCGATCACCAGATTTGACCTTCGGAGCCTCTTGGAAGACCAAAATTCATCTGATTCAGTTGAAATTTGGTACATCATGTTAATATATGGCCTCAAACACCCATGCAAAAATTGGTCGATATCGGTCCATAATTATATATAGGCCCCATATAAACCGATCCCCAGATTTGATCTCCGGAGCACCTTGGAAGAGCAAAATTCTTCCCATTCGGTTGAAATTTGGTACGTGATGTTAGTATATGGTATCCAACAACCATGCAGGAATTGGTTCCTATCAGTTCATAATTATATATAGGTCCCATATAAACCGATCCCCAGATTTGACCTCCGGTACCTTTTGGAGAAGCAAAATTCATCCGATCTGGTTGAAATTTGGTACGTGGTGGTAGTATATGATATTTAACAACCATGTGAGTTGAAATTTGTGGATGACAGTCTTTCATAGAAGTTTCTACGCAATCCATGGTGGAGGGTACATAAGATTCGGCCTGGCCGAACTTACGGCCGTATATACTTGTTAATTTTAGGTTTTGCGTACTTCATTCCAGGAAGCAAATTTTAATTTTTCGTTTTTTCAAGTTGTTTCCTTCAAATGCTATCAACGTCCTTTACAAACGTGTTAACGACAACAAACATTTTCAAATTCAGAAATGACTTCCAGTAGAAATTATGCTATGTTTCAAGTAAAAAACGTCTTTAAAATAAAGTTTTGAAAAACATATCCTATTTGTGAACACTTTTTTGCTTTGTAGCTAAAATGCAAAAAGGCAACAAATTTAAAGACAATTTCATTAACTTTAAAGAATTTTTCTGAATTATTAAAGTCAATTTGACCTTAGTCCAAAAACATTTGCTTTCTGGTTATGATACCCATTTTTAGGTCGAATCACTTAGTTAGAAGGACAAAACGACTTCATTGATAAGTTTATCGACTTTTGGAGAAGGAAAAGAACTTTATATCTGAGAAAAGCGTCTTCTATGCTAAGCAAAATTCGCATTCGTTTTTTAATGACATGAAATCTTTGGACTCACAACAATATTTTTTTCAGTGTACATGAGATGCTTACAATTCCTCTAAAACTCAAACAACAGCTTTTCTTCTAAATCCAGAATTGAATGTAGTGTCCATATTTAGGAAACTTTAATTTAACTTCGGAAAGCGTACCATTTGAACCGATCTTCTTGAGAGAGTATGGTTCATAAAATCCACAAGAAATTCAATATATTTTCAAGTGACCGTCTACGACAAGGGGTTCAAAAACAAAAAAATATATACTTTTATATGTATTTGATTTCATGGTGTTTGGTATTTAAGTGTTAGCGTTACAGTCTTACAGTATTTTTTTTTTTACATTAATTTTTGTTTTAAATTTTGTAAAGCTGTTGACTGTAAATGCGACAAACCAAACTATTGGACAAGTTGCATGAGAACAATTCCACATGGCTAGAGTGTGTATATGTATGTGTAACTAATTCAAGTATTTTTGGTTTTAGAAACGTCCATTATTAATATACGTAGTTTCTTAATTATTTCAAAATTGCTATAAATACTGTGAAAACCAAACAAATGTTATTATTTAAAAGTTAATGGCTTGGCTGCTCATAATCATTTTTAATCCAAAGCGATTATAAATTTTACGTAAAAAAATGTACACAAAACAAAGAACAAAAATTACGAGCAAATTTCGTTAAAAGTAAAGAAATTTTAATTACAAGAAAGTTTACTAATGCTTCCAGTATTATTATAACAATGTTCAGTGTTTATCAATCGTATGGTGAATTCCGCCTAGGTCGTAGTACACTCCAAGACGAAGTTTGTGAAAGTCGTTCAAATCTGTTGCAGTTTCGGAAACCATTGATGCTTAGGCATTAGTGGGACCATACATACATACATTCAATATGGCAAAACAAAATTTCGCGTTGGATTTCACACTATTTGGGTCACACAAATAAGGAAAGTCTAAAGTCGGGCGGGCCGCTTATAATATACCCTGCACCACTTTGTATATATACATCTGGAAAAAAATTTTGTTAGACTTCTAAAAAATTTCTGGACTTGCCTTGGGGCGGAACACAATGTTAATAAAAAATATGAGACATATTTAATTATAAAGCCATTTGTAGGCAACTTCCCAAAAGTGCATTTATGATTTATCGGTTGACTGATATGTAGATATGCTATAGAAATAAAATGTTGAGTAAATTTTCTATAGAAATAAAATTTTAACAAAATTTTCTATAAAAATAAAACTTTGACAAAAGTTTTCTATAGATATAAAATTTTGACAAAAAAGAAATAAAATTTTTAAAAAATTTTCTACAGAAATACAATTTATAAAAAAATTTCCAAAAGAAATAAAATTTTTAAATTATTTTCTTTCGAAATCAAATTTTGACAAAGTTTTCTATAGAAATAAAATTATGACAAAATTTTCTATGGAAATAAAATTTTGAGAAATTTTCTATAGAAATAAAATTTTGAGAAATTATATAGAAATAAAATTTTGACAAAATTTCCTATAGAGATAACATTTTGAAAAAATGTCCTATAGAAATAAAATTTTTACAAAATTTTCTATAGAAATAAAATTTTGACAAAATTTTCTATAGAAATAAAAAGGTGACACAATTTTCTATGGAAATAAAATTTTGACAAAATTTTCTATGGAAATAAAATTTTGACAAAATTTTCTATGGAAATAAAATTTTGACAAAATTTTCTATAAAAATAAAATTATGGCACAATTTTCTATAGAAATAAACTTATGACACAATTTTCGTTTGACAAAATTTCCTATAGAGATAATATTTTGAAAAAATTTTCTGTAGAAATCAAATTTTGACACAATTTTCTATAGAAATAAAATTTTGACAAAAATTTCTATATAAAATAAAATTATGACACAATTTTCTATAGAAATAAAATTATGACACAACTTGCTATAGAAATAAAATTTTGACAACAATTTCTATAGAAATAAAATTTTGACAAAATATTCTATAGAAATAAATTTTTGACACAATTTTCTATAGAAATAAATTTTTGACACAATTTTCTATAGAAATAAAATTTTGACAAATTTTCTGGAGAAATAAAATTTTGACAAAATTTTCTATAGAAATAAAATTTTGACAGAATTTTATATAGAAATAAAATTTTGACACAATTTTTTATAGAAATAAAATTTTGACAAAATTTTCTATAGAAATAAAATTTTGACAAAATTTTCTATAGAAATAAAATTTTGTCACAATGATGTACAGTGGGAGAAAAGATGATTCAATTTGTAAGAGGAAAATTCCCAAATGTTTTTCTCCATAAGGAGTTAGCATAAAGTGCCCAAAATTGAATTATCTCTCCCAGCCAGATCTATACTAAAGGCTGTGGAAAGATTCATTCGCCCGAATCGAAACATATACAGTCCAGGCGTGTATAGATTTGTATCTGGCGTTTTCTTTTCAATGACTCTATTAATCATGTTCCTTAATCTAAATCTGTCCATAAAGCTCGATTAATAATTGTAAAATTAGATTTTATGATAAAATTTTCTTTGGAAATAAATTTTTGACAACAATTTTCTATGGAAATAAAATGTTGACAAAATTTGACAACAATAAAATTATGACAGAATTTTCTATAGAAATAAAATTATAACACAATTTTCTATAGAAATAAAATTTTGACAAAATTTTCTATAGAAATAAAATTTTGACAAAATTTTCTATAAAAATAAAATTATTACAAAACTTTCTATAGAAAAAAAAATTTTGACAAAATTTTCTATAGAAATAAAATTTTGACAAAATTTTCTATAGACATAAAATTTTGACAAAATTTTCTATAGAAATAAAATTTTAACAAAATTTTATAAAAAAAATAGAATTTTCTATTGAAATAAAATTTTGACAAAATTTTATATAGAAATAAAATTTTGACAAAATTTTCTATAGAAATAAAATTTTAACAAAATTTTCTATAAAAATAAAATTTTTACAAAATTTTCTGTAGAAATAAAATTTTGACAAAATTTTCCATGGAAATAAAATTTTGACAAAATTTTCCATGGAAATAAAATGTTGACAAAATTTTCTATAGAAATAAAATTTTGACACAATTTACTATAGAAATAAAATTTTCTATAGAAATAAAATTTTGACAAAATTTTCTATGGAAATAAAATTTTGACAAAATTTTCTTTAGAAATAAAATTTTGAAAAAAAATTTTACAAAAATGTCTACGGAAACAAAATTTGGGAAAAAATCTCCTATGGAAATAAAGTTTTGACAAAATTTTTTATATAGAGATAAAATTTCTATAAAAACAAAATTTTGGCAAAATTTTCTTAGAAATAAAATTTTGACAAATTTTCTTATAGAAATAAAATCTTGACAAAATTTCCTAAAGAAATAAAATTTTGATAAAAATTTCTGTGGAAATAAAATTTTGGCAAAATTTTCTATAGGAATAAAATTTTGCCAAAATTTTCTATAGAAATAAAATGTTGCCAAAATTTTCGATAGAAATAAAATTTTCACAAAATTTCCTAAAAATAAAATTTTCTATAGAAATAAAATTATGACACAATATTATATAGAAATAAAATTTTCACAAAATTGTCTATAGACATAAAATTTTATTAATTTTCACAAAATATTCTATAGAAATAAACTAGAAACAGTTCATACTCACTGTGTACCGACAAAGTTAAAGGAATATTTCGATATGATTCGTTAACTTGATAACTATACCTATCAGAATATCTAACAAAGAACAAATCCTACAGTTTCTAAGACCCTAAGCCATATTCCATAAATCTATTATGAGATTTTTTATTTATCCGTATGAAAGTCGATGTGGAAGAATTTATTACGCATTGGAAGATGATAAAACATCAACATCAAGTTTAAAATCAAACAGAAAAGTAAGATCAAAGAATAAAATCATTGTCCTATTTTCACATGCTCCCATTAAGGCCAATGGAAAAATATTACATCAAAGAACCATCCGGCATTTTAGAACTGAACCAATGCGGAAAATGTATAAAGTGAAACGTATACCACTAGACAGACATTGTAACTATTATCATTATATTGTCCATATTTAAGAGGATTTGCTAATTGTTGCTATTGCATGCATGCTTACTCTATTTTGGTCAAAATACGAAAATTTCTTTTTGGCATAGATAACGACCCTGGAATTCATATTTATTTTCACGTTTATTTGTTTTCAAAACACAAACTATCAAATTACACACATCTTTCCACAAACATATCACATGGTCTACCGCACTTAATATTCATCCACATATCTGTTCTACAATACGCTCGGAAGGATTCTAATGCATAACTACTTCCGCACAAACATGACCGTTGGAAAAAATCTTCCCATTGTCTTTAATCTCATAGAGATTTTGTCTTATTTTTGTATTGGATTGAATTCTATGCAAAAAAGGAATGCCACTTGAAATGTAGATCAATCCCAAAAACAAAATCCTAATGCCATTGAGTAATTTATTTAAATACAGCGCCTGAGGATTACATGATGTTGCCCATTATCTTGCCCTTGGATTAGATAATTCAATGTGCTTGTGTGTGGGCATTGCTACCAATTTTACTTAGAGAACCTCATATGGATACAATTCCACGATAGCCTTTTATGGTCACTTTCACATCGTCCAGTTTAAATAAGTTTAAGCATAATCTTATGATAAATCCGTTTTAGATTAAAATAACAGAAAAATGGGTCGAATTTTATAAATATGCACGCAAAAAATTATTTTTTTTTTTGGAAATGAAATTTTAGACCTACCTTAGTTTTTATAACCACCGCTATTGAAAGGTAACTGGTTTATACGATCTAACTATGTCCGTCTGTCTGTCTTTTGTAACCACGCTACAGCCTTTAAAAATGAAGCTATCATTGCACAAACTCGTCTTTTGTCTGCAAGCTGGTTTCAAGCTGGGCTATATTCGTCCATGTTTCGATATAGCTCCCATATAAAGTGATCTCCCGATTTGAGTTCTTGACCTTATAGACGCCGCTACTATTGTTCGATTTTCTTTTAATTTGAAATCTAGAGGTGGTTTGTATTTCTTGAAATTGGAGATATGACCATACTATGTAGGGTCAACATTATCAGTGGTGATCAACATTATCAACGTTCTAAATACATACAATAAGCTAATTCAATTTACGATGGAAGAGGAAACTGACAACAAACTGGCATACTTGGACACGATAGTAATAAGGAAAGAAGATAGGATTCTTCTTGATTGGTACCAAAAAGACACAGCTTCTGGGCGATTGATAAATTTTCATTCCAAACATCCAAAATCAATGATAATAAACACCGCGAAAAATTTCATAAATAGAGTTTTGACAATAAGTGACAAGATATATCATCAACACAATAAGCAAAAGATACGAGATATTTTACTAATGAATGACTTCCTAAAGAAGACGATAAAAGATTTATTACAACGTGCACAGAAGCCAAAAAAGGACAATATCGATAAGGAGCCAAAAATATACAAATCTGCACTTTTATCCCTGGTTTCTCCGAAAGACTCTGAAATTTATGAGAAGGACAAGATTCAACTCGCTTTCAGAACGCACAATACAATGGGCCAACTGTATGGCAAAACAAAATCAAAAATTTAAAAAAGAGGACAAGTCAAATTTAGTATACCAAATAAAATGTAATGGAGACGGGTCGGACATATGCCAAAAGGTATATGTCGGTACGACAGGAACTAAATTAAAGACGATAATTTCATCCCACAAATCTGACCACAAGGCTAGAGACAAGCCATTGGATCAAAAGACTGCACTCGCAACCCAACACAAACTGGTCACAGCCCGAATTTTGACGATGTAGATGGATTAGTGCAAGAGAGTAATCCATTCCCACGATATACCTTAGAGATGCTTTATATCACCGACGTTCCCAGCGAGAAGAGATTAAACTTTAAAACAGATACAGATAAATGTTCTCAAATGTATCGATACATCATAAAAAACACGGACGCAGGCATATTTAGTTGGCAATTAACTTTCATAAAAAGCAGACGTAAACTCTCTCTAAAATTTTTTTGATTATTTCTTAAAAATACTTTAATGTAAATATACATTGTTTGTGTTACTCGTACTTTGTGTACTAATATTTGTTATTTATGTGGATCCCCGTCGAAGACTAACGATGTTAGTCGAAATATTGGATAATAAATTTAACAAGTAATCAAAAATCGTAAAAAGGATTTTTTATTAAAAGGACCTCAAGCCGAAATAATAATAAAATAAATTAGAACAACAGGTCAACAAAAATAAGGACATTTTGAAGAACTTTCAATAGAAAAAAATTGAAAATTTTTATATAGAAATAAAATGTTGACAAAATTTTACAAACAAAATTGTGACATTTCCTATAGTAATAAAATATTGACAAAATTTCCTGTGAAAAGAAAATTTTCTATAGAAATAAAATTTTAACAACTGTTTTTGTAAAACTAAAACTTTGATTACATTTTATATAAAATCAATATCTGTAAAAATTTTAATTTTCGTTTTAGGTCATACTATCAAAGTGTCCCTACATCTCCCTTTTTGTAGAATTAATAACTTTTCCATGTTGGTGCAAGCTCAAAATATTTAAAACTTGGGCACGTTGACAATTCAAGGGATATTTATACACCTAAATAAATTGTCGCTATTAGCAGTGATCATAAAATAAAAAATAAACTTATAAAATAAAATAATAAAACATTTCTTTCGAAGAAACTTTTTTTCATAATAATCACAAAAATGTGATCAAACACTTAAACTAACATTTAAATTTAAATTCTCTTATAATAATTCAAAAGAAAAAATGTTTTCTAAATTTAAAAAAAAAAACTTTAAACCTAAGATGCGAAATCCTCAAAATATGTATTAGCTTATATTTTATCTTTAATTCAAAGATTCAATATCTCAGTTTATTTTAAGATTATTTCTTTAAATCAAAGATATTTTTATATATTTTAAAGAAAATTTGCGTAACCTTCAAATAAATAAAATTTTAACAGTGAGAAGCAAATTTCAAAGAATAGTGTCCTAAATTTAAAGAAAACGAAAGATTGTGAACTTTCTTTTAATTAATTAATCTTTGTTTTAAAGAAGTTTGCCCATAATATTATGTAAATTACGTATCCTAAAATTTAGGTTGCATAATTATTCATATGAGGTCAACATTTTTTTTCAGTGTAGATTTAAAATTGGAAATATCTTTATTTTGAAGAAGGCACAAACTTGAGTCTAGAGGTTAATACCAAATTTCTCAAGTGAACTTCAAAATCTTTTAAGAACACACAAAAAAAAATTCTGATTTAATCACGAAATTAATTGATCCAATTAATTATACCCTAAACCACGTAGTGGTCAGGGTATAATAAGTTTGATCGGCCAAAAAATGTGCCTACCAGAAATATTGATTTTAGACCCCATAAAATATATACCGATCGACTCGGAATCACCTCCTGTCCGTCCGTCCGTCTGTCCATGTATTTGTTGTTCACAGGATTCCGGTCGCAATTATTAACCGATTTGGATGAAATTTGGTACAGGGTGTTTTTTGCGCACAAGGACGAACGCTATTGAATTTGGATTAAATTTAGATATAGCTCCCATATATATGTATCGCCCAATTTCGACAAATGGAGTCACCCTTTTAGTCTGCAAAATGTCATAGAAATCGGTTCGGATATAGCTCCCATATATATGTATCGCCCGATTTTCCCAAATTTGGCCAGAAAAATCTTATTTATTAAGCGATCTTACTCAAACTTGGCTTACTCTAATCTTTTATGTTACTGACAATATGTGGCAAAAATAATCGAAATCGGTTCAGATTTAGATATAGCTCCCATATATATGTATCGCCCGATTTTCCAAATTTGGCCGTAAAACTCTTATTTATCAACCGATAGTACTCAAGTTTGGCTAAATATAATCTTCTGTACCTCTAACTGTATGTGCGCAATTTCATCGAAATCGGTTCAGATTTAGATATAGCTCCCATATATATGTATCACCCGATTTGGTTAAATTTGGCCGTGAAACCCTTATTTATCAACCGATAGTACTCAAAGTTGGCTAAATGTAATCTTCTATAGCTCTAACTGTATGTGCGAAATTTCATCGAAATCAGTTCAGATTTAGATATAGCTCCCATATATATGTATCGCCCGATTTTGCCAAATTTGGCCGTAAAACTCTTATTTATCAACCGATCGTAACCAAGGTTGGCTAAATGTAATCTTCTATAGCACTAACTGTATGTGCAAAATTTCATCGTAATCGGTTCGGTATGTGCAAAATTTCATCGTAATCGCCCGATATTGAAAAATTTGCCCCTAATAACCTTATTTTTGACCATAGGGGCCTCATTTATTATCTGCTCGTACTCAAATTTTACACAAAGTGACCTTCTGTGGTATCAATCATACCTACAAAATATTATACAAATTGGTTCAGATTTAGATATAGGTCCCATATATATGCATCGCTCGATTTTGTCATATTTGGTCATAATACTCTTATTTATTAACCTACACACAAAAAAATAATACATGTATTTTATGAATAGTGCTCACAAAAATTTTCCAAACACGGGATTTGAATGCGTAGCACCGAGAAATAAAATAAATAAAAGCACAAGGATTTAGTTTTTCTTTTCAATAATGTTTCAATAAAACGTAATTTTATTGAATTTTTTGGGAGATTAATTTACCTTTTACAAAACAATCGTTGGACCGACGTAATCCAGTAACGAATAATAACAAAAGCTTAGATGCCGCAAGACAGTGATGGCGCGACTCGTTAGAAAAATGTAACGAATTGTGCTGAAAGCACAGAGCTGCATCCAGAGCTTAGGGTACATTTTCTAACGAGGGGGAAATTGTCATTTTACAAGATTTTAAGTCCCCATCTAACGAATAAATTTTGACCTTACGAATTTGAACTTAAACATTCCGCCCGCCTTGCAACATCCAGCTATGTTGTAATTGAAATTCATTAATACATAGACATTACATACAATATTTTAATATCAAAATAAATATAAAATGCGATGTCAGTTTCATTTTCAAATTGAGCAATTTTTTTTTTTTTTTTTTATTAGTTCATGTATTCATCTTTTCCAACTTCATTCTTTCTTAACTAAATGCTCGTAGAGCCGTTGACCCGGAGGGTCTGCAGTGTCTGGGTTATTGGCCAGGATGACCTACGACACTTATGGTTGGCATTGACCTGACACTATCCAGCCAAACATCGTTAGCTGCGCCAATGGGAATCCAGGACTCGAAAATATTTGTGTCTTTAGAACCCGTGCGTAGACATCGGGCCCTAGAACCAACCCCACCCCGGAAGGACGGTAAAACCTTGGGTCGGCCAGCTGGAGACACTCGAAATGTTCCCGTATCGTATCTGGAGCCGACGACGATGGGGTGACAACACGGGTCAGGTCTGTTACCCGGGCAGAAAAAACCAATTTACTTTCTGCATTGTGTCGGGAGACAGCAACAAGCGGACAAAATGCGTCATGCGACGTCATCGCTGAGATAAGCCGTAGGCTGAGAGCTAAACTGCTACAAATCATACTGTACCCCGCACACGGGTCGAGGACAGCTCGGACAGGAATTCGACGATCGGACAAGACAAGCAAGAGGACTATAGTGGGACCAAGCGTGACGGTTGGTTGTAGAACCAACATCGGATCAGATAGGGGAGCGGTATTCGTGACACAGTACGCGGACGAGTTAACGGACGAACTTGACTTGGACTTTCTCTTCGACAAGGTTTGAGCGGAAGGACGTTGTTGCTGGTCAAATGAATGTAGCAGCGTATGGTGGCTATCTCCACATTCGCGGCACCTCTCGCGACTATTGCAGGTCGATCGCATGTGAGACCTGCCCAGACAGTTTGAACATACCCGATGCAACACTACAGTGCGCAATCGTTGCTCCAAACGCATGTTCAAAAATTTGCGACACGACCGTAGATTGTGACTTCGCATACACAACACACAGACATTCGAGTGCCCTCTTTTATTCACACCTGAATTCTTTTGGGCAGTCCCCGTAGGGGATGACGATGGTTTGGCTACGTTGGTTGCGGATACGTCAGCAGGAGCCGTATCAGCCCCCGACGGAGGGACAACTTTCTGCGTCGGTACTACCCCTGGTGAAGAGGCGACGACTGGGGTCATCCCGACGTCAGGGACCTGCTCGATGGCTGGTAACGGCTCGCGAAGAACCGGTGCAACATTATTTTCTAAAATCTCTCTTTCCTCATCGGACATCGGGACGTCATCTTCGTAATCAGGGAGAGTCTTAATAATTTCCCTCATACTTTCCATTGTACTGCGAAAAAAAGATGACGCTTACTATATGAACGATCGAAAACTATTCGGTCAGTATGACCAATTTTACCACCGGCCGTCTTACAACACCGTTTGTCGTTCTCACGTCAGCAACTCTAACGCGACCGTCAGATCCCGGGTGGACGTCATCCACACGACCTAATTTCCACGATGTAGGAGGCAATTGTTCATCACGAATTACTACCAAGTCCCCTACTTCGATATCACGCTGCGAAAATTTCCATTTATACCTTTTCTGTAAGCCTTTCAAATATTCCTCTTTCCACCGTAAGCAGAACTGTTGCGACAGCGCCTTCATTTTCCTAAATCGATGCACCAAATGAAGTGGTGATTCCTCCTCTAACTGTTCAGGAGGCGCCAAGATCGGAGATCCTACCAAAAAATGGCCAGGCGTAAGTGCCACCAACTCTTGAGAACTTTCACTCATCGGGCACAACGGCCTAGAATTTAAACAAGCCTCAATTCTCGAAAGAACAGTCGAAAACTCTTCAAATGTATATTTGAATCCAGATGCATGTTTCCTAAAATGCGTCTTGAAGCTTTTGACAGCAGCTTCCCAGAGACCACCCATATGTGGCGCCCCGGCAGGGATAAACTGCCAGGAAAGCTGCTGAAACTGGTATGCGGAACACACCTTATCACGTCCTTCTTTAAAAACACATCTCAAATCCTTTTCCATTTCGCGTGAAGCGCCTACAAAATTTGTACCATTATCCGAAAAAATGGTCTTGGGACAACCGCGTCGAGATATAAATCTGTGAAAAGCGGCCAGAAACGTTGTCGTAGACAAGTCTGATGTGGCTTCCAAGTGTATGGCCTTCGTCGAAAAGCATACAAAAACGCAAACATAACCCTTTGTTATCTTACATGCGCGCCCTATAAATGACTTAATTTCGAAAGGCCCCGCAAAATCAACGCCAGTCGTAGTAAACGGTCTGGTAAGTACAGTTCTCTCCGGTGGGAGAGCCGCCATGATCTGCGTACAAGACTTCTTCCTATCCAACAGACACCGTTTACACCGGTTAATAGTCGATCTAATCAAAGATGTTAAACGAGGAATCCAATACTCAATCCGAATAAGACGTAGAACCAACTGGTTCCCTCCGTGAATAGATATGTCGTGAACATATTTCACTAGTAACCTAGCGAATCTACTATTATACGGCACTATAATTGGATGTCGCTCACTATACGACAGGGTAGGACACCTACTCAAACGACCATTCAACCTCATAACCCCCTCCTCATCCAGGAATGGATTCAATGACAACAACGAGCTCCTGGAACCTAACGGTTTCTTTTCCCTCAAACAATAGTACTCATCTGGATAATGAGCCCTTTGAGAAAGAACAGCTAGACGTAATCTCACTGCCTTTAATTCGGTTGCCGTCAACGTCGTGCCGTGATACACATTTCGACTAGCATGTGAATAATGGGTCCTGTGATAAAACCTAAATATATATGCGATGACTCGTAGAGCCCTATCTAACGAAGAAAACCTCTCTAAAATGTCCTCGTAGTTCGTAAAAAATGATGCGTGAGTCCTGACCGCCCGTACCTCAACGTCAGTCTCAAGAGGGGTGAAATCATTTATATCCCACTGAGAACTATCTGAGCAGAGCCACTCTGGTCCATGCCACCAAAGCGACGAAACCGCCAACTCTGCAGGCGACACTCCGCGACTTCCCAAGTCGGCCGGATTGTCCTCAGAGCGAACATGGTACCAATTCTGTCCCCCAGTATTCTCCTGAATCCTACATACGCGATTCGCAACGAAAGTAGACCACGTAGATGGCGTCTTTCGAAGCCAAGAGCGGACGATCGTAGAATCCGTCCAACAATAAACACGTCGAAATTCAATATCTAACTCCCTGGCTATAGACTTGTAAAGTTCTGAGGCCAAAACTGCCCCACAAAGCTCCAAACGTGGCAAAGATATAGATTTGATGGGGGCTACCTTAGTCTTACAAGATAGCAAATGGGTGAAGATTTGTCCCTGCGGCGTAACCACACGAACATATACTACCCCCGCGTATGCTTTTTCCGAGGCGTCGGAAAAAACATGTAATTCTACCTCACAGTCTGTGGAGTAATTGACCCATCGAGGAATACGAACGTGATTCACATCCTGATAGGTCTCGACAAACTTTCGCCATTGTCGCTCTGTTTGTAACGGAAGAGACTCGTCCCATCCTATCTTATCCAACCAAACCTGTTGCATAATTATCTTCGCCACTATAATAACTGGCCCCAGCCAGCCAACAGGGTCAAATAGCCTAGCTATAGCCGATAAAACCTCTCTCTTCGTAAACCGAGATTTTTGCTCAATCGGTTTCATCTCAAAATAAAACAAGTCTAACTGCGCATTCCACCTAATACCCAACGGTTTCGAACTACTGGCCTCAACAAACTCCAATAATTTGGCGTCAACCAAATGGTCAGCCGGAAGCGATTCTAAAATGGCTAGCTCATTAGAAGTCCACTTCCTCAGTTCGAACTTTGCCGATGATAGTACTCTAATCAATTGGTCCCTAGATTCAACAGCAGTATCCACGTCATGGTATCCTGTCAAAACATCATCCACGTACATGCACCTTCGTAGAATATGTGCCGCGTGGGGATAGTCATCTTCGGAGTCATCGGCCAATTGCAATAACGTCCGTATAGCTAAATAGGGAGCACAATTCACTCCAAATGTCACGGTCTGCAGCTCATAGTCTTGTACATCTTTTTGTGGGGAGTCCCTAAAGACAATTCGCTGCAGAGAAGTATGGGCCGAATTTACCCTAATTTGGCGGTACATCTGTGTGATGTCGCAATTAAAAACGTATTTGAAAAATCTCCACCTCAAAATCAAATGAACCAATTCCAATTGTAATGTGGGTCCCACATAAAGAATGTCGTTCAGACTTTTACCATTTGAGGTCTTATGCGAAGCATTAAAGACAACTCGAAGTTTGGACGTCAATTTGTCCGGATTGATTACCGGGTGGTGTGGCAAATAACACACAGTTTGATCTGCAGGAGAAGTCGACGACACTGGTCTCATATGTTGCAAGTCCAAATATTCTTTAATCACCCCGTCATACATTAATTTTGTTTCAGGCTTTCGTAAAAGCGAAGCCTCACCACGAATAAACTGCTTCAAACAACTTGTCCGCGAATGTCCAAGCAAGACTTGTCCCTTTAATTCGGGTTTTATCGGAAGAGTCACTACGTATCTTCCATCGGAATCCCTATATGTGGTATTCTTAAAATTTTCTTCACAAAATTTATCTGCGGGAGAACAAATTGCCCGTCTTGGTAAGTCCTCTAATTCCCAAAACCGAAGAAGAGTCTTGTCAAGACCATCTTCTTCCATAAATTCAACAGTCGTTGAAAAAACCGTCACATTAGAAGTGGGAATTGAACCAGTAATGAGCCAGCCGAAGACTGTCTGTTGAGCAATCAACGACCCTAAAATACCAGACCGAACCCCCTGTAATATAATTCTGGGATACACGTCTGCCCCCAACAATAGATCAACCGGACGACTATCGAACAGATTAGGATCAGCTAAACGCAAATTTGGCAAACGTGACATATAATTCCGACTCACTTGGAAAGACGGTAAATTCCCAGAAATCCTAGGCAGGACCAACGCAGTCGCCTCTACCAAGACCGATCCATCTATGGGTGACCCTATACTCAGAGGGCAAATACCTCGAGAAGTTATCGAAACCGATTGATTCACGCCCGATATCGAAGACGTCGCACTCGTTATCGAAATCCTAAGCAACTTTTGCATTTTTTCGGTAATAAAGGAGGCTTCCGATGCTGGGTCAATAAGAGCCCGAGCTGGGTACGTCATACCCTGATGAACGATGTTCACCATAGCCGTCCCTAATAGTACCGACCTGTTCTGGGAAACATGAAATACTTGCCTGGCCGAAGTGCCAGACACGATTCCAGACGAAGTGGAAGGCTGCGGGTCAATCAAACCGCTAGAATCCGTAGGACGAGCGGCCGAAACCGTCGAAGACGTAGTCGCCACATTCGTAGAATGGGAAGAATCGCGATGAAGCAAAGTATGATGCCTTCCTTGACACTTCTCACAACTGCGAGATGTAGCACAGTTGTTAACGTCATGTCTACGAGATAGACAATTGAAACAACAGCGGTACCGTTTCACAGCAGTCAACCGATCATTCACAGAAAGATTCCTAAATTTCGGACAAACACGAAGATGATGGCTTTGTCGTGGACAAAGAACACACATCTTATCGACGGAATCTCTAGAAGAATGAGAAGTGTATTGCGAATTACGCGACCTAGATGGCGAAGATTTCGGAGCTGCATTCGTAAAATGCGTTCGCAGTTTCCTGCCATCAGTTTTCTTCGAAGCATCGATACCCTTCAAATCGCGGAGACACGTGAGTGTCTGAATCCTTTCCGTAAGAAAACGATCCATGTCCACCCAAGACGACAACGCAGACTTATCACTTATACCCTGTTCCCACAAAGTAACACTAATCTTCGGTAGACGTTGCACACACAAATATATCAAAATCGGATCCCAATCGTTCGTAGGAACGTTATTCACAGCCATCGCCGAAATACATGCATTTGTACCACGCTGCAAGTTCTTCAACCCAGAACTTGTCTCGGTGTCTAAGACCGGAAGGTCAAAAAGAAGCTTCAACTGATTGCTGACTAAAATTCTCAAGTTGTCATAAGTTTCCTTTAACGTCCTCCAAGCTAACTCGAAACTTCTATCAGTGAGAGGAAATCTTCTTACAACTTCACGGGCGTCGCCACTAGTCTTTTTGAGCAAATGACACAAGCGCTCAATATCACTCAGACGGGAATTTTTTACATAAACAGCAGTAAACAAATCCCTAAATGTTGGCCAAGACTGAAAGTCACCATCGAAAACCTCAATATCGCATGGTGGTAACGCCAAACTATGGACCGCACCATGGTCAACACCTAACAAAAGAGAATTTCCCGATACATCCACATTACCAGAACGAGCAGAAATATCCGCCACATCGGCCTGCTGTATAGGAGTTGACGCCCTAGGAACGGCTTTTAGACCGTCTATTTTCCTTTCGATAGAGGAAACAATACGAATATAGGCATCATAAGTTGCCTCATACTTGCCGTCAGCAGATTCTACCTTTCCCTTATCTGAATCCTCCTGAAGATCGTCTAAACACTCCTCATACCTCTCTTTCACTTTCTCCCAGAGTGATTTCGCCTCTTCGACCTGAGCCCTTAGAGGATAAACATCTAAATTCTCCTCCTTCAAAGAGCTAACCCGTGTCCCAAACTTCACAACCGCATCAGCGGCTCTAATGAATCGCGCGAATGTATTAACTGGCATATTGAAAATAATTTAGCGTCACAAAAATTCACAAAAACTCGTAAAGTATGTGAACACGCACTTATCGACAGCGAAAACTGGCCGAAAAATCAATAAATTTGCACAAAATGCCCAAAAATGCAAAAACAAAAATTTACAAAATTTTTCTTTCAGTGTATCAAATTCTCACACTGCACCAAAATTACCACAAAATTTCTTGAAGTGTAAACAATTGTTCGTAAAACAACCACTTCAAAACTTAAAATCAAAAATTTCAAACAATTTGTAAAATATTGGACTATTTTTCTCTCAGTGTAGAAACAATTAATTTTCGTTCAGTGTACCGAATCACAAAATATTTTCCCCTTGTACAAAAAATAGGCAAATTATTCAAGTCAAATTCTAAAAATCTCAAAATTCTACTAAAATCTTCGAACTATTTCTCTCAGTGTATGAATGAATTTACGAAAATTACGCTCAGTGTACCGAAGAATACTGACTGCCGCCAATTTGTATCAAAACTTCACACACGAAAACCAGATGATCAAAAAAATTCAACAAATTATAAGAAATTATAAAAAAAAATGTCTGTAAGACCAAATGTAGGGTGCACGGACTGTAAAATACACCTCTACACTTCCACGCCAAATAATCTCCCCAAAAAAATTAAAAATCGCAAATAATAAAAAATATAGAAATAAAAATATATACGTAATATATATGATAAAATAAAAATTATACGATCGTACCGGACCGCCTGTAGGGTGCACAGTGACCAAACCGATAATTTTTACTAATGCGCGTAACGCTAATGGGTCATACAACACGAAAACCCAAAAAACTCAATTTCAAAAAAATTTTTATAATTTTCCTCAAAATATTTACGACTCGCGGCCCCGTGAGGGTTAACAAATAAACCAAAGAAACACAGCTCAAAAAAATATGTATGTATATACGTGTGTGTATCACTGATCATACGTAGGTATGTAATTCAAACGTTGACTGCAGTGACGATTGATGTTTGTTTACAATAGTAATACGACCAACAGAGCCTTTGGAGTCTGCGTGTATTTTGTTATTGTTTTATTTACTTCAAGTTAAAGGCAACGTAATTGCAAATAATGTTTTGAAGTAAATAAGCACTGTCAACGTTTAAATTCACCACACAACACCAATATATACAATAGATTTTTCACTTTTTATTTTGATTATTCTTTCACTTGAATATCATTTAACAAAACGAAATCAAACAAACGAAAGAAATGTGCGTACGTATGTAGCAACGAATGTGTGTTTTTAGAAATGCAATTTGCCGTCGGCAAAACGAAATAATTGAATCAATGTTGTAAAACGACCGCGGTTTAAATTTAAAACACTCGCGATTTGCTCAATTATTTTAATAAAACACTGACATACGCACCTGTGTGTTGATAAATAATTATTTAAATAAATTTTCAATATAAATCCTTCACAAATATGGCTGCAAAGTGGCTGCTTTTTGTTGTTGCTTCACAATGATGAGCACTTTCCTTTGGAAAAGAAAAAGAAAACCCTTTATTAATTGCTGTAAGCAAGTATCCGGCTCGATTGGACCAATGAATGCGTAGCACCGAGAAATAAAATAAATAAAAGCACAAGGATTTAGTTTTTCTTTTCAATAATGTTTCAATAAAACGTAATTTTATTGAATTTTTTGGGAGATTAATTTACCTTTTACAAAACAATCGTTGGACCGACGTAATCCAGTAACGAATAATAACAAAAGCTTAGATGCCGCAAGACAGTGATGGCGCGACTCGTTAGAAAAATGTAACGAATTGTGCTGAAAGCACAGAGCTGCATCCAGAGCTTAGGGTACATTTTCTAACGAGGGGGAAATTGTCATTTTACAAGATTTTAAGTCCCCATCTAACGAATAAATTTTGACCTTACGAATTTGAACTTAAACAGGATTCATAAATTATATGAAAATAATTCATAAAATAAAAAAATACAGGTTTTCATTGGCTACGAATGTATACATAATATGAATGGAGTTTTTAATATTATAAATGAAGTATACATATTTTTCGTCATTGAAAAATATGTACTTTTCCATAATATATATTAAAAACGTCATGCAATACATGTAACCTTTCCTTAAGATTTTTCCTCTGATTCTTAATGCCTGCATAATTGGTCAAAATGTATGAACCCATTTACTAAAAACCGCATTATAGTCCAACCAGTAAAGAACATAATTTTATAATATTTTATATTACTTATGAGAACCAATGCTTCCATTAAATATTGTTTTTTTTTTGTCAATTTTTTACAGCAATAAAAAATTCTTCGGATCGCGACGGCGACTCAAACTGTACTGAAAAACTCAAACACACGTGTTGCCTTCACAACGTTATGTTTCGTTTTTTTTCTCTCGTATTATATGCTTGTATTGTTACATATGAGAGTAACTCACGCTAAGAGAAACCCTGTATTTTTTGATATATTAAGTAAAGTTTCATTGATTTTATGAAACCGTCCATATATATTATTAAAAAAAGCATAATTTCAAAACAAGTATTTACGAAAATAATATATTATGTAAGTGTACATATTTTTTATGAAAAAGTCCATAAATTTATAAAAATGTACAAATTTATGTACAAATTATTATTTTATTTTTTTGTGTGTATGTTATTCAAATTTCAAATTTTGATGTACCAGCTGATCGTATTTAGACTTACTTGCAGCTCTTGCATAAATCTATTGCCCTATTTGCAGAAATTTGGATTTATTACCCCCAACAAATTGACCGATTTCCTCTTTTTATACCCTAAACCACATAGTGGTCAGGGTATAATAAGTTTGATCGGCCAAAAAATGTGCCTACCAGAAATATTGATTTTAGACCCCATAAAATATATACCGATCAACTCAGAATCACCTCCTGAGTCGATCTAGCGCTTGGTGTCCGTCCGTCCGTCTGTCCATGTATTTGTTGTTCGCAATTATTAACCGATTTTGATGAAATTTGGTACAGGGAGTTTTTTTGGCACAAGAACGAACGCTATTGAATTTGAAAGAAATCGGATCAAATTTAGATATAGCTGCCATATATATGTATCGCCCGATTTCGACAAATGGGGTCACGTTGCGCGTTTTTTTTTCAAACGGATCGTCACCAAATTTGGCAAAGAGTAATCTTTTCCATCGCCCTTCAAGTCTGCAAAATTTCATCCAAATCGGTTCAGATTTTGATATAACTCTCATATAATATGTTTTGCCCGATTTTCCCAAATTTGGCCACAAAACCTTTATTTATCAACCGATCTTACTAAAAGTTGGCTAAATATAATCTTCTATAGCACTAACTATATGTGCAAAAAAATCATAGCTCCCATATATGTATCACCCGATTTTGAAAAATTCGCCCCTAATAACCTTATGTTTGACCATACAGGCCTCATTTCTTAAACGATTTTACTCAAATCTTGCACAAGGTAACCTTTTGTGGTATTAATCAAACCCGCAAAATATTATGCAAATTGGTTCAGATTTAGATATAGCTTCCATATATATGCATCGCTCCATTTTCCCAAAATTTGGTCATAGCACTCTTATTTATTAACCAATGTTACTCAAATTTCAAATTTTGATGCACTAGCCGATCGTACTTATACGTACTTGTAGCTCTTACATAAGAATATTGCTCGATTTTTACAAATTTGTATTTATTACCCACACTAATTTAACGATTTTCTCTTTTTTAATAATGGGCTCAATATTAGTGGCATACTAACTCCGTAGGCGCAATATCAACACAGCCAGTGTTGCTAGAAGTAGGGGAAATTCCCTATATGTAGGGTTTTTCTAATATTTAGCGTCGTAGGGACGTAGGACCACAATGTAGGACATTTTCACTCAACACAATTTGTAATAATTTTTACATTTTGGTGGGTCTAGAGGAGGAAATTAGAAGCCGGCAAGGCTTGATCTTTAACAATGTGTGGTAAACTTTATTCC
Source organism: Haematobia irritans (assembly GCF_050003625.1). Lineage (NCBI taxonomy): Eukaryota > Metazoa > Arthropoda > Insecta > Diptera > Muscidae > Haematobia > Haematobia irritans. The sequence goes on along the minus strand of NC_134397.1, from coordinate 172,716,434 downwards.
AGTAGAGAATTTTGTCAACGTTTTATTTCTATAAAACATTTTGTCAAAATTGTATTTCTATAGAATTTTTTTTCAAAATATTATTTCTATAAAAAATTTTCTCAAAATTTTATCTCTGTGGATTTTTTTCTCAAAATTTTATTTCTATAGAATTTATTGTCAAAATTTTATTTCTATAGAAAAATTTCTCACAAAAATTTGTTTATAGAAACTTTTTCCAAAATTTTATTTTTATAGAGATTTAACACAAAAGATTACTATTTGGGTAGAATTCTACCAACTGTGGCAACCGTGGTGGTAATACAAATTTATATTCTATGTTATATACGTTGCATATTCATGTTTTAAGATAATAAAGTACTTAGAACCATTTTTGTTTTGTAAAATTTTTTAAATTTAACGAAAAATATAGTAGGGAAAATTGTTTGGGAATGTATGGGAAAGCAGGGAACTTTTTTTGTCCTTGTAGGGTAAACCGAACATTTTCCGTGGCAACATTGACTATGAGCTATAGTCAGATTGACACAAAGCACCCATAGACATGTACCCCTTAATTTTCTTAAATATGCAACTGCGGTTTATCTCCCAGACCTATATGTTACCCCTCAAATGCTTATGATTACTGATTCTGTAATGGTGGTTTAGGGTATCATATAGTCGGCCCCGCCCGACTTTCTACTTTACTTACTTGTTTAATAATGGACTCAATATTAGTGGCATAGTAACTCTTTTGGTGCAAAACAAACTATAGCTCCTAATATTAGACATTTCTGCTCAGATTGTGACAAGACACCCATAAACATGTACCCCCCTTTATGTTCTCCAAAACCTATATCAATGATACTCCAAAACCTATACCAATGATACTCCACAAATGCTTATGTTTACTAATTCAGTAGGGGTGGTTTAGGGTATGATATAGTCGGCCCCGCCCGACTTTCTACTTTACTCACTTGTTTTTTAATTGAAATGTCTTCAATCACGAAAAAGATAGTATCAATCACAGTTTTAATTGGACAATAAGAAAATACTTCATGAAAAAATTAATTGATTTCATTAGCAAATTTCAATTAATTTTTTTAATTGATTCAATTAAAAATTTAATTGATATTGATTTCAAACCTCAATTAATTTTTGCATTAAAAACTTAACTATTTTCAATTACTTTCTTAACTGACTTACGGCCATTTTCATGTAGCTCTGTTAGGCTTTAACTGCCTATTAACAGAGAGTAGAATTGAAATATCTACTAGAGGTGAGCACGTGACACGAAATTGTCGTGACTCACGAAAATTTTCGTGACTCATGCGTGAGTAGTCAGTCACGCTGACGGCAACGGCGTGAGTGTGAGTGTGCGTGATTAACCAACCAAATGTCATGCGTGAGAGTGAGTCACGAAAATAATATCTTCGTGAGTGTGCGCGAATAACGAAACACGCTCACGAAAATAATCCCGCTTAAGATCATAAAATGGTTACGAGTTGAATTCATTTATAATTTTAGTGACATCCTAGGGGGTAAGGGTTTTATAACGCACTCGATTTTAACCATACTCATGTTTTCAGTCAGGTTCTATAGGTAAATTACTCATAAAATTATTCATGAGTCACGACATTTTTCGTGAGTCACTACATTTAAAAGATTTTAGTGCGTGATTACAAATTTTCTTTTCGTGAGCGTGAGTCCTACCAAAAAATATCGTGCGTGAGTGTGCGTGAATAAGATTTCTCCGTCGTGAGTGCGCGTGAGCGTGAGCAAAATATTACTCACGTGCACACATCTAATATATACTCTCCAGTTAACTTTAACTGAAAAATATTAAGTAGTTAAGTTCCTAACTGGCATATAAAAAATATAGGCAAGATGACAAATATCTCCATACTACGGTTTAAAAGTTCGTTAGCTAACGGAGCTTCATCAAAATGGGTGTTAGTGTGTTTAGTTTGATTAAAAAATGGATAGTATGAAATGTTTTTTTAAGTTAAAATTTAAAAAAAAAAAAAAAAAAAACTAAAAACCTTAGACTTAGTTTCATTAAAAAGTTAATTGTATCAATTAATTGATTAATTAAAAATGTTCAACTTTAATCAACTTTTTGATTGGAAATATTTTGGTGATATTTTTTTCTGTGAACCCTTAAACATCGTGAATGTTACCCTGAAATTTTTTGATGTAATGCTATCTAAAGAAAATAAAGCTAAGCAATTAGGAAAAATTGTGTTTTATTTTTGTTTTTTTTTTTTTTAATATTTTTGTTTATAAGGCTTCGTGTGTTTAAAATAAACATATCTTCTTATAAGCTATTTAAACATAGGGGAAAATTTACATATGCATATATTTTTAATTATTAACATATTTACAAAAAAAATTTTAACAAAAACACTATAACAATATAGATTTTTAATCCATATGCTGATCAATCAGACAATATCAATAATATCATCAGGTTCAGGGCTAGAAGCATTCGATGATAGAGTGGAATCGTAGGATTCTTCTTTTTCTCGACGATCTCGGCGCTCACGGGCACGACGATTTTGAAACCAAATCTTAACGCGGGTATTGGTCAATTCCAATGAATCGGCAAGTTTATTGGCATCTTCGGCACTCAAATAATTCGAAGCTTTGTAAGCACTTTCCAAAGCTTGCAATTGAGTGGGTGTAAAAGGTATACGGGGTAGGCGACCAGGAGTACGTTTGGCAGGTCCTTGGCGTAGGGTTCCTTTTGAGAAATAGAGAAAAAAGTTAAGAAAATGATTAGAATTTTAAAATTCGCCACACAAAGAAAATTTCATTTAAAATAAGCAAATGATGATTTTCATAAATATAATGTAACATTACATTAAGGCCATGAACATGTTCATTAATAGTAAATAATGTTTCGTGATTTCACTGTTTTACTTTTTTTTTAAATTTCATTGTCCCAATTTTAGCGACAATGTTTTCTATCGGAGCTTTTTAAGATGTCATTGTAACTTACTTTGCAATTTTGGAGGATGATAGCGGGTGTATTGTAACCAATCCAAAACCGGTATTTGTTCCATAAATGCATTTTGCGGGGAACATTGGAACTGATGTTGATCATGTTGACCCTGTTCCTGTAGTTGTTGTTGGTGTTGTTGCAATCGTTGCAATAATTCCATTTTCTGATCTTGACCATTAATGGCCCCAACATATGGATGGTAACGTTGACGATGCTCTCGTTTCATCACACCCACAGAACCATTGGTACCATCATATTTTTCTCCAGCTCTATTTAAAATATATTCTATACTAAAATCACTCATGTTTTATTATTCTCTTCAATGCGATAGATCCTTTTGCGGTAAATGCTAAATTTGCATTGTGCCAATTCTGTAAATGTTCCACGTATTTAAGGGATCTTTCAGTCAGTCATTAAAAATCTTATTCCTTTCATAAACTCCATTTTGTTTAGCCATCTCGCTCAGACTAACTAACCACTCCCAACCACCACCGAAAAGGATATACGAACAGTGATGTCCTTTTTTCTAAACTCATCTCATTCATGTTGAACAGCCATTGTTCATTGATACACTTTCAATCTTTGTTGGCCTCTTTATGGCTCACAACAAAAAAGGGCGGAAACTGTGCCACCATAACAATAATAGCAACCACAAAAATACCGCAGAAGCCTAACCGTTAGCAATTCAGGTAATTTAAAGTCTAGAAGAGTTGCACAGTGTTCAAATTTGAATATTATTATATTAATATTATATTATTATATTATATTAAGTCTTCAGCACTTTGTAGGACAATAACAGGTTGGCTGATAAGTCCCCGGTCTGACACATAGATGGCGAGCCACCGTGGTGCAATGGTTAGCATGCCCGCCTTGCATACACAAGGTCGTGGGTTCGATTCCTGTTTCGACCGAACACCAAAAAGTTTTTCAGCGGTGGATTATCCCACCTCAGTAATGCTGGTGACATTTCTGAGGGTTTCAAAGCTTCTCTAAGTGGTTTCACTGCAATGTGGAACGCAGTTCGGACTCGGCTATAAAAAGTAGGTCCCTTGTCATTAAGCTTAACATGGAATCGGGCAGCACTCAGTGATAAGGGAGAGTTCACCAATGTGGTATCACAATGGACTGAATAGTCTAAGTGAGCCTGATACATCGTGCTGCCACCTAACCTAACCTAACCTAGTATTAAATGCGTTTTTTTTATATAGTACCAATCTTCAAATGATTCGTGTCAAAATTTGACATCTGTAAGTCAATTAGTCTGTGAGATAGAGCGTCTTTGTGAAGCAACTTTTGTTATTGGGACAAAAATGGAAAAGAAGGAATTTCGTGTTTTGATAAAATACTGTTTTCTGAAGGGAAAAAATATGGTGGAAGCAAAAAATTGGCTTGATAATGAGTTTCCGGACTCTGCCCCCAGGGAAATCAACAATAATTGATTGGTATGCAAAATTCAAGCGTGGTGAAATGAGCACGGAGGACGTTGAACACCGACGAAAACATCAAAAAAATCCACAAAATGATTTTGAATGACCGTAAAATGAAGTTGATCGAGATAGCAGATGCCTCAAAGATATCAAAGGAACGTGTTGGTCATATCATTCATCAATATTTGGATATGCGGAAGCTCTGTGCAAAATGGGTGCCGCGCGAGCTCACATTTGACCAAAAACAACAACGTGTTGATTGTTCTGAGCGGTGTTTGCAGCTGTTAACTCGTAATACACCCGAGTTTTTCCCTCGACTTTTTCTTGTTCTCAGATCTCAAAAGGATGCTCGCAGGGAAAAAATTTGACTGCAATGAACAGGTGATCGCCGAAACTGAGGCCTATTTTGAGGCAAAACCGAAAGAGTACTACCAAAATGGTATCAAAAAATTGAAAAGTCGTCATAATCGTTGTATCGCTCTTGAAGGGAACTATGTTGAATAATAAAAACGAATTTTGACAAAAAAAAAATGTGTTTTTCTTTGTTAGACCGGGGACTTATCAGCCAACCTGTTATTTATGATACTATTATACACACAAAAATATATTTTTTGTCTTCAATCGCGAAATTAATTGATCCAATTAATTTTTAATTGAAATGTCTTCAATCACAGAAATGATAGTATCAATCAGCAAAAAAATAATTGATATAAAAAATTTTCGTGATTGATTTTTGTTGATTCTATTAATTTTATTGATTCTATTAATTATTTAATTGAATACTCTTTTAAAACTCAATTAACAATTCAATTGGAAAAATTTTTATGATATTTTTTTCTGTGTATGTACTTGACATTTGTTGGGAGTTTCGGGCGCGCCGACTATACGAGTATTATACCGTGCATCACTTTATAGATCTACATTTCGATACACTCAAAAAATGTGAACCCTATATGGCACTAAAGCCAATTTAATTCTAGTTTAGTTTATGAAATTATTATGTTTTGAGAAAGTTTCCTTGACTTTAATATTTTTTTTGGGTAGGTTAGTTAAATGAACTAGGTTAGGTTATGTGCAGAGACAGCCCGATATTTCAGGCTCACTTAGACTATTCAGTCCATTGTGGTGAACTTCTTTCTTATCATTTATCCTTATCCTTTTTATAGCCGAGTCCACACTGCAGTAATACTCAGAAATGTTGCCAGCATAAACTTTTTAATGTTTGGTCGAGACTGGATTTCTACCCACGACCCTGTGTATGCAAGGCGGGCATGGTAACCATTGCACCACGATGGCTCCTTGAAAGCAATTAAAAATGGAAAACAAATATACACAAATGAATTATAAACATTTATAACCATTCGTGTCTCCCACAAAATAGTTCAACATTTGTTTTGACTTCTACAAAATCTCCAGACTTAAAATTTAAATGAAATCTTTTCAGATACAAAAAATCTTACATCTTAAAATTTTGATCGAATTCTATGAAATTTCTGTTGCATTTAAAACTTCATAACGCGATTTTAAAAAAATATATTTTCCGGAAAATTTGTAGTACTTTTGAGTAATCTGCAGTCAAAATTTGACCAAAAATTCAAAAAATTAAAAATTTAAAGTTAAATAATGTTGGTAAAAAACTGTGTAATGTAGAAATGTCTCTATTTTCTACTTAAATCAAAGTGTTTATTTCTAAATAAAAACATAGTTTAATGCGCACTGTATTTTTTATGATACCTTCACTATTTTTTTTTTTCAAAAATGTTGTGAAAAATAGTGAAAAAATGGCTATTTGAGCAAAAATTTCAAGTGATGAATTGACCAGCGCAAAGTCCCGATCTCAACCCGATTGAGAATTTATAGTCAATCGTGGGAAGACGGCTGGGATTGTACAAATCAGCTCCATCAAAATTGGAAGACCTGTGGGAACGGGTACAGCTTGAGTGGGAGAATATACCAGATGAAATTATAAAGGAATTGGTTGAAAGTATGCCAAAACGTATAAATATGGTATTAAAAAAAAGGGTTATGGACCAAGTACTAAAAAATGTTCCAACTGACACCGGTATAGAAAAGTGCAAAGTTGAGTACATGCGAGTTTTTTTGTTATGTTCATTTATCTCTCTGAATTCTTTACTTTTTGTTTTGCGTTTTTTTGTTGTTTTATTTAGAATTGAAGAAGGAATAAAGGAAAAATAAAATTATTTTGAGTTTCTTTATTACTGCTTATTTTATTCGTTTAGAAATGAAAAAAATTATTTATGTACTCATTTCTGCACGCCACTGTATGAGTAAATTTAAAGACGATTTTCCGAATGAAAAATATTGTTCTATACTCTCAGGAAAACTTTTCTTAGTTCAAAGACATACGACATAAAAGGAGGACGCAAATTTTCAAGAATCGTTTCCTAAATTTAATTAATTTTTTTTATTTACTTTTTCTTTTAAATAAAATGTCATTATTATTATATTAAGTGCCATATCGGTCCACTTTTACGTATAGCCCCCATATAAACGGACCCCCAAATTTGGCTTGCGATTGCTCTAAGTGAAGCAAGTTTCATCCGATCCGGCTAAAATTTGGTACATGGTGTTAGTATATGGTCCCTAACAACAATGCAAAAATTGGTCCATATCGGTCCACTTTTACGTATAGCCCCCATATAAACGGACCCCCAAATTTGGCTTGCGATTGCTCTAAGAGAAGCAAATTTCATCCGATCCGGCTGAAATTTGGTACATGGTGTTAGTATGTGTCTCTATAATTATATATAGCCCCCATATAAACCGATCCCCAGATTTGACCTCCGGAGCCTCTTGGAGGGGCAAAATTCATCCGATCCGGTTGAAATTTGGTACCTGATGTTAGTTTACGGCCTCTAATAACCATGCAAAAATTGGTCCATATCGGTTCATAATTATATATAGCCCCCATATAAACCGATCCCCAGATTTGACCTCCGGAGCCTCTTGGAAGAGCAAAATTCATCCGATACGGCTGAAATTTGGTACATTTTGTCAATATATGGCCTCTAACAGCCATGTAAAAATTGGTCCATATCGGTCTTTAGTTATATATAGCCGATGACTTATTACACAAAAATTGGTCCATATCGCCAAAAATAATCTACCAAAACTTTATTTCCATAGAAAATTTTGTCAAATTTTATTACTATAGAAAGTTTTGTCAAAATTTCATTTCTATAGAAAGTTTTGTCAAAAGTTTATTTCTATACAAATGTTTGTCAAAATTTTATTTCCATAGAAAATTTTGTCAAAATTTTATTTCTATAGAAAATTTTTGTAATCTACCAAAACTTTATTTCCATAGAAAATTTTGTCAAATTTTATTACTTTAGAAAGCTTTGTTAAAATTTCATTTCTATAGAAAGTTTTGTCAAAAGTTTATTTCTATAGAAATGTTTGTCAAAAGTTTATTTCTATAGAAAATTTTGTAAAAAATTTATTTCTGTAGAAAATTTTGTCAACATTTTATTTCTATACAAAATTTTGTCAAAATTTTATTTCTATACAAAATTTTGTCAACATTTTATTTCTATAGAAATTTTTGTCAAAATTGTATTGCTATAGAAAATTTTGTCAACATTTTACTTCCATAGAAAATTTTGTCAACATTTTATTTCTATAGAAAATTTTGTCAAGTTTTTATTTCTATAGAAAATTTTGTCAAATTTTTATTTCCATAGAAAATTTTGTCAAAATTTTATTTCTATAGAAAATTTTGTCAAGGTTTCATTTCTATAGAAAATTTTGTCAAAATTTTATTTCTATAGAAAATTTTGTCAAACTAGATTATATACGTATTTAATCGGCCTTTTTTTGTTTAATATATACCCCGTATGGGCTAACTTACAATTTAGAAGACAGTGTTAAAAAGTTTTACGATACCTTGCCATTGGCAAGTGTTATCGCAACCCAAGTAATTCGATTGTGGATGACAGCCTTTAGTAGAAGTTCCTACGCAATCCATGGTGGAGGGTACATAAGATTCGGCCTGGCCGAACTTACGGCCGTATATACTTGTTTAGTTTAATATATACCACGTATGGACTATGTGGTATATATTACGGTGTTAGGAAGTTTTAAGATACCTTGCCATCGGCAAGTGTTACCGCAACCCAAATAATTCGATTGTGGATGACATTCTTTAGTAGAAGTTTCTACGCAATCCATGGTGGAGGGTACGGCCTGGCCGAACTTACGGCCGTATATACTTGTTCATATTTGGTAATTTTTTTTCAGTGCGAATATATTACATTCGAATTGTTTTTACCAAAAAAACATATATTATCTATTGCGGTTTCTCTTATCAATCGATACCTATAAAAATCAATTTCTAAATACTCGTATATTATTTATCAGAGGCATCTATAATTTTGGAAATATCTTAAACATTTGAAAGAATACGGAGAAAAGAAACCACTATTTCCATATATACCAAATATTAAGTGTTTCGAAGGTCAAATAATTGCAATTACATACACATTGTTCATTGTCACCAAGACAATGATATTCAAATGTTGTTTCCTTTTTCTCTCTCCCTTTCCTCATTGTTAGTTTCATCGTTAAGTATACATGGTTGATCCTTATTTTTCTGGTGTGTTAGTTGTCCTAAATATTGTATCATTGTTTGTTAAACAGGACTAGATTTGTAACATAAACATTACTTCATTTACGAGTCTAATCATAAGCCGATTGAGCAAATTTTGCATGAATTATCCTGGGCTAAGTAGACAGAAGGACAGACCATGGAAGTAGGAGCGATCAGATTAGTTGATCAGCTTAAGACTATCTGCCGTTCCTTGACAGTCGTCTGCAGTTCTTTTTTAAATACAGACCTAATTTCATTGTTCTGATCTGGCGTCTCGGAAAAACTAGCAAAAAGCACACATCCATGATTTCGTTGTAATAGGACTTGATCATTTATTTGAAAGAAGTGGATTATTTTATTCATTGGACATCTCCTTTCAATAGCGTAGAAGCTCAATAGTAGAGAGAATTTCTAACAGAAATCAATACATAAGGAACATTAATTAGATCCAACATTTTCAAGCCGATATTTTGCTGTGTTTAAATTCAACTAACGAAACTGTTTACAATCTTGTTAGAAGTAAAAAAAAATGCTATTATAGAATTTTTTGTCTACTGAAAATGGGAAAATAGTCAATTTAATTTTTTTTGTATTACACATAGTCCAAAACAAGTGAAAATAATACGCCCATATTTGTGGAAATTGGTTTAAATTTGAATAAAGCTGATTTTATTCAATGTGACTGATGTGTACTACAACTAAGTTCAGGCTGCTATAATTTCGGAACTGCTCGTTTGATAGCTGACAGTTCAAAATTGCAAGAATGTCTTTGGTGCCATACGAAGTTCAAGATGGGGATATTTGTAGTAAAATTTACAAATTTGAAGAAATAATGAACTATTTTGTGAGAAGTACGAAATTAGTAAATCTGTATGCTTCATTTGTGTATAATGTTTTCCCGTTTTTTAGTTCATTTAACTAAGATACGCAAAAAATTATTAGAGTAAAAGAAACTTTCTCCATACATAATAATTCCATGAACTGAAATAAAGTTAAATTGGCAATTGTTTAGAGAAATATAGGGTTTACTTTTTTTGAGTGCGTATATGGATATGAATCAGTTGGTATCTCCGGTTCTAAAACAATTTCGATATTAATTTTTTTAACGGGCGATTTTTTTTAACGGATATGGATATAAATCGGAATGTATATATATAAAGCGCACAAGACGAAAAGTTCAAATCAGTTGTTGTTGTAATCTACTCTTAGAGTTCTACCATCTATGAAGTTTTGGAAGAAATCTGAGAGGTATAGCTAAACTAGAGTTTAGCCTAAATTTCACATAATTTGTCATAAATTCGGGTTTATTTTCTACTTTATAAGAAAAGTATTTCTCTAAAATTACTTTCCGAGGAAACTTCGTTTTTCTTTGGGTGTAGTATTGCAATTTAAAAATAAGGTATTGTTACTAGTAATCAATTTCCTTACATTTACATTTCATTGCATTGTACTGGTAGAAATATTATCGGTGTCCATTTGTTCTACACATGTTTAGAGCAATTGTTTAAAATTCGTTATCATTTTACTTGTAATTTTTTGAAATACACGATCTAAGAAAATATTATATTGACAACATAATTTTCGCATTTTGATATAAATAGCAATCGAAAGACACTCGAAGACATATAAAAACAACAATAATAGTGGAATATTTATTTACCAGTCCGACCAAGCCTTTTCTTTTACCATTCTATTTCTGTAGTTAGAAGACACTCGTATGCTCCGCAAAAATTCCAATATTTGTTTTGTAGTTTTTTTTTTTCTTAATAAGATTGATTTTAAAATGTTCGTTTACAAAACAAAACTAACAGCTTTTTTCTGTCAAAAGCAAAAACTATAGGTGTCAGTATGCTATTGCTAAAAAATTATAGATTTTGTATACCCTCCTCTATGCGATGGGCGCAACTAACTTTGCTATTCCGTTTGTAATGCAACGAAATATTGATCTCAGACCCAATAAAGTATTTATATTCTGAATCGTGGTGAACTGATGAGTCCATCTAATGATGTTCGGCCGTCTGTTAAAATCACTTCCCAACGAAACAAGTTATGGGCTTGAAACATGGCTCAAGTAATTATTATTGATGTAACTCAGATGGTATTGTAAACGAGCCATATCGGATCTTTTGGGTATAGGCCCCAATCTCCAAACTCACCTTCTGAAGCCTCTGGGACTCTCATATCCAAAGAAAAAATTCATGAACGGCGTGTACGTTTCAAAACAATTCGTTCATGAAAGTGAATCAAAACTCATGTGGTGTCACACGGAGACCAGACGGCGTCAATCTGACAACGATAATATGACACCACGCGTTGTCAAAACAACAACCAGCGTTCTCATAACGTAATGGTTATGAATTTATAAAAAAAAATCGCTGACGTGACTCGAACCTGGCTTGCCCTCTCCATAGGCGTTAACAGTCTCTTTAGCACATTGCTCCACCGTCGGAGTGGTCATAAAAACTTCTAACAAATATGTTAAGACTTTTCATGGCTAAAGAAGAACGAAATCCGTTCATGAAATCACACAAAAAAATTCTGATTCGATCACGAAATTAATTTACCCAATTAATTTTTTAATTGAAATGTCTTCAATCACAGAAATGATAGTATCTATAAAAAAATTAATTGAAAGTCAATTAAAAAATTAATTGATACTATTAATTTTTGTGATTAAGTTTTGTTTCAATTAAAAAATTTGTTGAATCAAATAAACTTTTAATTAAATATTTTGTAAAACTCAATTAAAATTTTAATTGAAAAAAATTTAAGTTTTCAATTCTTTGTGATGGGCTATTTTTGGTCAATTTTTTGAAGATGCAAATAAAACAAATTTACTTTATAATTTTCTGGACGTTTCGTCGGTTTTTTCCGACTTTTCAACAGTAGCCCATCACAAAGAATTAAAAACTTAAATATTACATTGGTCATTAAAGACGAAAAAAAATCTGTGCATGAACTCCGTGGTGGACGAAACCGTGAACATTCAGTTTTGTTTTTGTGTAACGTAAACATTTTGTTAACGTCCGTTCACGATTTTGCAAAGGGTTAAATTATAAGCGATATATGAGGAAAAAATTAATTTGCTAGAAATAACAACAAATTTGTGGGCTATCCCAGCAATGTAAGTAACTGTTTACCAAGAACATTTACACCATTCCCCCAGTATTAGTTACAATGGTAATACTGTCAAATGGTAAATATTTTGTATGTAAGAAGTTTTTTTTTTTGTTCTCAATATGTCAAGTTTCGTGCCCTGAAAGCAGCATTTTTGGTAAACTTGCGAACAATTGCTCCAAAGTCAATAATGGAATGGTTTTTTGCATCACATCGTTACTGGCGATGGAAAGTACATCCACTACGATAATCCTAAACAAAACAAATATACAAGGAATGATGTTGTATCCCAGCAAAAAAGCGTCGCCAAAAAAGCAATGAAAATGTTCTTTTTGGATCCGGAAGTGGTGCAAAATTGACGTAGAAGCGATGAATTTAACATGGGCTTGACATAGGATGGAAGTCCTCCATTTCAACAGCCGTTGCACTGAATTTGCATCACTTCTTTAGATGTGATCCGAATTCAATGTTTTGGATGTAAATTTAAAAATTCTGTGATATTTTGGCAAATAAATAATTTTTATAATTTTTTATTATTTTTAATGGATTTTAACGCTTGTCGGAACCGTTTGACCTCAAATATTTTCAAAAAATTAAATTTTTTTCAGATTGGATTTAGCTTTTTTTTCGAAAAAATTTAAATGATTTGTACCATTTTATGAATTCTTACTCTGTTTTTAACCTATTTGAAACAAAAAGAGTTAAAATTACCCATTAAAAGTATGAACAAACCAAGTTATAAAAAATTGAATTAAAAGAACTTCCTGGGTAGTTAAAATAAAGAACATTATTGGAAGTGCATCTTCTGGAAGTGCTTTTAAAGTTGTGCCTTTGGAAGAACTTCCAAATTTTTTTGCTGGGATATTTGGTGGGACCAGCTGGGTGTGGAGTAGTATGAGCTGTTGTAACCGACTGAAACGATTATTTGAGCTGACCATTGCTGGATAACGCTCGGCCAAATGTTGCAAAACCCGTAAAAACTTATTGGGAAATACTTAAATTGGAAGAAATACTCTACCCACCATGAAGTCCAGACATTGCTCCATCTGATTACGTCTGATCATGACGCATAATCTGATTGGATCGATTCTCCGATTGAATCAACATATAGTTAATTTTTTTCGTATCCGTATGTTGCCAGAAAGATAGGAAAACAACAGTGGTTAGCAACAGAAAATTCTTCGACTGATAAGCCCGTTATTATTATCGAACATTTGAAAAAATTCCGCATTTTTAATTTGCGCACCAAATAGTTCTCCTCAAAATATGTTCTAAATGAGGCATAAAGCTACTCGTTTTCCAGAAATTAATAATAATTTCCAAAAGTTGTTTATTATTATAATTTTTTATATATACAGTGGCGTGCAAAAGTGAGTACATAATTATTTTTTTTGTCATTTCTAAACGAATAAAATAAGCAGTAAACAAGTATATACGGCCGTAAGTTCGGCCAGGCCGAATCTTATGTACCCTCCACCATGGATTGCGTAGAAACTTCTACGAACGACTGTCATCCACGATCGAATTACTTTGGTTGTGGTATCTTAAAACTGCTTAACATCGTTTTCTAAATTGTTAGTTACTCCATACGTGGTATATAGTAGACAAAAAAGGTATGTATAGGTAAGTCTACAAATAATTACGAATCGATATGGACTTTTGCACGGTTCGTAGAGAGCCAGAATTGCAACACGGGGTCGCTTATATGTGGGCTATATACAATTATGAACTTGATATGGACCAATTTTTATGTGATTGGGGATCGATTTATCTGAGGGCTATATATAACTATTGACCGATATGGACCTGGTTAGGCATGGTTGTTAACGACCATATTTATGCACAATGTACCAAATTTGAACTGACTCGGATGAAATTTGCTCCTCTAAGTGGGTCCAAAACCAAATTTCGGGATCGGGTTATATAGGGGCTATATATGATTATGGACTGATATGGACCACTTTTGGCATGGTTGTTAAATATTATATACTAACATCACGTACCAAATTTCAACCGAATCGGATTAATTTTGCTCTTCCAAGGGGCTCCGGAGGTCGAATCTGGGGATCGGTTTATATGGGGGCTATATATAATTATTGTCCGATGTGGACCAATTCTTGCATGGTTGTTAGAGACCATTTACTAACACCATGTACCAAATTTCAGCCGGATCGGATGAAATTTGCTTCTCTTATAGGCTCCGCAAGCCAAATCGGGGGATCGGTTTATATGGGGGCTATATATAATTATGGAACGATGTGGACCAATTTTTGCATGGTTGTTAAAGACCATATATTAACACCATGTACAACATTTCAGCCGGATCGGATGAAATTTGCTTCTCTTAGAGGCTCCGCAAGCCAAATCTGGGGATGGGTTTATATGGGGGCTATATATAATTATGGAACGATGTGGACCAATTTTTGCATGGTCGTTAGAGACCATATAATAACGCCATGTACCAAATTTCAGTCGGATCGGATGAAATTTTCTTCTCTTCGAGGCTCCGCAAGCCAAATCTGGGGATCGGTTTATATGGGGGCTATATATAATTATTGACCGATGTGGACAAATTTTTGCATGTTTGCTAGAGACCATTTACTAACACCATGTACCAAATTTCATCCGGATCGGATGAAATTTGCTTCTCTTAGAGGCTTCGAAAGCCAAATCGGAGGATCGGTTTATATGGGGGCTATATATAATTATGGACCGATTTTTGCATGGTTGTTAGAGATCATATGCTGACACCATGTACCAAATTTCAACCGGATCGGATGAAATTTGCTTCTCTTAGAGGCTCCGCAAGCCAAATCTGGGGATGGGTTTATATGGGGGCTATATATAATTATGGACCGATATGGACCAATTTTTGCATGGTTATTAGAGACCATATACACCATGTACCAAATTTTTTACATGGTTATTAGAGACCATATACACAATGTACCAAATTTCAGCCGGATCGGATGAAATTTGCTTCTCTTAGAGGCTCCGCAAGCCAAAGCGGGGGATCGGTTTATATGGGGGCTATATATAATTATTGACCGATGTGGACCAATTTGTCCTGGTTGTTAGAGATCATATGCTGACACCATGTACCAATTTTCAACCGGATCGGATGAAATTAGCTTCTCTTAGAGGCTCCGCAAGCCAAATCGGGGGATCGGTTTATATGGGGGCTATATATAATTATTGACCGATGTGGACCAACTTTTGCACGGTTGATAGAGACCATATACCAACACCATGTACCAAATTTCATGTTCAAATTTCGGATCGGATGAAATTTGCTTCTCTTAGAGGATCGACAAGCCAAATTTGGGGGTCCGTTTATATGGGGGCTATACGTAAAAGTGGGCCGATATGGCCCATTTGCAATACCATCCGACCTACATCAACAACAACTACTTGTGTCAAGTTTCAAGACGATAGCTTGTTTCTTTCGGAAGTTAGCGTGATTTCAACAGACGGACGGACATGCTCAGATCGACTCAGAATTTCACCACGACCCAGAATGTATATACTTTATGGGGACTTAGAGCAATATTTCGATGTGTTACAAACGGAATGACAAAGTTAATATACCCCCATCCTATGGTGGAGGGTATAATTAATTGACCGTCAATTAAAAAATTAATTGATCCATTTAAAAGATTAATTGATACTATTAATTTGTGTGATTGATTTTTGCTTCAATTGAAAAAATTGTTGAATCAATTAAATTTTTAATCGAATATTTTTTAAAACTTAATTGAGATGTTAATTGGAAAAATGTTTGTGAAAATTTTTTCTGTGTTCTTTCATTGTGACTACCCATTTTTCCATCCATCTTCAGTATAGATCTGCCTGGGTGGGGCAATTCCGTACTACGTGCCACATACAGTGGCGTGCAGAAATGAGTACATAACTATTTTTTTTTTCATTTCTAAACGAATAAAATAAGCAGTAAAAAAGAAACTCAAAATAATTTTATTTTTCATTTATTCCTTATTCAATTCTAAATAAAACAACAAAAAAACTCAAAATAAAAAGTAAAGAATTCAGAGATATACATAAACATAACAAAAAATACTCGCATGTACTCAATTTTACACTTTTCTATACCGGTGTCAGTTGGAACATTTTCTAGTACTTGGTCCATAACCCTTTATTTTTATACCCACCACCATAGAATGGTGACGGGGGTATAATAAGTTTGTCATTCCGTTTGTAACACATCGAAATATCGATTTCCGACTATATAAAGTATATATATTCTTGATCAGGGAGAAATTCTAAGACGATATAACGATGTTTGTCTGTCCGTCTGTTGTAATCACGCTACAGTCTTCAATAATAAAGCAATCGTGCTGGAATTTTGCACAAACTCGTCTTTTGTCTGCAGGCAGGTCAAGTTCGAAGATGGACTATATCGGTCCAGGTTTTGATATAGTCCCCTTCCGATTTGGGGTCGTGGGCTTATAGAATTCGTAGTTTTTATCCAATTTGCCTGAAATTAGAAATCTGGAGGTATTGTATGACCATAAAGAGGTGTGCCAAAAATTGTGAGTAGCGGTCCATATTTTGGTATAGCCCCCATATAGACCGATCTCCCGATTTGGGGTCTTGGGCTAATAGAAACCGTAGTTTTTATCCAATTTGCCTGAAATTGAAAATCTAGAGGTATTTTAAGACCATAAAGAGGTGTGCCGAAAGTGGTGAGTATCGGTCCATATTTTGGTATAGCCCCCATATAGACCGATTTCCCGATTTTACTTCTTGGGCTTCTAGAATCCGAAGTTTTTATCCTATTTGCCTTAAATTGGAAATCTAGAGGTATTTTCGGGTCATAAAGAGGTGTGCCGAAAACGGTGAGTATCGGTCCATATTTTAGTATAGCCCTCATGAGAACGATCTCCCGATTTAACTCCTTGGGTTTCTAGAAACCGTAGTTTTTATCTGATTTGCCTGAAATTTTAAATATTATGGTATTCTAGGTTCACAAAAACGTGTATCGGATTAAGTTTTTATCGGTCCATTTGGTAATGCCTCCATATAGACCGACTTCACTTCTTGAGGGTGTAGAAGGCGCACTGATCATGAAAACTGCTGGAAACTCAATGTAAAATTTCCAGATTTTACTTCTACAGATTTAAGATTTCAAATCAAGACGTTATTTTATAATTTTCTTGTACACTTACAAGAGATGTTAATGATTCCTCTAAAACAAACAAAAATGGTTCTTATAAATCCAGAATCTGATATAGTCCTCATAAGTGAAATCTTTAAATTTATCTTCGGGAAGTGTCTTCAAGTCCTCAAGCCCTCCTGAAATTTCAAAGGAAACCCTAATATTTTGTTCATGGTGGTGGGTATTTAAGATTCGGCCCGGCCGAACTTAGTGCTGTATATGCTTGTTTAATACCATATTTATACGTTTTGGCATACATTCAATCAACTCTTGTATAATTTCATCTAGTATATTCTGCCACTCAAGCTGTACTCGTTCCCACAGGTCCTCTAATTTTAATGGAGCTGATTTGTACAATCCCAGCCGTCTTCCCACGATTGACCATAAATTGTCAGTCGGGTTGAGGTCGGGGCTTTGCTCTGGCCAATTCATCACTTGACATTTTTGCTCACTAAGCCATTTTTCACTATTTCTGCACTACGCTTCGGATCACCATCCTGTAGAAATACGACTTCATCTTCAGGATATGCACTCTTGTCAACAAACTCGGGAAGATGAGTCTGCAAAATGGCGAGGTAGTCTTCTTCATCTTCTTCATTATACCATCAATTTTCTGCAATGGCCCCAAAGTGAAGCAGCCCCAAACCATTATGCTTCCACCACCATGCTTCACAGTTTGTTTAACATGGTGGCGTTCAATGGTATCACCAGGACGAGCCAGCAATATTGTTTACCGTCCGATTGGAAACGGTTAAATTTTGATTCATCTGACCAGATAACACGTTTCCAGTCATCTGTCGTCCAAATTTTATGCTCTCTTGCAAACTTCATTCGCGCTTTTTGATTCTTTTCGGACAATGCAGGTTTATTTTTTTTGTTGTACAGCTGAGCGCTCGTCTTGCTGTACATTCACTAACTTAACTTACTTATTTTTGGCAACAGTAGTATTTTTCGGCGTTACGGACTTGTTCTGCCTCATTTCTGCCATCATAAGGCGAGAGTCCGCTTCGGTCAACAGTTTTCGGCAGCCTCTGGTTTGCTCTTTGGGAGTAGCGTCGTTTTTGGATGCGAATGTCCACAGAATGACTTATATTTAGTTCCTTGGCTATTTTCCGCGACGAAGACCCATTATTAGTTAAGGAAACTATATTGTCCTTCACATAGCGCGATAACTTTTTCATTTTATTTTTTACTTGATATTATTGCAGTACACTTCGAATAAAGCTTTAACTCTTACTAGCAAACACGTTTCTAAACACAAAGTTGCATTACAGATCATAAAGAAAGACAAAAAATACAAAACTAATGGTATATATTGGTTTTATGCTGTGTACATCAAAAAGTGCAAAATTGAGTATCGTACTAACATTTTCTCAAAAATACTTCAAGCATTTGGAACTACTGTACTCGTCAGACCCTTATCATATTGGATACGTATTGAATGATTTTTGTGAGGTATGTACTAAATTTATTATTTACAATAACACAATTCACAATGTGATATGATACGAAATGATGACATGGACATGAACATTTTTGGTTGATTTATTTAAAATTCAAGTAGCCATATGTAGTATATCATCGTTCAATTATGCTCATTCATTATCCCTGCCCTACTCCAACCCATCTGGACATTTCATTTTATTTGAAGTTAATAGCAGAGAGATATTAACTTAACTGCTGTCTGTCGTCCAATGGATTCTTTCGTTCGTACTCTCTGTTTGCCGTAAGATGGGAAAATAAGTTGAACATTATATTTTGAAATGTTTTGATTGAAAAGTAATTGTTTCATATGCCTGTAATCTGATAGTAAGTGTAGCCTTCCGTATCCGTTTCAAGTAAACCGGAAAACGTATAACTCTCATAGTAATCAACCCCTTCTTGTGTTATTACTTTTATAGATTGCTACATTTTATTTTTATTAGGCAGATGGGTCGCAAGCCACAATACCAATTCAGTAGGGATAATAATTGTAATATAAATGTTTGCATTGTTTTTTTTATTATTTACCACCATTGTATGGGGTTATAGTAACTCGGTGATTCTCTATTTAACTTTAATTGTCCATATGTTTTGAGTAAAGACAAACCCTACGTGGAAAGGAACCAAACGTTTGAACACGGAAATTTCTCTGAAAAATCAAATTCTAATTTTTGGCGTAATTAGTATACTTCTCAAAATAAAATCCTCTATGGTTCGAAGTTCGGCAAGGAATCTTATGTATCCTTCTCCATGGATTGTGTAGAAATTTCTACTAAAGACTGTCATCCACAATCGAAATACTTGGATTGTGGAAATACTTACTGATGCCAAGGTATCTTAAAATCTCTTAACATCAAATCTTAAAAATTCTTAACATCATAGTCCATACGTGGTATATATTAGACAAAAACAAGTAAGGAAAGTATAAAGTCAGGCGGGGCCGACTATAGTATACCCTGCACCACTTTGTAGATCCCCATTTTGCGATAGCATATCAAAACCGTCAAATATGTTGGGTGATATATATACACCCTCAAAAAAAAAAATCGCTTCTTATGTGAACATATAATAGGTTTGGAAACATTTTGAACCCAAAAATATTATATGCTTAGAAGAATTTTCTACCAAAGAAGATTGTGCTCAATTTTTTTTTCTGCCTAATTGTATATTCCCTCACATTTTTCTCACTTTTTCTGTAATACAAACATTTTAGAAGAAATTATTATATTTTATAATTTTTTTAATTTTACCTTTTGCCGGACGGGGATTCGAACAGCGGACCACACAGTTTGTAAGCCAGCACACTAACCACTGGCCTACGTAGCTTTTATGGTCATCAAGAGATAATTATCGTTATAAGTTATATTTATATAGCATAGCTTGCGGCGCCCACGAGCCGATGCAAACATAACATTGTTTAACAACATAACATTGTTAAACATACATTTGTTGGCAGCGTGGAGCAGTGGTTGGTCGTCCGCCTTGCGTGACAGGGGACGTGGGTTCGATCCCTGCTTCGACCAACACCATTTTTTTTAATATATTTTTTAACATATATTCCAGATACGTTCGGAAGTTCCCGAAAAGGTGTTCAGCATTACATACTATTATATAAAAATTTTACTACGAAATTGTAAAGTGTGTTTTATAAAAAACTTAAAGTCAGAAAAGAATAGTGCTTGATATAAACGAAATGGACTGAGTTCAAATCAAATATTATTTTTTTATTGCAACAATAAAAATTGTGTAACAAATAAAGGTTTTTGTACACGGATGAAAAAGACTGTTTTCCATATGTTTGGCTATAAACATTATATGTTTGGAACACAAATTTTTAAACACAATATTTTTGAGTGCAAGCAAGTAATGTTCATAAACTAGCATAACATGTTTGGGACATATATGTTAATATGTTAGAACATATTATGTTTGGGACATAAAATGTTTGTAAATATAATATGCTTGGATGCAAACATATATTAATTTAGAAATAGCCTATAAACATATATGTGTTTAGTAGCTTGGAGCGCTATTTAACAGGGAGCGATATTGAATTAAGTTGGTGGTTGTTGCTTGTTATTACAAAATTAACATTTTATTTTTCCTTGGGCAATTGATCAGCTACTTCTTTGATCCTTACAAACTGTGTGGTCCGCTGTTCGAATCCCCGTCCGGCAAAAGGTAAAATTAAAATAAAAAAAATCATACAATTGAATAATTTCTTCTACAATGTTTGTATTACAGAAAAAAGTGCTAAGAACTAAAAAATCTCTTGGAAGTGAGAAAGATGTGGGGGAATATACAATTGGGCAGAAACAAAATTTTGAGCATTCAGGTCGAAAACCTATGTTGTTAGCACCTATATTACCTGTTTATTTTCATAATTCATTATGATTGTAAATATATAAATAAATAAATAACATTTTGAGCACAATATTGTTTGGGAGAATTTTTTTTAAGCATATAATATTTTTGGGTGCAAAATACTTCCAAACATATTATATGTTCACATAATAACATATTGTTTTTTGGAAGACAATATTATTGAATTTGGATGCAAAAATACAAAATGTTTGGAACTTAGACTACCCAAACATATATTGTTTAGACCAATATGCTTTCAAACATATTATATATTGGAAGAGATCAAACATATAAATGTTTAGGCAATACCCAAAAATATATATGCTTGAAGCAAAATATGTTTGGGAGTATATGTTACAGAAGCGATTTTTTGTGAGCGTGTATACAAGTTTAAAATTTTCGAAGAAATTCAAAAACTCTTACAAAAGAAGAACGTGAAGTCGAGTATATATACATATTTTTCCATCGAATCCTAAGGTTAACGATAACCATTCAAAAGCACATTATATTTAAATTCTAAATAGTAATTTTAAAACAGCACATAAATTTATTTTGGTATGAACATGTAACACCATTAATTTAGAAATACAAATAAATATGCATTTTTATTAACGAATAATTTTGTACTTAATTTAATTCTTAAGGACGGTATAAATTGGCATTATCACGTTAAAATAGCCATGTTTACCCTTTTACTTTTCTTTAATAATTTCTTTTAAAGAAAATAAACTTATTCAATTGTTGCTTTGGATCTTTCCCCACCATGTTATAATACAATTTACCGGAAAAAGTTGTAATGTTATTCTGGTTTTGCCGATAAAATGAGAAATAGTTTTAGCGGCAAAACTCGAACTCAATGCCCACTTTTATTTTCGAAAAAATCCTTCAACTCCTCTTGGACTACTCATTAATAAAGAGGAACTAATCTTTGTTTTTATAGATCTTCAACGGTCGATACTTTCAATGAAGTCGTGTTGTCGTTATAATTAAGTGATTTGACTTAAAAATGGGTATCATAACATGAAAGAACAAATTTTGGACTAAGGTCAACTTGACTTTAATAATTCAGAAAAATTCTTTAAAATTAATGAAACTGTCTTTAAACTTGTTGCATTTTTGCATCTTGACTACAAGGCAAAAGTCATTCAAAAATAGGATATGTTTTTCAATACTTTATTTTAAAGACATTTTTTACTTGAAACATAGCATAATTTCTACTGGAAGTCTTGTTTTTAACGGACATTTTATAGCATATGAAAAAAAGCGAAATATTGAAATGTGCTTCGTAGAGTCAAGTACACAAAACCCCATTTAAAAGAGAATTGTGTCTTAAAAGCATCCTTACTTGTATTCTCCGCTTCTTTGGTTCGGAATCAATATCAAAATTGTTAAAGTGGAGACACAATCTTTGGAACCGGACATGCTTTTTGTTCAGTGTATAGTGCCCTTTCGTTAGTTTTTATGAAGATCCCTTTAATTACCTTTGTTTGAATATTTTGACTTACTCGTCCTACGTTCCGATTTGTTTTGACGAAACAAAAAAATTGTGCCCGTAATGCGAAAATGATAAACAAAACTCATGCTCTTTTTTTTTCAAATATATTTTATCTTGGTTCCGAATAAATTTTCTCCCCGAATACTCATTTTAATATTTTACTTAAGCATATAAAATTTTTGGCGAAGTCTTATATCACAACATATATATTTTTACTCATAATATGTAAATTTATACTTGTTTATATTCACACATAGTATTTTTCCTATATTTAATGAAATTTTCTTTGTGTATATATATTTGTAATGCGCCAATTGGTTACTTTCATTATTTTACTTCCAGCATACAATTTGTCTCTCTTTGTAAACACATATATGTTTATGGGTTATTTCTACATTAATATATGTTTGCATCAAAGCATATTATATTTACAAACATTTTATGTCCCAAACATAATATGTTCTAACATATTAACATATATGTCCCAAACATATTATGCTAGTTTATGAACATTATATGTTTGCACTCAAAAATATTGTGTTTAAAAATTTGAGTTCCAAACATATAATGTTTATACCCAAACATATGAAAAACAGTCTTTTTCGTCCGTGTATATGACGAACGGACGGACGTGGCTAGATCGACACAAAACATATACACTTTATAGGGGTCTTAGAGACGGATTTCGATGTGTTACAAACGGAATGGCAAACTTAATATACCCCCATCCTATGATGGAGGGTATAATAATAATTATTAAGTGTGACGATCTAAACTGAAATTCAAGACTTTTTATAAATTACGAGCTAAATTTTTGTGTGTCCTGAAAAAGTAATATAAGAAATATAAATAATTAAGAAATTTATTACTTACTTTAGATTTACATATCATACACACCCATACAAAAAATCTTTCTTATAGTAAGAAAACGCCGATGAGAATGTTGTTTATGTTCATTGAACATCCCACCAAAAAAGCGTCGCCAAAAAAGAAATGAAAATGTTCTTTTCGGATCCGGAAGTGGTGCAAAATTGACGCAGAAGCGATGAATTTCACATGGGCTTGTCATAGGACGGAAGTCCTCCATTTCAACAGCCGGTGCACTGAATTTGCATCAATTCTTTGGATGTGATCCGAATTCAATGTTTTGGATGTAAATTAAAAAATTCTGTGATATTTTGTCAAATAAATAATTTTTATATTTTTTTATAATTTTTAATGGATTCTAAAGGTAAAATTACATACCATGCGTTCAATGCGTTAAATGCGTCCGATGATTGAAGAGTTGACATTTCTCTTTGAAATCAAAAGCTCGAATAGTCTGCCGCAAACAGAAAAAATCAACCCTTCCATCATCGCACGGATTGACGCTTGGTGTGTAATTCAACCTTAACGCTTGTCTGAAACGTTTGACCTCAAATATTTTCAAAAATTCACAATTTTTCAGATAAGATCCCAGGCATCCTAAGCATTGCACCACGGTGTGTCTCATGTAACGTCATACATATGTATCCCCAAACGTTGGCAAGTTTTCATTAAGACCTCAATTATCTTAACACTTGATACAAAAACTTGTGTACACCCCTAAATCAGTAGACTTTTATTATGTGAACTAAATAAATTATGGCTACTGTGTAGATAACAATTTGTGATCAAGAAAACGTTTACAATAAATGAGGTACTTCAACATCAAGTACCCATTATTTACTGTGTAAAAAATATAATCGATTTTTTACAATTATTATTAGACATGACAGTAATTGATTTATCAATTATATACACTGAAAAAAATATTGTCGTGAGGTCAAAGATTTCATGTCTTTAAAATACGAATATAAATTTTGCTTAGCATAGAAGACGCATTTCTCTAATATAAAGTTTTTTTCCTTGTCCAAAAGTCGATAAACTTTTCACAGAAGTAGTATTGTCCTTATAATTAAGTGATTTAACTTAAAAATGGGTATCATAACATGAAAGAACAAAATGTTTGGGCTATGGTCAATTTGACTTTAATAATTCAGAAAAATTCTTTAAATTTAATGAAATTGCCTTTATATTTGTTGTCTTTTTGCATCTTGACTACAAAGCAAAAAATCGTTCAAATATAGGACATGTTTTTCAACACTTTATTTTAAAGACGTTTTTTACTTTAAACATAGCATAATTTCTACTGAAAGTCGAGCCTTAATTAGGAAAATAAAGTTGTCGTTAACTCGTTTTTAAAGAACTTTAATAGCATACGACGAAAAAAAGCTGAAAAAGCGAAAAATTAAAATTTGCTTCCTGGAAACAAGTACACAAAACCCAAATTTAAAAGAGAATTGTGTCTTAAAAGTATCCTTACTTGTATTCTCCGCGTCTTTGGCTCGGAATCAATACCAAAATTTTTAAAGTAAAGGCAAAATCTTTGGAACCGGGCATGCTTTTTTTTCAGTGTATATACTCGCTTATTACATATATTTCAAAAGCAACTAGTTCAGCGAAAAATATATCAAGGCAATTTGCTTAAACCGCAGCCTCTAGGAAAAGTTTCTTTCCATGCCAATGTTTTTCTGTACACTGTTAGAAAAATATGTTTTTCATATGTTCCGATATAAACAAAATGTGTTTCGGGCACAATTTTTAAACACAATACATTTAAGTACAAACATGTAATGTTCCTAAACTAACACAAAATGTTTGGGACACATATGTTAATATGTTAGAATATATTATGTTTGGGGCATGAATATTTCATAAAAATAATATGTGTGAATGTAAACATATATAAATTTACAAATTTCGAGTAAACATATATATGTTGGGATACTTTATTCAGAGAGCGACAGAGAGAGAGAGTTAGTATAGAGAAAGAAATAGAGATGGAAACCGGGAGGGTTGAATAAAAAGATATCAACATAACACAGCGAGAGAATGAAATGAGAGCAATTTCTGGGAAACCGCTTGTCAGGGCTGCCAATAAAATTTCAAGAAAAATCGTCACTTTTTTCGATAAAAATCGTCATAATCGGCACTTGCATTTTAAAAATCGTCAAAAAATCGGCAATATAAATTATATTAAAATTAAACGTATTTTTTGGGTAAACTAAAAACAAAGTAAATAAAGAAATCAGTTTTGTATACAAATAACATTACCATAAAAATCATTTTTTTGTTAAACAAAAATATTTCGTAATTTTTGTATAAAAAATCTATTTTTCTAAAATATTGTTATTAATTGAGTAACATTTTTAATTATATATTTTGAAACTAAAGAAAAAGTCCCATGTACTAGAATTTTATCATAATAATAATAAGTAAAAGTTTCTATTGCATATTCTGTGTAAATCATTATCAATTTTGGTATTAAAACAATTTGAGTTATTTCATTTTAGGTTGTTTTTTAAACAGAATATTCCATCCAATGAATTATTCTCCAGCTATCATCTAATTTTAGTTTTTTGCTTAAAAATGTCTACGTTTGCTTTGGAAGTTTGGAAGAATCATGATTACGAATTTTGACAAAACTCGAAAAGCCAAAGTACTCCACGTTCTGTTTCCGAATTTTTTCCCAACATTTTTCAAATTTATTTTAATATTTTCAAAAATTTCTTCAAAATGTAAAAAACTTAAACTCCATAAACTATGTGTCTAATATCGTTAAAATCGGAAAAAAATCGGAGTTGTCCATTTTGTGAGTAAAAAATCGTCAAAATGCCGATAAATCGGCAAAATTGGCAGCCCTGCCGCTTGTTTGTTGTTTCGGAAAACTGTTTCATGATAAGGCCAAAAATTTAATATGCTTAAGTCTAAATATTATTTAATTTGAATATTAGAATGAATATTCGGAACCAAGAGAATAGACATTTGAAAAAAAAACAGCATATTTGTATTACAGAAAAAGATGCGAAGAACTCAAAAATTTCGTGGAAGTGAAAATTACGTGAGGGAATGAGCACAATCTTCTTTGGGGAATTCTTCCAAGCATAAACTATTTTTGGACTCAAAATGCTTCCAAACATATAATATGCTCACATAAAACGAACATATTAATGTTTCGGCAGTATCCAATAATATATGTGCTTCCTGCAAAATATGTTTGGAACATATGTTAGAGAAGCGATTTTTTTTTTTGAGGGTGTATACATACAAATCTCATTTCTCCCATTTACATTCTCCTTTTGTTATATATTGCCATGGCTATTCACATACAAATAAATGTTAACAAATGCAAATTATGACAGATACTTCAGTAGCAAAATAGGGTTTCTTAACTTCCAAACGAAGATACTAGATCTTCAAAACTCTTTTCAAGTACATAAATGTCAAGTTATTGAAATAAATTTCATAGCAAAAATGAATAAACAAAGGCTTGGAAGAATATAGATCCAGCAAAAAAATTGGAAGTTGTTCCACAAACATTTCTTTTTAAGCACATCCCGGGATCTCCTATATTTGAATTTAATTGACTATTTCTACTCTCCATGGTAACCGTCAAACTAAAACATGTCAACTCGGTGGGAACGGTTAAACGTTTTTGAAAAACGAAAGAAGAAAACGATTCCAAACGTCGTTTCACATTGTGGGGAATCCACTTAGAAAAGATTCGCAACATTCAGAAATGTGGATCTACCGCCAAAAACCTTTTTAGTGTTTGAGACCATGGTCCTTCACTCAGAAAAAATTTACTTGGATCGAAAGATTTTGACCTTCTCTTAAGGATTTAAGGATGTGAAGTTAAAGTTGTTTTTAGCTAAGACACAAACCACCAGAAAATTTAATCTTCTCAACGAAAATTCGCAAAAAATCAAACAAATTTCGTCTTGATTTGTTGCTGATTGACTAAATGCAATCAAATATGAACAAATTTTGTTAATTATTTTATATTTAGGCATTTAAAATAGAGGGATGCAAATATTCAAAAAGTATGTCCTAAATTTAATAAATTTTTTTGATCAATTATTACAAACTTTCATTTAATTAAAATTTCAGTATTTTTAAAGAAATTTGTCCTTAACATTATGTAAATTGCGTGCCCTAAAATTTATGTTGTGTAATCTTTAATACCAAGTAAATATTTTTTTCAGTGTTGGTATGAAAGGCGGGTATGCCAACAATTGCACCACGGCGACTTGCACGATTAGCCTATATTTGAAGCTTTTTTTAGTTTCAATCCCAAGAATCAATATCGCAGTTTTATTGCCCATATACAAAACAAAATAGGGGGAAAATAGATTTAGAGTTTACCTTAACTTATTTGTATATGGAATTTAAATCAAAAATTTGTTTCTTTATATTAACGAAATTTTGCTTCACTTCAAAGATATACAACGTAGGAACTTCAAAGACATACAACTTAAAATGGCTTTAACAGGTTGGCTGATAAGTCCCCGGTCTAACAAAGAAAAACACATTTTTTGTCAAAATTCGTTTTCATTATTCAACATAGTTCTCTTCAAGAGCGATACAACGATTATAACGACCTTCCAATTTTTTGATACCATTTTGGTAGTACTCCTTCGGTTTTGCCTCAGTTTCGGCAATCACCTCTTCATTGCAGCCAAATTTTTTCCCTGCGAGCATCCTTTTGAGGCCTGAGAACAAGAAAAAGTCGCTGGGGGCCAGATCTGGAGAATACGGTGAGTGGGGAAGCAATTCGAAGCCCAATTCATGAATTTTTGTCATCGTTCTGAATGAATTGTGGCACGGTGCGTTGTCTTGGTGGAACAACACTTTTTTCTTCTTTATATGGGGCCGTTTTGCCGCGATTTCGACCTTCAAACGCTCCGATAACGCCATATAATAGTCACTGTTGATGGTTTTTCCCTTCTCAAGATAATCGATAAAAATTATTCCATGCGCATCCCAAAAACCAGACGCCATTACTTTGCCAGCGGACTTTTGAGTCTTTCCACGCTTCGGAGACGGTTCACCGGTCGCTGTCCACTCAGCCGACTGTCGATTGGACTCAGGAGTGTAGTGATGCAGCCATGTTTCATCCATTGTCACATATCGACGGAAAAACTCGGGTGTATTGCGAGTTAACAGCGGCAAACACCGCTCAGAATCATCAACACGTTGTTGTTTTTGGTCAAATGTGATCTCGCGCGGCACCCATTTTGCACAGAGCTTCCGCATATCCAAATATTGATGAATGATATGACCAACAAGTTCCCTTGATATCTTTAAGGCCTCTGCTATCTCGATCAACTTCATTTTACGGTCATTCAGAATCATTTTGTGGATTTTTTTGATGTTTTCGTCGGTAACCACCTCTTTCGGGCGTCCACTGCGTTCACCGTCACCACGCTTGCATTTTGCATACCAATCAATTATTGTTGATTTCCCTGGGGCAGAGTCCGGAAACTCATTATCAAGCCAAGTTTTTGCTTCCACCGTATTTTTTCCCTTCAGAAAACAGTATTTTATCAAAACACGAAATTCCTTTTTTTCCATTTTTTTCACAATAACAAAAGTTGCTTCACAAAAGACGCTCTTTAGCTCACAAACTAAATGACTTACAGACGTCAAATTTTGACACGAATCATTTGAAGGTTGGTACTATATAAAAATAATATGCATTTAATACTAGCGACGCCATCTATGTATCAGACCGGGGACTTATCAGCCAACCTGTTATTGCAAAGAATCAACACTGAGAAAAAAGCATGCCCGGTTCCAAAGATTTTGTCTTTACTTTAACAATTTTGGTATTGATTCCGAGCCAAAGAAGCAGAGAATACAAGTAAGGATACTTTTAAGACACAATTGTCTTTTAAATTTGGGTTTTGTGTACTTGCTTCTAGGATGCAAATTTTAATTTTTCGTTTTTTTTACCTTTTTATTTCATATGCTACCAAAGTCCTTTAAAAACGATTTAACGACAACTTTACTTTCCAAATTCAGACTCGAATTCCAGAAGAAATTATGCTATGTTTCAAGTACAAAACGTCTTTAAGAAAACAGCAACAAATTCAAAGACAATTTCGTTAATTTTAAAGAATTTTTCTGAATTATTAAAGTCAAGTTGACCTTACCCCAAAAATTTTTTCTTTCATGTTATGATACCCATTTTTAAGTAAAATCACTTATTTATAAGGACAATACGACTTCATTGAAAATCTTTATATTGGAGAAATGCGTCTTCTATGCCAAGCAAAATTTGTATTCGTATTTTAAAGACATGAAATCTTTGGCCTCACGAAAATATTTTTTTTTTCAGTGTATTAGATCAATATATTTTTCCGTGTTGTGTCTTCGTTTCACAATGACGTTCAATGATTTTTGGGCCGATATAGTATCGGTCTTTAAATTATCATAATTTTATTTCGTGATATATGTACATACACATTCTATTATCGGCGATGGTATAACATTCCGGATTACTATTACAGCTTATTGGATGAATAAGGCTCACACATCTATGTGTCAGCCGCTAGGTTTGTCCTTAAATCTCCGTTCATTGTTTATTAAAAAGGACAAGATTAGTAACATAAATATTACTTCACTTCCAAGTCTAATGATAAACCTATTGAGTAAATTTTCCTTGAGTTTTTCTAATACTAAATGTGGTGGAGGAGGAGATTTGGTTAATAACAGAAGGAGCGAGGAGATTAGATGATCAGCTTAGTAATGTTGTCTGTTTCCTAAAAAGGACAACTGCTGGCGTCTTGTTACTAACAAAATGGTCAAAACTTCTACAGCGCATCTTGGTTGTATTACTTACATTAGACCTATTGTACAATGGAAATTATATTGCAGCTTTGCTTTTGGAAATACAACATGGTCTTCTTCAATATTCGAAATGATCTAAAAGCAAAAAATCTTCTGATTCGCTTCTTCTTGCAAGGATCGAATATATTTAGTTCAGGTATTAATTCACGTAAATTTACTCAATCGGCTTATGATTATACTTCTTAATGAAGTAATGTTTATGGTAATAATCTGGCCCTGTTTAATAACAAAGGAACACTGGCATACGTGGAGACTAACGGCGCTCAAGGAAACAATGTTGATCTAAGAACATTCAAGTGACCATCATAACCTCAGATTTCAACGTAAGTTTTTCTTGTTCCTTTTATATTTCGTGATTAGAGAACAAAAGCAAATAATAATCACTGAAAAACGCTTTATTGTTTTTCAAAATATTCCCCATTAAGATCTATACATTTTGCATGCGTTTGAGCTGCTTCTGTCGAATAACGCGGTCGTATTTTTGGAGAATTTCTTTCGTCCAATCTACACACAAAATTTTTTTTGATTCAATCACGAAATTATTCGATCCAATTAATTTTTGAATTGAAATGTATTCAATCATGAAAATTATAGTATCAATCGCAGTTTTTGGACATAAAAAAATACACACATGACAAAAATTAATTGATTTCTTTAGCAAATTTCAATTAATTTTTAATTGATTCAATTAAAAATTAAATTTATGTTGATTGTAAAACTCAATTAATTCATTTCATTTCATTTCACTTTATTTATAATCATAATCAGAAGCTCACATAAGGCCAAAATTGATTACAAAAGTTTTACATTGGTTTGACACTTAATTATAAAATATAATTTAAGCTCATCAACATCAATACTATATTCTTTCTTTAAAAACGTAACTATTTTCAATTACTTTCTTAACTGACTTATGGCCATTTTCATGTATCTCCGTTAGATTTTAACTCCCAGTTAACAGAAAGTAAAATGGAAATATCTTCTCTCCGGTTAACTTTAACTGAAAAATTTTTAGCAGTTAAATTCCTAACTGGCATATGGAATATATAGACATGATGACAGATATGTCCATAGTACGGTTTAAAAGTTCGTTAGCTAACGTAGCACTAACGGAGCTTCCTGAAAATGGGGGTTAGTGTTTTTAGTTTGATTAAAAAAAGTTTGTTTGAAATAACTCTTTAGTTACATGTCCATAGTACGGTTTAAAAGTTCGTTAGCTAACGTAGCACTAACGGAGCTTCCTGAAAATGGGGGTTAGTGTTTTTAGTTTGATTAAAAAAAGTTTGTTTGAAATAACTCTTTAGTTATAATGAAAAAAAAAATACATAACTTTTTTTTAGAGTGACTTAGTCTTTTGAGTTTGATTAAAAAGTTAATTTTATCAATTAAATTTTTTAATTAAAACTTTAAAATATTCAATCATTGACTTAATTTATATTAGGTTATATTTCTATCTTGGTTAAACAGTTAATTGTATAAATTAATTTATTAATTGAAAAAATTTACAACTTCAATCAAAATTTTTATTGGAAAAATTTTATAAAATTTTTTTCTTTGCATATGAGCCTGTTTGACAAATTAAGCGGGATCCAACGCGAACATTTTTATACCCTTCACCACTACTGTGGTACAGGGTATAATAAGTTTGTGCATTTGTATGCAGTGTTGCCAGTATTGGGGATTTTCCCCCAAATCGGGGATATTTTTTTCGTGGGGGACGAAATTTCTGAGTTGGGGACTTGGAGATTTGGTGGGGAATTTTCATAAATTTGGGGATTTTTGTGGTGATTTTTTCAAGAAATCGGTTAAATCTTTTTTAAAAAAATGTATTTCTATAGAAATGTTGGTCAAAATTATATTTCTATAGAAAATTTTGTCAAAATTCTATTTCTATAGAAAATTTTGTCAAATTTTTATTTCTATAGAAAATTTTGTCAAATTTTTATTTCTATAGAAAATTTTGTCAAAATTTTATTTCTATAGAAAATTTTGTCAAAATTTTATTTGTATAGAAAATTTTGTCAAAATTTTATTTCTATAGAAAATTTTGTCAAAATTTTATTTCTATAGAAAATATTGTCAAAATTTTATTTCTATAGAAAATTTTGTCAAAATTTTATTTCTATAGAAAATTTTGTCAAAATTTTATTTCTATAGAAAATATTGTCAAAATTTTATTTGTATAGAAAATTTTGTCAAAATTTTTTTTCTATAGAAAATTTTGTCAAAATTTTATTTCTATAGAAAATATTGTCAAAATTTTATTTCTATAGAAAATTTTGTCAAAATTTTATTTCTATAGAAAATTTTGTCAAAATTTTATTTCTATAGAAAATATTGTCAAAATTTTATTTCTATAGAAAATTTTGTCAAAATTTTATTTCTATAGAAAATTTTGTCAAAGTTTTATTTCTATAGAAAATTTTGTCAGTTTTATTTCTATAGAAAATCTTGTCAAAGTTTTATTTCTAAAAAATATGTTGTCAAAATTTTATTTCTATAGAAAATTTTGTCAACATTTTATTTCTATAGAAAATTTTGTCAAAATTTTATTTCTATAGAAAATTTTGTCAAAATTTTATTTCTATAAAAAATTTTGTCAAAATTTTATTTCTATAGAAAATTTTGTCAAAATTTTATTACTATAGAGATTTTATTTCTATATAGATAATTTTGCAAAAATTTTATTTATATGTAGAAAATTTTCTCAAAATTTTGTCAAAAGTTTATTTCTATAGAAAATTTTGCAAAATCTACCAAAATATTGTCAAAATTTTATTTCTATAGAAAATTTTGTCAAAATTTTATTTCTATAGAAAATTTTGTCAAAGTTTTATTTCTATAGAAAATTTTGTCAAAGTTTTATTTCTATAGAAAATCTTGTCAAAATTTTATTTCTAAAGAATATGTTGTCAAAATTTATTTCTATAGAAATTTTTGTCAAAGTTTTATTTCTATAGAAAATCTTGTCAAAGTTTTATTTCTAAAGAATATGTTGTCAAAATTTTATTTCTATAGAAAATTTTGTCAACATTTTATTTCTATTGAAAATTTTGTCAAAATTTTATTTCTATAGAAAATTTTGTCAAAATTTTATTTCTATAAAAAATTTTGTCAAAATTTTATTTCTATAGAAAATTTTGCCAAAATTTTATTACTATAGAGATTTTATTTCTATATAGATAATTTTGCCAAAATTTTATTTCTATGTAAAAAATTTTCTCAAAATTTTGTCAAAAGTTTATTTCTATAGAAAATTTTGCAAAATCTACCAAAACATCAAAAATCCTACCAATCTACCAAAAAATAAAAAATCTACTATTACTGGTAGAATTCTACCAGCTTTGGCAACGTGTCTACCACCCAAATTTACTACTCGAATATTTAGAAGCAAATTTCCGTTCATAAATACAAGGTGACCGAATTCATATCTCCAGCATTTGGAAGGCGATTACCAGACTCTTGATGTTGTGGTTCGAAATCTTGATTTTATTGCAGCTTTGACAAAATTTTAATTTTTAAGTTATTACTGATTTTCTACAGCGGAGCCTTTTGTTTTATTTTTTTGTTTCAAAAAAACTTGTTAAAAATGTATTGTGGATTATTGTGAGGAATTTATATTTAAATTGGAGATTTTTGGGGACGAAAACATCATAATTTGGGGACAAGAGCCAGAAAAATACTGGCAACACTGTTTGTATGTAACGCCAAGAAGGAAAAGTCAGAGACCCTTCATTTAGTATACCGATCGTCTTAGAATTAAATTCAGAGTCGATTTAGCGATGTCCGTCAGTTTGTCTGTCCGTCCGTTCGTGTGTATATGTAATTTTGTGTGCAAAGTACAGGTCGCAGTTTAAGTCAAATCGTCCTAAAATTTGGCACAGAGTTTCACCTTGGCTCAAAGACAATCGCTATTGACTTTCGGTACAGATTTAGATATAAAGGGTGATACGGTCAAAATTTGGTCAAGGGAAAACGCGTGTAAATCGGTGAAATCGTTTATTTAAAAAATCAAATTAAATTTCTTTTTCAAGTTCAATTAGTATAAAATTCAGGATAAATATTCAGTTAGGCTTTCGCTTTTCCAAATCCGAATTGCCGGGCCTCACGCTTGACACCTGTCATCAGATTTTGTACAGCCACCTTGTCCACCTTCTCTGCCGCAGAAAGCCAGTTTGCCTTGAACTGCTGCTCGTCCTTAGCAGTTTTTTGGTCTTCTTTAGGTTCCGTTTGACAATAGCCCAGTATTTCTCAATTGGGCGGAGCTCTGGCGTGTTGGGAGGGTTCTTGTCCTTGGGAACCACCTGCACGTTGTTGGCGGCGTACCACTCCATGGCCTTTTTACCGTAATGGCAAGATGCCAAATCCGGCCACAACAGTACGGAACAACCGTGTTTCTTCAGGAAAGGCAGCAGACGTTTATTCAAACACTCTTTCACGTAAATTTCTTGGTTGAGAGTCCCGGAAGCTATGAAAATGCTGCTTTTCAAGCCACAGGTACAGATGGCTAGCCAAACCAGATATTTCTTTGCGAAGTTTGACCGTTTTATGTGCTTGAAAATATCTGGTACCTTTCCCCTTCCTTTTGCCGTATAAAACTCCTGTCCCGGAAGCTGCTTGTAGTCGGCTTTGACGTAGGTTTCGTCGTCCATTACCACGCAGTCAAACTTCGTCAGCATCGTCGTGTACAGCCTCCGGGATCGCGCTTTGGCCGTCGTATTTTGTTTATAATCGCGATTTGGAGTCACTACCTTCTTGTAAGTCGATAGTCCGGCTCGTTTTTTGGCTCGATGCAGTGTTGTAAACGATACACCCAGCTTATTTGCGGCATATCGGAGAGAGAGGTTAGGGTTTCGCTTGAAACTACCGGCAACTCTCTTTGTCGTCTCAGCGGCTTCCGGTTTTCGATTCCCCCCGATCCAGACTTCCTGGCTGTGGACAAACGTTTCCCAAACACTTTAATTACATTTGTAACGGTTGATTTGGCAACTTTTTGCGATTTTGCCAGCTTTGCGTGCGAGTAGCTCGGATTTTCGCGATGCGCGAGCAAAATTTTGATACGCTGCTCTTCTTGCTTGGACGGCATTTTGACAACTGAAGAGTGAATTCCAAAATCAAAATAGGAGCAACATTCTACACACACACACCTTCAAAATGAGGGGTGTTCAGGTTTTTTAAATGCAAAATTGAAAGAAATACGTCAAGTTTATATTGACCAAATTTTGACCGTATCACCCTTTATTTTGTAAAAATTCTATTTCTATTGCCAAAATGTTATTTCTATAGAAAATGTTGTAAATATTTTTCTCCAATAGAAAATTTTGTCAAAATTTTATTTCTATCGTACATTTTTCAAAATTTTATTTCTATAGAAAATTTTGTCAAAATTTTATTACTATAGAAATTTTGTCAAAATTTTATTTCTATGTCAATAATTTTGTCAAAATTTTCTTAACATTTTTTCCATATACATAATTTTCTCAAAATTTTGTCAAAAGCTTATTTCTATAGAAAATTTTGCAAAATCTACCAAAACATCAAAAATTCTACCAATCTACCAAACAATAAAAAATCTACCATTCCTGGTAGAATTCTACCAGCTTTGGCAAAGTGTCTACCACCCAAATGTACTACTCGAATATTTAGAAGCAAATTTCCGTTCATAAATACAAGGTGACCGAATTCATATCTCCTGCATTTGGAAGGCGATTACCAGTCTCTTGATGTTGTGGTTCGAAATCTTGATTTTATTGCAGCTTGCTGGAGTTTAAGTCCGATCGTCCTCAAATTTGGCACAGAGTTTCACTTTGGCTCGAAAACAATCGGTATTGATTTTGAAGAAAAATCGGTTCAGATTTAGATATAGCTGCCATATTTATCAACAATGTGGTCATAATTGACGTATTTATCAACGTATTTTCTTACAATTCGAGACAGCCGAATGTTTTGGGGCTCTCGTAAAATATGCACATTCACGTGAAATTTTGCAGAGATTGCAGAATTATTATTCTAACTATGCATGTCAAATTTGCTCAAAATCGGTTCAGATTTAGATATATGTACTCCATATATATATATATATATATATATATGTACTCCAGAGTTGAGGAAATATGGTAGAATGTTTTTCATATTTTAGACCCATTTTCAATGGAAGTTTCCTCCAATTGACTAGATAGTTTCCACAGAGAATATATTTAATATGCTATTTAACTGTGTCATCTTGATCTAATTGGTTCAGAGTTAGATAAAGCCTCCATATATTTGTCCTTCCGGTTTATACAAATATGACCAAAATACCCACATTTTACACAAAATTCTGTAATGATTTTCTCATATCGTAGTCATATCCTACACACTGTAATGCCAGACTTTCCACAGAACAGTCAAGCTTTAAATAAAGCTCCGACGTGTGGAAATATTTTGAAGCAGAATGTGTGTTGGGAGTATATGTTACAGAAGCGTTTTTTTTGAGGGTGTGGTTATCGCGCTAATCTCTATCGCCACAGTGGGTCCCAATAAATACAAATTTGATATCAGAAAAATAAATTCAACATCATTCCGGTCGTACGCCTAAAATTTAATTTCACCCATACTCACAATAAATAAAAATGTCAAACTAGAAAAGTAAATTCAATATAACACCAAATTGAAGAGTAATTGATTACCACATAATAATTAAATAATTTCAACTAAGAGAGTTCCTTTTAATAAAAAAACCAAATGTTTTAATAACACACAACTACAATTAAGATTTTATTTACAAATATTTACAGTACAACATAAAGGACACACCCTTTATTGGCGTTGATACAAGAATTTCCATTGATGAAGGACACACAAAGCCAGGTACTTATGATGTTATCGCCATTGGCCACAAAGGACCAAGCACATATGGCATTTGTTAGAGGCAGTAGATAATCTTCATGGTGGTGGATAGTTTACCAATGGCAACAGATCTCTTTGTCAACGATCAATGACAATTAAACAAGGAGAGAATTGAGGTAAGTGGAATGTGTATATTCTGGTTTGTTGGGTTGGATAAAATTTGGGATAGACATGATTGAAAGATCAAACAACTATGATAAGCCAATTGACAATAATGATACATCAGAGATCCTTAAAATTGGCACAGGCTTAATTGGAGGCACATTTAAATTTGTCTCATCAAGATAGGAACTGCAGTAACAAACCGCCACTTCAATTGTGGTATACCAGTTTGAGATTGAGATTTCCGATTATGGGGATTACATCCAATTATTCGAATAAGTCCTTACAAATGCAATATTTTTTAGACTGTTTGTCCTCTATACATTTGGCTGTACTGAGATACATAGACTGACGACTAATATGCTCAATATTGAGCAATATTTTCTCTTCTTTAGTATTGTAGTCGACAGTGGCACTGAATGCTGTGATTGGATCCGTTTCGGGAAGTGTATTAAAATCTATTCGATACGTGATTATATCTGGTGATGAATAATTGGGATCATCTACAAAACGCCTGGAAGCTCCAGATATATCCTTCAAAGTCAAAGTGTGACATAGCGAGGTTATATTGTTTTTTATATAATAGGAATTCATTTCATTCAATATCAGTTGTGTGATCTTTTTGATGGTTGGAGATTCCTTCGATTCTGGCAAGTAAGGTGTACAAGTACACCAGCTTTCAGGAATACAGGCATCATCACATGTACGATTCTCAGGTACCTTCTGTAGCAAAGATTTGGCATTGGCACAATCATAAGCTGGTGTAATATTCAACGTTGGTGCTGCTAATCTCGCCAAATCCTGTAGAGTCATGTGTATATCAAAGGGTGTCGTTAAACGTCCCCGATTTACTTCAAAATTTCTCACCAAAGTTGGATATTCTTTTTTAATCCACTTGGGCAATGACATGAAAAACATTGGCAATCTTTCCTCTAGAAATCCATCCGGCAATCGTAGCAAAGGACCCCATCTTCGTCCATGATCACTGAAAAATAAAACCACTGATGTTTCCAATATACCGTAGTCCTTAAGATCCTTTAAATACTCTAGCATTCTATTATCCATGGTTGTTGTCGTATCATAAGCATTGTGACTAAATGAATTTGTCCAAAATAAACCAAAATTAGATTGATTCCGATATCGTTTGGCAAATTCCACACCAAAGTCATAAATGTACTCTCCAGCCTGATGGCGTCCCACACAGTAGTTCAATCCACATTCCTTTTTTATTTGCATTGATTTTTCCACAGCCAACATAAAGTAACGAAGATAATGATTTGTTGGTGGTTTCAAAAATCCACTCTTTTGGTAATTGAATGTAGCCATGAATGATGTATCCTCTGCGTAGGCTGTTGCAAATCCATATTGGCGAAGTTTGGTCCAGAGAAAATTACAATTATCTAAACCACCCGTATTTTTCGGATGACATTTGTTGTTGACAGTGTTTTCCGTATAGCCCGATAACATGGGCATTAAATTCGGAAAGGTATTATCGGCTACCTGAAATTGATAAATGAGTTGGGATTAAAATTATTAAGAGCTGAGATGGTACCCCTATTTATTGTCGTAAAATACCGTCGTTAGTTTCTAAAAGCCTAAGATCCTAAATCGGTCGGTCGTTTATATGGGGGCTGTATGAACACCGAGACCTACACTTAAAAAAAATTTACTTGTATACAAAGATTTTGACCTTCCCTTAAGGATTTTGGTATTGATTCCGAGCCAAAGCTGCGGCTTCTTTAAAATACAGTGCACTCGCGGTAACTTGAACACGCTTTTTCTTACACTAACTACTCCGTAACGCTGAAAAATATGAAATTTGACGTTAAAGGCAGATATACAATGCTTACAGATTTACAATGATCTAGTTTGGCTTTTTTCGTGAATTTTAATTATAAATTTAAATTGCTTTATAATTCCATACCCACTGATATTTTTCCAATCACTATTTTTTAAAATTTTTCATGAAATTAAATTAAGTTTTTAATATTACTAATAACAAAAACAAGTATATATGGCCGTAAGTTCGGCAAGGCCGAATCTTATGTACCCTCCACCATGGATAGCGTAGAAACTTCTACGAAAGACTGTCATCCGAATTACTTGGGTTGTGGTATCTTAAATCGTTTTCTAAATTGTGGGTTAGTCCATACGTGGTATATATTAGACAAAAAAGGTATGTGTAGGTAAGTCTACAAATAATTACGAATCGATCTGGACTTTTGCACGGTACGTAGGGAGCCAGAATTGAAATATGGGGGTCGCTTATATGGGGGCTATATACAATTATGAACTTGATATGGACCAATTTTTGTGCGATTGGGGATTGGGATTTATCTGAGGGCTATATATAACTATAGACCGATATAGACCTAGTTAGGCATGCTTGTTAACGGCCATATACTAGCACAATCCAAAACCAAATCTCGACATCGGTTTATATGGGGGCTATATATGATTATCGACTGATATGAACCACTTTTGGCATGGTTGTTAAATATCGTATACTACCACCAGTACCAAATTTCAACAAGATCGGATCAATTTTGCTTCTCCAAAAGGCACCGGAGGTCAAATCTGGGGATCGGTTTATATGGGGGTTATATATAATTATGGACTGATATGAACCAATTCCTGCATGGTTGTTGGATACCATATATTAACATCACGTACCAATTTTCAACCGAATCGCATGAATTTTGCTCTTCCACGGGGCTCCGGAGGTCAAATCTGGAGATCGGTTTATATGGGGGCTATATGTAATTATGGACCGATTTCGACCAATTTTTGCATGGGTGTTTGAGGCCATAATTAACACCACGTACCACATATCAACTGAATCAGATGAATTTTGGTCTTCCAAGAGGCTCCGGAGGTCAAATCTGGTGATTGGTTTATATGGGGGCTATATATAATTATTGACCGATGTGGACCAATTGTTAGAGACCATATACTAACGCCATGTACCAAATTTCAGCCGGATCGGATGAAATTTGCTTATCTTATAGGCTCCGCAAGCCAAATCTGTTCGGTTTATATGGGGGCTATATATAATTATGGACCGATGTGGACCAATTTTTGCATGGTTGTTAAAGACCATATATTAACACCATGTACCAAATTTCAGCCGGATCGGATGAAATTTGCTTCTCTTAGAGGCTCCGAAAGCCAAATCGGGGGATCGATTTATATGGGGGCTATATATAATTATGGACCGATATGAACCAATTTTTGCATGGTTGTTAAAGACCATATATTAACACCATGTACCAAATTTCAGCCGGATCGGATGAAATTTGCTTATCTTATAGGCTCCGCAAGCCAAATCTGTTCGGTTTATATGGGGGCTATATATAATTATGGACCGATGTGGACCAATTTTTGCATGGTTGTTAAAGACCATATATTAACACCATGTACCAAATTTCAGCCGGATCGGATGAAATTTGCTTCTCTTAGAGGGTCCGAAAGCCAAATTTGGGGGCCTATACGTAAAAGTGGACCGAGATGGCCCATTTGCAATACCAACCTACTTACATCAATAACAACTACTTGTGCCAAGTTTCAAGTCGATAGCTTGTTTCCTTCGGAAGTTAGCGTGATTTCAACAGACGGACGCACGGACATGCTCAGATCGACTCAGGATTTCCCCACGACCCAGAATATATATACTTTATAGGTTTTTAGAGCAATATTTCGATGTGTTACAAACGGAATGACAAAGTTAATATACCCCCATCCTATGGTGGAGGGTATAATAAAAGACTATCATGCTAGAACATGAAACTGTGAAACGTAAAACCCCCGAATATGGCTATGTTTTGTTCTGAAATTCGCTGAGGTTCATTAACGTGCACATTTTCGCCAACGTGAATTCTCTTGGCATTAATTAGTTCACGTTAACGCGAGTGCACTGTAAAGACATTTTTTAGCGACCTATCTCGCTTTAAATCTAGAACCAATAAAATTAAAATTAGGATACAGATCTCATTTATCGAATTTTAATTATCTTTTCTCATTATATTAATAAAGGTATTCGCATACAAACAAATTCCAGTTTAAAAATCCAAATTATAACGGATACTAACAAGTAAAAATTGTTTTCTTAGTTAAAAAAAAAACTTGAAATCAAAGATGCCAGATCCTCAAAATAAGTCTTAACATATATTTGAAGAGTTTTTATCTTTAATCTAAAGATTCCATATTTCACTTAATTTAAGGGCGATTTGTTTATCTTAAGGAAAATTTGCCTTAGTTCAAAGACATGCGACTTTAACAGAGGGACGCAAATTTCCAAAATTTATGTTCTAATTTTAATGAAAACAATTTTTGAAGCAAAGATTATAAACTTTATTTTAATTAATCGTTATTTTAAATTTGTTCTTAATAGTCTTATTCTTAAGTGCGCATCCTAAAATTTAGGTTGCGTAATCTTTAATATCACGTAAATAATTTTTTCAGTGTATATAGCTCATTTAGCACCAATTAGACAAAACGAATCTGTACTAAATTTCAACACTATAGGGGCATTATTGAAGGTTATAGAGTAATTACAACAGATAGACAGACGGACATGTTTGCAGCGTCTTAGAATTTCTTCGTAGTCAAAAATATATATAGTGAAACTTCTTAAAAATGGAAGCCCACGGTCGCCTAAATTTAGTCCACATTTGGGAGATGTCCAGTTATGAGAGTTTAATTTTAATGTGTTAATATAGCAAACGTATCCCGACAAGTGTCCACTTTTTAAAGTGTCCAAATTTGAGATGTTTGTATCTATTTATACTATGTATAATCGGAAATCGAAATTTAGATGTGCTACAAACAGAATGTCAAACTTATTATATTACCATTCCATGGTGGTGAGTTCTTATTATTATTTACCTTGTTATATCCTCTTAACTCATACCATTCATGGTCATCCAAATATTTTGCCGTTTTAGGCATAGTTCTTCGAAAATTCATTCGGGATAATGAATCGATACCAATTAAAAGAATTCCCAAATTCCTTCCAACTTCAATACGTGGGGTCATTTTACTTCTTTCGTTAACTTGTACAAATGAAAATGCATCCTGCTGTATAAGTTTGTCCTTTTTCTTGGATTTTGATTTGCAGTCTACGATTACGCCTTGTATACGTCTTGGAACAACGAAATCTTGATGGAAATTTGTACAAGGCATTAAACTGAGAAAAAGAAAATAAATAAAGATTAAAGATTTAATAAACTCTTAAAGCAAATTAGAAAGAGAAGAGCATACATAGGAATGAGGCAAAGGATGTCCTTAAAAAATACAAAATGGTTTTCGAAATAAGAGAACACCGGAATTGTTTGCTTAACTCCGACCGAGAAAATAATCCGCAACTGCTGATAAGGGCAAAAAGCTCATTTGTGAAGTGAAATTCCAATGTATCAGTATATGTATATTGTATACCTTAAACTCAGAAGAAGAAGTGCTGAATCCCATCACAACCATCCCATGTTTCAGTCAGAATGTATATCAGAGAACGGCTGCGATCTACCGCAACCGACCAGTGTATTTGCAATCTTAAAACATCAATTGGTAAAATGAATTTCAACCACCAATATCCAACGCAACCGACGACTGTCGGTGGTTGTTAGTTTCAAAGACAATACACTTAGGAAGATGGGAAATTGGCATGCGTCACACCAAATGTTGCATTTACCGTCGTAGTAAATTTTGTATTTTTTTTATTTGTTTTTCGTTTTTATTTTTCAAATGATAAACTTATTTTTCTTACGGCCATTTTCATGTAGCTCCATTAGGCTTTAACTGCCAGTTTACAGAAAGAAAAATGAACATATCTTTTCTCTGGTTCACTTTAACTGAAAAATTTTCAGCAGTTAAGTTTCTAACTGGCATATGGAATATATATGCAAGATGACAGATATGTACATAGCACGGTTTAGAAGTTCATTAGCTAACGTAGCACTAACGGAGCTTCATGAAAATGGGGGTTAATGCAACAATGTTAAATTGTAGGCAACAACAAAAAAATACATTTTCCCGTTTATGGAAATTTATTTCCTGCACTTAATTTGTTTTTATTTGCATTTTAATGCTATGTCAATACTTGTCGTATACGCGTTTGGTTCGATAAACGAAAAGTATGGGCCTAGCACCGTAAATGGTTTGATGTGCTCAGCAGCCAATTTCCCATCTTCCTAAGTATATTGTCTTTGATTAGCATGAGTGTTGGTCTCTCGAAAACAACGCAGTAAAACAATCACTCAAATTGGTTACCTCATATCCAGGGTTGCCATTTTGGTCCGATGTGACCAAAATTGGTCCACAAAATTATTCATTTTTAAATTTGGTCCGATGGTCGGACCAAGTGGAATACGGTTGATGGTCAAGCCGGTAATTTTTTAAAAATTTTATACCAAAAAAATTCTGGCTAAATTTTCTGAATAAATAAAATTTTAACAATATTCTCTATAGAAATAACATTTTGACAGAAATTTCTTTAGAAATAAAATTTTGCCAAAATTTTGTACAGAAATAAATTAAAAAAAAAATTATATAGGTACAAAATTATAAAAACAAAAAATCTATGGAAATACAATTTTGACAAAATTATCTAAAGAAATAAAATTTTGACAAAATTTTCTATAGAAAACAAATTTTGGCAAAATTTTCTGTAGAAATAAAATTTTGACAACATTTTCTAAAGAAATACATTTTTGACAAAATTG
The DNA here is from genome assembly GCF_050003625.1 of Haematobia irritans. Lineage (NCBI taxonomy): Eukaryota > Metazoa > Arthropoda > Insecta > Diptera > Muscidae > Haematobia > Haematobia irritans. The sequence goes on along the minus strand of NC_134397.1, from coordinate 172,672,368 downwards.
TCTATAGAAATAAAATTTTGTCAAAATTTTCTATAGAAATAAAATTTTGACAAAATTTTCTAAAGAAATAAATTTTTGACAAAATTTTCTATAGAAATAACATTTTGTCAAAATTTTCTGTAGAAATAAAATATTGACAAAATTTTCTAAAGAAATAAATTTTTGAGAAAATTTTCTATAGAAATAAAATTTTAACAAAATTTTTTAAAGAAATAAAATTTTGACAAAATTTTCTAAAGAAATAAATTTTTGACAAAATTGTCCATAGAAATAAAATTTTAACAAAATATAAATAATATTTTTACAAAATTTTCTATAAAAATAAATTTTCGACAAAATTGTCTATAAAAATAAATTTTTGACAAAATTGTCTTTAGAAATAAAATTTTGTCAAAATTTTCTGTAGAAATAAAATTTTGACAAAATTTCCTAAAGAAATAAATTTTTGACAAAATTGTATAGAAATAAAATTTTAACAAAATTTTTTTAAAGAAATAAAATTTTGACAAAATTTTCAGTAGAAATAAAATTTTGTTGTTTTTTATTTCAGCTTAAAACCATACATTGACTAAACTACAAGAGTAGCTTAACCAACAGAGGAAAAGAATGTTTGTCAAATTTATTTGGGCAAAGCCCTATAGACTGCAAGATGGTTGGATGGACGCACGTTTCGGAATTACCACATTCCTCATCAGCATCCTCTACTTGCAGCAAAACTATCAACCAATTATCAGAATAAATTCAGGCAGTTTATTAAGTAGTTTAGTCAATGTATGGTTTTAAGCTGAAATAAAAAACAACAACAATGCTTAAAGAACAAAACCAACAATAACAAAACAAAACAAATGGAAAAAGAAGAGGAGGCACGCTCAAAATAAACCCAGCCATGTGAATTCAAATCGATGATTTGACAGTGGCATAGGAAAAGAGATATGTTTGTTTCGAATTTATTTCGGCATAAGCCGGCTATCAATGTAAAACCTTTTTTCGGAGGGTTCAAGTGTGGTTTTTGTTCGGTTTAATAAACTGCCTGAATTTATTCTGATAATTGGTTGATAGTTTTGCTGCAAGTAGAGGATGCTGATGAGGAATGTGGTAATTCCGAAACGTGCGTCCATCCAACCATCTTGCAGTCTATAGGGCTTTGCCCAAATAAATTTGACAAACATTCTTTTCCTCTGTTGGTTAAGCTACTCTTGTAGTTTAGTCAATGTATGGTTTTAAGCTGAAATAAAAAACAACAACAATGCTTAAAGAACAAAACCAACAATAACAAAACAAAACAAATGAAATAAAATTTTGACAAAATTTTCTGTAGAAATAAAATTTTGCAAAATTTTCTATAGAAATAAAAATTTGACAAAATTTTCTGTAGAAATAAATTTTTGACAAAATTGTCTATAGAAATAAAATTTTGTCAAAATTTTCTATAGAAATAAAATTTTGACAAAATTTTCTATAGAAATAACATTTTGTCAAAATTTTCTGTAGAAATAAAATATTGACAAAATTTTCTAAAGAAATAAATTTTTGACAAAATTTTCTATAGAAATAAAATTTTAACAAAATTTTTTAAAGAAATAACATTTTGACAAAATTTTCTGTAGAAATAAAATTTCGACAAAATTTTCTATAGAAATAAAATTTTGACAAAATTTTCTGTAGAAATAAAATTTTGACAAAATTTTCTAAATAAATAAAATTTTGACAAAATTATCTATAGAAAAAAATTTTTGTCAAAATTTTCTATAGAATTAAAATTTTGACAAAATTTTCTAAAGAAATAAATTTTTTGACAAAATTTTCTATAGAAATAAAATTTTAACAAAATTTTTTAGAGAAATAAAATTTTGTGTAGAAATAACATTTTGACAAAATTTCCTTTAGAAATAAAATTTTGACAAAATTTTCTATAGAAATAGAATTGTGACAAAATTTTCTATAGAAATAAAATTGTGACAAAATTTTTATATAGAAATAAAATTTTGATAACATTTTCTATAGAAAAAAAGTTTTTACAAAAATCTCTATTGAAATGAAATTTTTACAAAATTTTCTATTGAAATGAAATTTTGACAAAATATAAATAATAGTTTTACAAAATTTTCTATAAAAATCAAGTTTTGACAAAATTTTCTATAGAAATAAAGTTTTGAAAAAATTGAAATTTTCACAAAATATAAGTTAAATATAATAGCTTTATTTCTATAGAAATAAAGTGTTGATTACATTGTCTATAGAAATAAAATTTTGAAAGAATTTTCTATAGAAATAAAATTTTTCTATAGAACTCAAATTTTGACAAAAATTTCTATGGAAATAAAATTTTGAAAAATTTTTCTATAGAAATAAAATTTTGACATAATTTTTGACTTTTAAATGATATTAGCTTAACTTGGAAAAATTGTGCGCTGGTACGAATTCTGGTCAAATTGTGGGAAAATGTTGTTCCAAAATAAAAATTCCTTGTGGCAACGCTGCACGCAGTGATGCCAACTCCCGGAAGGCAAAAGGCACCAAAACTGTATTATAAATGTTGGTCCAAAATAAAAATTCCTTGTGGCAACGCTGCTCGCAGTGATGCCAACTCCCGGAAGGCAAAAGGCACCAAAACTGTATTATAAATTCTAACATACCACCTCCCACCACAAAAAGTACTAAAGCCAACTAAAATTCTGCTCTACCAAAAACAAAACAAAAGAACTTCCTAAGATGTATTATAGAAGATTTCGTGAAGCTAGAAGCTAGACTCGTAGCTAGACATTTCCCAGCAAAAATTCTTATTACCACGTATGTGTATGCCTGCGCCAAATTGGTTCTAAACAATGCCTTAAATACCAATATTGATTTAAAAAAATAATCTATACCACCTTTATAGCAATCATATTCTACATTTGGCAATGTAGTTGAGGTTAAGCGTTTAAAAGTCTAATCCGAATTTTTGTATGAAAAGATATCGTCAATTAAATTTAATACTGTTCAAATTGAAAAAAAAACACCAAAAGCACTAAATGAAAATGCCAGAAAGCACCAAGTTGGTGCTTTTTTTGAAAAGGCACTAAAAAGGCAATTTGGCGCTTTTGGAAATTTGGTGCTAAAATCACAAAATGTAACAAAATACTCGTATGGAAGTAACCAATTGGCGCCTTAAAATATATACAAACAAATCAATTTTCATTACAAGTTTTTCTACCAATGTATGCTAAGGTGAAACATAATATGTTTGACACCAATACAAACAATATTTTCTCTGGACCAATCCTGAAAATATATACGCTTGAAGCAGAATGTGTTTGGAAGTATATGTTACCGAAGCTATTTTTTGAGTACTTACCGAAATTTATTATCAGCACTAGTGCCACTTCCAGTCCGCACTATCTGGCGATAGCAGCAACGCAAATCATCCACAATAGCTTCTTTGGTAAAATTTTTATTAAATTTCTTATATAAATTCATGGCTGCTGTATAGTTGGTGTGTAATACGTACTCCTTCTTCAAATCATCGAACCGTTTGCTTATGATGGCCTCATCTTCAGTGCAATTCACAGAATATGATGGTTTGAAAATCTTCATTGCCTCCGGTGTAAATGGATCCACGTATGGTATATGACATTGGGAGGTGTTTATATAAAATTTCCTTCGCAATTTCATTAGGTCTTTAAATTCATCATAACTAGGTGTGGTTTGGTGCGAATTTTTCAAGTTTATATGCATCACCGTATTGCTACCATTAGTAGTTATTGTCATATTCGTTGTTGAGCCTGTAATACAATGAAGAAGTGAAGTATCGAAATGTCAAGACAAGTCCATAATTTATATTCATTGAAAAAAGTCCATCCTTAAATTGATGCTAAAACTTATTTTTATTTGCAAATACAACAAAAAACGTGGAAAACGTGTACCGAAAACGTTTTCCTTTTTTAGAGTTTTTTGAATTCCTTCGAAAATTTTTTCACCAAAAAAAATCGTTTGTTACATAATTTTTAATGTTTCAATCAAAAAAAAAAAAAAATATTTTTGTCCCAACAACACAGTCCATTTCGTTTATATCAAGCACTGTTCTTTTCTGACTTTAAGTCTTTAATAAGACACATTTTACAGTTTCATAGTAAAAATGTAATATAGTAGTATGCAATGAATCTTCCGATCATATCTGGAATATATGTAAACAAAAAAAAAACTTTTTGGTGTTCGGTCGAAGCAGAGATCGAACCCAGGACCCTTGGTATGCAAGACGGACGTAGCAACCACTGTTCTACGGTGTCCAACTAAATGTATGTTTCTGTTAAATAAAGTTTGTTTAATCGGCTCGTGGGCGCCGCAAGATATGCTATATAAATATAACTTGTATGGATAATTGTCTATTGACAATAACAGCTGCATAGCTCAGTGGATAGTGTGTTGGCTTAAAAATTACATGGTCCGCGGTTCGATTCTTCGTCCAGGGGAAATGTAAAATTTATAAAATCGAATAAAGGTGCTAAGAACTCAAAAACCTCGTGGAAATGAGAAAAATGTGAATGATAATGCAATTAGCCAGAAAAGATTGTTTTTTTGAGTTAGTCTTTATGAAATTGTTTTTAAACTTCCTTAAAGCAAAAAGAAAATGAGAAACGAACTTTGTTTGTCTAAAATTTCGTTTGGGAGAAAAGAATTATTTTTTTGCGTGTGCTCATATCTCCTAAACTAGTCTTAGAGCGAAAAGTAAGTTAATGCGTGATTACCACAAAAAATCCAAAACTTCATCAAAAAATCGAAATTTTTATATGAAAAACTTGTTTAGAAGGTATAAGCACCTCCTTAACTATGCGTCCTAGACCGACAAGGACGTTAATTCATGACGTCCAAAAATTCTCTGAAAAACAAAAATTTTATATAAAAAAAAGCTCATTTCTCGTAACTATGCGTCCTAGAACGAAAAGGAGGTTAATTCGTGATCACCCTCAAAAATTCCCAAATTCCATCAAAATGCTGAAAAAATGGAAATTTTTATATGAAAAACTTGTTTTGCTCATATCTCGTAAACTATGCACCCTAGAGCGAAAAGAATGTTAAGTCGTGATCACCCCCAAAAAAAAACCAAAATTCTACACAAATCCTGAAAATATCGAAATTCTTGTATGTACTAATCTATGCGTCTTGACAGGAAAGGAGTCTAATTCGTGATCATCTCCGAAAATCCAAAAATTTGGATGGAAATCCTGAAAATCGAAAAGTTGTTTTGCTCATTTCTCCGTCCTAGAGCGAAAAGGAGGTTAATTCGTGATCACCAAAAAATCCAAAATTGTACACAAATCCTGAAAATATCGAAATTCTTGCGTCTTGACAGGAAAGGAGACTAATTCGTGATCATCACCGAAAATCCAAAAATTTGGATGGAAATTATGCGTCCTAGAGCGAAAAAGAGGTTAATTCGTGATCACCAAAAAATCCAAAATTCCATTCAAATCCTGAAAATATCGAAATTCTTGTATGTACTAATCTATGCGTCCTTGACCGAAAAGGAGGCTATTTCGTGATCATCACCGAAAACCAAAAAAATTTGGATGGAAATCCTGAAAAATCGAAATCGAAAAAAAGTGTTTGTTTGCTCATTTCATTTCTCCGAAACAAAAAGGAAATTAAATCGTAATCATCACCAAAATTTCATCCAAATCCAGGAAAAATTAAAATTTTTATATGAAAAAACTTGTTTTGCTAATTTTTCCTTAACTATGCGTCCTAAAGCGAAAAGGAGCTTAAGTCATTATAACCACCAAAAAGTCCAAAGTTCCTCCCAAATTCGCCCTAGAGGAGGTTGATACGTGATCGCCCCTCAAAAAAATCCAAAATTCCAGCAAAAAATCTAAAGTTTTATATAAAAAACTTGCTTGTTTCTCCCAAAAATTCAAAAATTTTATACGAAAAACTTGTTTTGCTCATATCTTCTAAATTACGCATCACAGAGCGGAAAGGATGTTAATTCGTGAGCATCCCCAGTAAATCTAAAATTCCATTGAATTTTGAATTTTTTATATGAATATCTAATGCTAACTGTTGGATGAATAATATTATTATTTTTTTTTCGACATAATACAAACAAAATGGATAAATAAGTTGGAAGGTTAAATAAATTATATTTTGGTGTGTATTCTTGGTTTACGAATATTTATTAACATGTTGGTTTCATTAAAATTATTCAAAAGGAAGATATTTCTAACTCGAAAGTAATACGAAAAATCTTAATAATTAAAAAATGTTAAATTAATAGCGATTTCGATTGCTAAAAAAAAAATATGTTGCATATTTTACACCTTACCCCCATAAATCAAAAATTTTTGTTCGATTGGAAAATTCAGTGGCACCTACCCAAAATGTGCACGTTCGATTGACGAGGTGTTACCTATCGCAAGAGCAAAAGTGCAACCCATTTTACACCGTATCTGGTCTACGGTGCAGATGGTTACACTTTCAATCAGATGTTGAAGACGCTTTTATTCTTCGACCTAAATAATAGCGTTGTTGCAAATACAAAAGAAAGTGCGTGACGCGTGCATTGATTATTAATTTACCAAGAAGAAGCATATCAATTGTTTAGTGCCGCGACAACAAAATTCGATATTAAATATTTTCAACATAATAGCAAAATGCAAAAAGCAAATGCGTTTTTTTGCCAACACCATTGTAGATGCGCTATTGGAGAGTAGTTCTTCTGACGACGATGAAGAAGTTACAACATCCTTGCTTGGACGAAATGACCAACGGCGAGTTTAAAACTTTGTTGGTGATGTAATTAACTTGTACTCTGAAGTAGAAGTAAGATCATTAAAAATATATAAAATCAAAAGTTTTAACAATTTCCCTTAGTTCAAGAAAAATTTGCGTGTTAGTCGAGATTCCAATAATAGTTGTTAATAATAATCGAAATATTTCCGCCAAATTTCTTTTGTTTTGATTTTATATCAGTGTTGCACCTTTTTTGTTCGATTTCACAAATAAACGATGTTGTCATTGCAAGGAGTTTCGGCAACACTGTTGTAACACCATAAAATGTTGTACCATTTGTATGCAACACTTTATTCCCCAAACGAACTCACTATAAGACATGGGATTCAATTAAAGTACAGTAATCCCTCGATTTACGTCGTCTCGGTTTACGTTGTTTCGATTTACGTCGTCAAATTTTTTGTTCCATTAAACTTCGATTTACGTCGCCATTCGATTTACGTCGTCGATTTTTTTTGCCCACTTTATCAGGAACGCCTTCCATAAGTAAAGTAAGTATCAACGATGATGACATCGTAACATTTTTTTCTGAAATTTTTACCGAAATTATTCCGGAAACCGTTGATGCTGTGCGCCTGATATGATGCAAGACCTGTCGTGAGTTTGGGACAATCTTAGACATTACTGGGAGCAGCATACATTCAAAATTGCATGTACATTTGGCGGTCAAAAACATTTATTCACGTTGGATCCCCCGTAATTTGTCAATCGCTCAAAAAGATTCGTTTCGATTGGTAGAGAAATGATCCAAAAATACGATCGCTTCGAGAAACGTCTATGACATCGTGAGAATTGATGAACCATGGATTCTTGTGTATGAGCCCGAATGTAAACAGCAGTATATTGTATGGAGGTTGCTGGATACATCGCAATCGTACCACTAGAACAACGCAGAACGGTCTATTCTGAGTGGTACACAACCATTTGTTTGCCAGTTGTCTACTAAGAATTCAGGAAAAACAAACGTCGAAGACGGATTATTCTTCACCGCTAGAATGCAAGCACTCACACATCGGCTCAATCAACTGCAATTCTTTTTATTGCCTCACGTAAAAAATAAAATGAGAGGTCTCTGTGACTTTCATGTGAATTGAAAAAGGTAAATAGGTATGATCTGCAATATAAACCTCTGGAATGGAAAACTCTAAATGTTCACTTTTGCCATGTAGCCCAATGTAAGACGAGAATTAGCATTCACAAAAGAATATGAGTGTTTGCAAGTTGATGATATTTGAAATTAATTTTGGTGGAGAGCGCTGAATGAATTACCGAATTACCTTTATTTTTGAAGTTTATTTTATTATGTACATGCACATACATACATAAATGGACTTAGGAATAAGTATAAGCAGTTTTTAATTCGGTTTACGTCGTTTCGATTAACGTCGTCAAATTCCGGAACCAATCACGACGTAAATCGAGGGATTACTGTACTATAAAATTAACCCAAACTCTTACATGGCCTGCTTACCATGTTGATTCAATGATCCGTTACTGGACGGTGTAGTTAATGAGGCAATTGGTAATATTGTATGCAAAATATTCCAAAGATTCATTGATGACGTTGTCGACGATGAAAATGTTTGTGTTTCCTTTGATGAACTTTCTGTTGACATGATGGTTGATGTATCATTGGAATTGCTTAGGATATTAATTGTAATTTTTATGTCGTTGTCATCACGTGCCAAATCCTCTTCATCTACACCCTCAAAAAAAATCGCTTCTTTAACATATGTTCCAAACATATTTTGCAGGAAGCACATATATTATTGCATACTGCCGAAACATTAATATGTTTGTTTTATGTGAACATATTATATGTTTGGAAGCATTTTGAGCCAAAAATATTATATGCTTGGAAGAATTTTTCCCAAACACGATTGTGCTCATTCCCTAACATACTCGTAATTTTCACTTCCACGAAATTTTTTAGTTATTGGCACCTTTCTCTGTAATACAAATAATGTTGAAGAAATTATTCACTTTTATAAATTTTTTAAATTTTACCTTTCGCCTGCACGGAGAATCGAACCGAGGACCATACAGTTTGTAAGCCAACACACTATCCACTGGGCTACGTAGCTGTTATAGTCACCAGTAGATAATTATCGTTTTAAGTTACATTTATATAGCATAGTTTGCAGCGCCCACGAGCCCATGCAAACAAAACATTATTTAACAGAAACATACATTTGTTTGCCATGTGGAGCAGTGGTTAGCATGTCTGCCTTGCATGCAAAGGGTCGTGGGTTCAATCCCTGCTCCGACCGAACATTTTTTTGTTTTTTTTTTTTTTTTAATTTACACATTTATATTTATACTATATTAATTTTTTTAAATGAAACATCGAAATGTGCGTTATTAAAGATTTATAGTCAGTAACAGTGCTTGATATAAACGAAATTGAATGATTTTTGGATAAAATATTCTTTTTTATTGCAAAAATAACAATCTTGTAATAAAAAACTGTTTTTGTACAAAACTTTAAAATTTGGAAGGAATTCAAAAACTAACAAAAGAAGAACGTGGAGTCGAGTATAAACATACATACATAATTTTATAATATAAACATAAATTTATTTAGGAGTGAACAGTTTTTTACTAGCATTTAACACCATCGCTCTAAAATTCCTTTTATTTTTCTTTAATAATTCATTTTAAAGAAAATAAACTTTTTAAATTGTTTTAGCTGTAAAAGTCGAACTTAATGCCCGCTTTTATATTTGATGGTGTCCGTCAACTCCTCGTGGACTACTTTTTAATAAAGAGAAACTAAACTTTATTTTTTTACTTTTTACTGTGTATTTTTTCACTATTTCCTCCTTATTTCATTTTACCGTCCCAACTCTAAAAAGAGTATAGTGCCCTTTCGTTATTTTTATGAAGACCCCTGATTTCTTTTAACGAACCAAGAAAAAAATAATGCCAAAATGATAAACAAAACACATGTCCACACATACATAAAATGCTGCTCTCAAGGCGAAAACATAAGCTGTTTGTTTTTCAAATGTCTATTCTCTTGGTTCAGAATGTATATTCTCTTTATTCAAATTAAATAATATTTAGACTTAAACATATCAAATTTTTGGCCTTATCATAAAACAGTTTTCCGAAACAACATACAAGCGGTTTCACAGAAATTGTTCTCTTTTGACTCTTTTGCTGTGTTATATTGATATCTTTCGTCAACTCTCCCGGTTTCCATCTCTATTTCTCTCTATACTCTCTCTGTCGCTTTGAATAAAATATCACAACATATGTATGTTTAGTTGAAATTTGTAAATTTATATATGTTTGTATTCACACATATGATTTTTATGAAACATTCATGCCCCAAACATAATATATTCTAACATATTAACATAGATGTCCCAAACATTTAGTGTTAGTTTAGGAAAATTACATGTTCGCACTTAAATATATTGTGGTTTAAAATCGTGCCCGAAACACATTTTGTTTATATCGGAACATATGAAAAACATATTTTTCTAACAGTGTACATCATCGTTATTATCTATAATTATAAAATTTTTATTAATGCATAATAGATAAAACTTGCCTAATTAAGAAATTTATATATTTTTTTTGAAAACACTTTATACAGTTCTTAAATTTTTATGCCCACCACCATAGGATAGAGCAAATGGAACAGGTTTGTCGTAATCATGTTAATTTAACAGAAATAAAATGTCTGATTTCTGCAAGCATCATAATATTTTTCTAGAAAAAAATATTTTTACAACTAAAAATGTTCCATGTTCGCCGTATAAAACATAACATTATGCTCTTGAAACATTTTTTGAGCTGAGGTAATATTCCTTCTCTGGGTAAACGTCTTTGCCCCACATGTTGCGCTTTATGATATAAATAATCATTATTGTTGTTTTGATCTCAGCTTATATCCATGCACCTAAAGAAAAAAAACTGTCCTCAGGAACAAAATTTTAGACAAACAAAATTCTCTTTTGTTATAAATTATTTTCTTAAAGACTCAATAAACCCGAATTTGTAACAAGTGTTGTAACGATTTTATTTATTTATTTATTTACACGGCTAATAGCAGCCGGGACTTTACAGAATATAACTTTTCAATTCAATTAAATATAATCCAATATTCCAAGTGGGCCAGAAGGGACCCTATAGGTCATTAAGGGCCACAGCGAGTCAGAAAGGACTCACAAGCTAGTTATTCGCGATGGGTCAGAAGGGACCCCGTTGAGTCAATAAGGACTTCCCGGTACTCAATAAGGTTCAACATATATAAGCAGATGGGTCAGAAGGGGCCCCATTGAACCAGACAAAGTTTAAAAAGTGCCACCATGGACGGTAATGGCGCGGAAAACAGGATAATAGAAACAGCAATTGGAAGAGCAGGATCAAAAATTTTTTATAATACAGCTGGAAATTTAGAAGGCAACACCCCTTGGATCAGAAACTCTGTTGTTAAAATTAAGAATAATTTCCTTGATGGCAGGAATCGGATCGGTTAAAGAAATCAATGAATATACCGAATTAAAGTTTTTACACAAAACATAAAGGGGATTAAATAATTCATAGTTATGTCTGCAAAATTCAGTCTTTAAGAATACAAAGTTCCTAGTTATACGATTTGGATCATTGTAATAAATTCTCGATGTCAAGTAGTGTGAATCAGTATCTCCATTAATAAGTTTAGTGAGAAACACAATACCGTACATAAACCGTCTACGTTCAAGAGATGGAAGATCAATTAACATAAGACGACTAGAATATGGAGACAAATAGTATAAATTATTCCAGCCAAGCCCCTCAAAGCAAAAATAAGAAACTTCAATAGAACAACGATAACTCGGTGACCAGATAACACACGCATACTCTAATATCGGTCTAACCAAATTCTAACAAATTCCTTAGACCATCTCTTAATGAAACCTAAAACACCAGTTGCCTTATTGACACATCCCTCATATTGAGGACCAAAGTCAAGCCTGGAATCAAACAATACACCTAAATTATTAGATCTAAGCACATTCTCAAGCCTATAATTCCCAACATAGTACTGCGTACATCAATATCCTCGATGATACGATAACCGACGGAATATCGTTCAAATATAGGTTAAACAGAACCGGTCCTAGGTGGCTACCTTGGGGAACTCCAGATGTCACAGATGTCTAATGACTTTTTATTTACTTCAATAGAAAATTTTGTAGAATCAAAAGAAAATTTTGTTTACCTAAAAAATCAGAAATGAAAACTCTTCTTTCAGTGTGCGTTGACTAAACTACAAGAGTAGCTTAAACAGCAGAGGAAAAGTATATTTTCAAAATTTATTTGGGCAAAGCCCTTTGACTGCAAGATTGTTGGATGGACGGTTATTTCGGAATTACCACATTCCTCATCGGCATACTCTATACGGACGAAAAAGACTGTTTTTTCATATGTTTGGGTATAAAAATTATATGTTTTGAACTCAAATTTGCTAACACAATATTTTTAAGTGCAAGAATATAATGGTCATAAACTAGCATAACATGTTTGGGACATGTATGTTAATATATTAGAACATATTATGTTTGGGATATAAAATTTTTGTAAATATAATATGCTTGGATGCAAACATATAATATTAACATATATGTGTTTAGAAAGAGAGACCTAGAGAGTATGCTGCAAGTAAAAGAATGGAAGTAACCAATTGGCGCTTTAAAAATATACACTAAAAAAAGCATGCCTGGTTCCAAAGATTTTATCTTTACTTTAACAATTTTGGTATTGATTCCGAGCCAAACAAGTGGAGATTACAAGTAAGGATACTTTTAAGACACAATTCTCTTTTCAATTTGGGTTTTGTGTACTTGTTTCTAGGAAGCAAATTTTAATTTTTCGTTTTTTCAGCTTTTTATACCCTGCGCCAAACTGTGGAACAGGGTATTATAAGTTAGTGCATATGTTTGTAACACCCAGAAGTAGACGAGATAGACACATGGTGTCTTTGGCAATAATGCTCAGGGTGGGCCCCTGAGTCGATATAACCATGTCCGTCTGTCCGTCCGACCGTCTGTCTGTGAACACATTTTTGTGATCAAAGTCTAGGTCGCAATTTAAGTCCAATCGCCTTCATATTTGGCATGTGTTCCTTTTTTGGGTAAGAATAGAACCCTATTGATTTTGGAAGAAATCGGTTCAGATTTAGATATAGCTCCCATATATATCTTTCGTCCGATATGTACTTATATGGCCCCAGAAGCCAGATTTTTGGCTGAATTTGGGTGAAATTTTGCACTAGGAGTACAATTAGTAGTATAGTCAAGTGCGCAAAATTTGATTGAAATCGGTTCAGATTCAGTTATAGCTCCCATATATATCTTTCGCCCGATATGGACTAATATGGCCCTAAAAGCCAGAGTTTTGGCCCAATTTTGTTAAAATTTTGCACAGGGAGTAGATTTAGCATTGTAGCTATGCGTGCCAAATTTGGTTGAAATCGATTCAGATTTAGATATAGCTCCCATATATATCTTTCGCCCGATATGGACTAATATGGTCCTACAAGCCAGAGTTTTGGCCCAATTTGTTTGAAATTTTTCACTAGCAGTACAATTAGTAGTGCAGTTAAGTGTAATTGTAACATGATACAAATAAGTTACTAATTTTTGTTAAATTGAAAAAGAAAACATTAAAATAATATTTCTGTTCTTTAATAAAATTTCATATTTCGGAAGAAAATTGGAATAAAATATCTTTAGCACTATATGAAGTTCTAGACGGATACAATTTAAATAAAATGAACTCATTTGGAACAAAATACTTTGAAAAAACTTATAGCAAACTTTGTAAAAATTTTTATAGAAAATCAAAATTTTATTTCTACATTTTATTTAAACAGACTCCCCAAAAAGAGTTCCAAAGACTCCTCACGAAGTGCCTCTAAAGACTCTCCAATAAGAGTCTATAAAGACTCCGCAAGAAATGTCTCTATTTAAAGACCCCAATAAGAGTCTCTAAAGACCCCCACTAAGAGTCTACAAAGGCTCCCCAATAAGGGTCTCTAAAGACTCCTTAAGAAGTGTCTCTGTAGACACCTTAAGAAGTGTCTCTAAAGACCCCCACTAAGAGTCTCCAAAGACTCCCCCATAAGAGTCTCCAATGACTCTCCAACACGAGTCTCCAAAGACTCCCCAACAAGTATCTCTAAAGACACTCCAATAAGAGTCACTAAAGACTCCCCAATAAGATTCTCCAAAGACTAAGAAGTCTTATTGGGGAATAAGAGTCTCCAAAGACTTCTTAATAAGAGTCTCCAAAGACTTTCTACAGACTCTCCAATAAAAGTATATAAAGACTCCCCAATAAGAGTCTCCAAAGACTCCCCTATAAGACTCTCCAATAAGAGTCGCTAAATACTCCCCAGTAAGAGTCTCTAAAGGCTCCCCAACAAGAGTCTCTAAAGGCTCCCCAAGAAGTGTCACCAAAGACTCCATAAGAAGTGCCTCTAAAGACACCTTAAGAAGAGTCTCTAAAGGCTCCCCAACAAGAGTCTCCAAAGACTCCCCAATAAGAGTCTTCAAAGACTCCTCACGAAGTACCTCTAAAGACTCCTTAAGAAGTGTCTCTAAAGACTCCCCAATACATTTCCCTAAAGTCTCCCCAATAAGAGTCTCCAAAGACTCCCCAATAAGAGTATCCAAAGACTCCTCACGAAGTGCTTCTAAAGACTCTCAAATAAGAGTCTTCAACGACTCTCAAATAAGAGTCTTCAACGACTCTCAAATAAGAGTCTTCAACGACTCCCCAATAAGTGTCTATAAGGACACCTTAAGAAGTGTCTCTAAAGACTCCCCAATAAGTGTCTATATAGACCCCTTAAGAAGTGTCTCCCCAATAAGAGTCTCCAAAGACTCTTTAAAGACTCCCCAAGAAGTGTCTCTAAGGACTCCCCACTAAGAGTCTCTTAAGACTCCCCAATAAGGGTCTCCTAAGACTCCCCAATAAGATTCTCCTAAGACTCTCCAATAGGAGTCTCTAAAGACACCACAGGAAGAGTCTCAAAGACTACCCAATTAGTGTCTCTAAAGATTCCCCAATAAGAGTCTCCAAAGACTTCTTAATAAGTGTCTCGAAAGACTCCCCAATAAGAGTCTCCAAAGACTTTCTACGGACTCTCCAATAAATGTCTCCAAAGACTCCCCAATAAGACTCTCCAATAAGAGTCGCTAAATACTCCCCAAAACAAAAAACAAATCATAAACAAATTTTTTCATAAAAGACAGCGTTACCGAATATTACCTGATAATTGAAAATTCCCACAATTTTCATGAAAATTTTTCCAATTAAAGTCTTAATTGAGTTTTAAAAGATATTCAATTAAAAATTTAATTGATTCAACAAATTTTTTAATTGAAACAAAAATTAATAGTATCAATTAATTTTTATACCCTGCGCCACACTGTGGAACAGGGTATTATAAGTTAGTGCATATGTTTGTAACACCCAGAAGTAGACGAGATAGACACATGGCGTCTTTGGCAGTAATGCTCAGGGTGGGTCCCTGCGTCGATATAACCATGTCCGTCTGTCCGTCCGTCCGAATTAACTTTGTAGCTATGCGTGCCAAATTTGGTTGAAATCGGTTCAGATTTAAATATATATCCCATATATAGCTTTCACACGATTTACACTCGTATGACCACAGAGGCCAATTTTGAACTCCGATTTAGTTAACATTTTACACAGGGAGTAGAATTAGTATTGTTGCTATGCGTGCCAAATTTGGTTGAAATCGGTTCAGATTTAGATATAACTCCCATATATATGTTTTTCTGATTTCGACAAAAATGGCCAAAATACCAACATTTTCCTTGTAAAATCGCCACTGCTTAGTCGAAAAGTTGAAAAAACGGCTCTAGTTTTCCTAAACTTCTAATACGAGTGATAAATCATAAATAAACTTTTGCGAAGTTTCCTTAAAATTGCTTCAGATTTAAATGTTTCCCATATTTATACCCTTCACCACTACTGTGGTACAGGGTATAATAAGTTTGTGCATTTGTATGTAACGCCAAGAAGGAGTAATCATAGACCCATCGTTTAGTATACCGATCGTCTTAGAATTAAATTCTGAGTCGATTTAGCGATGTCCGTCTGTCTGTCTGTCTGTCTGTCTGTTGATGTATTTTTGTGTGCAAAGTACAGCTCGCAGTTTTAGTCCGATTGTCCTAAAATTTGGTATAGGGTCCTGTTTCGACTCAAAGACGATCCCTATTGATTTTGGAAAAAATCGGTTCAGATTTAGATATAGCTGCCATATATATTTTTCACCGATCTGGTCATAATTGGCGTGTATATCAACCGATCTTCCTCAAATTCCGTACATCCAAATATTTTATGAGTCTCGAAAAACTTGCAAAATATCTTCCAAATCGGTTCAGATTTAGATATAGCTCCCATATATATAGCTTTCGCCCGATTTACACTCCTTTGTCCACAGAGGCCAATTTTTTGCTCCGATTTAGTTGAAATTTTGCACAGGGAGTAGAATAAGCATTGTAGCTATGCGTGCCAAATTTGGTTGAAATCGGTTCAGATTTAGATATAGCTCCCATATATAGCTTTCGCCCGATTTAAACTCATATGACCACAGAGGCTAATTGTTTGCTCCGATTTAGTTGAAATTTTGCACAGGGAGTAGAATTAGCATTGTTGCTATGCGTGCCAAATTAGGTTGAAATCGGTTCAGATTTAGATATAGCTTCCATATATATGTTTTTCTGATTTCGACAAAAATGGTCAAAATACCAACATTTTCCTTGTAAAATCGCCACTGATTAGTCGAAAAGTTGAAAAAATTACTCTAATTTTCTTAAACTTCTAATACATATATATCGAGCGATAAATCATAAATAAACTTTTGCGAAGTTTCCTTAAAATTGGTTCAGATTTAAATGTTTCCCATATTTTTTTACTAACATTGTGTTCCACCCTAGTGCATTAGCCTACTTAAATTTTGAGTCTATAGATTTGTAGAAGTCTATTAAATTCTGTCCAGATCGAGTGATATTTAAATGTATGTATTTGGGACAAACCTTTATATATAGCACCCAACACATTTGACGGATGTGATATGGTATCGAAAATTTAGATCCACAAAGTGGTGCAGGGTATAATATAGTCGGCCCCGCCCGACTTTAGACTTTCCTTACTGGTTTTTTACTAACATTGTGTTCCAACCTAGTGCCGACTTAAATTTTGAAGCTAGAGATTTTGTAGAAGTCTATCAAATTCTGTCCACATCGAGTGATATTTAAATGTATGTATTTGGGACAAACCTTTATATATAGCACCCAACGGATGTGATATGGTATCGAAAATTTAGATCTACAAAGTGGTGCAGGGTATAATATAGTCGGCCCCGTCCGACTTTAGACTTTCCTTACTTGTTTCTTCATATGTTATGCCATCAAAGACCTTTAAAAACGAGTTAACGACAACTTTATTTTCCAAATTCAGAATCGACTTCCAGTAGAATTTATGCTATGTTTCAAGTAAACACCGCCTTTAAAATCGTTAAAAAAATAGGACATAGATGGAAAAACATGTCCTATTTTGTAACGATTTTTTGCTTTGTATTCAAGATGCAAATAGACAACAAATTTAAAGACAATTTCATTAAATTTAAAGAATTTTTCTATTATTAAAGTCAAGTTGACCTTAGCCCAAAAATTTTTTCTGTCATGTTATGATACCCATTTTTAAGTCAAATCACTTAATTATAAGGACAATACGACTTTTGGACAAGGACAAGTTTATCGGCTTTTGGACAAGGAAAAAAAACTTTATATTAGAGAAATGCGTCTTCTATGCTAAGCCATTTTTGCATTCGTATTTTAAGGACATGAAATCTTTGGCCTCACAACAATATTTTTTTTTTCAGTGTATATACACAATGAAAATGTCATTAAATTTTTTTTTGTACCAGTGTATGCCTAAAGTGAAACATAATATGTTTAAACAATACAAAAAATATTTTGTTTCGACCAATCCTGAAAATATATATGCTTGAAGCAGAATGTGTTTGGGCTATATGTTACAGAAGCGATTTTTTGAGGGTGTATTTACAGCGTAACTATCAACCAAATATCAAAACAATTCTAGTAATTCACTAAACCCAAAGTTAATTACACTTAACCTCCCGAAAAAAGGTTTTCTATAGTCGGCTTTGCCTAAATAAATTTTGATATGAAAGAAGTAAGAGCACGCAAAGAAAAAAAACGTTTGGAAAACGTGTACCGAAAACGTTTTTCTTTTGTTAGAGTTTTTTGAATTGCTTCGAAAAGTATACACTTTTATCACCAAAAAAATTCGTTTGTTACAAAATTTTTATTTTTTCAGTAAAAAAAGTTATTTTTGCACCAACAACACAGTCCATTTCGTTTATATCAAACACTATTCTTTTCTAAATTTAGGTCTTTAATAAGACACATTTTACAGTTCATAGTAAAAATTTAATATAGTAGAATGTAATGTTGAACATTTTTTCGGAATCTTCCTATCATATCTGGAATATATGTAAAAAAAAAAAAAAAAAAAACTTTGGTCGAAGCAGGGATCGAACCCACGACCCTTGGCATGCAAGTCAGACGTAGCAACCACTGATCCACGGTGCCCAACTAAATGTATTTTTCTGTTAAATAAACTTTGTCTAATCGGCTCGTGGGCGCCGCAAGCTATGCTATATAAATATAACTTAGTTATATGGGTAATTGTCTATTGATGACAATAATGGCTACATGGCTCAGTGGATAGTGTGTTGGCTTACAAATTGCATGGTCCGCGGTTCGATTCTCCGTCCAGGCGAAAGGTAAAAAAAATTATAAAATCGTATAATTTCTTCTACATTGTTTGTGTTACAGAAAAAGGTGCTAAGAACTAAAAAACTTCGTGGAAGTGGGAAAGATGTGAGGGAAAATGCAATTTGCCAGAAAAAATTTTTTTTTGAGTTAGTCTTTATGAAATTGTTTTTACATCCTGGAAAAGAATAAACGTTTATCACAAAAAAATATACTTTTCTTCCAAATACACTTCCTTTCAACGAAAAGCAAATGAGAAACGAACTTTGTTTGTCTAAAATTTCGTTTGGGAGGAAAGAATTATTTTTTTGCGTGAGGAAGAACGCTCGAAATAAACCCAGCCAACTGCACTTAAATCAATGATTTGATTTTGACAAAGGAAAAGTGAAATATTTGTATCAAAATGTATTTAAGCAAAACCGACTATAGAAAACCTTTTTTTTTGGGAGGTGCAAGTGTAAATATTTTGGGTTTAGTTAATTACCAAGCCGGCTATCATAAACCTTTTTCGGAAGGTTCAAGCGCGGTTCACTTTGGGTTTAGTGAACTGCCTGAATTTATTCTGATAATTGCTTTATATTTTTGCTGCAAGTAGAGGATGCTGATGAGGAATGTGGTAATTCCGAAACGTGCGTCCATCCAACCATCTTGCAGTCTACAGGGCTTTGCCCAAATAAATTTGACAAACATTCTTTTCCTCTGTTGGTTAAACTACGCTTGTAGTTTAGTCAATTCATGGTTTTAAGCTGAAATCAACAACAAAATGATTGAAGAATAAACCAACAATAACAAAACAAAACGAGTAAAGACAAAACCTTTGGAATGGGGCATGCTTTTTTCAGTGCAAATAAATTTGACAAATATACTTTTCCTCTGTTGGTTAAGCAACTCTTGTAGTTTAGTCAACGCATGGTTTTAAGCTGAGTTCAAAACGACAGTAATGATTGAAGATGAAACCGACAATAACAAACAAAACGAACATCTTGGAAAAATTCTTAACCCTGAAATGCCCACTGTATCTTTTAAGATACAACCAGAAAAAATTCTGACGTCCTAAAATCTGAAATCAAGTTTGTTGCACTTCAAACATTATAACGATATTTTTAAAAATATGTTTTTAAGGAAAATTTGTAGTACTTCTGTGTAATCTGCAGTGAAAATTGAAAAACAAATTTTGACCAATAATTCAAAAAACTACATATTGGAAGTTAACTAATATTTACCAGAGATGAAAGTAATGTTGTAAAAAACTGTGTAGTGTAAAAATATCACTACCCAGCAAAAAAATTTGGAAGTTCTTCCAAAACCACAACTTTAAAAGCACTTCCAGAACATGCACTCCCAATGATGTTCTTTATTTTAACTACCCAGGAAGTTCTTTTAATTCAATTTTTTATAACTTGGTTTTTTCATACTTTTAATGGGTAATTTTAACTTTTTTTGTTTCAAATAGGTTGAAAACAGAGTAAGAATTCATAAAATGGTAGAAATCATTTAAATTTTGTCGAAAAAAATGCTAAATTCAATCTGAAAAAATTGTGAATTTTTGAAAATATTTCCTACAGGCGTTAAAATTCATTAAAAATTATAAAAAATTATAAAAATTATTTATTTGATAAAATATCACAGAATTTTTTTAATTTACATCCAAAACATTGAATTTGGATCACACCTAAAGAAGTGATGTAAATTCAGTGCAACGGCTGTAGAAATGGAGGACTTCCATCCTATGACAAGCCCATGTAAAATTCATTTTCATTACTTTTTTGGCTACTCTTTTTTGCTGTCTATTCTCTACTAAAATCAAATTGTTTGTTTGTAAATAAAAAATTAGTTAAAAGCGCACTGCATTTTTTAACCAACCACTATTTTTTCAAAACAAACAAAAAAATTCATAATTAACAAAAAAAAAAAAAACAAGTATATACGGTCGTAAGTTCGGCCAGGCCGAATCTTATGTACCCTCCACCATGGATTGCGTAGAAACTTCAACTAAAGACGGTCATCCACAATTAAATAAATTGGGTTTCGGCCGATGGCAAGGCGTCTTAAAACTTCTTGACATCATCTTCTAAATTGTAAGTTAGTCCATGCGGGATATATAGTAGACAAAAGAAAGGTCGATTAAATATGTATACATTCAGTTCTTGACCGGCATATTTAGGGAAGAAATAATTACGAACCGATATGAACTTTTGTGATGTAATTATAGAGCAAGAATTGAAATATGGGGGTCACTTTATATGGGGGCTATCTACAATTATCAACACGAGTCTACCAAAAATTGCAGATATTTTACTGTTTGGTAGATTGGTAGAATTCTTGATGTTTTGGAAGATTTTGCAAAATATTCCTCTCCAACTATGAAATGCTTCATAAATTTTCTATACACTGAAAAAAAAGCATACCCGGTTCCAAAGATTTTGTCTTTACTTTAAAAATTTTGGTATTGATTCCGAGCCAAAGTCGCGGAGAATACAAGTAAGGATAATCTTAAGACACAATTCTCTTTTAAATTTGGGTTTTGTGTACTTGTTTCCAGGAAGCAAATTTTAATTTTTCGCTTTTTCAGCTTTTTTCGTCGTATGCTATTAAAGTCCTTTAAAAATGAGTTAATGACAACTTTATTTTCCTAATTAAGACTCGACTTTCAGTAGAAATTATGCTATGTTTCAAGTAAAAAACGTCTTTAAAATAAAGTGTTGAAAAACATGTCCTATATTTGAACGATTTTTTGCTTTGTAGTCAAGATGCAAAAAGACAACAAATTTAAAGACAATTTCATTAAATTTAAAGAATTTTTCTGAATTATTAAAGTCAAATTGACCTTAGCTCAAACATTTTTTCTTTCATGTTATGATACCCATTTTTAAGTGAAATCACTTAATTATAAGGACAATACGACTTCAGTGAAAAGTTTATCGACTTTTGGACAAGGAAAAAAAATTTATATTAGAGAAATGCGTCTTCTATGCTAAGCAAAATTTATATTCGTATTTTAAAGACATGAAATCTTTGACCTCACGACAATATTTTTTTTCAGTGTAGAAATAAAATTTTGACAAAATTTTCTACAGAAATAAAATTTGACAAAATTTTCTATAGAAATAAATTTTTGACAAAATTTTGTATAGAAATTATATTTTGACAACATTTCCTAAAGACATAAAATGTTTACAAAATTTTCTATAGACATATAAACTTTTGACAAAATTTTCTATGGCAATAAAATTTTGGTAGATTATTTTTGGCTCGAGTGGCAATCGTGATTTTTCTGTGATTGGGGATCGGTTTATTTGGGGGCTATATATAATATAGATCGATACGGACCAATCATGGCATGGTTGTTATCGGCCTTACACTAGCGAAATGTACCAAATTTCAACCGGATCGGATGAATTTTGCTCCTTCAAGAGGCTCCGAAGGTCAAATTTCGGGATCGGTTTATATGGGGGCTACATATAATTATGAACCGATATGGATCGGATGAATTTTGCTCCTCTAAGAGGCTCCGGAGGTCAAATCTGAGGATCGGTTTATATAGGGGCTATATATAATTATGAACCGATATGGACCAATTCTGGCATGGTTGTTAGAGACCATATACTAACACCACGTACCAAATTTCGGATGAAAGTTGCTTCTCTTAGAGGCTCCGCAAGCCAAATCTGGGGATCAGTTTATATAGGGGCTATATATAATTATGGACAAATGTGGACCAATTTTTGCATGGTTGTTAGATACCATATACCAACACCATGGTGTTGGTGTATGTATGTACCAAATTTCAGCCAGATCGGTTGAAATATGCTTCTCTTAGAGGCTCCGCAAGCCAAATCGACTCGGAATTTCACCACGACCCACACCGAAAGAATTCTCTTCGTTAATTTTACGAAGAATTCTTCATTAACTATTCTTCTTGAATTCTTCATTAAAATAACGAAATTTTCATTCATTTTCGTAAATTTTACGAAGAACATTTTACGAATATACGACACTTCTACGAAACATTCTACATTAAGTTTTCTTCGTAAAAAGTTCGTACTTTTAACGAAACTTTCTTCACATTTCATGAATTTTGTGAAGAAGTTTTTACGAATATTTTACGAAACATTCTGCGTTAAAATTTCTTCATAAAAAGTACGAAACATTTTCTTTGAAATAACGAAGAAGTTTCATTGAAGTTGTAAAATTTCCGTTCGCGGCATTAAATTGTCTTTTATAATGTGCTTGAGTGCATTCCTTTATTCTATTTTTTTATGCAAGTCTATGCTACTTCTCATTTGGGTGATAGCGCGCTATGAATAAAAGTGAAGCAATAAAACTAAAAATTATTCAAAAACTTAAGATGTAAAGTAGTGATGTCATTTTTCACACTTGCAACTACAACCAAATGCACTTTCGACTATAAATTTTTTTCTAAAAGTTCGATCATTTTTCAGAAAAAAGCACGAAAGTTTTTCATAAAAAGTACGAACATTTTTCATAAAAACTACGAAGATTTTTCATAAAAAGTACGAAGATTCTTCATAAAAAGTACGAATTTTCTTCTTACAAACTACGAAAATTTTGGAAGAACTTTTCTTCGTAAAAAGTAAGAAATATTTCGTACTTTTAATGAAAAGTTTCTTTGGTTGTAAAACAATGACAAATTTCGTACTTTTAACGAAATGTTTCGTTCTTTTTACGAAGAAAATTCTTTCGGTGCAGAATATATATACTTTATGGGGACTTAGAGCAATATTTCGATGTGTTACAAACGGGATGACAACGTTAATAAAAAATAAAAAATGTGTTATGCAGATGTTCTTTTTTTACAATTTTGCATGATCTTAAGACAATAGCACGGTGCAACACAAAAATTCCAAACAAAAATTCACTTATCCCAGCCCAAAGTACTCGATGAAAGGAGAAAAGTAAATTCTGGATTTTACTAAATTTCGATTTTTAGCATTTTTTTGCAATTTTCGCGTGGCCATAGTTCGAAAAATGCTCTGAATTTTGTTGTGCAGTCTTGAACAGTCTTGACTCGGCCAACAAACGTTCTGAATATATAAAGTTGGAAAAATTTCATCTTCATTCTCAAAACCGCAAAAATGTCGGATATATCACCACTTTTATCGCTGATTTTTTATGACTATAGCTCTTGAGCCATAGAAAATTGTACCTAACAACCAAGGGAAGAAATGTAGCCTATAAAATTATGAACAACTTTCCAGTTAATGTCAATTTCATACGACCACTCCTTGATACGGATTTGTTGACCGATCTAATTTTCCGAAAAAACTTTAGAAGCTCATTAAAAACGAACGGCAACCAATCTAGAAATTACTTTTCTCCTTTCATCGAGTACTTTCGGCTGGGATAAGTGATTTTTAGTTTGTAGTCAAAAAGTTGAATTTTGCGTCACATTGTAATTTTCCTAAAATTTCGTTCCATAGAAAACTCTTCTTCCAGTATAGGATAATTTGATATTGTGTTCCCTAAATGTTCAATGTTTTCCAAGATTTATAACATAAAACGCAACATGTTGCTAACGATAAAGACGTTGTCTTTCACAATATATTGCATTTTGTGAAATTCATAATTTCTTCCCCATCACCTTCAACATTATCTTGGTCATCGTTTTCTTCTTCCTCCTCCTCCTCTTCCTCCTCCTCCTCATCTTCTTCTTCATCGTCATCTTCTTGGTCATCATTTCCTTCTTCATCATCTTCATAGTTTTCTTCATTTCTATTCACTTCACTATTGGTCGGATGTTTTTCTACAAATCCAAGTATTCCATTATAATCGGCACATTTGTCATTGCCACAAAGATTAACGATGGTTGTGGGGTTCCTTCCAAACATTTGATAAGTAAGATATATAACTTGGATAATTAAAAATGTCGCAAATAAAAATTTAAATGACCAATGAATACGTATGCGATCCATTTCAGCAACATTATGATGATATTGGTGATGCTGATGAAGACAATGCGAATGATGACAATCTTCAGCATCACTATCACTTATGGCCTTATATTTAAAATTGGAGTTTTTCATTTTCCAAACCAATTTACTATATTTATATTTCTATTCGAGGGATTTATATTTGAGACATCATCACTTGTTTTTGTTTATGTGTGAAATATATTTGTGGTAAGTAAATTTATTGTTTATTTTTTGTTTTTCACTAAATTTCCGTTTCTTTATATTACAGATAAATATTTTATGTAGCGATATAATTTGCAGTGGTCATAGTTGACCCGTTTAGCGCGTTATGAGGCGATCGTTGGTGTTCTATAACTGAAATTTGATTATTTCCACTTTGTCGTCTATGGTAGTTTGTGGGTGGGTGGTTTGCCTGGTTATGTGATATGACACAGAATAGCGTAAGAACCCTTATCGATAAAACCAGGGAGTTGTTTTTTTTGTTTTAATAATTTATACATATGTTTTTTTCTATTATTTATATTATTTACTTGTGACATATTGGTGATTATGCTTATAGTCAGTAAGACTGATAAAATTTTTTTCCCTATTATTTAAATAAAATCAAGAACAAACAAAACGGATCATTGCGTCAAAATCGTTGTGAGATGAACGAAATATTAATAGATTTACCAAAAATATACTACGATTAGGATAAGCCCACTTTGGAATATAGGAGGGTGGTCGCATAAATATTTAGACTATAAGAAAAAACACCAATTTGTAAAAGTAACGGTTTATTTTTCAACAAGGAACCAACGATAAGGTTTAGTATAGTGGCCAGTTGAGAATTTTAAGTGTCACAAAAACTATGATTATATTGAACAGTGAACCCACCAGGAAGAAAAATTTTGGCTAATTTTAGAAAATTTCGATTATTTTTAGAAAATTTTAACTAAACAGTATTACAAACGCTGTAATGCAGTATTACAAACGACAAATTCAAGAACATTTTTTAGACATAATTAATTTTTTTCACTTGGTAAAGAAAATTTTATAGTTTGAAGGAAAAAATTGGAGTTCAAAATTGCAAGAATGTCTTTAGTGACATACGAAGTTCACGATGGGCGAATTATTGGTAAAATTTACAAAATTTAAGAAATTCTGAACTATTTTGCGGGAGACACGATTTTAGTTAATCGTTATGCTTCATTTGTGTATAATTTTTTCCTCTTTTTTTAATTAATTTATTAACGTATGCAAAAAAATATTAAAGTCATGGAAACTTTCTTAAAATGTAATAATTCCATGAACTAAATGAGAATTAAATTGGCTTTAGTGAATTTTTGAGTGTAGGTATAAATGGTGGCACACTAATTTTAAAACACCCTAACTTTTTGCAAAGAAAATCACATTAAATGCGTATTTATCGGTTTCTTCTTAATCAGAAAAAAATCTTAACAGGTTGGCTGATAAGTCCCCGGTCTAACAAAGAAAAACACATTTTTTTGTCAAAATTCGTTTTTATTATTCAACACAGTTCCCTTCAAGAGCGATACAACGATTATAACGAGCATCCTTTTGAGGTGAGAACAAGAAAAAGTCGGTGGGGGCCAGATCTGGAGAATACGGTGGGTAGGGAAGCAATTCGAAGCCCAATTCATGAATTTTTGCCATCGTTCTCAATGACTTGTGACACGGTGCGTTGTCTGTGGAACAACACTTTTTTCTTCTTCATATGGGGCCGTTTTGCCGCGATTTCGACCTTCAAGCGCTCCAATAACGCCATATAATAGTCACTGTTGATGGTTTTTCCCTTCTCAAGATAATCGATAAAAATTATTCCATGCGCATCCCAAAAACAGAGGCCATTACTTTGCCAGCGGACTTTTGAGTCTTTCCACGCTTCGGAGACGGTTCACCGGTCGCTGTCCACTTAGCCGACTGTCGATTGGACTCAGGAGTGTAGTGATGGAGCCATGTTTCATCCATTGTCACATATCGACGGAAAAACTCAGGTGTATTACGAGTTAACAGCTGCAAACATCGCTCAGAATCATCAACACGTTGTTGTTTTTGGTCAAATGTGAGCTCGCGTGGCACCCTTTTCGCACAGAGCTTCCGCATATCCAAAAATTGATGAATGATATGACCAACACGTTCCTTTGATATCTTTAAGGCCTCTGCTATCTCGATCAACTTCATTTTACGGTCATTCAAAATCATTTTGTGGATTTTTTTGATGTTTTCGTCGGTAACCACCTCTTTCGGGCGTCCACTGCGTTCACCGTCCTCCGTGCTCATTTCACCACGCTTGAATTTTGCATACCAATCAATTATTGTTGATTTCCCTAGGGCAGAGTCCGGAAACTCATTATCAAGCGAAGTTTTTGCTTCCACCGTATTTTTTTTCCTTCAGAAAACAGTATTTTATCAAAACACGAAATTCCTTTTGTTCCATTTTTTCGCAATAACAAAAGTTGCTTCAAAAAAGACGCTCTATCTCACAAACTAATTGACTTATAGACGTCAAATTTTGACACGAATCATTTGACTGTTGGTACTATATAAAAATAATATGCATATAATACTAGCGACGACGAAATTCCACAATCGACAATCCTCTATTTTCTATTTTCAAAATATCGGACAAAAGGGAACCCCGTACCCTATATTCATTTCACAAACTACCACCTTCACTATTCCACTTCCCCAACTATACATCGAAAAATCATGTACCCTGTATACATTTAATCATCTTCTCCCAATTTCAAGTAAATCGAGGAGGTTAGATTTTGTTCTATTTTTCTTTATAAAGGGACGTAACTTTCTCTGCAAATTCCAAGAAAATCTGTAAACTGTCCTTCAAGTGTAATAGTGTGGGGCAAGGAGAAGATTCCCCTCCAAATACCAAAAAATCAAGTACATCATATTGATTTCATAACCTTCCCCTACAGCCTTTGTAAATTTCAAGTAAACTTGAGAATTCTAGTTTTTTTCAGTTTTAGAGGATATAGTGTATATTGTGTAGACGTCCCAGAAAATCTCAAGCAAATTAGAAGCCCAATTTTTAAACAGCAGAGCAAGGGGAGGCTCCTCTTCCCTTCCGAATATCCCAAAATCAAATAGCCATTATAATAATATAACCTACCCCACATCCGATGTAAATTTCAAGTAAATTCGAAAAGTTTAATTGTTTCACGGTATGTATGTTACTTAAGGAGAAATGAGGTCTCCCTATGCCCTTTTATTTTCCCCGATCAAATATTAAAACTTTCATATAACTTTCACAATCTCGCCCAAGTTCTCCGTAAAATGTCAGTAAGTCGACAAATTTTAATTTGTTCACTGTCGGACAAAGCGGAGGGCGCCATCCTCGACCAAATATCGAAAAATGAAGTAGCTGTTCTTTGCCTAGACGCCATCTTCAACCTTCCATGAAAGTTTCAAGTAAATCCGATAATTTTATTGCAATTTTAAAAAGGGGGTCCCAATTTTTGTAATATACGCTGTGTGTAAAAAAAAAAGATTTTCCCGCTTTTCCACTTTTCTTGAATTTTTTTCTCCGCTATAAACTTCACAGAGCCCGAGACCTTTCCAACGAATGCAAAACCGTGGAAATCGGTTCGTGCGTTCTGGAGTTGCATCAGAATTGGCGCTGTATATAAAAAAAGATTTTCCCTCTTTTTCGTTGAAAATTCTCTTGAATTTTCTTTGCTATAAACCTTACGGAGCCCGAGACCTTTCCAACGAAACCGTAGAAATCGGTTCGTGCGTTCTGGAGTTATTGCGTCAGGAAAGAAAACCCGACTTATTTTTATATAGTAGATTATTTTACCTTTACACACTCAAAAAAAGTCGCTTCTGTAACATATATCCCAAACACATTCTGCTTCAAGCATATATATATTTTCAGGATTGGTCCAAACAAAATATTGTTTGTATTGTTCAAACATATTATGCTTCACCTTAGACATACACTGGTAGAAAAAAAATTAATGAAATTTTTGTTACTTCCATTCTTTTACTTGCAGCATACTCTCTAGGTCTCTCTTTCTAAACACATATATGTTTATAGGCTATTTCTAAATTAATATATCATTCAAGCACATTATATTCACAAACATTTTATGTCCCAAACATAATATGTTCTATCTTATTAATATATATGTCCCAAATATGTTATGCTAGTTTATGAACCTTGTATGCTTGCACATAAAAATATTGTTTTAAAAATTTTGATTTCCAGCATATAATTTTTACATCCAAACATATGAAAAACAGTCTTTTTCGTCCGAGTAGATGAAATAATTTTCTTATCTTAAATTTAATTACATTATTGTCCAGCAAAAAAATGGAAGTTGTTCCACAAGCATCTCAGGATTCTCTATCAATTTTTACTTCCGATGACGTTCTTTTGCACCATTTTTATTTGGCGGTTTAAAGCCAAAACTTAAATTTTGGACAATTAAATTCCGCAAAAAAAATAGAAAAGAAAATATTAATAAAAATAAAATTAAAAAATTCACACCCGTTGGGATTTGAACCTGTACCTTTTGACTTGTTCACTTCCATGGAAGTTCGTTTCAAATGGTTTTGCTAATTACCAGAATTTTTAATTTTTTATTGAGCTTAAATGGAAAAATATATTTCTACAAAAATATACGCATAAACTAACGAAGTAAAAACAATATTTTATAAAAAAAAATTACAGCTGGTATGATTTGAACCTGTGTTCTTTATTTCTTCATTCATACTAATAAAGAACATCTCGAGAAGTAGTTAGAATGTTATGCCTTGGTGTCATATTACGATCATAACACAAACATCTAAATTGATTGAACGCTTCGTGTTTAATGGCGTTTGTGGCTGACCATGCTAAGATGTTATGTTATGGTGCCAACAAACCCAGGTTAAAGGCCCGGTCTGAGCGAAAAAGTTTTTCAACTTGTAAAAATTACATAATTAGAAAATAAAAGTGGAATAAAAAATATTTATAAAAATTAAAAGTGAAATTGGTGAAAAAATTTGTGTTTTAGTTTTTTTTTTTTAATTTCATCCAAATGTATTTGCAAGGCACAACTTCTAAAGCAATGCAAAGGATCCGAAAATGAAGTACTTTCGTCCTGTCGACAAGCTCATGTAAAATTCATTGAAGATGATCCAAGTTTGATCCATTTTGTAGCCGAGTCCTTAGCTTATCCATATTGACACATTTTCATACTCACCACCTTAGAATGGTCAAGTTCAAAGATCAACTATATTGGTCCATGTTTCGATATAGCCTCCATACAAACCGACCCCCCGATTTGGGGTCTTGAGCATCTAGACAGAGCCATTTTTATCCGATTAGCTTGAAATTGGAAATTTCGATTTTATTTTAGATCCATAAAAAAGTAACACACCATCTTTACTTATCGGTCCCTGTTTCGGTACAGTTCCATATAGACCGAATTCTAGGTCTATATGGTCCATTTTTCACCCGAACTCCCTATTCGACTTCTTGGGCTTCTGATACCGCAATTTTTTATCGGATTTTCCTGGAATTGGAAATTTAGAAGTATTTTAGGTCCATAAATAAGTGTGCCGAAGATGGTGTCTATCGGTCGATGTTTCGGTATGGCCCCCATATAGTTCGATTTCCCACTTTGACTTATTGGGCTTCCTGACACCGCAATTTTTATCCGATTTGCTTGAATTTGAGGTATATTAGGTTCTTAAATAAGTGTGTATCGGTCCATCTTTTGGTATATCCCCCATATAGTCTGATCTCCCGATTTGACTTATTGAGCGTTTTTCCTTTTAGAAAATTCTAAATTACTCTAACTTCGAACTGTGAATTTAAGAACTTTTTGAACTACCCTCGTATATTATTTGTTTGTGATATGTTTTCTATTATTTGAATAATTTATACAACAAACATATGGAGCATTACGTCAAAAACTGCTTACGTTGAACGAAAATTGTATTGACTTACCAAATCTTTACTTTGGTTTGAGATATACACTCAGAATAAAAAAGTAAGAAAAAAACCCAAAATTTAGTCGATTAGTATTTTTTTTTGCGAAAGGAGTAAAGCCCAAGGAAAAAAATTACGTTTCTACACTGAAAAGAGTATTGACCTAATATGAAACGTTAGACAACCCTAATTTTAGGACAAGTAATATATTAAGGACAAATTTCTTTAAAGCAAAAATTTTAACTAAAACATAATAATTTCAATGAACTAGAGTTAAATTGGCTTCAGTGAAAAATCTTTGTAATTTCAATGAAAAATTATTTTACTCTGTTTCATAAATTCATAAAAATTAAGAGGGAAAATTTAACAAAAAAAAACATTTTATATATACGTGAACAGTTCATCGTTCTTTCAATGATAATTTAGTTTTTTTCAATGTCCCCTAAACATTCTTAAAGTTTCACCCAGAAAAAAGTGAGCCCACCATGAAAGAAAACGTAGGTTTATTTTAAAAAATGTTAACTAAAATATTTTATTCATTGCAGGTTGATACAAATAATATAAAAATTATTGTCAAATTGAAGAAAATTTATTAAAAATATTTTTTTTATGTTGCTTAAGAAAATTTGATATTTTGAAGGAAAAAATTTTAATTGAGTTTTAAAAAATATTCAATAAAAAATTTAATTGAATCAACAAATTTTTTAATTGAAACAAAAATCAATCACGAAAATTAATAGTATCAATTAATTTTTTAATTGGATCAATTAATTTTTTAATTGACCTTCAATTAATTTTTTAATTGATACTGTCATTTCTGTGATTGAAGACATTTCAATTAAAAATTAATTGGATCAATTAAT
Source organism: Haematobia irritans (assembly GCF_050003625.1). NCBI lineage: Eukaryota > Metazoa > Arthropoda > Insecta > Diptera > Muscidae > Haematobia > Haematobia irritans. The sequence goes on along the minus strand of NC_134397.1, from coordinate 172,641,041 downwards.
TTCGTGATTGAATCAGAAAATTTTTTTTGTGTGTAACACAGCGAGAGAATGAAAAGAGAGCAATTTCTGTGAAACCGCTTGTATGTTGTTTTGGAAAACTGTTTTATGATAAGGCCAAAAATTTGATATGCTTAAGTCTAAATATTATTTAATTTGAATATTAGAATGAGTATTCGGAGTAAAGAGAATAGACATTCGGAACCAAGAGAATAGACATTTGAAAAAAAGAGCATGTGTTTTCGCCTTGAGAGCAGCATTTTATGTATTTGTGGACATGTGTTTTGTTTATCATTTTGGCATTATGGGCAAAATTTTTTTCTTGGTTCGTTAAAAGAAATTGGAACGTATACTAACCACTGCTCCACGTGGCCAATAAATGTATGTTTCTGTTAAATAATGTTATGTTTGCATCGGCTCATGGGCGCTGCAAACTATGCTATATAAATGTAACTTATAACGATAATTGTCTATTGGTGACTATAACAGCTACGTAGCCCAGTGGTAGTGTGTTGGCTTACAAATTACATGGTTCCCGGTTCGATTCTCCGTCCAGGCGAAAGGTAAAATTTAAAAAAAAATTGAATAATTTCTTCAACATTATTTGTATTACAGAAAAAGGTGCCGAGAACTAAAAATTTCGTGGAAGTGAAAATTATGTGACGGAATGAGCACAATCTTCTTGGGGAGAAAATTCTTCCAAGCATATAATATTTTTGTGCTCAAAATGCTTCCAAACACATAAAACAAATATAATAATGTTTCGGCAATATCCAATAATATATGTGCTTCCTGCAAAATATGTTTGGAACATATGTTAGAGAAGCGATTTTTTTGAGGGTGTATACTAAAGGCTGTGGAAAAGTTCATTCGCCAGAACTGAAACATGTACAGTGGCGTGTATAGACTAGGCGTGTATAGATTTGTATCTGGCGTTTTATTTTCAATGGTTCTATTAACCAAGTTCCTTAATCTAATTTGTCCATATAGCTCGAATAATAATTAATTGTAAATTAGGAAAAAAAATAAATTTAAAAATTTTTAAAATGTCTTTAGCGCTATATGACGTTCAATACAGACATAATTTAAGAAAAAAATACTCATCAGAGAATTTAATGTACACAATTTAAGTAAACTTGACCCATTTTAGAAAAGTATTTTCAATTTTCACGTCATTAATGTAAGCAAAAAATCATTAAAATAAAAAAAAACATTTGGCAAAATTTATCTAAAATCCAAAAAAAAAACTTCGTGAACTAAAATTAAGTTAAATCGGTTATAACAAAATTTCGTTGGCTTTATTTCTGGGGGTTCAATGACTACAATATTTACTTGAACAATATACGTAAATGTTGTATTTCGAGATTGATTTTAAAAACGTATGTCTATAAATATTTTTAATTGTTTTATTTTGTTATTGTTGGTTTCCACTTCAATTGTTATTGTTTTGATTTCAGCTTAAAATCATTCGTTGACTAAACTACAAGAGTAACTTAACCACGGTTGCCATATTTTATCGAAAGAGATCCCCATAATTTTGAAAGTATATCCCTAAAAAAAAATCCCCAATCGAAATATTTTTCACCATGAAAATTCCCCAAAGAAAAAAAGCTTATAATAATTTGATGTATATAAATTTAATTCTACAAAAATTCTTTAATAGACAAGGACTTTAACAAGTCCGTCAGACGGCCAACACACGGATGAAAAAGACTGTTTTTCATATGTTTGGCTAAAACATTATATGTTTGGAACACAAATTTTTAAACACAATATTTTTGAGTGCAAGCATATAATGTTCATAAACTAGCATAACATGTTTGGGACATATGTGTTAATATGTTAGAACATATTATGTTTGGGACATAAAATGTTTGTAAATATAATATGCTTGGATGCAAACATATATTAATTTAGAAATAGCCTATAAACATATATGTGTTTAGTAGCTTGGAGCGCTATTTAACAGGGAGCGATATTGAATTAAGTTGGTGGTTGTTGCTTGTTATTACAAAATTAACATTTTATTTTCCCTTGGGCAATTGATCAGCTACTTCTTTGATCCTTACAAACTATGTGGTCCGCTGTTCGAATCCCCGTCCGGCAAAAGGTAAAATTAAAATAAAAAAAATCATAAAATTGAATAATTTCTTCTACAATGTTTGTAAAGGGTGATTCTTTTGAGGTTAGGATTTTCATGCATTAGTATTTGACAGATCACGTGGGATTTCAGACATGGTGTCAAAGAGAAAGATGCTCAGTATGCTTTGACATTTCATCATGAATAGACTTACTAACGAGCAACGCTTGCAAATCATTGAATTTTATTACCAAAATCAGTGTTCGGTTCGAAATGTGTTTCGCGCTTTACGTCCGACAAATTTTGTTCAGCGATGAGGCTCATTTCTGGTTGAATGGCTACGTAAATAAGCAAAATTGCCGCATTTGGAGTGAAGAGCAACCAGAAGCCGTTCAAGAACTGCCCATGCATCCCGAAAAATGCACTGTTTGGTGTGGTTTGTACGCTGGTGGAATCATTGGACCGTATTTTTTCAAAGATGCTGTTGGACGCAACGTTACGGTGAATGGCGATCGCTATCGTTCGATGCTAACAAACTTTTTGTTGCCAAAAATGGAAGAACTGAACTTGGTTGACATGTGGTTTCAACAAGATGGCGCTACATGCCACACAGCTCGCGATTCTATGGCCATTTTGAGGGAAAACTTCGGAGAACAATTCATCTCAAGAAATGGACCGGTAAGTTGGCCACCAAGATCATGCGATTTGACGCCTTTAGACTATTTTTTGTGGGGCTACGTCAAGTCTAAAGTCTACAGAAATAAGCCAGCAACTATTCCAGCTTTGGAAGACAACATTTCCGAAGAAATTCGGGCTATTCCGGCCGAAATGCTCGAAAAAGTTGCCCAAAATTGGACTTTCCGAATGGACCACCTAAGACGCAGCCGCGGTCAACATTTAAATGAAATTATCTTCTAAAAGTAAATGTCATGGACCAATCTAACGTTTCAAATAAAGAACCGATGAGATTTTGCAAATTTTATGCGTTTTTTTTTAAAAAAAAGTTATCAAGCTCTTAACAAATCACCCTTTATTACAGAAAAAGGTGCTAAGAACTAAAAAGTCTCGTGGAAGTGAGAAAGATGTGAGGGAATATACAATTAGGCAGAAACAAAATTTTGAGCATTCAGGTCGAAAACCTATGTTGTTAGCACCTATATTACCTGTTTATTTTCATAATTCATTATGATTGTAAATATATAAATAAATAAAATTTTGAGCACAATATTGTTTGGGAGAATTTTTTTTAAGCATATAATATTTTTGGGTGCAAAATGCTTCCAAACATATTATATGTTCACATAATAACATATTGTTTTTTGGAAGACAACATTATTGAATTTGGATGCAAAAATACAAAATGTTTGGAACTTAGACTACCCAAACATATATTGTTTAGACCAATATGCTTTCAAACATATTATATATTGGAAGAGATCAAACATATAAATGTTTGGGCAATACCCAAATATGTATATGCTTGAAGCAAAATATGTTTGGGAGTATATGTTACAGAAGCTATTTTTTGTGAGGGTGCAGTTGATGTGTATTTTGCTATAAAAATTTTCCGACTTTATGTACAAATGTTCACTTGTAATGAAAATGTATTCAAAGTTGTACTATGTTTTATTGAAAAATTACCGTAGTTTTATTTCTTCTCAATTTAATTTTTTTATATTCTGATGACCATCGGTAGACAGAAAAAAAAAATTACGAAAATTTTTCCAATTAAAGTCTTATTTGAGTTTTAAAAAATATTCAATTAACAATTTAATTGATTCAAATTTTTTTTTTAATTGAAACACAAATCAATCACAAAAATTAATAGTACCAATTAGTTCTTTAATTGAATCAATTAATTTTTAAATTGATACAATCATTTCTGTGATTGAAGACATTTCAATTAAAAAATTAAAAATTAATTTCGTGATTGAATCAGAAAAAAATGTTTCGTGTCTATGAACAAGGGAAAGCGAAATGAAGCTGCAACACTCAAAAACCAGTGAATCCACCAAGAAGGTTAATTTTAGAAAATTTTAACTAAACTGTATTACAAACGCAGATGTCACGTGGAGTAAATATTTTTCAACAAATTCAAGACAATTTATTAGACACTAGCCTTACCCGGCCGCTTCGCTGCGCCTCCCGAAGCATATTTTCGTTAACGTTGTCAACCATATCTTTCGATCTGAAAACATATTCGAAAAGATGTGAACTCTTTTAAAGAGTAGGTTCAGGTGAAGTCTGGCACAAAAACTGAAGTACTGATTAATCACTCCATGGTTTCCACACATGTGTCCCGTACATTTAAAAAAAATGGGACTACTTGCTCTTTCGTTTATATACAGAAATAGGGTGGTTATGCAGATGTAAAACGGACCGGCTTAATAAACGTCGGGTAGAGGGCGTTCCCTTTCAACCAAGTTTTTGTTTTTTAATTGTTCTGCATTCAAATCGTTGGAGGTGTACTTCTCCTCAACATACCATCCAACAAATCGGAAAGAGTAAAAGTACTTAAAAATTGACCATATTAACATTTGTTAAAGTGTTGGACACGCAGAGCATGCCTTTCCCAAACATATTCCGGAAAATGAAGCACCCTTTGCGTTGCAGGTCAACTTCATGTAAAGTTAAGTATTTTACTTAAAAAAGTCTGGCCTGTGGAAAAATCATAAAATTATGTACCAAGTTCCCATTTATCGACAATCCTCTACTTTCAAAAAATCGGGCAAAAGAGAACCCCCTCCCACGCTCCTCCCCCACCATATATCGTAAATTCACGTACGCTATATTCATTTCACAAACTACCCAACTTCACTATTCCCCTTCCCCAACCAGACATCGAAAAATCATGTACCCTGTATAAATTTAATCATCTTCTCCCAATTTCAAGTTAATCGGAGAAGGTTAAAATTTGCTCTCTGCAAATTCCAAGAAAATCTGTAAACTTCCCTTCAAGTTTCATAGTGTAGGGCAAGGAGAAGTATCACGTCCAAATATCCGAAAATCAAGTACACCATATTGATTTTTTTAGAGGAGGTCTCCCTCCCCGTCCGAATATCGAAAAATGATATAGCGTATATTGTGTAGACGTCCCAGAAAATCTCAAGCAAATTATAAGTCCAATTTTTAAACAGCATGGCAAGGGGAGGCCCCTCTTCCTTTCCGAATATCACAAAATCAAATATACATTATAATAACATAACCTACCCCACAACCTCTGTAAATTTCAAGTAAATTGGAAAAGTTTAATTGTTTCGCCCTTTTATTTTTCCCCGTCCAAATATTTAAAAAATCATATACCTCATATAAATTTCCCCCAAGTTCTCCGTAAAATTTCAGTAAGTCGACAAATTTTAGTACTTTAAAAAAAGTGTGATAAAGGGGAGACCACCTCCTCTACCAAATATCGAAAAATAAAGCAGCTGTTCTTTGCCTAGACGCCCCCTTCAACCTTCCCTGAAAATTTCAAGCAAGTCGGATAATTTGGTTCCAATTTTCAAAAAGTCGAACAAGGGGGAGGTCCCCGTCCAAATATTATAAAATCGGGTACTCCATCATAAATTCATAACCTCACGGCGTGTTCTCTGTAAATCTCAAGTAAATCAGAGAATTTTTGTTTTTTTTTACAGTACTTTAAACAAAAGTCGTATAAAGGGGTTGGTCCACCTCCGCGACCAAATATCAAAAATAAGGTAGCGGGTAGCTAGACATCACCCCTAACCAGGGATCCGGAGCGGTCCATTTTTTTCGCTCCGCTCCGCTCCCGCTCCGGAGAAAAAAAAATCGCTCCGCTCCTCGCTCCGCTCCGAGAAAAAAAAAATCGCTCCGCTCCGCTCCTCTTCGAGAAAAATCGGGCGGTACATATATATGGGAGCTATAGCTAAATCTGGGAAAATCGGGCGATACATATATATGAGAGCTATATCTAAATCTGAACCGATTTGGATGAAATTTTGCAGACTTGAAGGGCGATGAAAAAGATTACCTTTTGCCAAATTTGGCGACGATCCGTTTGAAAAAAAGCACAGCGTGACCCCATTTGTCGAAATCGGGCGATACATATATATGGGAGCTATATCTAAATTTGATCCGATTTCTTCCAAATTCAATAGTGTTCGTCGTTGTGCCCAAAAACTCCCTGTACCAAATTTCATCAAAATCGGTTAATAATTGCCACCGGAATCCTGTGAACAACAAATACATGGACAGACGGACGGACGGACGGACACCAAGCGCTCGATCGACTCAGGAGGTGATTCTGAGTCGATCGGTATATATTTTATGGGGTCTAAAATCAATATTTCTGGTAGGTACATTTTTTGGCAGATCAAATTTATTATACCCTAACCACTATGTGGTTTAGGGTATAATGACTTTAAAACAATGTGTTGAAACATTTTATTAATTTTGAAGATTTTTTCAGAAATATTAAATCCATTTTGACTTCATTAAAACGAAATTTGCATTCATGTTAGGATACACATTTTTATGTCGAATCACTTAGCTATAAGGACAAACTGACTTCATTGAAAAGTTTAGAGACTTTTAGACAAGGAAAAAACTTTATATCAGAGAAATACGTCTTCTATTCTAAGCAAAATTCGTATTCGTATTTTAAGCATGTGAAATATTTGGCCTCCACCGCAATATTCTTTGCGGTGCACCATCTACTATTTAATATGTGATAGAAACCAAATTTATGAAAATGGACCAAATTTAAAAATTAGAAATCTTTTGGACCAATTTTGGTCCGATCGGACCAAAACGGCAACGCTGATTGGAATTGAAAGTCTATACACAGAGTAGAAGTAACTACTCTCCGAAAGTTTTTTTTTTGTTTTGCAACAGACGTAGAGAAAAGGTTTTGTAATATTTGATGATTTGACTTAAAAATGGGTATCTTAACATGAAACAAAAAATTTCAAAAAAGGTCAATTTGACTTTAATAATTCAGAAAAATTCTTTAAATTTAATGAAATTGTCTTTAAATTTGTTGTATTTTTGCATATTGACTACAAAGCAAAAAATCGTTCAAATATAGGACATGTTTTTCAAAACTTTATTTTAAAGAAGTTTTTTACTTCAAACATAGCATAATTTCTACTGGAAGTCGAGTCCTAATTTGGAAAATAAAGTTGCCGTTAACTCGTTTTTAAAGGACTTTGATAGCATATGAAGAAAAAAAGCTGAGAAAGCGAAAAATTAAAATTTGCTTCCTAGAAGCAAGTACACAAAACCTAAATTTAAGAGAGAATTGTGTTTTAAAAGTGTCCTTGCTTGTATTCTCCGCTTCTTTGGCTCGGAATCAATACCAAATTTTTTAAAGTAAAGACAAAATCTTTGGAACCGGGTATGCTTTTTTTCAGTGTATGTTTGCAACAACCTCCATCGAAATCAGTCCGTGGTATACCTACGAATATTCTTACTCAGATCTAGTGTTACCTAATTTCGCTTTTTTCCACTTTATTGTAAAAATACATTTTCAACCAGCGTTTTTAAGAAATGTTCGTTCTCAAAAAAGTAGATAACATGCAATAATAAAATCAAGTCATTAGTTTTCAATGTGAGAAAAAATTAAAATAAATGTATATGCGCACATTTTTCAACCAAAATTGAAACTATCCATAATTTTAATTAAATTTTCGAGAACTAATATCAGAAATAAGAGAATGCTAGGGTATAGTACAATAGTAAAGCAAATATGAATGTCCTTACACTGAAAAAACGCATGCCCGGTTCCAAAGATTTTGTCTTTACTTTAACAGTTTGGGTATTAATTCCGAGCCAAAGAAGCGGAGAATACAAGTAAGGATACTTTAAAGACGCAGTTCTCTTTTAAATTTGGGGGTTATGTACTTGCTTCTAGGAAGCAAATGCTAATTTTTAATTTTTTTTAGATTTTTTTCGTCAGTTGTTATCAAAATCCTTTAAAAACGAGTTAACGACAATTTTATTTTCCATATTAAGACTCGACTTCCAGTAGAAATTATGCTATGTTTCAAGTAACAAGCGTCTTTAATATAAAGTGTTGAAAAACTTGTCTTATTTTTTAACGATGTTTTGCTTTGTAGGCAAGATGCAAAAAGGAAACAAATTTAAATACAATTTTATTAATTTTAAAGAATTTTTCTTAATTATTAAAGTCACGTTGACCTTACCTCAAAAATTTTATCTTTCATGTTATGATACACATTTTTAAGTAAAATCACTTTATTATAAGGACATTACAACTTCATTCAAAAGTTTATTGACTTTTGGACAAGGAAAAAAACTTTATTTTAGAGAAATGCGTCTTCCATGTTAAGCAAAATTTGTATTCTTATTCTAAGGACATGAAATCTTTGACTTCACGACAATATTTTTTTCAGTGTAGAAAACTAAAAAATTAAATATAAATAAGATCGTTTAATTGCATTTATTTGGCGTTCATTACAAACATCTTTGTAGTAATACGGGATGAAATTGATCGAAAGTACTGTTGTTACTTTTACAACACATACTAGAGATATATTTTGACATTTGCCGTTTTTGAAAACAATTACTAAAAAAACACTTTGTGTTTTCCCCAATGTACGTACGTACAAAAATACATATCGTACATTTTAAACGTTTACTCACACTACGCTAAGTACTAAGTAATTTCAAAGTTACACATTTCATTCAAGTAATATTTTATTCGGAGCGGAGCGGTTTTTCATTTGGAAACCGCTCCGCTCCCGCTCCGCTCCCGCTCCGCTCCGGATTTTAGAAATGCCGCTCCCGCTCCGCTCCCGCTCCGGCAAAAAAAGGGATTGCTCCGCTCCGGATCCCTGCCCCTAACCTTCATTGGAAATTTCACCCAAATCGGAGAACTTTGGCCCAATTTTGAAAAAGTCGAGCAAGGGGGATGTCCTCCTCCCCCACCAGATATCAAAAAATGAGGTACCATATTTTCACCACATGATTACCCTCTACGTTCTCCGAATATTTTTCATGTTAAAAAATAAAATTACTTTATAACAAAAGCAATTGCGATTAATTCAAATTATTAATTTTTGTAATATACGCTGTGTGTAAAAAAAAGATTTTCCCGCTTTTCCACTTTTGTTGAATTTTCTCCGCTATAAACTTCACAGAGCCCGAGACCTTTCCAACGAATGCAAAACCGTGGAAATCGGTTCGTGCGTTCTGGAGTTGCATCAGAATTGGCGCTGTATATAAACAAAGATTTTCCCTCTTTTTCGTTGAAAATTCTCTTGAATTTTCTTTGCTATAAACCTTACGGAGCCCGAGACCTTTCCAACGAAACCGTAGAAATCGGTTCGTGCGTTCTGGAGTTATTGCGTCAGGAAAGAATTATTTTACCTTTACACACTCAAAAAAAAGTCGCTTCTGTAACATATATCCCAAACACATTCTGCTTCAAGCATATATATATTTTCAGGATTGGTCCAAACAAAATATTGTTTGTATTGTTCAAACATATTATGCTTCACCTTAGACATACACTGGTAGAAAAAAAATTAATGAAATTTTTGTTACTTCCATTCTTTTACTGTAATGTGCGCTGTATTAAAAAAAAAAGATTTTCCTGCTTTTCCATTAAAACTTTTCTTGAATTTGCTTTGATATAAACCTTACAGAGCCCGAGACCTTTCCAACGAATGCAAAACCGTGGAAATTGGTTCGTGCGTTCTGGAGTTGCATCAAAGATGGCGTTGCATATAAAAAAAAAGATTTCCCGCTTTTCCGTTGAAGCTTTTCTTGAATTTTCTTTGCTATAACCCTCACGGAGCCCGAGACTTTTCCAACGAATGCAAAACCGTGGAAATCGGTTCGTGATAGTAGATAATTATTTTTTTTTCACTTGATAAAGAAATTTTCGAGGTTCGAAGGCAAAAATTTGGAGATCAAAATTTCATGATGGGTGCATTATTGGTAAAATTTAAAACTCTTAAGAAATTCTGAACAATTTTTTGAGAGACTTCGTGTTTCACTTCATTTGTGTATATTTCCCCCTTTTTTAGTTAATTTAACTCACGTACACAAAAACTTATTAAAGTCTGGAAAACTTTTTCAAAACATAACAATTCCATGAACTAAAATAGAATTAAACTGGCTTTAGTGCCAAATAAGCTAAAATAAGCCGGTTTAGCCCAACCTAAATTAATTCCTAAAGGTTGATGTATAAGTCTTAGTGTACTTCGCTTTTACACGTTCTATACGAAATTTGATACTATCTGTTTGACGGTGGAAATATTTGTAGAAAAATCCCCAAACCACGACTTTATCCCTAGCCTAATCACCAGATCCCTCCCCAAAGTAAAAAATCCCCATTTTGTGGAAAAATCTCCCAATATGACAACACTGAGGAAAAGTATGTTTGTTATATATTTGATAAAAGTCAATTCTTTTCAATTTAGAACATATGGCGTTTAAATATTTCTCTAAGTTAAATAATGAAACCACATTTTCAAGCTGACAACACCTTGGATTTGAATTTCTATTCATTTACTCCACATATTTGCATGTATAAAATATATGTACAATAGATATTAGAACAATAATTTCTGATATTAGAAAAGATAATATTGACTTTCGTCTCCCACAAAACTTAGAAAAGAGAATTTCGATTTCGATAATTAAATATTCCTTATTTTAAAGAAAAATATAGGTTTGCGTAATATACAGACAATAAACATTTTCACACTCAAAAAAAAAAAAGTTTACCTGGATCCAAAGATTTTGACCTTATCTTAAGGATTTTGGTATTGATTCCGAGCCAAAGATGCTGCTTCTTTAAAATAAAGACATTTTTAGCGACCTATCTGGCCTTAAATCTAGGATCAATAAAATTAAAATTAGGATTCAGATCTCATTTATCGCATTTTCAGTTTCTTTTCGCGGTATATTAATAAAGTTATGTTATTCACGTACAAACAAATGCCAGTATAAAAATCCTAATTATAGCGGATACCTCAGAGTAAAAATGTTTTCTTAATTCAAAAAAAAAAATTTAAACCAAAGATGAATTTTCTCATTATATTAGTAAATGTATTCGCGTACAAACAAATTCCAGTTTAAAAATCCAAAGATGCCAGATCCTCAAAATAAGTCTTAGCCTAAATTTGAAGCTTTTTTTATCTTAAATCTAAAGATTCAATATTTCAGTTAATTTAAGGACGATTTCTTTAAATCAAATATGTGTTTCTTTATTTTAAGGAAAAATTTCCTTAGTTCAAAGTCACGTGTCTTAAACGGAGGGACGCAAATTTACAAAATTTGTGTTCTAAATTTAATGAAAACAAGTAAGGAAAGTCTAAAGTCGGGTGGAGCCGACTATATTATACCCTGCACCACTTTGTAGATCTAAATTTTCGCTACCATATCACATCCGTCAAATGTGTTGGGGGCTATATATAAAGATTTGTCCCAAATACATACATTTAAATATCACTCGATTTGGACAGAATTTGATAGACTTCTACAAAATCTATAGACTCAAAATTTAAATTGGCTAATGCACCAGGGTGGAACACAATTTTAGTAAAAAAATATAGGAAACATTTAAATCTGAACCAATTTTAAGGAAACTTCGCAAAAGTTTATTTATGATTTATCGCTCGATATATATGTATTAGAAGTTTAAGAAAATTAGAGTCATTTTTACAAATTTTCGACTAAGCAGTGGCGATTTAACAAGAAAAATGTTGGTATTTTGACCATTTTTGTCGAAATCAGAAAAACATATATATGGGAGCTATATCGAAATCTGAACCGATGTCAACCAAATTTGGCACGCATAGCTACAATGCTAATTCTACTCCCTGTGCAAAATTTCAACTAAATCGGAGTTAAAAATTGGCCTCTGTTGTCATATGAGTGTAAATCGGGAGAAAGCTATATATGGGAGCTATATCTAAATCTGAACCGATTTCAACCAAATTTGGCACGCATAGCTACAATGCTAATTCTACTCCCTGTGCAAAATTTCAAATAAATCGGAGCAAAAAATTGGATCTGTGGACATATGAGTGTAAATCGGGCGAAAGCTATATATGGGAGATATATCTAAATCTGAACCGATTTCAACCAATTTTGGCACACATAGCTAAAATGCTAATTCTACTCCCTATGCAAAATTTCAACTAAATCGGAGCAAAAAATTTGCCTCTGTGGTCATTTGAGTGTAAATCGGGCGAAAGCTATATATGGGAGCTATATCTAAATCTTAACCGATTTCAACCAAATTTGACATGCATAGCTATAATGCTAATTCTACTCCCTGTGCAAAATTTCAACTAAATCGGAGCAAAAAATTGGCCTCTGTGGGCAAATGAGTGTAAATCAGGCGAAAGCTATATATGGGAGCTATATTTAAATCTGAACCGATTTGGCTGATATTTTGCAAGTTTTTCGAGACTCATTAAATATTCGGATGTACGGAATTTGAGGAAGATCGGTGGATATACACGCGAATCATGACCAGATCGGTGAAAAATATATATGGCAGCTATATCTAAATCTGAACCGATTTTTTCCAAAATCAATAGGGATCGTCTTTGAGCCGAAACAGGACCCTATACCAAATTTTAGGACAATCGGACTAAAACTGCGAGCTGTACTTTGCACACAAAAATACACCAACAGACAGACAGACGGACAGACAGACAGACGGACATCGCTAAATCGACTCAGAATTTAATTCTAAGACGATCGGTATACTAAACGATTGGTCTCAGACTTTTCCTTCTTGGCGTTACATACAAATGCACAAACTTATTATACCCTGTACCACAGTAGTGGTGAAGGGTATAAAAAGACGAAATACTACTCCCAAAGAGCAAACCAGAGGCCGCCGAAAACTGTTGACCGAAGCGGACACTCGCCTTATGATGGCAGAAATGAGGCAGAAATGAGGCAGAACAAGTCCGTAATGCCGAAAAATACTACTGTTGCCCAAAAAATAAGCAAGTTAGTAAATGGACAACAAGACGAGCGCTCCACAACATTGGTTATGTTTCAGCTATAAAAAAAATAAACCTGCATTGTCCGAAAAAATCAAAAAGCGCGAATGAAATTTGCAAGAGAGCATAACAATTGGACGACAGATGACGAAAATGTTGTCTTAATTCCAAAAAAAAATTTAAACCAAAGATGCAAAATCCTCAAAATAAGTCTTAGCCTATATTTGAAGCTTTTTTATCTTAAATCTAAAGATTCAATATTTCAGTTAATTTAAGGACGATTTCTTTAAATCAAATATGTGTTTCTTTATTTTAAGAAAAAATTTCTTTAGTTCAAAGACATGTGTCTTAAACGGAGGGACGCAAATTTACAAAATTTGTGTTCTAAATTTAACGAAAAAAATTTTTGAAGTATAGATTATAAACTTTGTTTTAATTAAAATGTCGTTATTTTAAATAAATTTGTCCTTAAAATTTTGTAAATTGCACATCCTAAAATTTAGGTTGCATAATCTTTAATATCACGTAAATATTTTTTTTCAGTGCAATTGTTGTATTGGATCATTGTAACAAAGAGATATCATTTTATTCTGTTTGTGCACATTTACTTTTGATTTTAGCAACTAAACTCGAACTTAATACCCACCTTAAGGCAGACGTGATACCATTTACTCCCTTCCTATAACAAAATGAAATTTCAATTAAAAACACACACACATTATTATTCAAAATAAATAGATTCATAATCCGGATTTTATTTAAAAATTATTTAAATAAAAAAGTAATTAAAACTAAAATACAAATATCACTCTTTATTATTTGTAATAACTCATACAAGAAACATAGTCAGGTACATACTAATGATAACATGAGACATTATCATCAGTAATAGAGCACACAAAATATATACTCTAAGAAATCTCCATAAGAATACAACAACGGAATTCAGGAGCTCTGAGCATTCATATTATAACAATGTGACATTGTTGTAAGACAATTTTTGTGGTTCATAATTGTGAGTATGAGAACAGATCATACTTCGGATAAGCTTCTCAAATCATCCATAGGATGAATAGAATTGAATAGCCAAGATCCCTTATAATTAGCGCATGCCTGCATGGCTAATTGAATTCAAAGGCTACTGATAATTGCCATTCCGAAATTTCTTTGTTTTTTTGTGATAAAACTATAATGGTTATTTCATCCATACGCATCTGGTGACTCATTAAGACTTCAAAGAGTTCTTGCAGATGCAATACTTTTTGGCCTGTTTATCATTCACACACTTGGCTGTTTTCTCATACATCGATTGGCGACTAATATCCTCAACATTCACAATGATTTTCTTCTTCTGGGTATCATAATCAATAGTAGCACTAAATTCGCTCAATGGTTTCGTCTTGGGTTTTGTGGAAAATTCAATTTTATAGGTTGCTATATTGGGCAATGAATGGGCTGGAACATCAACATCTCGCAACGTTGCTCTGGTTATTTCATTTAGTGTTAGTTTACTACATATTGAGGAGATATTCTTCATTGCTAAATAGTTGTTCATTTCATCCAATACCAATTGGGTGACGTTTTTGACCACATCACTCTTAGTTGATTGTGTTATGTAGGGTATACAGGTACACCAGGTTTCTGGAATACAAGCATCATCACAGGTACGATTTTCTGGTATCATTCGTAATATGGATTGAGCTTTGACACAATCGCCATCACTTGTAACATTAAGGGTAGGTTCCACTAGGTACCCCAAATCCAAAAGGGTCATGTATATATCGAAAGGTGTCACCAAACGTCCTTGATTCACCTCCAAGCTATTCACTAAATCCGGATATTCGCTTTTTATCCATTTGGGTAGTGATATGAAAAACATTGGTAATCTTTCCTCCAAAAAGCCCTCGGCCAATTTTAACAAAGGACCCCATCTACGGCCATGATCACTAAAAAAGAATATCACCGATGATTCCATTGTACCCTCTTCCTCCAAATCCTTTAGATATGCCAACATTCTGGTATCCATTGTCGCTGTCGTATAATAGGCATTATGACTAAACGAATTTGTCCAAAATAATCCAAAATGTGATTGATTCTTAAAACGTTTGGCAAATTCCACAGCAAAATCATAGACATATTCTCCCGATTGATGACGTCCAACACAGTAATTAAGTCCTGACTTCTTTGTTACCTTCATAGTCTTCTCAATGGCCAAGGCGATAGGGTGATAGTAGTAATCCGTGGGAACCTTTTGAAACCCCTTCTTCAGATAATTAAAAGTGGCAATAGTTGGAGTATCCTCAGCATAGGCTGTTACAAATCCCTGCTTGTGCAGTTTATCCCATACGAAAGTGCATTTATCCAAACCTCCAGCAAATTTGGGATTACATTTATTCACTACGGTCTTACCAGTATGTCCTGTCAGAAGAGGCAGTAAATTGGGAAATGTATTATCGCCAACCTGAAATAAGCAGAGAGGGAGAGAAAGCAAAATTATGTAATTATATAAGCTGAGAAATATTCTCGTTAATTTTTAGAAACAATATTCACATTACGAGGGCGTTTTTTTGAACACCTGTTTCTATATGAATGAGTTGCCAGATCGAAACAAAATTTAACACTATACTCCAGAAACAAAAGAACAATCCAAACAATGGACTGAAGCTGGAGGAAGTGCCCCAAAGAAGGCAAAAACAATTCAATCGGCTGGTAAGGTTATGGCAACGGTTTTTTGGGACTTCAAAGGTATTTTATTGATTGACTATCTGCAAAAAGGTAAGACAATAAATTCAGAGTACTATTGCAACCTTTTGGACCAATTAAATGTACAAATTCGAAAAAAACGTCCTGGCTTACAACACAAAAAAATAATTGTTCATAAAGACAACGCACCAGGGCACAAGAGTGTTTTAACAATGGCTAAAATCAACGAATTAAAGTACCAGTTGTTTGACCACCCACCTTATTCTCCTGATTTATCTCCCAGTGACTTTTACTTGTTCCCAAATCTAAAAAATTCCTTGCTGGCAAGCGTTTTACCTCAAATGAAGATGCAATTACATTGTAAACCACTATTTTGAAGACCTTGAGTAAAACTATTTTAATCAAGGGATATAATTGCTAGAAAAGCATTGGACTAAGTGTATTGAAGTTTCAGGAGATTATATTGAAAAATAAAAATAATTTTGAAAAACTAACTATTCTCTTTCATTGATAGGCTAAGAAGTTTCCGAACCGCCCTCGTAGCACGTAGTACGGAATTGTAAGGCGATCAGTTGTAAATACTTTCTCCATTATAATGCTAACTACTCCAGGCAGATCTATACTGATGATGGATGGAAAAATGTGTGTCACGCTGAAAGAACACAGAAAACATTTGTACGAACATTTTTCCAATTAAAATCTTAATTGAGTTTAAAAAATATTCATATTTAATTGATCCAACAAATTTTTCAATTGAAATAAAAATCAATCACACAAATTAATAGTATCAATTAATTAATTAATTACTGTGCCTACTATCAAATTTAAAACTTCGTTAAATGAGATAAGTATTAGGGTGTCCAAAACTGTTACCGGTTAACCGGATTCGGATTTACAAACACCGAAATCGGATAGCGACAAGAATTTTCGACATTTTCGGTATTTGATCATCAGTTAACCGGTTTTCAGTATTTCAGTGAAATTTCCATCTATTTTGTCACATGTTTATTCCTAAAGTAGAACTTTGTGAAGAGACGTATAGACTTCACGACTTCACTTTTTTTAGATGTTCGTATAAACCAAAAATCGTTTGTTTTTTTGTAAAAAAAACGGTTACACCCAGAGAAGGAATTTGATTACCTTAAACATGTTTGAATTACACTCAGATATGAAAAAGTTTAGAGCAATAAAAACCTACCACATAAAAAACTACCACATTTGTTCGCTAATAAAATATGTGAAAAAAACTATTCATATTTGATGGCATACATACCTCAACAAAATATGATGTGGCACCATTCTGTCTAGGTGATCCATTATGAATAAAAAAATTAACAAATGTTTCATTTAGTTCGGTTGCTGAACTTTGAAAATTTAGATATTTCCTGAGTACCAGGAATCGAAACATTTTAATCGTATTTTTAACATATAACAATATGTGGTATATCTACAATGAAAAAAATATTTACGTGATATTAAAGATTATGCAACCTAAATTTTAGGATGCGCAATTTACAAAATATTAAGGACAAATTTCTTTAAAATAATGACATTTTAATTAAAACAAAGTTTATAACCTTTACTTCAAAAATTTTTTTCATTAAATTTAAAAAATTAAATTTTCATTTTGTAAATTTGCGTCCCTCCTTTAAAGACGCATGTCTTTGAACTAAGGAAAATGCGATAAATGAGATCTGAATCCTAATTTTAATTTTATTGATCCTAGATTTAAGGCCAGATAGGTCGGTAAAAATGTCTTTATTTTAAAGAAGCCGCCTCTTTGGCTCGGAATCAATACCAAAATCCTTAAGATAAGTTCAAAATCTTTGGATCCAAGTAAACTTTTTTTTGGGTCGTGAATCTTAATTTTAATTTTATTGATCCTAGATTTAAGACCAAATAGGTCGCTAAAAATGTCTTTATTTTAAAGAAGCCGCATCTTTGGCTCGGAATCAATACCAAAATCCTTAAGATAAGGTCAAAATCTTTGGATCCAAGTAAAAATTGATCCATATCGACACATACATATATATTGCCCCATATAAACGGATCTCCAGATTTGATTTCCGAAGCCTCATAAAAGATCCGAAATCGCTCCAGTTGTAATTTGTGCGTGATGTCAGTAACAGATAATATTACAATCATGCAAAACTTTGTTCATATCGGCCCATAATTATATATAGCCCCCATATAAAACGATCCCCAGATTTCACCTCCAGAACTTCTTGGAGAAGAAAATTTTATTCGATCCGGTTGAAATCGGGCTCTCTAATTACCATGTGAAAATTGGCTCTGATCTGTTCAAAATTATTTATACGCTCCCCTAAAGAGGCTTCTATAGGTATTTTATTGATCCTAGATTTAAGGCCAGATAGGTCGGTAAAAATGTCTTTATTTTAAAGAAGCCGCCTCTTTGGCTCGGAATCAATACCAAAATCCTTAAGATAAGTTCAAAATCTTTGGATCCAAGTAAACTTTTTTTTGGGTCGTGAATCCTAATTTTAATTTTATTGATCCTAGATTTAAGACCAAATAGGTCGCTAAAAATGTCTTTATTTTAAAGAAGCCGCATCTTTGGCTCGGAATCAATACCAAAATCCTTAAGATAAGGTCAAAATCTTTGGATCCAAGTAAAAATTGATCCATATCGACACATAAATATATATTGCCCCATATAAACGGATCTCCAGATTTGATTTCCGAAGCCTCATAAAAGATCCGAAATCGCTCCAGTTGTAATTTGTGCGTGATGTCAGTAACAGATAATATTACAATCATGCAAAACTTTGTTCATATCGGCCCATAATTATATATAGCCCCCATATAAAACGATCCCCAGATTTCACCTCCAGAACTTCTTGGAGAAGAAAATTTTATTCGATCCGGTTGAAATCGGGCTCTCTAATTACCATGTGAAAATTGGCTCTGATCTGTTCAAAATTATTTATACGCTCCCCTAAAGAGGCTTCTATAGGTATTTAATCCGCTTTTTTATCTAATATAGACTCCATATGGACTAACTTGCAATTTAGAGAAGACAATGTTAACAAAATAAAACCATAATTTTCCATTGTTACCACAATCCAAGTAATGCGATTGTGGTTGACAGTCTTTAGTAGAACTTTGTACGCAATACATGGTGGAGGTAACACAGAAAAAAAAATCACCAAAATTATTTCAATTAAAATTTTAATTGATTTTTAAAAAATATTCAATTAAAATTTTAATTAGTTCAACAAAATTTTTAATTCAAACAAAAATTAATTGTATCAATTAATTATACCCTGCGCCACACTGTGGAACAGGGTATTATAAGTTAGTGCATATGTTTGTAACACCCAGAAGGAGACGAGATAGTCTTTGGCAATAATGCTCAGGGTGCGTCCCTGAGTCGATATAACCATGTCCGTCCGTCCGTCTGTCTGTGAATACATTTTTGTGATCAAAGTCTAGGTCGCAATTTCAGTCCAATCGCCTTCAAATTTGGCACATGTTCCTAATTTGGGTCAGAATAGAACCCTATTGATTTTGGAAGAAATCGGTTCAGATTTAGATATAGCTCCCATATATATCTTTCGCCCGATATGCACTAATATGGACCCAGCAGCCAGAGTTTTATACCGATTTGCTTGAAATTTTGTACAAACATAACACTTAGTCGTATAGTCAAGTGTGCAAAATTTGGTTGAAATCGATTCAGATTTAGATATAGCTCCCATATATATCTTTCGCCCGATATGCACTTATATGGACCCAGAAGCCAGAGTTTTATCCCGATTAGCTTGAAATTTTGCACAAGGAGTACAATTGGTAGTATAGTCATGTGTGCCAAATTTAATTGAAATCGGTTCAGATTTAGATATAGCTTCCATATATATTTTCCGCCCGATATGGACTGATATGGCCCCACACGCAAAAAAATAATTCTTTCCTCCCAAACGAAATTTTAGACAAACAAAGTTCGTTTCTCATTTGCTTTTCGCTGTAAGGAAGTGTATTTGGAAGAAAAGTATATACTTTTTGTGATAAACGTTTATTCTTTTCCAGGATGTAAAAACAATTTCATAAAGACTAGCTCAAAAAAAAAAAAAACATTATTTTCTTGCTAATTGCATTGTCCCTCACATCTTTCTCACATCCACGAGGATTTTTAGTTCTTAACACCTTTTCCTGTAATACCAACAATGTAGAAGAAATTATACGATTTTATAACTTTTTAAATTTTTTTTTACCTTTCGCCTGGACGGAGAATCGAACCGCGGACCATGCACATTGTAAGCCAACACACTAACCACTGAGCTATGTACCTGTTATGGTCATCAATAAATAAATATCAATATAAGTTATATTTATATAGCATAGCTTGCGGCGCCCACGAACCGAATAAACAAAGTTTATTTAACAGAAACAAACATTTAGTTTGGCACCGTGGAGCAGTGGTAGCTACGTCCGACTCTCATGCCAAGGGTCGTGGGTTCGATCCCTGCTTCGGCCAAAGTTTTTTTTTTTTGCTTTCGTTTTTTTTTACATATATTCCAGATATATTCGGAAGATTCCGAAAAAATATTCAACATTACATTGTACTATATTAAATTTTGAACTGTAAAATGTGTCTTATTAAAGACCTAAAGTCAGAAAAGAATAGTGTTTGATATAAACGAAATGGACTGTGTTGTTATTTCAAAAATAACTTTTTTTATTGAAAAAATAAAAATTTTGTAACAAACGAATTTTTTTGGTGATAAAAGTTTAAAAATTTCGAAGCAATTCAAAAAACTCTAACAAAAGAAAGACGTTTTCGGTACACGTTTTCCAAACGTTTTTTTTCTTTGCGTGCAGAAGCCCAATTTGTTTGAAATTTTGCACTAGGAGTACAATTAGTAATATAGTCATGTGTGCCAAATTTGATTGAAATCGGTTCAGATTTAGATATAGCTCCCATATATATGTTTTTCTGATTTCGACAAAAATGGTAAAAATACCAACATTTTCCTTGTTAAATCGCCACTGCTTAGTTGAAAAGTTGTAAAAATGACTCTAATTTTCCTAAACTTCTAATACATATATATCGAGCGATAAATCATAAATAAACTTTTGCGAAGTTTCCTTAAAATTGCTTCAGATTTAAATGTTTCCCATATATTTTTTTTGTAAAATTGTGTTCCACCCTAGTGCATTAGCCATCTTAAATTTTGAGTCTATAGATTTTGTAAAAGTCTATCAAATTCTGTCCAAATCGAGTGATATTTAAATGTATGTATTTGGGACAAAACTTTATATATAGCACCCAACACATTTGACGGATGTGATATGGTATCGAAAATTTAGATCTACAAAGTGGTGCAGGGTATAATATAGTCGGCCCCGCCCGACTTTAGACTTTCCTTACTTGTTTTTTATTCGACTCTGGTTATTGCCACTATCATTTCCATAAGTGAAAACATTTCAATTAAAAATTAATTGGATCAATTAATTGCGTGATTGAAGACAAAACATATTTTTTTCTGCGTACATAAAATTCGGCCGTAAATACTCGTCTTACTATCAGAGAGGGAATTTTCATCGACTTTTCATCAAACATGGAGACGAACAATATATACACTGAAAAAAATGTTTACTTTTGGATCCAATGATTTTGACCTCCCCTTAATTTTGGTATTGAATTCGACCCAAAGATGCGGCTTCTTTAATATAAAATCTTTTTAGCGACCTACCTGGCTTTAATTCTAGGATCAATAAAATTGAAATTAGGATACAGATCTCATTTATAGAATTTTCATTCTCTTTTCGGGGTATATAAAAAAATGTTTTCTTAATTCCAAAAAAACTTTAAACCAAAGATGCTAAATCCTCAAAATAAGTCTTGGCCTATATTTGAAGCGTCCTTATCTTGACTCTAAAGATTCAATATTTCAGTTAATTTAAGGACGATTTCTTTAGATAAAAAATGTGTTTCTTATTTTAAGGAAAATTTTCCTTATTTCAAATACATGCGACTTTAACGGAGAGACGCAAATTTACAAAATTTTTGTCCCAAATTTAATGAAAAAATTTTTGAAGTGAAGATTATAAACGTTGTTTTAATTAAAATGTCAATATTTTTTATAAAATGCGCATCCTAAAATTTAGGTTGCATAATCTTTAATATCACGTAAATATTTTTTGTAGTCTATTTACTAAAAGTCTATTTTCTTACCTTATTGTATCCCCTCAATTCGTACCATCCACGACTTTCCATATATTTGGCTGTTTCAGGCATAGTCCTTCGAAAATTAATGCGAGACAAAGAATCAATTCCAATCAAAAGTATACCCAATTTTCGTTTTGTCTTTGAACTATTAGTATCGGTTAAATTTTGTTTCATATTCGATGCCGCATCGTTTGTCCTCTTAACTTGTATAAATGTGAATGCATCCTGCTGTATGAGTTTATTTCCCATTAATTTCGATGTACAATCCACAATTATACCTTTAATGTGTGTCGGCACAATAAAATCTTGATGAAAATTTGTACAGGGTAATAAACTGGAGAAAAAGAAAGATGATATATTATATTAATTCAACATTTTAAATCATAAGAAAAATGTAAAGTCACAGAAAAAAATATCCGTTATGCAAGTGATGCTAAATTGTCTTATGTTATTAATATTTTATTTTATTTTTTTTTTGTAGGAAATGTTTCCCAGCCGAATGAAATTTACTCTAAAAATTTAAGAACTAAGCGTGGGTATAAATTTCAATTACCGTGCAAATAAGTTCAATGTTGACTTAAACAAAGTTTTTCGTACACTTCTCAAAAATAGTAAGCGTTGTTCATATGATGATTTGGCGCCAATAATTTTTCCTTAAATTTTAGCGCATTTTTGTTTTTATGAGAAGAAATGATTTCATGAGAAACACGTGCTTTGTCTCGTTTTTTGAAAACAATTTATGAGCGGCCATCAGTGACCTGAGTTTGGCAACGCTACCGGTATCATTAAAACGATTTATAGTGCGGTACACAATGGTTTTTTATCGGTTGCGATTTTCCAGCCAAATACCACGAATAACTCCCTACGGGAAATAGGTGCAAATTGCCACTGACAGACATATCACAGGACTGGTACCGGTGCTCCAATTTCTCGCAATTTTTAAATAGTCATAGTTTATTGTCATAATTTATTGATTTCCATACTCGCTTGAAATTAATCGTATTCTACATTTAGTGAAATACGATTATCAAAATAACCTATTGTTCAACATAGTTCGAAAGTTTTTCACTTCTGATGTGATTCATGCCAAACAGGAAACAGATTCCAAATAGTTTGTCCTTGACTGGTTCATGAGTACCTGTCTATGAGATGGTCCTACTAAATTGTCCCAGGACGTGTCCTTTTGAATGAGTCCAAGACGTGTCCTAAAGTGCAAATTTACCCCGTCAATGACAAACCCATGTTAAAGTGATCGGTCCCCTACATACGTTTTGACCAGAACTGGGACTTGTCCATACACACCAGGGACTAGTCCTGTATCGGCCCTGTGGATGATACATTTCCCGTCTTTTAGACTTTTAAACAATTAAGCAGTCGATGGAACAAATTTCACACCCAAAGGAAATGGATCAATCCCAGGACCGGGTACAGTACTAGCCCTTGCTGTCTTTGTTTCCAGTATTGGGGATATTTTTTCGTGGATGTGAACGAAATTTTTGATTTGGGAACTTTGGGTTTTGGTGGGGAACTGCTATAATTTTTGGTATTTTTTCGCAATCGGTTTAGTATAAAAAATCTGTTTTACAATAATTGTAATAATGGTTCCAGCCCAACATCACGAATAACTTTCCTCTGAATTCAGATGTCAATGTTCTTTGCGACTTGTAAACAATTAGAAGTCGATAGAACAAATATCATACTTAAGAAAAATGCATCAATCCCAGGACCGATATAGTACTAGCCCCTATTGTCAATGTTGCCAGTATTCAGATCGGGGATTTTTCCGTAAATGAGGGATTTTTCCCTAAATGGGGGATATTTTTACCTGGATGGGAACGAAATTGCCGGTTTAAAAGTTGCCCACTCATCAGCGACCAGACTGATTTTTTTCATAAATATAGAAATGATGAAGATGGTGCAACTTCATATTGATCTACCACTACGGTTCCCAATCGAGCCAAAAATAATCTGCCAAAATTTGGAGCAAATTTTACCAAAAGCTATCAAACAAAAAATCTTATTTTGTCAAAATTTTATTTCTATAGAAAAATTTGTCAAAATGTTATTTTTATAGAAATTTCAAAATTTTATTTTTATGGAAAATTTTTATTTTTTTATAAAAAATTTTATTTTTATATAAAATTTTGTCAAATCTTAATTTACAATTAATTATTATTCGAGCTTTATGGACAAAGTAGATTAAGGAACTTGATCAATCTAAACAGGCCTATACTACACATGTTTCAGTTCAGGCGTATTTAGGCGTGTATAGATTTGTATCTGGCGTTTTCTTTTCAATGGTTCTACTGTTCAAGTTTCTAATCTACTTTGTCCATAAAGCTCGAATTAATTTTAATATAAGTTTGTCATATTTTAATATAATAAGTTTGTCATTCCGTTTTTAACATATCGAAATATCGATTTCCGACTATATAAAGTATATATATTCTTGATCAGGGAGAAATTCTAAGACGGTATAACCATGTCCTATCTGTTATAATCACGCTACAGTCTTCAATAATGAAGCAATCGTGCTGAAAAAATCACAAAATCATCTTTTGTCCGCAGGCAGGTCAAGTTCGAAGATGGGCTATATCGGTCCAGGTTTTGATATAGTCCCCATATAAACCGACCTCCCGATTTTGGGTCTTGGGCTTCTAGAATCCGTAGTTTTTATCCAATTTGCCTGAAATTGGAAATCTAGAGGTATTTGAGGACTATAAAAAGTGTGCCGAAAATGGTGAGTATCGGTCCATGTTTTGGTATAGTCCCCATATAGACCGATCTCCCGATTTTACTTCTTGGGCTTCTAGAATCCGTAATTTTTATCCAATTTGCCTGAAATTGGAAATCTAGAGTTATTTTGGAACCATAAAGACGTGTGCCGAAAATTGTGAGTATCGGGCCATTTTTTTGGTATAGCTCCCATATAGAACGATCTCCCGATTTTACTTCTTGGGCTTCTAGAAGTTTTTATACAATTTGCCTGAAATGAGAAATCTAGAGGTCTTTTACGATCACAAAGAGGTGCGCCGAAAATGATGAGTATCGGTCAATGTTTTAGTATAGCCCCCATATAGACCGATCTTCCGATTTTACTTTTTGGGTTTGTTGAATTGTAGTAGTTGTCCAATTTTCCTGAAATTGAAAATCTGGAGGTTTTGCAGGACTATAAATAGGTGTGCAAGAAATGATTTTATTGTTTGTGATTCTAGAAACCGTAGTTTTTATCCAATTTGCCTGAAATTTGAAATCTAGAAGTATTTTAGGACAATAAAGAGGTGCGCCGAAAACGTTGAGTATCTGTCCATGTTTTAGTATAGCCACCGTATGACCGATCTCCCGATTTAACTCCTTGGATTTCTCGAAACCGTAGTTTCTATCCGATTTGCCTGAAATTGGAAATATACTGGCATTTTAGACTCACAAAAACGTGTATCGGATTTAGTTTTTATCGGCCAATTTGGTAAGGCCTCCAAATAGACCGATTTCACTTCTTGAGGGTATAGAAGCCGCACTGATCATGAAAACTGCTTGAAACTGAAAGTAAAATTTCCAGAGTTTACTTCTCGTAATAATGGGGGTGAAAATCTACAGATTTTAGATTCAAATCAAGGCGTTATTTCATCATTTTCTTGCACACTTACAAGAGATGTTAATGATCCCTGTAAAACTCAAACAAAAATGGTTCTTATAAAGGGTGATACGGTCAAAATTTGGTCAATATAAACTTGACGTATTTCTTTCAAATTAAAAAACCTGAACACCCCTCATTTTGAAGGTGTGTGTGTGTGTGTGTGTAGAATGTTGCTCCTATTTTGATGTTGGAATTCACTCTTCAGTTGTCAAAATGCCGTCCAAGCAAGAAGAGCAGCGTATCAAAATTTTGCTCGCGCATCGCGAAAATCCGAGCTACTCGCACGCAAAGCTGGCAAAATCGCTAAAAGTTGCCAAATCAACCGTTACAAATGTAATTAAAGTGTTTGGGGGACGTTTGTCGACAGCCAGGAAGTCTGGATCGGGGGGAAATCGAAAACCGTAAGGCGCTGAGACGACAAAGAGAGTTGCCGGTAGTTTCAAGCGAAACCCTAACCTCTCTCTCCGAGATGCCGCAAATAAGCTATGTGTATCGTCTACAACCGTGCATCAAGCCACAAAACGAGCCGGACTATCGACTTACAAGAAGGTAGTGACTCCAAATCGCGATAATAAAAAAATACGACGGCCAAACCTACGTCAAAGCCGACTACAAGCAGCTTCCGGGACAGGAGTTTTATACGGCAAAAGGAAGGGAAAGGTACCAGATATTTTCAAGCACATAAAACTGTCAAAGTTCGCAAAGAAATATCTGGTTTGGCAAGCCATCTGTACCTGTGGCTTGAAAAGCAGCATTTTCATAGCTTCCGGGACTGTCAACCAAGAAATTTACGTGAAAGAGTGTTTGAATAAACGTCTGCTGCCTCTCCTGAAGAAACACCGTTGTTCCGTACTGTTTTGGCCGGATTTGGCATCTTGCCATTACGGTAAAAAGGCCATCGAGTGATACGCCGCCAACAACGTGCAGGTGGTTCCCAAGGACAAGAACCCTCCCAACACGCCAGAGCTCCGCCCAATTGAGAAATACTGGGCTATTGTCAAGCGGAACCTAAAGAAGACCAAAAAAACTGCTAAGGACGAGCAGCAGTTGAAGGCAAACTGGCTTTCTGTGCCGAAGAAGGTGGACAAGGTGGCTGTACAAAATCTGATGGCAGGTGTCAAGCGTGAGGCCCGGCAATTCGGATTTGGGAAAGCGAAAGCCTAACTAAATATTTTTCCTGAATTTTATACTAATTGAACTTGAAAAAGAAATTTAACTTGATTTTTTAAATAAACGATTTCACCGATTTACACGCGTTTTCCCTTGACCAAATTTTGACCGTATCACCCTTTAAATCCGGAATCTGATATAGTCTTCATAGGTAAACTCTTTAAATTTATCTTCGGGAAGTGTACTATTTGATCTGCTCTGCTTGAGAGACAGATATTCTCTCAAACCCTCCTGAAATTTCAAAGGAAACTACAATATTTGATTCATGGTGGTGGGTATTTAAGATTCGGCCCGGCCGAACTTACTGCTGTATATACTTGTTAAATTTAACGATTTAGCTATGGATGACGCTAAATTAAAATTTTAGCAACTTGCGATTGAGAGATTACCGGAACATGGTGGATGATAATCTTCATTTCGAAAATTTAAGTACTTTCATTATACATACGTACATACTTGAAACACTCAAATCAAATATTAGATAAATATGTATAAATAATAAAACTTACTGAAATTTATTATCAGCGGAACCTCCACTTCCAGCCCGTTCTATTTGCCGATAACAGCAGTGTAAATCATCCATAATAGTTTCTTTGGTGGCATTTTTTATGAATGTCATAGCCACTGTGTAGTTGATGTGTAGAACATATTCCCTGTTGAGATCATCGAAACGCATGCTAATAATGGCCTTGTCCTTGGTGCAACCGGTCGAATGCGATGGCTTAAACATTTTCCGAGCCTCCGGTGTAAAGGGATTGACATAGGGTATATGGCAACGTGAAGTGTTAATGTAAAATTGACGTTGCACTCCCTCTTTATATTTAGGCTTTGTAGCATTAGATGGGCCTGTCAATGATAGAGGAGGGTTTTGCGTGCCACTAATGTGGTTGTTGGCTATGGATGTTAATGGCGATGACGATGTTGAAGCATTGGACAATAGCGTGATGCTCATTGTTGAATCTTGAAAATCGTGGGATTATTATTATTAGTTTTTTTTTTTCAATCGGAGTTAATTAGCTAAATGGTTGATTTTGAAATGGCTATAAGTCATTTCTGTGCAGAATTAATGAAGCATTAAAAATTAAAGATCACCTCAAACAGATTTCAAATGCAAAATGTTATTTTTGCATGGTGACCATACAACATGTTTGTAGCAAAAATGTTGTTTCCTCACATGCTTTCCGAGTTTGTTTGTAAGCAGCAAACACGTTACATGGTTACCATCCAAAATTACATTTTTCATTTAGACAAACGAAATGTTTCTTTTAGAGCTAATAAACCCGATTTATTACAAGCGTAGCCAGTGTTACCAGTATTGGGGATTTTGGTGGGGAATTTCCATAAATTTGGGAATTTTGTGGGGACTTTTTTCGAGAAATTTATTTATTCATTTTTAACAAAATTTTATTTCTATAGGAAATTTTATTTCTATAGAATGTATTGTCAAAATTTTATTTCTTTAAAAAATTTTGTCAAAATTTTATTTCATTAAAAAATGTTGTCAAAATTTTATTTCTATAGAAAATTTTGTCAAAATTTCATTTCTATAGAATATTTTGTCATAATTGTATTTCTATAGAAAATTTTGTTAAATTGTATTTCTATTAAAATTTTATTTCTATAGATCATTTTCTCAGAATTTTATTTCTATAAAAAATTTTTTCAAATTTTATTTCTATAGAACATTTTTTTTTCAAAATTTTATTTCTATAGAAATATTATTTCCATAGAAAATTTGGTCAAAATTTTATTTCTATGAAGAAAATTTTGTCAAAATTTTATTTCTATAGAACATTTTATCATAATTTTATTTCTATAGAAAATTTTCTCAAAATTTTATATCTGTGGAAAATTTTGCCAAAATTTTGTTTCCATAGAAGGTTTTGTCAAAATTTTATTTCTATGTAGAAAAAATTCTCAAAATTTTATTTCTATGTAGAAAAATTTCTCAAAATTTTATTTCTATATAGAAAAATTTCTCAAAATTTTATTTCTATATGAATAGTTTTGTCAAAATTTTATATATATATATATATATATATATATATATATATATATATATATATATATATATATATATATATATATATATATATATATATATATATATATATATATATATATATATATATATATATATATATATATATATATATATATATATATATATATATATATATTATATAGAATATTTTGTCAAAATTTTATTTCTATAGAAAATTTTGTCAAAATTTTATTTCTATGAAAATTTTGTCAAGAAATTTTTTATCGAAAATTTTGTCAAAATTTTATTTCTGTGGAAAATTTTGTAAAAATTTTATTTCTATAGACAATTTTGTCAACATTTTATGTCCATATAAATAATTTTGTCAAAATTTTATATATATAGAATATTTTGTCAAAATTTTATTTCTATAGAAAAAATTTTTTTATAAAAATTTTTGTTAAAATTTTATTTCTATAGAAAAATTTGTCAAAATTTTATTTCTATAGAAAATTGTGTCAAAATTTTATTTTTATGAAAATTTTGTCAAGAAATTGTTTATC
Organism: Haematobia irritans; assembly: GCF_050003625.1. Classification (NCBI taxonomy): domain Eukaryota; kingdom Metazoa; phylum Arthropoda; class Insecta; order Diptera; family Muscidae; genus Haematobia; species Haematobia irritans. Next base: position 172,611,768 of record NC_134397.1, on the reverse strand, counting down.
GAAAATTTTGTCAAAATTTTATTTCTGTGGAAAATTTTGTCCAAAATTTATTTCTATAGAAAATTTTGTCAACATATTATTTCCATAGAAAATTTTACCCAAATTTTATTTCTATAGAAAATTTTGGCCAATTTTTATTTCTGTAGAAATATTTGTCAAAATTTTATTTCTATAGAAAATTCTGTCAAAATTTTATTTCTATAGAAAATTTTGTCCAAATTTTATTTCTATAGAAAATTTTCTAAAAATTTTATTCATATAGAAAATTTTCTCAAAATTTTATTTCTATAGAATATTTTGTCATAATTTTGTTTCTATAGAAAATTTTGTTAAATTTTATTTCTATTAAAATTTTATTTCTATAGAACATTTTCTCAGAATTTTATTTCTATAAAAAAATTTCTCAAAATTTTATTTCTATAGAACATTTTTCTCAAAATTGTATTTCTATAGAAAATTTTGCCAAAATGTTATTTCTATATAAAATTTTGTCAAAATTTTATTTCTATAGAAAAATTTGTCAAAATTTTATTTTTATATAGAACATTTTGTCAGAAGTTTTTTTTTTCAAAATTGATAGAATTCTACCAGAAATGGTAGATTTGTATTGTTTGGTAGACTGCTAAAATTTTTGATGTTTTGGTAGAGTTTGCAAAGAGGTACTTCATAAATTTTCTATTTCTATAGAAAATTTATGAAGTACACTTCTGAAAAAATTTTCTATAGAAATAGAAAATTTATGAAGTACCTCTTTGCAAACTCTACCAAAACATCAAAAATTTTAGCAGTCTACCAAACAATACAAATCTACCATTTCTGGTAGAATTCTATCAATTTTGGCAAGGTGTTACTACCCAATTTTACTACTTGAATATTTAGGGCCTGTTCGAAACCGAAACTTTTTACTATGGTGAGATATCAATTTACTATGGTGAAAACCATTTTCATATCTCTAGCATTTGGAAGACGATCATCAGTCAGTGGTGTTGTGGATCGAAATCTTGATCTTATTGCAGACTGGACTTGACAAAATTTTAATTTTTTAAGTATTATTGATTCTCTACAGTAGAGCCGTTCGCTTTATTTTTTCAAAAAAAATGTCTAAAAAGTATTGGGGATTTTTGTTAGGAATTTAAGTTTAAATTGGGGATTTTTGGGGACGAAAACATCAAAATTTGGGAACAAGAGCCAGAAAAATACTGGCAACACTGGGCGTAGCAAAAATTGGCTCTAATCATTTTTATTTCTTTTTAGAGCAAATTATTTCGTGTCATAAGAAAAAGTTGTTTGTCCTAATCCTCGTTCCTAAGAAAAGAAAACTCTTGTTTTAGTGTAGCAAAGATGTTTTTATAATTTCAATTTTTTAATTATTTGGTTCATAAAATTCCTGAGATATACTTGGAATAAAAAAAATCATCAGGATGGGGAAAATTTCTATAAAAAAAAAAAAATTAAAAATAACCTAAAAAAATTATTTTTTTTTTTTGTAATAATAAGTTAATTTTAGCATGAGTTTAACAACGGATTTTTTTCTGTGTGTATATCAACATATTGTATTTCTATAGAACATTTTCTCAAAATTTTATTTCTATAGAAAATTTTCTCAAAATTTTATTTCTTTAGAATATTTTGTCAACATGTTATTTCTATAAAAAATTTTGTGAAAATTTTATTTCTATAGAACATTTTTCCAAAATGTTATTTTTTTTGCAATAATAATAAGTTAATTTTAGCATGAGTTTAGCAATGGGCTTTTTTCTGTGTTTATATGAAAATAACTGGCTTTTTGGCACGGAATCGTTCAAACCTTTAGATACAAGTCAACTGTTTTAAGTGTTTCTGCAAGAAAAAATACTTTCCTCCGGAACCAAATTTTCGACAAACGAAATACCCTTTTCTTATAGAGTATTTTCGTTTGGAGCAAATTACGATAAGCGATTCAAAAATGTAATTTCCTTTGAAAGACAATTTTTTAGCGTCATAAGAAAACATTGCTTGTATAAAATTTCGTTTCTAAGAAAAGAAAACTCTCCCTTGAGTGTGTTATATGAGATGAGGAAGTGAGGAGTGAAATGCACACGCAAAATAAAACGTTTGGAAAACGTTCGTAGTACACGCACTCTGCTCGCGTCAACAAAGAATGACTTAAAAAGGAGGTTCCTCGCTTGATTTCTACCGCACAATGTCCACCAAAATGTACGAATCTTAATCACGGTTGCCACTAGTGCAAAAAATAATCTACCAAAATTTTAAGAACATTTACCCACAAATCTACAATAAAATATTTTTCTTCGAAAGTGTTTTATTTTAAAAACATTGAATTTATAAAATATTGTCAAAATTTTGTGTATTGAAAATTTTATCAAAATTTTATTTCTATAGAAAATTTTGTCAAAATTTTGTTTCTATTGAAAACTTGTATTTCTTCAGAAAAATTTATTTCTTTATAAAAATTTGTCAAAATTTTATTTCTTTAGAAATTTGGCAAGATTTAATTTCTTTAGAAAATTTTATTAAAATTTTATTTCTTTAGAAAATTTTATTTCGTTAGAAAATTTTATTAAAATTTTATTTTCTTGGAAAATTTTGTCAAAATTTTATTTCCTAGAAAATTTTGTCAAACTTTATTTCTAAAAAAACTTTTGTCAAAATTTTATTTTTATAGAAAATTTTGTCTACCAACTGTGGCAACCATGATCTTAATCCGTTGGACTTTTGCGCTTTAGGCATTTTAGACAGTAAGGTTGGCCCTATAAAACACATGTTAAGACGGTGCTTTGCTGAGGATGAGCCAAAATACCGCAGAGCTTTTTATGTAGCATGTAATGACTTTGACGACATTATTTTAGTTCATGGAAATTAGTTAATTTTATTTCAATTTTGCACAAATGTGAGGAAATTGTTCTTATTTTAATTATTTTTTTTTTTTTTGATGTGAACTAAAAATTAGAAAATAAGTTTTATACAAATGAAGTACACATTTTTAATAAATTGGAAAAAGGTTCACAATTTACTAAAATAGGTGAATTTAAATTAAATTGCGTTCACAAGTTTCCCAAATGAGTAAATGGTTCTTTAATTGTGTCTGGCTTGAACTTCATATAGCGCTAGAGGCATTTTAAAAATTTTTAACTCCAAAATTTTCCTTCAACAAAATTATTTTAAAATTGAAGAAAATGTATTAGCATTTTCTTCAATTTTACGAAAATTATTAAGTTATTTGTATCATGTTGCAATTAGTAAAATATTTTGGTTACATTTTTCTAAAATAAGCATATATTTTCTTTCATGGTGGGCTCACTTTATTTTGGATAAATAAAATGCTACAAAGAAAAAATATCACCAAAATATTTCCAATTAAAAAGTTGATTGAAGTTGAAAATTTTTTTGTAATTAATAAATTAATGGATACAATTAAGTTTTTAATCAAGATAGAAATATCAGGTTAACTAAGTCAATGATTGAAAGTTTTTAAATTTTTATATAAAAAATTAATTGATACAATTAGTAAAACTCGAAAGACTAACCCCCATTTTCATGAAGCTCCGTTAGTGCTCCGTTAGCTAACGAACTTTTAAACCATACTATGGACATATCTGTCATCTTGCCTATATGTTCCACATGCCAGTTAGAAATTTAACTGCTGAAAATTTTTCAGTTAAAGTTAACCGGAAAAAAGATATTTGCAATTTACTTTCTGTTAACTGGCAGTTAAATCCTAACTGAGCTACATGAAAATGACCGAAAGTCAGTTAAAAAAGTGATGGGAATTTCTAAATTTCTAATTAAAAACTTATTTCAAACAATCAATCTTTTAATCAAACTAAAAACCCAAAGTCAGTTAAGAAAGTACTTGAAAATAAAAAGTTATGTTTTTAATTAGAAAAGTTAATGTATTTTGCAATCAATATCAATTAAATTTTTAATGGAATCGATTCAAAAATTAATTGAAATTTCCTCATGAAATCAATTAATTTTTTAATCAAGTATTTTTTATGCCCAATTAAAACTGTGATTGATACTATAATTTTTGTGATTGAAGACATTTCAATTAAAAAATTAATTGGATCGATTAATTTCGTGATTGAATCAGAAACAATTTGTTTGTTGTGTATACGGAAAAAGAGCCTACTTTCGCAGAAAGCAAAATAAAAGGCCCACATGAAAACGAGATTGGGGTTAATTTTCATTTGAAATATTTGGGTTTATTTTCATAATGCACACCCCACTTTTTTCATAAATACTCGTCATAATTGGCATTTGCACTTAAAAATCGACAATGAAAATATGTCCGGTATTAAATTCGCATCATCTCGCTCTAAAATGGTAATTGAAATACCCAATGTGTTAACAATTTACTAAAATAGGTGAAGTTTACTTAAATTGGGTTCATAATTTTCATATAAAGACATTTAAAAAATTTTTAACTCCAATTTTTCCACCTCAAAATATTAAAATTTTTTAATTTTAATAATATTTGAAGTTTTTTTCATAATGCACATGGACCCCAAAAATATGAAATTTTGACGTTGTTGTTTTCCAATATAATTTTTTGGGGTCCAACGTCATTTATGTTTTCAGGCTAATTTTCATGGAGCCCATATTCATAGCACCCCATTAATGCTCGCAACAAAACTCTGCCTTTTGCACTGGATAATCCATCAACCATCATTTTTGGAAACAAATCTTTATCTTTGCACAGACACAAAAAAAATTCTGATTCAATCACGAAATTAATTGATCCAATTAATTTTTTAATTGAAATGTCTTCAATCACAGAAAATGATAGTATCAATTTAAAAATTAATTGGCAGTCAATTAAAATATTAATTGATCCAATTAAAAAAATAATTGATACTATTAATTATTGTGATTGATTTTTGTTTCAATTAAAAACTTTGTTAAATCAATTAAATTTTTAATTGAATATTTTTTAAAACTCAATTAAGATTTTAATTGGAAAAATTTTCGTGAAGTTTGTTTCTGTGCAGAGATCAAAATCTGTGGATTCGAATCAATTTTTTTTTGTTTGAGTGTATCTCTTAATCCGAATATAGCTTAATTCACTTCCAAAATCAACGATTAAATATTAATTATTTATCTACATATTAATTATCTACATTAAAAAGAATTTAATCATACAGATTATATTCCTTCTTACCATTGCCTTTCATTGAATCATCATGGTTAATTGTGGACAAATTCGTGCCGCTAGCTATTGTTCTATTTGAATTATTCACTGAAGTAATTGAAACAATAGCTGAATCGCTGGCAGTAGTAGAAGTCGTCATAGATGCTGTGGAAGATGTTCGTGGTGATGTTGATGATGATGACGATGATGGATCTTCCGAAAATTTTTTTAAACTTTTGATTGTTGCAATTAAATCTCGATTGGTGGTTGAATACTGGTTTATTGTCGACGATGATATAAAGTTATTATTAATTGGGTTCACTGTATATGGATTTCCTATTTCCGATGTTTCATGGGAAATATCATAAATCTCATTGGCCTCCATATCGGGTGCTTCACTCAAATACATGTCATAATTTTCCTCCGCACTTTCCTCTGGGCTTGTGGAATTCAAGCATGTGCCATTATCACAAATTTTCAAAAGCTTTGTGCCATTTGAATTTTTTTCAATTAATTGATAATCACTGTCGTATGATATATAAATCACTTGTGTTATTAAAAATATAACAATTAATAATTTAAAGGACCAATGAAAACGAATTTGATCTTCATGCCCGGCGGCATTATTTTGTGATTCAAAAAGATTATCATCTTCATCGACATCATCTTCATCGTTATGTTTAAGGGGTTTATATTTGAAATTTTGCATTATGATTTATCCAAGAATTTAATATGCCGGTTACGTTTAAAATTTTCGCAAGGAACATAATTTTTGCTACGCAAAATTACTTTGAATTTATTTTGTTCACAAAGGATTGATAACCACGCTCACACACTCAATTCGTTTTGTTTGTCCCGTTCATTGTGTTGTGTCTACGATCGTCAACGTTCTATAACTGAATTTTGATTATTTATAAATGCTCTATGGAATATCGTTGGCTATGGCACTACTCTAACTTCCTTGGACATGACACACTAAGAGAACTCTTATCGATAAAATAGAGAAACACAATGTTTTCTACAATACAACATTATTTTATTTCTCGTTTTTTTTTTGTTTATTTGTTAATGTGTTAATAATGCTATGTGTTTTTTTTTTTGCTCTTCGCTGGCTATTCGGTTGTCATTAATTTGTTGTTTTATTGACGAATAGTAACTTTATTGCAAATATGTTTTCACAAAAACAAATCACTCAAAACAATTGTGTTCTGCATGTTCTAGGAGCATTTGAGAAGTGTTTGTTGAAATAATCATTTGACCAGCTAAGTACATTTTATAGCTGCGAATGTAATGTTCATATTTATAGATAATAGTTAATAACTTAACATAATTATTCTTTGTTTTTTTTTTTTTTTTTTGTTTCTTTAATTTATTGTTGTGGCGACAAGCTAGTTAAAGATATTAATAAACCACACGCAAAAAAAATCGTTTCTTCCCCAACGAGACTTTAAACAAACGAAGATGTCATCTTAATTTCTCTATCGAAAAGATTGTATATATTTCTGTAATGAACGTTGACTTCTTTTACAGAATGTTAATACCAGGAATGCGTAGCTGGGCAAAAATATTATTTTTAATCAAAAATGTAATTCTTGAAATTCCCATTGCTTCGAAGCTATAAAATAATTATAAAATATTATAAATTATAATTTTGTAATATTACATTTTAAAATAATATTATTATTGTTGACATGGCGATGATATTCTCTTTTCATTTCTTTTGTCATATTGAGTAATATCTACTTTGCGTGAATATGATAATTTGGCATATGTCAAAGGCCTGACATGGGAGTAAAAATGAGAATTGAAATAGTTCGGGTAGCCGAAGATACTCTGAGCAAATTAAAGAGATGACATATTTTTAATCCACTCTTAAGTTTTGCCCTATGCTCAGCACATTTGGTTTGACTACGTTTCATATCAGGGATGGAAAATGTAGTAAATACTATAGTATTTTTTTCAATATTTTTCAGTACCGTAGTACCCCCGCGAATTTAGTACCTTTTGTGTAGACATTTTTTCAACCGATATCAGATTTATGGTACAATAGTTTTGACAAAATATTTTAATATTTTGAGAAAGTCTTTAACAAACTTATTTGCTAATAGTCTTTTACAAATTTGACAAAACAGACAAGTTCATGCGAGAAGAAAATCTCGATTTTGTAAAAGCCATAGTCAAAAACACGATTTTATTGAATTTCAAGAATGTTTTAGTCGAAAATAGCATGTGTTTCTATATTACGCTTCCACACGTACACTTTCTACATGAGAAGTTATCGATCCCCTACTAAAATAATGCGAACCATTACTTACATTCACGGAGAAAATCTTTCCAAAACCAACTAAAAATATATTATTTTGCAAAAATTTATTTATTTTTATTTATTTCTTCAGAAAGTTTTGCCAACATTTTATTTCTACAAGATATTTTGTCCAAATTTTCTTCTTTTGGAAAATTTTTTCAAAATTTTTATTTTATTTTTTGTCAAAATTTTATTTCTATAGAGAATTTTATCAAAATTTTATTTCTATAGAAAATTTTATTTCTTTAGAAAATTTTGTCAAAATTTTATTTCTATAGAAAATTTTGTGAAAATTTTATTTCTATAGAGAATTTTATCAAAATTTTAATTCTATAGAACATTTTATTTCTTTAGAAAATTTTGTCAAAATTTTATTTGTTGTTTTTTTTTTTTTTTGTTTTGATCTCAGCTTAAAGCCATGCATTGACTAAACTACAAGTGTAGCTTAACCAACAGAGGAATAGTATGCTTGTCAAATTTATTTGGGCAAAGCCCTATAGACTGCATGATGGTTGGATGTACAGCTGTTTCGGAATTACCACATTCCTCACCAGCATCCTCTACTTGCATCAAAACTATCAACCAATTATCAGAATAAATTCGGGTAATTCACTCAACCCAAAGTGAACTACACTTGAACCTCCCGAAAAAGGGTTTGATAGTCGGCTACTGCCTAAACAAATTTGCCAGCATATCTCTTTTCCTTTGCCAAACTCAAATCATCGATTTGAATGTATTTGGCTGGGTTTGTTTTTGAGGGTGGGTTTGTTTTTTGCTGCAAGTAGAGGATGCTGATGAGGAATGTGGTAATTCCGAAACAGCTGTACATCCAACCATCTTGCAGTCTATAGGGCTTTGCCCAAATAAATTTGACAAGCATACTTTTCCTCTGTTGGTTAAGCTACACTCTTAGTTTAGTCAATGCATGGCTTTAAGCTGAGATAAAAAAAAAAACAACAATAACGATTGAAGAGAAGCCAACAATAACAAACAAAACTAATGAAGATGCACGCTCAAAAACAAACCCAGCCAAATACATTCAAATCGATGATTTGAGTTTGGCAAAGGAAAAGAGATATGCTGGCAAATTTGTTTAGGCAGTAGCCGACTATCAAACCCTTTTTCGGGAGGTTCAAGTGTAGTTCACTTTGGGTTGAGTGAATTACCCGAATTTATTCTGATAATTGGTTGATAGTTTTGCTGCAAGTAGAGGATGCTGATGAGGAATGTGGTAATTCCGAAACAGCTGTACATCCAACCATCTTGCAGTCTATAGGGCTTTGCCCAAATAAATTTGACAAGCATACTTTTCCTCTGTTGGTTAAGCTACACTTGTAGTTTAGTCAATGCATGGCTTTAAGCTGAGATAAAAAAAAAAACTACAATAACGATTGAAGAGAAGCCAACAATAACAAAAAAAAATTTTTATTTCTATAGAAAATTTTGTGAAAATTTTATTTCTATAGAGAATTTTGTGAAAATTTTATTTCTTTAGAAAATTTTGTCAAAATTTTATTTCTTTTGAAAGTTTTGTCAAAATTTTATTTCTATAGAAAATTTTGTCAAAATTTTATTTCTTTAGAAAATTTTTTCAAAATTTTATTTATTTAGAAAAATTTGTCAATTTTTTTTTCTTTTGACAAAAATTTATTGTTATTTATCTACAGAAAATTTATGAAGTACCATGAAGTACAACAGTGGCAACCCTGATTACAACACTACGGTAGTCTTTGTAAGCGAATTTTTTTTTCAAATTTTTATTTTATTTATTGTCAAAATTTTATTTCTATAGGAAATTTTGTCAAAATTTTATTTCTATAGGAAATTTTGTCAAAATTTTATTTCTATAGAAAATTTTGTCAAAATTTTATTTCTATAGAAAATTTTGTCAAAATTTTATTTCTATAGAAAATTTTGTCAAAATTTTATTTCTTTAGAAATATTTTTCAAAATTTTATTCCTTTTGTCAAAAATTTATTTCTATTTATCTACAGAAAATTTATGAAGTACCATGAAGTACAACAGTGGCAACCGTGATTACAACACTACGGTAGTCTTTGTAAGGGGATATTAAACTAAAAAAATATTTAAAATTGAGGAGTTGACAAACAAAATTTTATTTTCTTTAAATTCTTGACAATAATCTTCCAATGGAATTTTTGTTGAAATTTAATGAGAAGCAGCGTTGCCAGAATTGTTTCACCAAAAACCGCTAGATTTGTCCAAAAAACTAGCCAAAAAAAGCTAAAAAATTTAAAAAAATAGCTAGAAAAAAGCTAATTTTTTTGTATCAAAAGTCACATTTTTGATTGAAATTTAACAAACTAAAAGGCTTTATTTCACTTAAAATGCATATTATTTTAATTGTATTCAATTTAATTCCATTTCTGTGAGACTGTAAGAAAATCTAAGTCATATTAGCTCTGTTGGCGTACTCGATACATTTTGATTACTATCACAAATTTTTACTGGAAGTCCTTCGTTTATATTTCCTTGTAAAAACATTTTTCCCAGTGAACTTGCAATTGTCAGCTGGTTAATCATGTCACATAGAACTGCATTAGAAAATATCTATATATTTCGTTTTAACAGAATTAATGATAAATTCGTGAACGTGTACACTTCTCCTAATTTTACCCAAGAGAATAAAACCCATTCTAACTGTCTTGCAAGTTTATAATGAATAACTTTTATTCGAAAATTTCCCAAACCTATTGTTGTCCAATTTTCGTAAATGTAAATCCATCCCATTAATAAATAGCAGATTTGTTTTGATCCTATCACTACGAATTTTTTATTGCATTTTTTGGTGTTAAAAAAAAATAATACCACATTCAAAACTTTATTTCCTTAATTATTTCTATGTTCGTTTCCAACGATTTTGTACACTAATGATTTTTGTATTGATTCCGAGTCAAATTGGAATTTATTCGTTTTCTCAGCTTTTTCTTCATGAGCTATCACAGTGCTTTAAAAACGTGCTAACGAAAACTTAAATTTTCAAATTCAGACTCGACTTTAAGTAGAAATTATTTTATGTATACGTTTTTAAAATGAAATGTTTAAAAGCCTCTTCTATTTTTGAACGTTATTTTGGTTTGTGGTCAAGATACAAAATCTCCACAAATTTAAAGACTATTAATTTAAAGAATTTTTTAGAATTGACCCTAGCCTTCTTTCATGTAAAGATACCCATTTTTAAGTTTAATCACTTAACTATAAGGACAAAACGACTTTATCGGCTTTTGGACAAGGAAAACAGTTTATATAAGAGAAATTCACAAATGCTATTATAACCAAAATTCGCGTTCGTATTTTAAGGACATGAAATCTTTGGCCTCACGACAATATTTTTTCAGTGTACAAAGCAATTCACATCTACTATTTTAATTTAAATGCTAATATTCCTAATGCTAATATTCCTAATAATTTACTGACAGTTTATATAAGGAATTTGTATGGTAATAGTAGATTTGAAGTTTACGATAACTTTTTATGAATACGAGGCAAGAACTTTACAACAAGGTGTATTTGCTGCAAAAATGCCCGCATAATGGCTGGAATAATTATTAATGTTTCAATTGAGATTTGAAACATGTGAAAAACCTTATTCTGGCAGCAAGGCTTAGATAAAAACGAAGTTTTATCCATATTTCAATAGGAACATGTCGAAAATAAAAAAGCCAAAAATAGCTAAAAGGGTCATGAAAAAAAGCCAGAAAAAAAGCTAAAAGCTAAATGCATTTTTTCCCCGCTAAACGTCTTCAAAAAAAGCCAAATCTAGCGGGAAAAAAGCTAAATTGGCAACGCTGATGAGAAGTAGTTTTTCGCTCAAAACAATACCTTTTTTCTACTTTTTTTAAATTTTGTATTACATCCCAGCTTTATATTGTTCTCTTTTGTTGTTGTTTTTTTCTCTCGCTTACTCATGGTATAAAATTAAAAACAGCGTTGTCAAAACGAAATATTAGTTTGTTCTTCAAAATAGGACCAAAATTCACTCCAACGCACCAAATTTCCAATCTCGAATAAAAGTGTTTTCAAAGATAATTTATGTACATAATCCCTTCATTAAAAAATGAAGTAAAGCAGAAAGGACTAATATGATTTAGCAGCTAAAATCGAAAAGTCGACTTTTCGACTTTTTAAATTTAAAAGTTTTCGAGTTTTTTTCAAAATTCGGAAATTACCACTTTTCAACTTCCCTACTTTTTATAGTCGATTTGGACTAAAGGTTCCAGCAAACCACTAAATTATATGTATATATTATAAAATATATATGAAGCCGATTAAATTTCTATCAAATCTTGTGAAATCACGGATGGAACAAAATTAAATATATTAGTCGAATATCACATGTCACAAAAATATACCTTCGATTTGAAGGTATCTTATAGCCCATTCACATTAGGCTCGAAATCTACAAAAAGTGGATTTGAATTCCTTTCTTTACACCCAGAAAAATGCTCCTTGTAAATTCGAGAAAAATAATTGCTTTTGGTTAGTTTACTGATTTTATTTATCTTGAGTTAAATCTTTGTTAATGACAAGAAAAATTGTCATATTCAAATATATTTTACTCTTTTCTATGAGTAGCAAAATAGTTCATATTCTAAGAACAAATATGGAATTTTACTAAACTGATTTTCTTATGAAGAAATAAACATTATCTACGAACAAATTTACTTTTACTTCCCAATAGTAGGGCCTTCTTACAAATAAAGAAACTTTATATTACAAATCAAAAATATTGAAATATAATAAATTTTCTTTCATATGAACAAAAAAGTGAATGAAAGTAGTAAAGATTATTTCATATAATTTTCAACAGGTGTTTGTTGTATGTATTATACATTAACTTACTTTTTATTACTTTTTGTTTATTCATATGTAGTATAATTATTTATCTAAAAATGTCTTAATTATAGAATAGAATTGGGGAAGAAAGCAGTAAAATATAAATAAACACGAATTGCAGCAAGAAGCCAACACGGAATTGCGTTAAAACTTTTGAAACCTTATGCCCAGTGAATTATTTATGTCTGAAATACCAATAAGCCAGAATCGGTAAATGTGAAGATTAGAATTAAAATAATCTGGCTGGAATTTAAATTGTCAATTCGGTCTATGGTCAGAATTAAACATGTACTTTTGGGTGTTCATTAATGCTGGTGACATTCCGAGTGTTTCAAAGCTTCTCTAAGTGGTTTCACTGCAATGTGAAACGCCGTTCGGACTCGGCTATAAATTTTATCATTGAGCTTAACATGGAATCGGACAGCACTCAGTAATAAGAGAGAAGTTCACCAATGTGGTATCACAATGGACTGAATAGTCTAAGTGAGCCTGATACATCGGGCTGCAACCTAACCTAACCTAGACTATTCAGTCCATTGTGATACCACATTGGTGAACTTCTCTCTTATTACTGAGTGCTGTCCGATTCCATGTTAAGCTCAATGATAAAATTTATAGCAGAGTCCGAACGGCGTTTCACACTGCAGTGAAACCACTTAGAGAAGTTTTGAAACACTCGGAAATGTCACCAGCATTAATGAGGCGGGATAATCCACCGCTGAAAAACTTTTTGGTGTTAGGTCGAAGCAGGAATCAAACCCACGACCTTGTGTATGCAAAGCGGGCGTGCTAACCCTTGCCACGGTGGCACCCACTGACTAAATAATCTAAGTGAGCCTGATATATCAGGCAGCCACCTAACCTAACCTTTGGGTGCACATAAACACTAAACTGCCAGTTATAACGCAATTGATTTTACTTCAAATGACCTCTTTTCTTTAGAATGATTTCCGTACGATTTACAGGAATAGCAACTCATCGTTCCAATAATTTAAAGTGTTATCCAAATACTATGATCTGCAAGAAAAAAAATAATGAAATTCTTGAAATTAAATACACTTTTTACCGAAAATGTCAAATTATCCTGTAAAAATAATAATCCACATGGTTACATGCCAGACATTTCACTGCATCATTGAAATTTTACTCATAAACATCAATACCAATACCTCAAATTGGGTATAATTCGGCTTTTATGCCGGTACGTGATTAACATAAACCCCAAATATTTTTATTTGTTGATTTATTTTTTATTGAAATTTCATTTGACATTGCGATGATGATGTTGCTATTTTTGGTAGAGAACATAAAAAAAGACATGTGCTTGACAGAGAAATCTATGCTTGAGTTGACATTGAGTTGCCAATGAACATTTATATGTAGTGAAAGCTTAGAAAAATAAACGGGTATTGTAAAATATGACCGGTACTACATTTGCAACATTATTTATATTCACAGGATCAAACAAATGAAAATTGATTGCTTTTTTTAATAATCAAAATTATAAAAGAGAACATTCATCGCCGAAATTTAGACAAATAAGAATAGGCCCATCAATTGAATTAAGTCATCTGATCTATATAGGATTGATTGTAGGATTGATTTGTAAACAGTAATAATTTTCACTGGGAAATACAATTTTCACTACGCAATATTAGGTTTCCGTGCCGAAAACCTGTTTATTTTCACGGTTACATTCTTAATCAATTAATTACGGAGACAAAACGTTATAAATCCATGCCGTAAATTTTTCGAACCAATTTAGTGTTGTATTGAAAAAATCGAGGATAGCACGCATCTTTTAATGGCGAGTATATTTGAATTAACTTTTCGCAATTTTCAATTCGAAATGGAACAGAAACTTAAACGCTAATAACATTTGAACTTATTTTGTAAATTTTATGACAACTTGGTGGGGAATGACTAAAAGCAAAAATTGAAAATGTTTATTTTCTTTAAAATGCATTATTAAAGAGAAGTAACCGGAAAAAAATGGATATTTTAGCGGGATAATGCCAATATACTATTCAAGACTGTGCAATAAAATAGCCCGCGTAAAATTAACACCTATATGTGGGTATTAAGTTCGAGTTTAGCCGCATTTTTTCACTGAAGTGAAAACTTAATCAGCAATATAAGGCATACAATTATACATGTTTGTTGCAAATTTTATTATAACTTGTTGGGGAATTGCCTAAAGCAACTTTTCATAAAGTTTATATTCAAAAAAATGGACTATTAAAGAAAAGTAATCGTGAAAATATAGCGATTTTAGCGGCTAAACTCGAACTTAATACCCACCTTATGTCACGAGTTAAAGATTAAAATAATGTATATATTACCTCTATAAATTGTATATATTCTTATGTATACATTTATTATACAATACTTTAGTACCAAAATTTTCTGTAAACGATTGTGAACTTTAGAATATTTATTACTTCGCGATCGCCCGACGCCATAATTATGGTCACTTGAACAATCTGTGGAAATGGCAACTCTCTACATAGAATATATTTCATAGTAGTTGGTAAAACTTCCTTAAGGTTGTTTGTATTCAAGCTTATTTTTCAATCTGTGTTTGGAAGTGCCGGGTGCAGTTTTGTATTTTTGGTAATAATTGTGATCTGTGCCAATAATTGTGTAAAATGGAGTACGAAGACGACATCGAAATAGAAGATTTAATTATAGTAGAAGAAGAAGAAGATTCGCTTTTTAAAAAATTAAAGCAATTGAAAGGCGAAATGTTTTATTCTTTATTTAGAGGTAAGTAAAATGATTTTAGAGAGAGGAGCTTGAAATGGAAACCTTTATTGGAAATCGGCCTTTTGCCACAGAAATGAATTGTATATTTGAAATAATTGGTTTCAAACAATATATTGCTAATAAAGGTGAGTATTAAGTTGGAGTATAGCCGCTAAAATTGTCGATTGTTCACTAACGTAAAAACTAAATCAGTAAAAAAGCCATACAATTATACATACTTGTTGCAGATTTCATTATAACTTGATGGGGTATATTCCAAAACAAATTTTCACAAAGTTTATATTCTTTCAAGTGGATTATTAAATAAAAGTTCTAATTTTTTCACGATTACTATTCTTTAATAGTCCATTTTAAGGAATACAAACTTTGTGAACATTTTCTTTTGGATATTCCCCATCAAGTTATAATGAAATCTGCAACAAATATGTATATTTTTATGGCTTTTTTACTGATTTAGTTTTCACTTTAGTGATGTATATACTTATGTTGGAAGTCCAGTTATTTCAAATTCCATAATTTTCATTTTGTAGCAAACGGTTAATACATTGTGCAAGAAAATCATTTATGTATTGGGTGTTCATATTGTGCTCCCTTTCTACTACATGTAGAATGCGATCTACCACAATAGTTTTGAAAAGTATTGTTTTACCGTTACAATGAATTCTTCTATTTAGATCATGGAATAGATGAGAACAATTTGAAGTTTGTTTCCAAGAGTCATTTAGACGAGATTATGCCAAAAGGGCAGTTTGGCCAAAGACTTGTTTTTGAAAATTGTTTGTCAAAGTGGCAGCAACAGATGGTAAGGAGTTACGCATACTCTTCTTAATATTCTATTATAAAATATATATTTCTTTTTTTAAGGTACACCAAGAAAGCAATACTGCGCGTCCAAAGGAACCACAAGTAAATTCCCTTGACTTGATTAATTTTTTTGGAAATGACGTAAGTGAAGAATTTATTTGTACACATAAAATCATTTACTTATTTCAATTAAATTTCTCTGTTTTTTTAGAATATTGTTGGGGAAATTCTAAATAAATCTATGAAAGGGAAGCACGTGCTTAAATTTTATGAAAACAACAATGTTTTGGATTTTACATTTAGAAATGAATTAACAAATTGCATCGTGGAGTACCTATTAGAAACAAAAGTTTTTACTTCGCCTAGGCTTTTCGAGAGGCTTGCCTACTCGGTTTCAAAGAAATTTCCATCGGAGAGCAAGGTATGTGACATACAAGTACAAATTTTGTTTTTTCAAAACAAATGTTTTATAATAAATTTATAGAAAATTTTATAAAAATATTATTTCTATATAAAATTTTGTCAAGATTTTATTTCTATATAAAAAATGTTGTAAAAATTGTATTTCTCTAGAAACACTTGGCAAAAGTTTATTTCTGTACAACATTTCGTAAAATTTTATTTCTATACCAAATTTTGTCAAAATTTCCTAAAAAATTTCCTATAAAAAATTTTGTCAAAATCTTATTTCTGTAGAAAATTTTGTCAAAATTTTATTTCTATACCAAATTTTGTCAGAAATTTATTCCCATACAAAATTTTGTCAAAATTTAATTTCTATAAAAAAATTTGTCAAAATTTTATTTCTGTAGAAAATTTTGTCAAAATTTTATTTCTGTGGAAAATTTTGTCAAAATTTTGTCAAAATTTTATTTCTATGAAAAATTTAGCCAACATTTTATTTTGATAATTTTATTTCTGTAGACAATTTTATCAAAATTTTATTTCTATAGAAAATTTTGTCAAACTTTTATTTCTATAGAACTTTTTTAATTTTATTTCTGTAGAAAATTTTATTTCTATAGAAAATTTTATTTCTATAAAAAAATTTGGCGACGTTTTATTACTACACCAAATTTGGTCAAAACTACATTTCTACACAAAATTTTATTTTTACAAAACTGAATTCATTATTTACATTTGTTGCAATTTGTTGCAATGCATAGTTATGTATATTAATTTTAACCAATAAATATGTATAATTTTAATATTATTTAAAGTGCCAATTTTTTGACGACTTTTACAATGCAATTGCCGATTATGACGATTTTTATCGAAAAAAATTGACGATCTTTCTTGAAATTTTACTGGCAGCCCTGTATGTGATAATGTCAATGAACTGTCTCAACAGGAATGTTTTCAATTTCTATTTCTATATTTTGTTATTGACTGTTTTATTTTCGTACTTGAAGCATTTTCAATTAATAATTTAAATGGAAGCATCAATTTCGTGATTGAATCAGAAATATTTTTTTTTTTCTATGCAGTTTGAATACTGTTCAAAATTTTTTTCAATTCACGGCATTTTATAAATGGACAAATCCAATATTTTTGAAAAAAAAACAATTTTGTATTTCTAGAACTTCAAATTCTTATATATATGTATACAATCTTATCTACTAGGATATTTACTTCATTCATAAAAAAGGAAGGAAGCCAGGAGGAAAGCTTTACAGCAAGTACCACAACTCGTTGGGGAAATTAAGAAAAGCAGGGTTGTGGTCTCACAAGAATCCTCAAAAAAGAAATAGAAACGAATACGAAGAAGAAAATGAGATCGTCGATGAATTGTATTCCCAAGGTATAGTTATTATTTTGTACTATATTATAAAGCTGCCAAGCATTAGCATTATGTTTAGTTAGACTGAAATATTAAAATTTATTATGTAAATAATAAAATTTTAGTATTTTATCTCGTCGTAATTTCCTTATACATCATTCAAATTACACCTCCAAAATCTACTTTTACTAGATTTCAACCGTCATTTGCCTTACAAAAAGTAGATTTCAAATGTCGAAAATGTTGATTTATAGTGTAATGTATAGAGCCTATGAGATAGTTTTCTACCTAAATATTACAGATGACGATTGTCAAATATACAAAGATTGGCTTAAATTCAACATTGAGCCCTTTGACAAAGTTCTAGACAGTTGGAAGAGATCATTCAATATGCGCCATAATTTCATAAAGGAGCGAAACACTCTCACCAGCATAATTGAAGAATGGCCTATCTTAAAACAATCATTTGGATATAAATTGGTGAGTGAGTAAATAACATATTAAAGTACTTATATTATGTATATTTTACCTAGATTTCACATGACTTTTCTAAATTGTACCCAACAAAAGAAAATCTACTTTTCGACAAATGGGAATCAATGTGCACCTCAATAATAAAATTATTTACAAAAATACTGAAAGATGAGGAAAGTGTTTTGCTACTGCAGCAGCTTGATGATCCCAACACAAATTTCGGTAAATATTTAATAGTTTATAAATGCATTGCCCAATAGATGTATGTATTCTTAAGTAATATTTTAAGAAGTGCAGCTTCAACAATAGCACAAAAACAAACTTTTTCAAAATTGTTATAAAAATATTTATGCAAATCCTATGAAAACTTTTGGTTCTTCTAACAAAAATTTTGTGGCTTTAGTTCTTCAATATCTATACAGTAGTTTTACAAACACCTTGCTTCTATTCCATTGTTTTCGTTACTGCAAGTGAAACCATTTCGAAGTTTAATTTGTTTGTCAATGAGTAATGTATGTCTGGTTAATGAAAAGATTGCTATCGTTTATATTTGATGATAATGAACTATCTAACTAATCAATTTACGGCCATTTTCATGTAGCTCCGTTAGGATTTAACTACCAGTTAACAGAAAGCAAATTGCAAATATCTTCTCTCCGGTTAACTTTAACTGAAAAATTTTCGTCAGTTAAGTTCCTAACTGGCCTATGGAATATAAAGGCAAGATGACAGCTTAGTCCATAATACGGTTTAAAAGTTGGTTAGTTAACGGAACACTAACGGAGCTTTATGAAAATGGGGGTTAGTATGACATAAAAAAAGAAAAAAAAAATACCAAATATTGAGTAAATAAGTCGGTATTTGAACAACAATGACGTAGTACTCCTAACGAAATTCGAAAATAATTCTGAGGACAAAGATTATGCGTGTCAGTAATTTCTTTACTTTTTCTTAAATATAAACGAAATTTTAGTTAAAGTTAAAATTTAATGGAAGACTTTAAAAGTATCTAAGGATTCGCAATTGGTTTTAAAATCGATTAAAGACAATGTTTTATTACGATCACGTAAAAATTGTGCTACTGTTATTCTTAAAGTTCGTTCACACTGTAAAATTCTTTACAAACACAGAAATTCGTCCGGAATAAATTATAGTCTAGACGGCGCGTAAGTCCTTAATCCAGTATGACACAAATCTCCTGATCTTTAATGGTATTCTGTATTCAATTTTAACGATGTATCGCATAGTTAAGAAGGGATAACAAGAAAATTAGCATCGAAGCTATTCGGTAGACGTTTTAAACTACATTTACAATCGTTTAAAATCAGCTGTGTTGTTTTCTGTGTATATAACAAAAAATACATCGTTAAGTAAACAACGAAGATTTTTTGGTTTGGTCGAAGAAATACAGAATCCCACCACTGACTCGTATTTAAGTTTTGTCGAATTAAGTAGCGTTGTCAATGTAGATCATTCATACTGAAAAAAAATATTTCCTCAGAATTATATAGATTTTTTTAATATTACAGAAAACCGAAACTCCATAATTCTCTATTTATTACCAAGCCTTCTAAAGCCATCGAACAAGAAATCGGTTATAAACGGAAATTTAAAAAAACGTAAATATATAAAAACAACTGTTCAAGATTCTAGGGAAACATTTACGCTGTGGGCATTAAATGCGAGCGAGTTGCAGTCAAAAATAAAAAACACAATTGATTATTATTTTAAAAATAAGCAAACTCTACAACCTATAATTTGTGGTATAGGTCAAAGCCATACAAATTTTAATGAGCTGTTTGTATATTATGGTAACATATTCTACAAAGTGGCCAATCATGTGTTGGCTTTAGACACATGCTTTAAACTATTTAATGTGCTAGACTTAAAGTACCCGGATTCGTGCAAAAATGTATGGCTTTTTCTGCAACAACATATTTATGAAATTGTTGTTGATGATTCTGAAAAAACTCCAATCTTGGTAACAATTTTAAATGATATAAAATTTAATTAATTATTTTATTTATGTGTAAATAACACAACTAAACAATAATCTCTCGTAAAGGAAATTTTAGATCAATGAAGTTCATTTTGTGGAAAAATTTAGCAACGTGATAACATATGCATATAAAAATTTGTACTTATTCTTAAATTTAATTCAGATTCTTCCTTATTTGCCTTAAAAACAAAGCGTCAACTATATATCAGGTTTTTTTTTTTATTTTAACATATAGATTTTAAAGTTGTTCAGCAAAATGCAAAATTAGTGAAATTTTAATAACAATAACACCCGTCTACGTCAAATTCAGGTATAACCTTTGACAAATAGAACAATCAAAGAAAACTTCATTGGTCTCAAATTTCGCCTCAAAGAAAATAAATTGTTTCTGAATATAAAAAATTAGGTACTTATATTGTTCGTTTTATGCAATGGATATTCAATGCTTTTTATGTCGAAAATCATTTAAAAGTTGTAATGAGCTATTCGTTCATTTAAAATATTTACACCACGTACAATCGATTTCATATTTTATTTGTGGATTTCAAGAATGCGCCCAGAAATTTAATACATTCAAATCGTTTTGTAAACATATGAAAAATGATGCTAATAACTATACTAATAATGCTTCACACACCACCACAATAGATGTGTGTAATAAAATTACACCACATTTATTCAATGATGATTTAAATATTTCGAGTTCGGTAAATGAAAACTTATCAGATCTTAAAAAGGATGCTGATGCCGATAATATTAACACCCAATTTCATACAATAGATACAGATAAATTAAAAGAAAATTCTAAAAATTTTACTTTGAAATATTATTCGGATCGCTGTCTTCCTCGAAAGAAAGGGTCTCAGATTCAACGAAATATTGAACGTTTTATTACACAGCCAATAGGGTCAGAAATACAAAAAATTTTACGGCATTTGAAAAATGGCAATTTGGAATTAACAGAAAAGAGTCTACGGGAAATTATTGTTTTTTGTAATAGTCCTTTTCAAGATTTTAACTCAGAATATAAATTTCTGAAATTTTTAACGGAAATGAATTTATATGAAAGTCCAAAAATTATTAATTTAAATAATACCGTTACTAACGTGGTTAAAAAACATATCAATACATTCCAATCTGTTAATTCTAAAGGTGTTATTTTTCCCATAAAATTCCAAATAAAAAAATTTTTTGAACTGGATTGTGTTTTCGAGAGTTTTCTACACAATACAAATCTATTATGTGAAAGCGATACACTATCAAATTTTTGTAATGGTAAATTATGGAAACAAAAACAAAAGAATTTTGGCGACAAATTAGTAATACCGTATTTCTTATATTTCGATGACTTTGAGGTTAACAATCCACTGGGCTCGCACACATCGAGCATATTGGGAGTCTACTATTCATTTCCTTCAGCTCCAAACTTTTTGAAATATAAACTGAATAATATTTTTATTGCGGCTTTGTACAAGTCAATTGACGTAAAAACATTTGGAAACAGTAAATCCTTTTACAAATTAATAGATATTCTTAATGATTTAGAAAACAATGGTATTGATTTAGAAATTAAATCAGAAAAAAGGAAAATCTTTTTTTCTTTGGGCTTAGTCGTAGGCGACAATCTGGCACTGAATTCCATTTTAGGATTTTCTCGCTCATTTTCGGCAAAACATTTTTGTAGGTATTGTAAACTCTCTAAAGCATCCACACAGAACATGTGCGACGAAGATTTTAATCAACTCAGAAATATTTCCAACTATGAACAAGATGTTAAGTCAATGAATGTTGAAAAAACAGGGATAAGAGAAAATTCTATATTCAATAGAATATCCAATTATCATGTAGTTGACAATTTTTATGCAGACCTCCTACATGATATATTGGAAGGAGTTTTTCAATATGATATGTGCCATATCATAAAGTCTCTAATCAAAGACAAAGTTATTGATTTGGAGATTTTAAATATAAGAAAAAACTCGTTTCAATATGGAGAGACAGAGATTGGAAATATATCACCAGCTATCAATGAACGTAACTTGCGTCATATGAGTCTTAAAATGTCAGGAAGGGAAATCTTAACTTTCGTGCATTTTTTCCCGCTAATGGTTGGAGACTTGGTCGACTCGAATTCTAATCTATGGCAGTTCGTTGTAAATTTAGTGGAAATGCTTGATATTTTGCTGATGCCGACATTTTCTACTTTAGACTTGGCGAATTTACATTCTCATATTGAATATCATAATCGAACTTATGTTACGCTGTTTCTTGACACCTTAAAGCCAAAGCATCATTTTTTAACCCATTATATAAGGATTATTCAAAACTCGGGACCATTAAAATATTTGTGGACTTTTAACTTCGAATCTAAACATCGCGAACTAAAATCGTATGTAAAAAATATTATGTCTAGAAAGAATATTTTGATATCACTCGCCATTAAATTTGGTATTGTTTTTTCAGATTTCGTATCAAATTTTATGTATAATGTAATTAAGTTGCCTGATAGCACATACACTGCCTGTAATTCTCTTTATTACAAGGATTTATGTAACCGACTTTCTTTGGAAGAATTAAATTCATCCGTTCTATTTTCAAGATTTGAGAGGTATGGTACTACATATAAAAAGGATTTTGTAGTTTTCAGTTACGATCCCACTTTCAAAGCCTTTGTTATAAAAGAAATGTTTATGCTTAATACAAAAGTGTTTTTGTTATGCAAACAATTAAACGTAATATCATATGACAAACATTACTTATCATATGTTGTTGAAAAACACTCATCATCAGAAGTAACCATACACTCAATCGATAATGTGAAATCACCGCCTATACATGTTATTAACCTTAACGGAAAACAGTTTTTGCGTCCAAAGCCTTTGTTTCACGATTGATCGTGGCAAAAGGTTCGAAATATTGGTATTATTTAAATATAAAAGAATAATAACATGTATAGCCGGCGATTTCACATTATCAATTGAGTGTGCTACACATCTTGAAACAATATATGTGATATTGGGCAACCCTATTACATTAGGCATAAAGTTGATATGAAATCAAAGAAAATATGGCGAGAAAAAATTAGATTTTTACTATGAAACACAAATTAATAAAAACTGTGCCTACAAAGAAAATGAATATTGTATGGGTAAAATCGTCACAAATGAATGAATGAACAGTTTTACAATCCTTTTCAAAATCAGAGGTCAACTATAGGACTTTCGACTGATAAGCATTTCCATTGCAAATAAACTAACAATCCAAGGAATATA
Organism: Haematobia irritans; assembly: GCF_050003625.1. Taxonomy (NCBI): domain Eukaryota; kingdom Metazoa; phylum Arthropoda; class Insecta; order Diptera; family Muscidae; genus Haematobia; species Haematobia irritans. The sequence continues at coordinate 172,588,380 of NC_134397.1, read as the reverse complement.
ATTGTCCCTTCAAATCAAATGAATCCTTTTTCAAATCGAATGAAATCATTTTCAAATCAAAGGAAACATTTTCCAAATCAAATAACTTTTTTCAAATCAAATGCGTCTCTAAATTTGAACGAATGGATTCAAAATTATCGAATAAATTGGTACATCGTAAAAAAATCGTTGATGGTTTAGGTTATTCATAATTTTTGTCGGGCTTCTAATAAAATTAAAATTATTATTACAAGTCGTTGTCTAATGTTATGATAGTGATGAGCTATTTGGATTTTTTTCGCCCGATATTTAAAAACAAAAAATGTAAAATTATTATTATTGTACCCATTTGGCTTTCTCATATCATAAAAATAATTTGACGAACCAATGCCAAAATCCGAACTATTATGGATGGAAAATTCATTAAAAACTTGCAAAGATTCATTTAGTATGAAAAAGGATTCGTTTGAGTTGAAAAAGGATTCCTTTGAGTTGAAAAAGGATACATTTGGTTTCATGCCATATATTTTTGTAACATCCGTAACAACATTCTTAACGTTTCGATGGATAATGATAAAATCGTTGAAAAATTGCTTGATATTGTTTTGAAAAAAAAAAAACAATTTCTTGAAAACAATTTTTAAAAGCAATAATCGTTTAATAATTTTATATGAAGTTTACAATTTTTAATAATTGCCAAATTTTGAGTTCCTTAAATTTTGCAAGCTTGAACATTAGTATTATATTCATTGCTATTAAACATGTCACATTTTAATAAAACTACAAATGAATGAACAACAAAAATATTTAATTTAAAATAACTATATATCATACTGTATATAAATAGTATACACATTTTTATAAAAATTACATTATTCGCTTAAAACTTTTCAATAACTATAAGTAATTGATTTATTTTATGTATATATGTATTTAATGTTACATATCGGCCTTGAAGGCCTATAATATACACAATCGTCATTGACATTTATATTGAATTTAGTATAAGGCTCAATAAAAAATATATATCAATATTTACCACAAAAAATCTTTTTAATAATACATGTCACACTCGAGTTACGTAGCAGTCAATCAAAAGTATGAGAACATGAAAGTAAGTATTAGTAAAAAAAATATATATTCCTTTTAACTCCATTGCTGGTTAAAAGGAATATATATTATTAGTGGACGTATTTGAAAGTAACATTTTTTTTGGTGATTAGTAAGAAAACTTACTAAAAGGAAATAAACACGTATTGAGAAGTATAACATGAAATTATTTGAACACAGTAAAATTTTCGCAGAATGTAATATAGGACCAATTAAATACAATCAAAATGCTTGCATATTATCTATACTAATTACTTACCAATAAAGTACATCATTTCCTAAAATACTAAAATTATTTTGGTAGTTTTCGTTATAGACTAAACTAAAAATAATTATACGTTGCTTTCTTTCTATTAATAAATTTCCTCAAAAACGGATTTGTTTTTGCATAAAATGTATACAGAATAACTGTATTTATGCAAAATTTTTCCTGAATAAATACATAAAATATACTAGCAATGGAAACAAAATGTACATGACATTTGGTTACTCATCCACAATGGTAATAAAAAAATTTCTAAGTTAAACTAAGTAATGAACTAAAATAAAAGAAAAGTAAGGTTACAAATTGGAAGAAAAATATGGCATTAAAAAAAATAAAAATGTCTTTGGCGCTATACGAAGTTCAATTTTCTTCAAAAATAGTTCATTTTAACTTAACCAATGGGTCACTTTTTTTTGGGTGTATAAGCCAAATGACAGTTGAAATCTAGTTAAAGTGGATTTTGAAAGTGTAATGTGTATGAGATTTTAAGCACGAATGCCACTCGAGCCAAGAATTGGGAGAAAATGTTACCAAAAAACTACCAAACAATAAAATCTAATTTTTAAAATTTTGTCAAAATTTTATTTCTTTAGATTTTTTTTAAATTTTATTTCTATAGAAAATTTTGTCAAAATTTTATTTCTGTAAAAATTTTTGTCAAAATTTTATTTCTTTAGAAAATTTTGTCAAAATTTTATTTCTGTAAAAATTGTTGTCAAAATTTTATTTCTTTAGAAAATTTTGTCAAAATTTTATTTCTTTTGTCAAAAATTTATTTTTATTTATCTACAGAAAATGTATGAAGACCATGAAGTACAACAGTGGCAACCGTGATTACAACGCTACGGTAGCGCACACAAAAAAATAAATATTAAATACTTTATTTGTATGTAAAAACTGCTGATGCTCAACAAATTTGTCTATTGAATATGAGGCATTTGTTGTTGAAATGTGTTTGTGGATGCTTGACAGAGAAAACTGTATAAACATCCCGAATTTTCAACAAATTAATTGGTTTGTTGAGAAAATAGTTGACAGCTATAGCAAAATTTTCTCCTTTTGGAAAATTTTTCAAATTTTTATTTTATTTTTTGTCAAAATTTTATTTCTATAAACAATTTTGTCAAAATTTTATTTCAATAGAAAATTTTGTCAACATTTTATTTTTATAGAAAATTTTGTCAACATTTTATTTCTATAGAAAATTTTGTCAAAATGTTATTTCTATAGAAAAATGTTGTTTGTTTGTTTGTTTGTTTGTTTGTTTGTTTTATTTCTATCAATATTTCATACATTAATTTTACATATATACAGGTTTTTGAGTTTTTATCTTAAAGATATTTCAGCAAATAGACGATTTATAATTATATAGTGGCAATTTAAAAATATGTCAGTACATTAGGAAAAAGATAGTAAAAAACCTAAATTTAATATCACAAGTTTAAGTTTAAAGAAATTTTAATAACAGTCACTAAACATAGCTATAATAACTCTTATAGCTGAATTAGTAGCTGTTAAACCAAACTTCTCAGATGACCATGTGTTGACCTTCTACATTTCTCATAAAATGATAGTGTCATATCGTTTATTAGGGATTCAATCATTCTCTGTTTCGATTTACAATGTAATTCTTGAGTGGGAAATCTCCAAGGTAGATTATAAATAATCTTTAGATTCTTGTTTTGAATAATTTGTATTTTCCTTTTATGTGTCCTGGCACAGTCATTCCAAACTTGACAGCCATAAGTCAATATAGGTCTTACACACATCTTGTACAGCATCAGTTTATTTCTAATGTCCAATTTCGATTTTCTGTTCAATAAAGGGTATAGTGCCCGTCCACAACTTACAGCACCTGTACAAACGTTTTCAATATGGGCCTTAAACGTTAGTTTCTCGTCTAGAGTAATTCCTAGATATTTTATTGTTTTCGAAAAAGGAATTTCACTACCATTTGCCATAAACCTACGTGTAGGTATTCTCCTAGGGGATTTATTGTAAGGGAAAAGTATCGCTTGTGATTTCTCACCATTGATTCTGATTTTCCATCTAGAAAAATATTTGGACGCAGAGGTCAATACTCTCTGCATTCTCTTCACTATCGCATTCGATACTTTTCCATGACTAATAAAAGCACTGTCGTCAGCATAAAAGGCAACGTCGTTCTCCTTAGGAAGTTTTATGTCCGAAGTATACAAGGAGTACAACATCGGGGACAATACGGAACCCTGTGGAACACCAGCGGGTATGCTTCTTATTGAAGATTGTTGACCTTCGATTTCAACAATAAAACCTCTTTCTGTAAGAAAATTATTTACTAATTTAACTAGATACATTGGGAAATTCATTTTGTGAAGCTTGTACACTAATCCACTATGCCAAATGGAATCGAAAGCCTTTTCAATATCAATAAAAAGTATACCCGTCGAGTGCCGTCTCTGTTTATTCTGTCTTATCATTTTAACAACTCTCCTAATCTGGTGAATTGTGGAATGTTCTGCCCTAAAACCATACTGGCAGTTGTGAATTAGCCCGTTCTCCTCGACGAAGCACTGAATTCTGTGAAATATTATTCTTTCAAAAACCTTTCCTACTGAACTCAGGAGGCTAATCGGACGGTAGCTGGTCGGTAGTCTGGGATCCTTACCCCTTTTATGAATGGGAATGATTTTCGCTATCTTAAAAGATTTCGGAAACACTGAAAAAGTGATACAAAAATTAAAAACTTTCACTAAATAAAGTATTGCAGACTCTGATAAATTCTTTAATAATAAGTTACTAATCTGATCTATTCCAGGTGACTTTCCATTTTTTAATCGTTTAATGAAATACATTACTTCATCACGTGACGTCATAGATGTAATTTCTTCGTTCCGAGTCGTATCTTCCGATATGGTCCTCATAATAACATTCACTCTATTCTCCATGCAGCTAGTCATACCTGTGGTTGTTTGATGAGCGTTAACAAAGTGGTCCGCAAGAAGTTCGGCTTTGCTAAGATTGCAAGATATTTCCCGATTGTCATGCACTAAACTGCCAATAGTACTGTTCTTACCTTTGATGCGTTTGGTAATTCTCCAAAAGTTTTTGCTACCAACCTTCAGAGTAGATAAGAATCTAGCCCATTGAGCGTTTCTACTTTTATCGATATTAATTGATATCAATTTATTAATTTCCCTAACTATTGCCTGAAAAGTAACTCTGTTATCGACATTAGTACATCTTTGGGCCATCCTCCTATATCTGTTTCTTGTAGAAATTAAAAGTTTACATTCTGCCGTTATATGAACAGTATTCGCGGTTCGTGAAACATAAGGAACAGATTCTTTACAAGCTTCGGTCAATATTCTAACAAACTCCCTAATGGACTCGTCTACGTCAATGTGCGACAATTCACTGTTCAGTATCTCGGAATTGGAAATTTTCGAATCCAAGAAAGATTTGAAACTTTGCCAATTTGCGTTCCTAAAATCTGGAAATAACTTAATGGTCTGAATGAATCTGTCATTTATAGTGAAGGTAACAGGTACATGATCTGAATTCAATTTATGTGGATGGGTTTCTAAGTCAGTAAATGATAGAGAGGAATTGGAAAGAAGAAGGTCAATAGTTGACGGTCGTTGATTGGTTTGATTTTGAGAAAATCTCGTATGATTATGTGGAAAATAAATATAATAATTGGATCTATTTTGGTGGTCAAATAAAGTTTTTCCTGCTTTATCGCATTCAGCGCAGTTCCAACTGGTGTGGTGGGCATTTAGATCTCCGGCTATGAAGAAGTCACTACTATTGGACGTGAGGATGTCAAGATCATTTTTGAATTCTGGCGAATATTTTGGACAATAAGCTGTAATTATTTTAACTTCTGCTTTACAGAACTCTACTGAGATACATTTGCTTTCAATTATTTTTGTAGGAAATGAATTTTCCACCCTGTGTTTAATTGTTGATTTAACGGCTACAGCTACTCCGCCTCCGTGTGTTGCTCTATCAGATCTATGAACGATGAATCCAGGAATTGAAAATTTATGGTTCGGTTTGAGAAAAGTTTCATTCAATAATACTATATCGATTGAGTGATCCGCAATAAACTGACGAAGTTCTTGTGATTTTGAATATGTTGTAATACCCTGGCAGTTCCAGTGCATTATTTTGAGCATTTTAGATATGTTTCTATACTGCATATTTTAGCATAGACATTATGACATTAAGCTGTTCGATTTTGGTTCTACAATTACGTAGATCTGATACGGCTTTCGAAAATATTTGGAACAGTTCGTCTATGCTAAAAAGTTCACCTCGAAGGTTGCCCTGGTATTGTGATGTCTTAGTAACATCTGCGTAGCTTGTACCGGAGTTATAGTTAATGGGTTCATTTATATTTGAATTTGAGTCTAGGTTCATTGAGTGGGTGCTTTTGGCATTTTGTTGCGGCAAAAAGGTCCTTTGACGATTTTGGGCTCTAGATCTGTTGAGTATATTTTCTCGAATCGACAAATATTCCTTGCGACACGGGCAACGTGGATCATCTGCTCGATGGTTATTATTTTTAAAATTCTTACTAATGCAGTTAAAGCATTTATAAACTGCTTGACTGTTCTGAGGTGTCTTATCAACTTGACAGTTGGATAAATCATGATTACCACTGCACGCGATGCAAATATTTTTATTTCGGAAACAGTTTTTGCTACCATGTCCATACATGGCACATTTATTGCATTGCGTTGGTCCTTTATTTCCCTTTTGGGGTTTTCTCCAGTAGACAACAATACTGCACAAACGTCTGATTTTTACAATCTGCGATTTTGAGTTTTTGGTTCGATCAAACTCTAGCATGTATAATGCATCATCAAGTGATGAACGTGATGTTTGAATTTCTTTTATGTTTATAACGTCGACATTGTACGTGTTTTTTAGTTCTTCTTTTATTTCATTTGTTGGTGTTTTTGGAAGGCCATAGAGGACTAATTTGAATATTTTGGTGTCCTTATATTCATGTGTAAAAAAGGTGAAAGAATTCTCCATAAGTTTCTTTTTAGCTTGTTCATAAAGGGTTAATGATGGTGATACAATTTTGGTGCCCACTGACATTCTTTTGAAAATATAAGCTGTTCCCATCAGCTGGTACACAGTTTGAAATGTGTGCACTAAGTCAACTACTATGGGGGGAACAATAACTTTGTATTCCCTCACTTCTTCTTCGGATTCACTAAAAGTGTCTTCGTCATCAATGGTTTGCAATATGCTAAACATATTCTCATTTCTCTTATATTTTTCTTTTGGGGCTCTCCCCAACAATTTCTTCCTCTTCAATGAATGCATTGAGTTATTTTAAACTGACAACAACAATTGTTATTGTTCGGTTCAGTTATGAATGAATGTTTCGATTGACACCGCACTGGTTTAAATGTTTGTTTATGCTTTAGCACTGTAACTTGGTGGAAGGGGTAACCAACGCACAAAAAGAGAAAAAAGAACACACGTCTGCTTGCGATCAACGACAGCATAGAATTTTTTTTTTAAATTTTATTTGTATAGAAAATTTTGTCAAAATTTTATTTGTATAGAAAATTTTGTCAAAATTTTATTTCTATAGAAAATTTTGTCAAAATTTTATTTCTATAGAAAAATTTTCGGATTCGTATTTTAAGGACATGAAATCTTTGGCCTCATGGCAATATATTCTTCAGTATACCAAACAATAAAAAATCTACCATTTTTGGTAGAATTCTACCAACTGTGGCAACCGTGATCTGAAACCCACAAGAGACATGCATCCGGTTTACATTGGTCTCTGTTTTATAATAGCCCCCATGAAGACCTATCTTCCGATTTTAAATCTTGGGAGAATACAATAGAATTCGCATTTTTCATCCGATTTACAATAGTGTTGCTTAGCAACCACAGTTCGATGTGTCTAGCTCTCATATATAGCTCAATCTCCCTATATCCCTTCTGGGGCACAATTTTAACCTCTGTACGAGTAAAAGAGATCTAATATTTACCTCTACAACTTAAACATGAAAGATTCTTAAATTAAGCTTATATAACTTAAATTGTATGAATACCGAGAAGAATCATAACAAAGTATATTGGAAGTCTTTTGAAATTGAATTTTGGCGTTAAAAACAACCGACGAATCAAGATTTCTGCTTTATGAAAAGCAACATTCTATAAACGTCTCAATACAATTCGAATTAAAACATTTCATGGTATCTCATATTATTCGAAATGCTATAAAATATTTGATAAAAAAACTAAAGCGCTACAAAAATTGGATAAATTTGAACAATTTGATGGAAATGGACCAAAATAAAATAAATTCCATTTGGTCCTACCATCGGATCAAATTTAAAAATTAAAAATCTTTTGGACCAATTTTGATCCGATCGGATCAAAATGGCAATACTGATTAAGAAATCAACTGTTAGTTGTTTAATCTCAAAATCTAAATTATCCATTTTTTGCTACCATCTGATATATAGCATGAAATATTTACCTTGTTTTGTTTTCTTAGTTTTTGTTTATATAATAGGCATGTTTTAGTATGTTTTTTTGTTTTCGCAAAAAAAGATGAATACAGCTATATGTGTACAATAATTTTCTCTAAGAAGGAGCGGGACCGAAGCATGGAGCGGGGTGACATTTTTTTCGCGGCATGGAGCGAGTTTTATTCTCCGGAATGGGTCACACCGGATCCCTAGTGAAAACCTTTTATTAAAAACTAACTCAAAAAGAAGTAGGTAAAACAGAAAGTCGGGCGAGGCCGACTATATCATACCCTAAACCACCCCTAACATAACCATTTGTGGGGTATCATTGGTAATAGGGAGCCACTGTGGTGCAATGGTTAGCATGCCCGCCTTACATACACAAGGTCGTGGGTTCGATGCCTACTTCGACCGAACACCAAAAAGTTTTTCAGCAGTGGATTATCCCACCTCAGTAATGCTGGTGACATTTCTAAGCGTTTCAAAGCTTCTCTATGTGGTTTGACTGTAATGTGGAACGCCGTTCGGACTCGGCTATAAAAAGGAGGTCCCTTGTCACTGAACTTAACATGGAATCGGGCAGCACTCAATGATAAGATAGAAGTTCACTAATGTGGTATCACATTGGACTGAATAGTCTAAGTGAGCCTGATACATCGGGCTGCCACATAACCTAACCTACCAAACAAAAAAAAAATTATTTTTATATTAGTTCTATAGAATATGTTGTCAGAATTTTATTTCTATATAAAATTTTGTCAGAATTTCATTTCTATAGAAAATTTTGACAAAATTTTTTTATTTCTTTAGAAAATTTTGTCAAAATTTTATTTCTATAGAAAATTTTGACAAAATTTCATTTCTATGGCAAATTTTTACTAAATTTTATTTCTATAGAAAATTTTGACAAATTTTCACAAGATTTTATTTCTATAGAAAATTTTGACAAATTTTGACAAAATTTTATTTCTATAGAAAATTTTGACAAAATTTTATTTCTATAAAATATTTTGACCAAAAATTTTTATAGAAAATTTTGTCAAAATTTTATTTCTTGTCAAAATTTTATTTCCATAGAAAATTTTGTCAACATTTTATTTCTATAGAATATTTTTGCAACATTTTATTTTTATAGAAAATTTTGTCAAAATTTTATTTCTATTTATTAATTGCAAAATCTACCAGAACATTAAAAATTCTACCAATCCACCAAGCAGTAAAAAATCTACCATTTTTGGTAAAATTCTACAACTGAGGCAACCGTGAACGTGATACCATTTGTCGAAAACGGACGTTACTTACATATGGTGGCTATATCTAAATTTGATCCGATTTCTACCAAATTAAATATAGTTCTTCCTTGTGCCCAAAAAACACCCTGTAAAATCATAAAAATCGGTTAATAATTGCAACCGGAATCCTGTGAACAACAAATTCATGGACGGGCGGACGGGCGGACGGGCGGACACCAAGAGCTAGATCGACTCAGGAGGTGATTCTAGAGATATTTTGGGTCACCGAGGTGCAATGGTTAGTATGCCCGCCTTGCATACACAAGGTCGTGGGATCGATTCCTGCTTCGACCGAACACCAAAAAGTTTTTCAGCGGTGGATTATCCCACCCCAGTAATGCTGGTGACATTTCTGAGTGTTTCAAAGCTTCTCTATGTGGTTTCACTGCAATGTGGAACGCCGTTCGGACTCGGCTATAAAAAGAAGGTCCCTTGTCATTGAGCTTAACATGCAATCGGGCAGCACTCAGTGATAAGAGAGAAGTTCACCAATGTCGTATCGCAATGGACTGAATTGTCTAAGTGAGCCTGATACATCGGGCTGCTACCTAACCTAACCTAGCCTAAGTGTGCCGAAAATGCAGTGTATCTGTCTATGTTTTGGTATAGCCCCCATACAGCCGGATCTTACGATTGGACTTCTTGAGCGTCTCGACATCCCAATTCTTATCGGATTTGACTGAAATTCAAAATCCGTAAATTGGTGTGGCGAATGTGGTGTGTATCCGGTCCATGTTTTGGTACAGACCGTTCTACCGATTTGTATATAGACCGTTCTACCGATTTGCCTTCTTGGGCTTCTGGATATCACAATTTATATACAATTTGCCTGAAATTTAAAATCTACAGGTATTTTAGGTCTATAAAAAAGTGTACTGAAGATGGTGTGAATCGGTTCATATTTTGGTATAGACCCCATACAGCCCGATCTCCCGATTTGAGGGCTTCGGGACACCGAGAACATTTATGGAAAAGTCCATAAATGTGAGGTGTATCTTAATTTTATAAATGCTAGTAACCTAGGAACGAAATTTTATTTCGGACCGTATTTTCTCGAAAATCGGACCAAAATTCTCTCCAGCGGGCAAAATGTCCAATTTCGATGAAAAATGCCTTAAAAAATAATTTATTATTGTGCACAGCGATTTTATTTTAAAAAATGACGTAAACCAGAAACGACTAATATGATTTAACGTTTGACATCGGAATCAAAACGTCGACTTTTCAACTTTTCTTAACATTTGGAAAAGTAGTCAAAAATCGAAGTTGAATACTAAAAAATTTGACTTCAACTTTGGACTTTGATGAATTTTAAGATAACGCTGAACCGAACCATGGATGACATACAAGAAAATTTCCTAGAAACAATAGCTATTAAACCGCAGTATGTTATATTCATGTTTAGTGTCCTACATGACTTCAAACTGCTCAAATATAAAAACATTTTTTTTATAACTGAGTGTGCAGTAATCGCGAAATTAATACCGGTATACCTGGTATTTTAGTTTTATTTTAAGTGCTGTGAAATCATCGTCCGAAATTAAGCCTATCACTTTTCTTTATTTAAATAAAACATACATTTGCTTACGTGCAATTATTATCTAATCTATAGATTGATGGACACAAGTGCTATTTGCTAAATTTTGGTGTAGGTCGGTTAGATAAATATAACTACTGTTATTAATGGACTAACAACTGACGAGGTTTCATTGAAGATACTCTGATAATGGAAAAAAAAATATGCGAAAAATATGGACAAAGCTACTTTCAAGATAATATTCGGCAGATACCCTTTTAGCTGAAAATGTTATAGATTTGATTGTTTTTTTTTATGATATAGCAGATATATGGCTTGTCAATATAAAAAATCAATTAAATTTTACTCACACTCATAAAAATATGCTGAAAACTGCATACGTTGTTTTTTGCTATATTTTGTACTTTGTGGTCAAGCGGACAACAATTGGTAAAAAAAAAGTTTTTATGTATAGAACGTTAGCCAAAATATTTTCATGAACAAAAATTTTTTTTTTTAAATTTTGCTGCCATTAAATCCTTAACCCCCATTTTCATAAAGCTCCGTTAGTGTTCCGTTAACTAACCAACTTTTGAACCGTATTATGGACGAAGCTGTCATCTTGCATATAAAGGGTGATACGGTCAAAATTTGGTCAATATAAACTTGACGTATTTCTTTCAATTTTGCATTCAAAAAACCTGAACACCCCTCATTTTGAAGGTGTGTGTGTAGAATGTTGCTCCTATTTTGATTTTGGAATTCACTCTTCAGTTGTCAAAATGCCGTCCAAGCAAGAAGAGCAGCGTATCAAAATTTTGCTCGCGCATCGCGAAAATCCGAGCTACTCGCACGCAAAGCTGGCAAAATCGCTAAAAGTTGCCAAATCAACCGTTACAAATGTAATTAAAGTGTTTGGGGAACGTTTGTCGACAGCCAGGAAGTCTGGATCGGGGGAAATCGAAAACCGGAAGCCGCTGAGACGACAAAGAGAGTTGCCGGTAGTTTCAAGCGAAACCCTAACCTCTCTCTCCGAGATGCCGCAAATAAGCTGGGTGTATCGTCTACAACCGTGCATCGAGCGAAAAAACGAGCCGGACTATCGACTTACAAGAAGGTAGTGACTCCAAATCGCGATGATAAACAAAATACGACGGCCAAAGCGCGATCGCGGAGGCTGTACACGACGATGCTGACGAAGTTTGACTGCGTGGTAATGGACGACGAAACCTACGTCAAAGCCGACTACAAGCAGCTTCCGGGACAGGAGTTTTATACGGCAAAAGAAAGGGGAAAGGTAGCAGATATTTTCAAGCACATAAAACTGTCAAAGTTCGCAAAGAAATATCTGGTTTGGCAAGTCATCTGTACCTGTGGCTTGAAAAGCAGCATTTTCATAGCTTCCGGGACTGTCAACCAAGAAATTTACGTGAAAGAGTGTTTGAATAAACGTCTGCTGCCTTTCCTGAAGAAACACGGTTGTTCCGTACTGTTTTGGCCGGATTTGGCATCTTTCCATTACGGTAAAAAGGCAATGGAGTGGTACGCCGCCAACAACGTGCAGGTGGTTCCCGGCAATTCGGATTCGGAAAAAGCGAAAGCCTAACTGAATATTTTTCCTGAATTTTATACTAATTGAACTTTAAAAAGAAATTTAATTTGATTTTTTAAATAAACGATTTCACCGATTTACACGCGTTTTCCCTTAACCAAATTTTGACCGTATCACCCTTTAGAACGTTAGCCAAAATATTTTCATGAACCAAAAAATTTTCATTTTTTTTAAATTTTGCTGCCATTGAATCCTTAAATGCGGTTAATTCTGATTTTTTAGCAGAATTTTCTACTATGTATACTAAAAAATTTCTTTGAGTGTATATTTATCAATCATATCAATACTGATATGAATGTCATCTCATAGGAATTTCAATATTTTTATACCCATAGAAAAAGAAACCTAGTATACTAAGGGCATTTTCGTTTCGCAAAAATATGTTGCCCTGGTGTTGCACTACTTTTTCCCTTATTGTATTTTCGCTCAAATGGTAGTGTCATTACAAAGTTATTGGATGGCCGTCCGTCCATTCGTCACACTAACTTCCGAAAGAGGGTTCACTAGTGTCCGGCTTAAGCGATATAGGTAGATACTGAACGTGGTGCCTCATTCCAGGCACCGGTTGCACCTCACCGAAACCGAATGGTGTTGAATCTGGTTTAGGTAGACTGAACAGTATCATGGACCGAGGATTTCCTCTACTCCGGCTCGGCCCACAAGCAAACGACGGAGGGTCCGGGGAATGCGCCTCCAAAACACGGACGAAACTGCACGTACACTGACGTGACAGCCGATGAGCTGGGCACAGATTTTTTGTTTTCTGCGAATCTGAACATATAATTTTGAGTGTATTTGCCATTGTAAGCACTGTTGCCACTCGTGCAAAAAATAATCTACCAAATATAAAAATTCTTATTTTGAAGATTTTGAGAAAATTTTTTTGGTTAGTACGAAAATTAACATTTTTAAAGATATTGAATTTATTAAAAATTTTCTCAAAATTTAATTTCTATTGAAAATTTTGTCAACATCTTAATTCTATACAAAACATTGTCAAAATTTTATTTCTATAGAAAATTTTGTCAATTTTTTTTTCTATTGAAAATTTTTCAAAATTTTATTTCCGTAGAAAATTTTCTCAAAATTTTATTTCTGCATAAAATTTTCTCAACATTTTATTTCTATAGAAAATTTTCTCAAAATTTTATTTATTTGAAACCTTGTCAAAATTTTATATTTTTCTATAGAAAATTTAAGTACACCTTAGTCGTGCCGAAAATACCATAATCTACGAAAATGTTAATGAGATTTTACTAAATGAAAACAAACTTATTCCTGTAAAGTCTTGTCGAAATCTAGAGAAACAAGAAACAGCGCGTCATTTATCTGCTATATATTGAACTGTTTCTATAAAGTAACTACGAAAATTTCAACGCGAAAAGTAAACATAGCACTTAAGGTGAAATTACATACCATGCGGTCATGCGTGCGTACGGTGTATTCGAATGCGTTGACGAATACGATTCTTCAATTGAGTTACACGGCCTGCGTCGGAGCACCAATGAATTTGCTGATTACATTCCTTGCCTCTGCGCTTTTTGTTATGTTTTTGTATTCCACGCACTTTTTACAGTATAGGACTTTATGTATTTTAACTTCAATCAATAATTTCTCGTCCATATTTTAGATTGTTCTTCGTTTCTTGATTTGTTTACATGTTGTCAACGCACCCGACGCATTGAAAAGTTAAAAGTTCGTCAACTTTATGCGTCATATGCATACGTTACTTTTGTCGTGTAACTCAAATAATTGTAGTTCCAACATTTTAACTTTTTTTGACAATAGCATATAACGTACTTACGCATGACCGCATGGTATGTAATTCCACCTTTACCTTTAGTACGAAAATTAAAATTTTTAAAGATATTGAATTTAATATATCTGAAAATTTAATTTATATCGAAAATGTTGCCAAAATTGTATTTCTATAGAAAATTTTCTCAAAATTTTATTTCTATAGAAAATTTTGTGAAATTTTTAATTCTATGTAAATTTCCCAAAATTTTAATTCTATAAAAAATTTTGTCAAAATTTTATTTCTATAGGAAATCTTGTCAAAATTTTATATTTTTTATAGAAAATTTAAGTACCCCCTAGCTGGAGAGGAATATTTTGTAAAATCTACCAAAACATCTAAGAATTCAACCATCAAGAATACAACAGTAAAAAATCTACCATTTTTGGTAGAATTCTACCAACCGATGAGTCGGATTCTATGACATGCCCAGTATTTAGGTTTGTCTCCCTCATATTTAGTTCTTGAGTTTATAATTTTGCTTTGGTGAGTTTTTATGCTAATACTGATGAACATACAACGACACAAACAACGGATGGACTTTCCACAAAACCTATGTAGTTGTGACATCGTTGTACAATGGGGTATGGACGACATATGAAGAAATTAGAGATTGCAACAGAATCAAAAAGTCGATTTTTCGACCTTTTAACTATTTCAAAATTTGGTAAAGTTGACTTTTCGAATTTTCGACATTTTAAAAATGTGGAAAAATCGACATTTCGAGTTATCGAGTACGAAAAACGATTTTCGACTTTTTAAAAAAGTTGTCTGATAATTTCCATGTTAGCCTGATATCAATTTCCATGTTATCCTGATATCAATTCAATGTTCAAATCAGTGTTTGAATTTTACTCAAAAATGAGCTGCCGGAGCACACATGAAGCTCGGCTCTTTTTAAAGAGCGGGCCGACATGACAGCTCCGCTCACAAGTGCCAATGAAATGAGCAGCCCTTTTAAAAAAGCTCGTAGAACTGTTTTAAAAACGAGGGTTGTTTTGAATTTTGTATACATAACTGAAAGCCATATTGTAATTTTTAAACATTTTTCTAGGTATGTGAAAAAGTTTAACAAAATTCAAAATAACCCCCATATTCATGAAAGTTAACGTTACCGTTAAATTTACTGTTACCACCCTGCCAACATTTTTTGAATTTGGGGTCGCTTCTGAGAATCCCCAGTACGTCGAAAACAATCATATACGATATCAAAAACTCGTCGGAAAAGCGCCGTCACTATTGAGAAGTTGTACCACGCCAAGTTACTACAAAAAGGTTTCGCATGAGTGCAATTATTAGGTTCCTTTATAGATCAATTTAGAACGACGCCAATAAGAGACCCTCCAAACAATCAGAAAAAGCACATTTTAAGATAGTGGTAAAAGAATCATTGTGGTCGAGTAAAACACGTTTGTTTAGATATTTATTTGATTAATCATTTACAAATTCTTAAAAATATAACATTTATACCACTATCACATCACATTTAACATAATTTTTTGCATTAATGATGATGTAGAGTTACAAGTAGCGAGTTAGATGTTGCAGCGTCTATCAGCCAGTGTTTTTATTCGATGGAGGCAGCGTGTCTGTAAAATATTTGAAAAACAATCACTTTATTCCATTTGGAAAATCAAAAATTGTTCACCAATATACCTTTCACAATTTTAAGCGTAAAATCTATGTTTTCAGAACTTTATTTTCGTTTTTATTCAAATAAAATATAACAAGCTGGTTGCGCTTGGCGTTTCACAAAAAATAAAATGGCTCTTCTAACAGTAGTGATGGCAAAATACTTTCATGTACATTTTGTACTTTTTGATATGCTTCCCCCATCACAGTTCGCGATGGTTGTGGTGACATTTACGAGTCTGTGGTAGCGATGAAGATGAAATGGAACTTTTAAATGCTGGCAGGGCATAAAAACTTCCTGCGATAAACTGTCAGTAAATTATTGGTTATATGAGCATAAATTAAGGCGGTAATCAGTCCAGTGTAGAACCACCCAGCAAAAAAAGAGCTTCCAAAAAAGTAGTTTGGATCCCCAATCTGTGATCCGGAAGTAGTGCAAACTTGGATCATCTCCAATGAATTTTACATGGGCTTGTCATAGGACGGAAGTATTCCCTTTTTGGATCCTTTGCATTGCTTTAGAAGTTGTGCCCTGGAAAATAATTTGAATGAGGAAATTTAAAACGCGAAATTTTTTTTTCAACCAATTCATTTTTTTTTCAACCATATTTTTTATTACACTATTATTTTCCTATTCACCCTTATTCCTGAAGTCGCCCTCGCTCTCGCTCTCGCCGACGCTTTTTGTCGTCTGTCGCTTTTAAGTCGTCTCGTCATTCATTTGGTATTCCTGCGAAGTGGCAACGGCGACGACGACGATTACTTTTTGTACCAATTACAATACTCGGTAATAAAAGGCCGATATCACTAGAAAATAATCAGCTGATGTGCAAAAAAAGAATTTTAATTTTTTCGGTTTAAAATATTTTTTATTTCTGACGCAATTCTAAGTCGGAAAATTAAGAAAACATATTTAATTTGACGCGGAAAAAATATGGATATATATTCAGGGGCAGTTAAAGCTTCCAAAACTACAAAAATGGCGACGACGCTGAGATCAATGGCACAAGGATCATTGTGAAAGAAAACAATCAGCTGATGTGCAAAATTGAATTTTAATTTGCGTTTAAAATGCTGTTTGTTTGTAATCCAATGTTGACTTGGAAAATCAAAATAAATGATAAATTTGACTCGGGAAATGATTTAGATATCTACATTAGGACAATAACAACATCCGGCATATACAATTGGAACGACGTTGACATTATGTGTCCAAGGATCATTCAAAGTTCGACACAATTGTTACCTAAGTTTGGTGCTAAATAAAATACATTGGCCTTGAAGGATTTCTATTAAAAATAAATGGAATTGAAAATCAACACGTTTACTTTAATTGTACAGTGTTCTTTTCTATGATTTCAATGTGATGACCATAACTGCTATATATTTATACTGATTTTTTCCCCATTTTTTGTAATTGTTGAAGATTAGTCACTTTACCTCTTACCAATTACCATTTTTACATTTATTTTTCAATTGTTCGATTAATAAATTCTAAAAAACTTCTTCAAAAATTAAACACTAAACTCGTCGCTGGTAAATTTAAAGGCGACAAAAAGCGACGATGTTGGCGACAAAAAGCGACACCAGGAATACCGATTTTCTTCGATAGCAGAATATATCGACGAAGGGAATACCAATTAGTGGCGACTGACGAAAAGCGACGGCGAGGGCGACTTCAGGAATAAGGGTGATTACCTAATTTTTTAAAATTTGAAAAACTTTTTCGCTCCGACCAGGGGTTGAACCTGGGTTTGATGGCACCATAACAGAACGCCTTAGCACACTCAGCCACAAACGCCATTGAACATAAAGCGTCGAAAGGTCAATTCAAATGATTGAGATATGATCGTAATACGACACCAAAGAATAACATTCTAATTGCTTCTCGAGATGTTCCTTATTAGTATGAACGAAAAAATAAGAAACGCAGGTTCAAATCTCACCAGAGACAATTTGTTTATCGAATATTTTTCTAAAAAAAATATTTTTTTATGTTTTCTATCGTTTTTATTTTTTATTTTCGGCATATATTTTCGTATAAATATATTTTTTTCTATTAAAAATCAACCAAAAAATTAAAAATTCTCGTAATTTGCAAACCCTTCTCAAAACAACTTCCATGGAAGCGAAAAAGTCAAACGGCACAGGTTCAAATCCCAGCGGGGATGCAATTTATTTTTTTTTATTATTATTTTTTTACTTATAGGTGAGTATTAAGTTCGAGTTTAGCCGCTAAAATCGCTAAAGTCAAAACTAAATCAGTAAGAAAAATGCATGGAATTATACATATTTGTTGCAACTTTTTTTATAACTTGATGGGGAAAAGCCCAAAGCAAATTTTCACAAAGTTTGTATTCCTTAAAATGGATTATTAAAGAAAAGTAATCGTGAAAAAAGTACGTTTTTAGCGGCTAAACTCGATCTTAATACCCACCTTATAGGTGAGTATTAAGTTCGAGTTTAGCCGCTAAAGTGAAAACTAAATCAGTAAGAAAAATGCATGAAATTATACATATTTGTTGCAAATTTTATTATAACTTGATGGGGAAAAGCCCAAAGCAAATTTTCACAAAGTTTGTATTCCTTAAAATTGATTATTAAAGAAAAGTAATCGTGAAAAAATCATGTTTTTAGCGGCTAAACTCGAACTTAATACCCACCTTAAGGCCGGTACTATGTTCATTCTTGCGAAAAATTTTTATGGAAACCATTATTTCGCACATTGTAACGATTCTCCCTATACGGTCTCAATCCGGAGGAATGTGCTACCTTATTGCTTCCGGCCGTGCTCAGTCCTGGGGAAGTCCTTTTTCCATCGGATGGAGATTTGAGATCGCCGCATAAAAGAAAATTTGTAAGATAGCTTGAGATAGAAAGGAAAATTTAGATATAGAAAGAAACTTGTCATAACTAGTGAAAATTGGTGGCTTAGGTCTTAAGTTGCCACCGACATTCTAACACCCTCCCAACCATGTTGATTTCCAAAATAAATCAACCCAAGGTGGTACCTTTTATTGGAGCCTCATTACCTTTCGTTAGAAATAGTCAATGGTTCTTTAAAACATAATCTTTGAACAATTTATAGCAATATACAACATAACAACAGATTTAATATAATATAACTAAAGAAATTAATATTTACGGTAATTTTAACGACAATTATGTAGAAATTACAATAAAATAATGATAATCCCGTAACAAAATGATAATGTAAATAAGTTAATATTTTAAATATGATAAAAAAAATGCATTGTAAAAAGGAAGGAAAATATAAAAACTCACCGAAACCCTCTGTTCTGCGGGCCCGTAGATTGAGGTTCGTTGAAAGATAGAAGTGATGCTATTTTGAGAGATTGTACAATGACGTGTTCTTACAGCTATAATTATTATAATTAGTATGATTATCCAGAATAAAGTTCCATTAAATTATATTTGATACCCAAATTTTGAGATCTTGACTAGAATATAAATGGGGATAGAATGTGAATTTGGCGGCTTGATTTCTTATGGCTTGATTTTCTGCGAGGCATATTATGCGGTTGATCATAAGGAATATTATGTGGTCGATCCATAAGGCATATTATGTGGTCGATCCATAAAAAAAAACTGTCTTCAGGATTATCTCGTTATGGATAGATCTGATGCACGAAGAGACAATCCCATAAATGCCCACGATGTGGTCCATGTATTGTAAAGGCTTAAGGTCGTCTATATTTCACAAGGCAGTAAGATTATCCTCTCGCGGATGTTTTTTTTTTTTTTTTTTAAGATAAAATAATTCCTCTTATAGTTTTAGCTTCCCGCGATCTAGGCTATAGCCAATGATGTATAATATACGTTTTCGTATTGTTATAATATATATTTTCGTGGCGGAACCAAATTACGTCCGTCTTCTCAAATTTAAATTTTCTTTTGTTTTTTTTCAATTCTATTTTTTTTCTTTGTTTTTTTTTTTTTTTTTTAAATCCCTATGGAAACAATTTTTTTTTTTTTTTTATTGAAACTACTGAGACATGAACACAATAAAGTTGAGGAAACATCTTCACAACATATCCACCACGTACAAAAAAAAAAAAAAAAAAAAAACTTAAACCCATATATCCTTTAAATGGTATATTCCTACCTTGCCAGTATCTTGATCCCTAAGTTCAACGTTACAGTTTCCAATTCGTTTTAGTACCTGTGCCTTTATGCCCACCGGTGCCAGTTTCGCTGTAAAATGATTAGCTGCACTACTCTGCGCAAAATTCCTTCTGAAAACTATCTGCCCAATATCAAAGTTTCTATTTCGAGTCCTTAAATTATATAGCCTCTCATTTTTCTCGTATGCCTGCTGTACTTTATTCTTAATGGAGTCTCTAAGTAATACGAAGTTATCTGTTCTTTGAATTCGCTCATCACTATCTTCCAGAAATTTCAATCTTCGCAACAATTCGTAATCTTCCCCATGAGTTATCATGGTCTGACCAAAAATAATTTTGTATGGGGACTCTCCTGTGGTTTGATGTACACTATTTCGTAAGGCACAATTAACACTGCTCAAATAAACATCCCACTTCTTTTGATTTTCTTTAACGTATGAGCGCAGGGCTGCATTTACAGAACGATTAACTCTTTCGCTCGCATTCGATTGTGGACTATAGGCTGCTGTTAATTGATGCTTTATTCCATACTTCTTTAAGAAACTCTCAAACTCTTTACCTTTAAATTGGGAGCCATTATCTGTTACGATAATTTCAGGCACTCCAAAACAATTAAAAACTTCATCCTGTATGTATGTTATAATAGGTCCTGATGTAAGTCTTCTCAAAGGTTTTAAGAAGGTAAACTTTGAAAAATGGTCAAGCGCTATTAAGATTCCTATATTACCTTTACTCGACCGAGGGAAAGGCCCGATAAGGTCTAGATAAAGCCGTTGGAATGGCCTCTCAGAAACTACCATTTTTCCCATTGGAGGTCTCAATGTATAAGTTGGCAAATTGGACGTTTCGCAGGGCTCACACTTGTCAATATATTCTTTAACATCTGTGACCAAACGTGGCCAATAAAATTTCCGACGGATTCGTTCGATCGTTTTCGCTATCCCGCCATGTGAAGCGTTTGGTGTATCGTGTGCCGCATATATAACAGCTTTTCGCAACTCAACTGGAACTAAAAGCTTCCACGAATCGGTCTCATCTGCCATACTAGTAAACTGTGTCCGTTTATAAATATATTTGTCTATAACTTTATAATCTGGAAACTGTGACTGCTTAACCTCATTATGCCATTTTACATATTCATCCCCCAAAAATGCTTCAGATTCCAGGTCTATGGATGGCAATACTTCTATTTCCACTTCCGACACTTCATTTTCAAACGCCCTGGACAATGCATCGGGAACCACGTTTTCTCTTCCCTTCCGATGCTCGATAGTAAAATCGAATCCTTGTAATTTAAGTGCCCACCGGGCTAATCTTCCCGATAAGTCACTCTGTCGCATCAGCCATTTAAGACTTGCGTGATCCGTAATAACTTTGAATTCGTGGCCTTCAATATATGCTCGGAATTTGCTAACTGCTATTACCACGGCCAAACACTCCAATTCTGTTATGGTATAGTTCCTCTGCGCTTTATTAAGCTTTTGCGACATATACGCAATCGGACGTTCATTTCCTTGATCATCTTCTTGAGCCAATACGGCTCCTACCCCAACAGTGCTTGCATCACATTGCAGAATAAAAGGTCTCGTAAAATCTGGATTGGTTAGTACCGGAGCAGAACAAAGTTTCTGTTTTAACATTTCAAATGATGCTTGTGCCGCATCCGTCCATTTAAAGGCTTTCTTTTTGGATAGAAGCTCTGTTAATGGAAATGATATTGAAGAGAAATTATCAATGAATCTTCTGTACCAACCGATCATTCCAAAAAACTGTCTGAGCTTCCTTACGGAATTGGGAACCGGAAAATCCGATATGGCGCTAACTTTTGTCGGATCTGCACTTAGAGAACCTTCACCAACTACATATCCTAAGTATGGTACGCTCTTAATCGCAAAGCTACTCTTCTTAACATTAATGGTAAGACCAGCCTTACGAAACTGAATTGCTACTTCCTGTAGATGTTCCAGGTGCTCGTCGAAGTCTTTTGACATTATCAATAAATCATCTAAATAGACGAATACGTGTGATTTCATATGGTACGGTATCACTATGTCCATCAGGCGGCACATGGTTTGGGGAGCGTTACACAACCCGAATGGCATTCTTGTGAACTGGTATAAAGGTCGATTAGGGATTGTGAAGGCAGTCTTTGGTTTTGAAGATTCATCTAACCTAATCTGCCAGAAGGCATCTTTTAAATCTACCTTCGAGATACAATGTACCGGTGGCAATCTGGACAAAATACCTTCTATATTAGGCATAGGATAGGAATCTTTCACTGTTACGGAGTTGAGCTTTCTACTGTCTATACAGAATCTGACTTTCTCAGGCTTCACTATAAGAACTCCGGGAGATGACCAAGCAGACTGAGGACACTGCTCAATTACCCCAAGTGACAACATCCTATCTATTTCTCCGCAAAGAATTTTTTCCTTTGCAGGTGAGATAGGATAAAATCTTTGCTTAATTGGCTTTGCTTCACCAGTATCGATATGGTGTTCTATAAGTCCTGTGCAGCCTAATCCATCCCTGTCAGAGTTGGGAAATAGATCTATTATATATTTCAATTTTCTTCCTTGTTCCACGGATAGATATAAATGACCTGTATTTGAATTTGTGTCCACTTCATTAATTTCAATTTGAGTCTTTACACCAATGCCAAATTTCTTCCAGAAATCCATCCCACAGATTATATCCTGTTTAATGGATGGAATAATTAAAAACTCAAAAGTATTAGTTTGGCCCTGATATTCAAATTCAACATTCGATACACCACACATTTCTTGCCTATTTCCATCAGCTGTCTTCACGTTTCCATGAACTTTTCTAAAATTTTTTGTATTCTTAATTTCGTCAACCAGTTTGCCTCCAATAACGCTTTTGTTAGCTCCGCTGTCAAGTAAGGCGAAGAACAATTTACCTCTAATCTTCAGTGCTACATATGGTCTATTATCATACTCTTTCGAAATAATGGAGGAAATTACATATTTACTAAATGATTTAACACGTTTCCAAAAACTCCTCATTCTAAGCGTACCTCGTGATGACTTCCTTTCATTCAAATCAAGTTTCCGAAATCTTTTATCTAAACCTATTAATTTCATCGAAGCTAAATTAGAGTTAAAATGTTCATCTACTTCCTTGCATTCTTTAGCGGATGTCCTTTCTGTTTCCGAAGGACATCCACTTTCAAGTTTCCCTGTTGTCTGCATTTAGAGCAATTTGGACGGAAAACATTTTTAGTTCCACACCCATAGCAAAAGATTGTCCTCTCCTTAGTACAATCTTTATACAAGTGGCCAACTTCACCACAATTCCAACATTCTGCCGATTTTAACTCATCTACTTCCTCATCACTTAATATCAATTCGTCATCGCCTTCATTTATCTCTGCTACTACTGCTTTGTCCTTATAACTTCGAAACTTGTTTAAATTTTGATTATTCCTGATAAACTTTTCGTGTCTCCTTACGGCTTTTCTCAATTCTGAAACTGATTCGATATCCAAATGCAATAATTCGTATTTAATTTCTGGCCTGAGATTACGTCTCATTTCCTCACACAATTCCTGATCTGAAAGTGGTGTACGTAACCTATCCGCCATTAGAATTATAGCTTCTGAAAATTCGTCAAAGTCCTCATTGAATTTTTGTCTTCTCCTACGAATATCGTCCCTAACATCTGAGTCATTATCCGATGTCTTGTATTGTCTCTTTAAAGCATTTGAAAGCGAAATCCAATTAAGGTCATCACTGTTTTGACGATGATATCGCCAAAACCATCCTAATGCTTTTCCTTCGAACAGCACATGTAAATATTTACATAATGAGTCGAAATTCCCTGAGAGTGAATTTGTTGTCATTATGTTTACTCTATATATGAACTCTTCAACATTTATATCATTAGAATCGCCTGAGAATTTTATTCCCCAATTACGAATAATATTAAGTGTTTTCTCTGCGTGATTCTGATAAGATGTTTGGAAGTTACCTAGTTCTCTAGATTGTCCCCTTATATCACTTGGTAAACTATTTATACCTGGATTGTCATTGCGTGTATCATTACTAGTCGGAACATTTCGTAACATATTTCCCATTTCATGAGTGATTGATGACATGATATCATTACGGAAATCGGTTAAAAATTCTTGAACTACGTTTCGAATCCTGTTGTCGTCTATTGAATTATTTGTCACTCCGTTTGTATTACTGGAAACACCCTGAGTCTCAATTTGCACATCCCTATTTGACCGTAAGCTTCTCCCGGATCTTAAACACATTGAAGGATTATCTCCTATCTCAACAACAAAAGATGAGTTTAAGGGATTTGATCTTCCCGCATCAGACAAATCTTCCATACTTCGCGTAACAGGCATATTTCTTTAAAATCAGTAACAAAAAAAATGAATCTTTCAAAATCTCAAAAATCTAAGTTATATTGTATAAAAACTACTCAGTAAATGATTTACCAATAAAGGATACCAAGTCATATATTTTCACTAGCGACAAAAAAAAAATGAATAAGAAGTGTGAAATATGATTTCCCATGGTATGACTCCATCAAACTTATTAAAATCATAACTCCAATTTGGGAAACTACACTGAAGATGCAAGAGTTTTATCGAACCTCGTGGGAGCGCAAATCTCCCAAGTTTCAACAAAATTTGCTAATCTCGACCACGAAATCCGATAAAGGATAGATGTAAGAAAGAGAAGGAAGGAGAATAAGACAAAATTATCTTGGTTGCTCCTAGATATATCCAGATTTCAAAATCCAATGATTATTTTATCCTATTCATAGAAAGAAAGGAAAATAATGAGGCGTTGCAATATTACAAAAGAGGTGTAAATTTAGACTCATATAGAATCCGAGATTCATATAACAACAGCCCCACGTTGGGCGCCATTTAATTTATGTAACGATTCTCCCTATACGGTCTCAATCCGGAGGAATGTGCTACCTTATTGCTTCCGGCCGTGCTCAGTCCTGGGGAAGTCCTTTTTCCATCGGATGGAGATTTGAGATCGCCGCATAAAAGAAAATTTGTAAGATAGCTTGAGATAGAAAGGAAAATTTAGATATAGAAAGAAACTTGTCATAACTAGTGAAAATTGGTGGCTTAGGTCTTAAGTTGCCACCGACATTCTAACACCCTCCCAACCATGTTGATTTCCAAAATAAATCAACCCAAGGTGGTACCTTTTATTGGAGCCTCATTACCTTTCGTTAGAAATAGTCAATGGTTCTTTAAAACATAATCTTTGAACAATTTATAGCAATATACAACATAACAACAGATTTAATATAATATAACTAAAGAAATTAATATTTACGGTAATTTTAACGACAATTATGTAGAAATTACAATAAAATAATGATAATCCCGTAACAAAATGATAATGTAAATAAGTTAATATTTTAAATATGATAAAAAAAATGCATTGTAAAAAGGAAGGAAAATATAAAAACTCACCGAAACCCTCTGTTCTGCGGGCCCGTAGATTGAGGTTCGTTGAAAGATAGAAGTGATGCTATTTTGAGAGATTGTACAATGACGTGTTCTTACAGCTATAATTATTATAATTAGTATGATTATCCAGAATAAAGTTCCATTAAATTATATTTGATACCCAAATTTTGAGATCTTGACTAGAATATAAATGGGGATAGAATGTGAATTTGGCGGCTTGATTTCTTATGGCTTGATTTTCTGCGAGGCATATTATGCGGTTGATCATAAGGAATATTATGTGGTCGATCCATAAGGCATATTATGTGGTCGATCCATAAAAAAAAACTGTCTTCAGGATTATCTCGTTATGGATAGATCTGATGCACGAAGAGACAATCCCATAAATGCCCACGATGTGGTCCATGTATTGTAAAGGCTTAAGGTCGTCTATATTTCACAAGGCAGTAAGATTATCCTCTCGCGGATGTTTTTTTTTTTTTTTTAAGATAAAATAATTCCTCTTATAGTTTTAGCTTCCCGCGATCTAGGCTATAGCCAATGATGTATAATATACGTTTTCGTATTGTTATAATATATATTTTCGTGGCGGAACCAAATTACGTCCGTCTTCTCAAATTTAAATTTTCTTTTGTTTTTTTTCAATTCTATTTTTTTTCTTTGTTTTTTTTTTTTTTTTAAATCCCTATGGAAACAATTTTTTTTTTTTTTTATTGAAACTACTGAGACATGAACACAATAAAGTTGAGGAAACATCTTCACAACATAGAAAGCGGCGTTTATTGGATTAAGTTGGTGGTTGTTGCTTGTTTTTACAAAATAACATTTTATTTTTCCTTGGGCAATTGATCTGCTATTCCTTTGTTCCTTTGTATAGTTTCGGAACAAAAATATGGTCCGTGTTTGATTTATAAACCCGCACAAATAGTTTTTAATAAAGAAATTATTTCTTAATTCACATTGCAAATGGCGCCGTGCTATAAACGTCAGTTTTTCAACACGAAAAAACAAAGTATCACAAATGGAAAAAATTTCGCAAATTTTTCGCATTTTTTAGTTTTGTATGGAGTTTCAACGCGAAACCCGAACAGAGTACCGGCCTTTATTAATTAATTTTCTATTTTTTTGGTGAAATTTAATTGTCCCAAATTTGCACTTAAAATAGCCTGATTGCGTACTTTCTAATACTTGCCCACAAGGACTGCATCAGAAGTAGAAAAAAATCATTGGGGGATCCCAAGATGCGCTTTAGAAGAAATGATTGTGGACTTGTCCAAAAGGACTGCATCGGGAGTGGAAAAAATCATTGGGGGATCCCAGGATGCGCTTTAGAAGAAATGTTTGTGGACTTGTCCAAAAGGAGGATTCTTGGATGGACTTTAAAAGAAATGTTTGTGGAACAACTTCCAATTTTTTTTTGCCGGTCAACTAAGACCCAATAAAAGAAAAATGTTTAAAAACAATCAAGAATTTGTGGCATCTCCTTAAGAACTGACTCCAGAGAGAATAAAAACATAAGAGAACGAAACTGTGAAGCGAAACTGCCGGCTTTACGAAACGTAATGAAAATATTATTTAGAACCTACTTTGTATAAATCTTTTCTTTTATATAAATCTTTCTTTTATATAAATCTTTCTTTTATATAAATCTTTTCATTCCATTATTTTTTGGCAGACAATTTGAAATTATAACTGCCGATGCCTTTAAAAACAATTTATCAAAACAGCGCATCGACTGCAACGTCAGTAATACCAAAGCTGCAGACATTGGGCGACATCTATACGGTTGACATTTGTTGTTTTTGTAGAAGAGAAATTTTCGTCCTCTTGTGTTTTTATTCTCTGTATTGACTCTCGATGTTATTGAAATATGTGGTATTGACACTTACATACAGAATAACAGAAATGAACAGAAATTTTACCTGCAAAGAAATTTTTGAAAATCAGCAATTTGCCGTACAAAAATTCATATTGATAATTCGCCGTGGACATATTTTCAAACCAATGAAGAGACTGGTGAAGCTGTTTGCCAAAAATGTAATCGATCAATGAAATCATTAAAACGTTCATAGTGGCTTACTATCGTGGTTTAATATTTAGAGGATTTTATACAAATTATATACGAACACAATTAAAAAATCAAATCAGAACTCATAACGAGTTTGAGTTCTGATTTAAAGCCGGAGCTTCGGAGCCATTTCGAACACTGGTTCAAATCATCTAAAGTAAATATTATTACAATATTTATTCGAGCTATTAAGTTACTGAAAAGAAAATGCCATTTACCAATCTCGCAAGCAAATTAACCAATAATTTTTTTTTTAAGCAAAGCCGACTATCGAAAACCTTTTTTTTTCGGGAGGTCGAGTGTAATTTACATTGGGTTTAGTGAATTACCCGAATTTATTCTGATATTGATAATTGGTTGTTATTTTAACAATTTTAAATGTTGTTCTATGTAACTAGTAGCCAGATCAAGGAACTCTGCGACAAGAATGGGATATGTCCAGAGTGATCTGGTGGTGAGACGGGTAGGCTTAGCTAGGCAAGCGAAAAGGTGATGAGTGTCATGTGGCCCTATATTATAGATGGGACACACGTCAGTTACGCTGCTTTCAATCACTGATAAGTAGGAATTGAGGCGGTTGCACTTGCCTGATCTTAGTTGGGCCGTGGGAGGCCTCTCTCCCCCGGTGCTATGGGCGGTGGTCAGACTCCGAGAACAGGATTAACCTTGTAGCTTCTCACCGCTTCAGCTACAGTATCCTCATGAATCCTGTTCAGACCTGTCGGGTATGCTGCCTGATCTCTTTTATAACGCTGGATCTCGCGCTCTTGAAGGTGAAGATCAACCCTTACATTCCTGGTTGGAGGTTGTCTATCGACAAGATGGTGACTGCTTCGAAAGCAACCCAAGAGGTCCTGCTTTGACAACATGTAATTGTGTCGACGCACTGGGATGATCTTGGTCTCCTCATAAAGGTGATCCAGGGGTGTACTGCGGAGACATCCTGTTACAGTTCTAAGGGCAGCGTTCTGACAGGTCTGTATGTTATTCCACTGTGTGTCGCTCGTTTGAGGTGTCCACACTGGCGCTCCATAGTTTACCACTGACCGGCCAATTGCCTTATATGTAGTCAACAAGGTTTCTTTGTCCGCACCCCAAGTGCTGCCGGCAAGCGACTTGAGGACCTTGTTTCTACCGAGGAGCTTATCACAAATTGCAGTGGCATGGGCGGACGACTTAAAGAAGCTGTCATATGTGGCCCGCGAATCTTGGGGTAATTTGTGGTCGGAATTATTTCGCCGTCGACATACTCTGACATTCAACTGCCTGCGTACTTCCGCCGTCCATGTAGTGAATAGTGTGGCTGAGGAATTGGTGGGAGATATCCTCAAATTTCTTGCAGTGAAATAACTGGTACGATCAGCGAGGTAGACATTCAATCGATCGCATATGTCATCAACAATGGGCCCGGATGCCATGATTGTACAATCGTCCGCATATGATACAATCTCGAGGGGGTGGAAGCGAGGACATGTAGGAATTAAACAATGCCGGAGATATCACCCCACCCTGGGGAACTCCCTGTTTAACTCTACGAGGTTTTGACTTCTTGTCCCTGAATTCCACGTACGACTGGCGTCCACACATATAATTCAGAACCCAACGCTTCGTTCCTGCCGGTAGGGACGTGTTCTCGATGTCCTCGAATAATTTGGCATGGTTGACCGTATCGAACGCGTTCGATAGGTCAAGCGCCACGAGGACCGTCCTATGACACGACTTGGGCTGATTAAGTCCCCTATTGATATGTGTCGAAATGGCATGTAAGGCTGTCGTCGTACTGTGTACCTTTCGGAATCCATGTTGATGGTGGGCAGCTGGAAAATTCTCCACAAGGCTGGGGAGGAGTAGTGCCTCAAGTGTCTTGGCTACTGGCGAGAGAAGGGATATCGGTCTGTACGATTCACCTTTACTCGAATATTTGCCTGGCTTCAGTAGTGGAGTCACTCTTCCCATCTTCCAGACATCGGGTATAATGAGTAATTCCAAGGACAAATTGAGGAGTCTGGTCAGGTACTCAACTCCCAGTATTCCCAGATGCTTCAGCATTAGCATTGGAATTCCGTCGGGGCCCAGCGCCTTAGATGGTTTCGCGCTGTTGATGACATTGGTAACTTCGGCTGCGGTAAATTGTGGTGTCGTCGGCTCGGAGACCATGTATGCGACGAGCGGCTCTCCTTTTCGCTCTATCACTCTCGGGATGCTCGACAAACTATCGGTTGAAGTATTTGGCGCATCTCCTCGGATCAGTCACAGTCACGTCGCCAAAGGTGACTGAAATCCCATAATCCCTTGTAGCGGGGTTCGAGAGGGCTCTCACTGTTGACCACAATTTACCAGTTCCTGTGCCTAAGTTACATTGCTTCAGGTGCTCTAACCAAGTGTTCCTCTTGTGCTCGTCGACTATCTTACTAATCTCTAGATTTAGCAGCCCCAGACTTGACTGCTACCCCCATACATTCCATATTGTTGTACGGGAGATGTCGGTGGGAGGGGGGGGTCGCATAGTCAGACGACCCACTGTTCTTATCGCTGGCACAGCATCCTGCCACGTAGTCAGTATGACTATACTCCCGCAGCGATGTTAAGCCGGAACAGTTCCGGTAATGCACCCACTCCAAGCACCGGTTACACCTGACCGAAACCGAACGGTGGTGGATCAGGTTTCGGCAGACTGAACAATACTATGGTCCGGGGTTCTCCTCTATCCCGGCTCGGACCAACAGCAAACGGAGAAGGCTCCCCGGGATGCACTTTCTCCAACACAAAAAGACGGACGAAACAACACGTACACTGATGTGGCAGCCGCTGGCCAATGGATGGGGTCCATCGGGTCAATCCAGTACACAGAACCCGCCGCCGTAGGATTGGTGATAATTGGTTGATAGCTTTGCTGCAAGTAAAGGATGCTGATGAGGAATGTGATAATTCCGAAA
This sequence comes from Haematobia irritans, assembly GCF_050003625.1. Classification (NCBI taxonomy): domain Eukaryota; kingdom Metazoa; phylum Arthropoda; class Insecta; order Diptera; family Muscidae; genus Haematobia; species Haematobia irritans. Next base: position 172,558,066 of record NC_134397.1, on the reverse strand, counting down.
CGGCTGTCCATCCAACCATCTTGCAGTATATAGGGCTTTGCCCAAATAAATTTAACAAATATACTTTTCCTTTTTTGGTTAAGCTACTATTGTAGTTTAGTCAGCGCAATGGTTTTAAGCTGAAATCAAAACAACATATATAAATAAATATCATCTCCAAATACACGTACAGCAAATAGCCAACGAAACAGCCCGGTGGTGATAAGTCAGGTATGCGGCATTGCTTGGCACAAATGCTCTTGGTAAGTAATTGTTCAAATCAACCACTTTACGTAGTTTCTACTGGGGAATTGTAAATAAAATTTTGTAATATTTTATTTCTTTTTCTCACGATAGTTTTGAATGACTATAATTTATTTATTTTTTTTTAACACATTTTACCTGACTATAATTTATTTCTATACAATCCACTAAAATCTAAAAAAACATTGTGACAATTAATTACAGTGAAAATGATGACAAATGCAAATTTTTTAACATTCAAAAAATGTATATCAGGTTCAAAAAAAGTTCTTCAAGATAAATATAATAATAGTATGGTTCAAGTTATACATAACTAACTGTATTAATTTTTTTATATATATAAAAGTATGTATGCAATGTGCACAAAAATCATGTTATCGTAATTAAAACTTTGAAAATATTTAAACTAAATTTGAGGTGAGTATATATATAAAATAGTGGCAAACATATACATAACCATAAAAAAGAAAACAAATATATTAGAATAAAAAAAATACAATACGATATTCATGCATTTAAATGATATAAACCAAGGATATTTCGAAATAAGTTCGATCGTGTGTGTGTATATATATTAGTTTTTGTTATAAACATATAAGGATGCAGCCTGGCTCCAGGTTAAATAACAAATGTAACAAACGAAACAAACATAAATCTTATCACAATACAATGATCATATGCACCAGACTAAAGTTAACTGAGCTTCTTTAGCCGAACTATTAGAATTGGTCAGCAGTTATCAAGAGATTAATCTTCCAGAGCAAAATTGGACAGTTTCAAATGTTGTAAATTGTTACGGGCCTCAAAGTATCCGGTGTCTGTGGGATTTTCGGGATTTGGTACAAATGGAGGTTCCTCATTCTCAATATTTTCCCAATCAATAGAGGAAAAGAATGGCATTTGTTGTACTTCTTTTGCTGCTGGGCGTTCAGTGGGGTCCATTGTAAGCAGGAGTTCTACAGCTTCTACCGCACTAGCCGATAAGGCTTCGTCCCCTTCTGGCCATTCAATATCTGTATTGGGAAATTTTCACATTGGTCTATTATTTGCAAATTTGCTAAATATTACTCTTACATACTTTTGTTTAGAATGTTGTCAAATACTTTTTGCGGTGTTTCATCATTAAAGGGTGGTATACCAGTTAAGAACTCATAAAAACAAACCCCTAAAGCCCACCAATCAACAGCAGGACCATGACCTTGTCTAAAATAAAATAATCAGTTGAACTATGTTAAATACATCTTCTTAGATAACATATAACAATTATACACTAACTTCAACAATAGTTCAGGGGCCAAATAATCCGGTGTCCCTAAAATTCGTTCACTTGAATGTCTTGCACCTCTTCTCACCGATTTGGGCGTTCTAAAAGGTGTATTGATATTTTTCGGTGTTTTTGGCACTGTATTTGGATTGAGATTTATGGGAGACATTGTTGGATCATCATGAGCCATTTTTAAATATTGCACACCCGAAGACTTCTCTGTAAGTTGTTCAATTTTCTTCGTTTCAATCGATAATGGCAAAGCAAAGCGAGTCGCTTTAAGTTTTCCCAATAAGCCACCATCTCGACGGGGTAATTTCTGTGATGAGACCGGTGTTGAGAATACAACATTTGCTACATTATCATGTAAGGGCTGGGGCATATCTTCATCTGATAGTGAACGTACTTTTAGTACTCCTCTAATTGGTGATTTGGCTTTACGTTTTTTGGGAGTGCTCGAACCAATGTCTAAAATATCAATTTCTTGTGTTAAACCTGTACTGGTTGATCCTCCTATGCATCCGTCTATATCTAAACTGCAATTGTTTTCCGAACGATTTATTAAATTTATTTTACGTTTCATACCGCGAAAAGAACTAATTTGTAAAAAAAAAATATTTGTATTTCAAAAAAAGTTTAATGTCTATGTTTAATGTGCATTTTTGCATATTTACCTTTGAAGTTCGGGTCGCTTGAAATTCCTTGAAATATTTCGAAATGGTGAATGCATGCGTATTCCACTTATTTCGTTTGTATTATTTATATTATAGCTATCATGTAAATATATAAAATATAAAAAAATAGTTTGGTGTTAGTGTATGTGAAATTTATTTATTTGCTCGATTTTGTAATTTGAAGCTATGGGCCGATATTAACCTATATATTACTACTCCAAAATATAGAATACCAAAATATATAAAGCATTCGTGACTAAATATATTCCCCGGTTATATCGATTATGTATAGAAGAAATCTTAACCCTCTGATGCCTAATTTTTGTTTTGCCACCTGATTCTAGTATTCAAGGTTCATGACATAAAAGCATGAAAACGAAACATGAAAACTCTATACGGTTAAATCAGTAGATATATGGTAAAGTCTCTTGTAGAAATTTACCTAATTAAGTTTTGATGTTATTTGACTCATTTTTTTTTTGTCCTTAGATGTGTTTTACTAAAAGCTTCGTCTAAAAGCGGTCTGGGACATTAGAGGAATAGAATCGAAAAAACCCAGCCAACTGCACTCAAATCAATTGACTTTGGCAAAGGAGATATGCTTGCAAATTTGTTCAGGCAAAGCCGACTACCAAAAACTTTTTTTCGGGAAGTTCAAGTGTAGTTTACTATGGGTTTAGTGAATTACCCGAGTTTATTCTGATAATTGGTTGATAGGTTTGCTGCAAGTAGAGGATGCTGATGAGGAATGTGGTAATTCCGAAACAGCTGTCCATCCAACCGACTTGCTGTCTATAGGGCTTTTGCCCATATAAATTTGACAAGCATACTTTTCCTCTGTTGGTTAAGCTATACAGTAGTTTGGACAATGCATGGTTTTAAGCTGAAAACAAACAAAAAACAACAATAATGATTGAAGAATAAACCAACAATAACAACCCAAAAAAAAATTTATTGGAAAAAATGTTGACAAAATTTTCGATAGAAATAAAATTTTGACAGAATTTTCTATAGAAATAAAATTTTGACAAAATTGTCTATAGAAATAAATTTTTGGCAATATTTTCTATACAAATAAAATTTTAACAAAGTTTTCTTTACAAATAAAATTTTAGCAAAGTATTCTTTACAAATAAAATTTTGACAAAATATTCTATAGAAATTAAATTTTTGACAAAATTTTCGATAGAAATAAAATTTTGACAAAATTTTCTATAGAAATAAAATGTTGACAAAATTTTCTATAGAAATAAAATTTTGACAAAATTTTCTATAGAAATAAAATTTTGACAAAATTTTCTATAGAAATAAAATTTCTACAAAATTTTTTATAGAAATAAAATTTCGACAAAATTTTCTATAGAAATAACATTTTGACAAAACTTCCTATAGAAATAAAATTTTGACTAAATTTCCTATAGAAATAAAATTTTGACAAAATTTCCTATAGAAATAAAATTTTGACAAAATTTTCTAAGAAATAAAATTTTGACAAAATTTTCTATAGAATTAAAGTTTTGACAAAATGTTCTACAGAAATAAAATTTTGACAAAATTTTCTATAGAAATAAAATTTTGACAAAATTTTCTATAGAAATAAAATTTTGACAAAATTTTCTATAGAAATAAAATTTTGACAGAATTTTCTATAGAAATAAAATTTTGACAAAATTTTCTAAAGAAATAACATTTTGACAAAATTTACTATAGAAATAAAATTTTGAGAAAATTTCCAAAAAAAAATTTTTTTGACAAAATTTACTATAGAAATAAATTTTTGACAAAATTTTCTAAAGAAATAAAATTTTGACAAAATTTTCTAAGGAAATTAAATTTTGACAACATTTTCTATAGAAATAAAATTTTGAAAAAATTTTCTATAGAAATAAATTTTTGCCAAAATTTTCTATAGAAATAAATTTTTGCCAAAATTTTCTATAGAAATACAGTTTTGATAAAATTTTCTATAGAAATAAAATTTCGACAAAATTTTCTATAGAAATAACATTTTGACAAAATTTCCTATAGAAATAAAATTTTGACAAAATTGTCTATAGAAATAAAATTTTGACAAAGGCTAATTCGAACAAATCTAAATTGATTCTAAAATTATTTCCGACATTTTCTGCTTACAAACAATAAAATAAAAATAATAGAAAACATATAACTATTTACTTTGTTGCATTACATATCACCCACTCTATATGTGCCCATATTCGCATATCCAACGATCTTGATATTTTGCTCTCCATATTCGCCAAAGTAGAATTTTTTTTTATATACCACCACATCTTAAAAAATACGGTGCGAATTAAACTAAGTTTTTATTTACAAATTTACAATTTGATTTTAGTAGAGAATAGATTTATGTTTACACTACACAGGCTTTTTATAGTTTTATTAACCAAGAATCGGAGTACGTTATTTGTAGAAAAAATGTGTATGCTGAGGAATTATAAATCAAACTTACCTTTTCGAATAATCCGAACAGCTAAAATCTTCTCTAGAATTGCACATATTTTCAGCTTTATCAATGGAAGAAGAAGTAGTTTCACTATTCACATTTGAATTGGAACAATCACTTTTACGACTTGATACACCAGAATCCTCCTGGGTCTTTAACGAACGAATGCGCTACATGAAAATATATCAAATGTTAGTTTAAAAATAACAAATAAAGGTATAACAACACATTTAAGTATGAGTACAACAAACGCACACATATACAAAGACATGCCAAATTCAATTAAAAAAAATATTTTTTATATTTTTGAGGATAATTTCGAAATTAATTTTTGTTGTGGTCTCAATCCTGTCAATCGGTTGCACAATGAATTACTTAAACTTATATTTTTACAATAAATTTTCGATGCTGTGCTTACGACGATTACTACGAGATTATTAAAAAGTCGCTAGGCGAGATAGTTGTTGATAATTTTGGAACACGAAACACAAAAGCATGTAAAGGGGTTTTCCAATAAAGGGTGTTATCACCCATCACTTTAGGAATATGTCCTTTATATTTGGACAATTACAAATTAGGCTATTAAAAAATATAACCAACAACTCATTTATTGAAATTCACTACGAAAATGATAATCTTGTAGTCACAAAAAAAAAATTATCTGTACTGATGAGACCCATTTCCACCTTGGCGATAACGTCAATAAGCAAATTGTTGCAATGAGTTATCTTTGAGTAGTCTCTGTTTGGCGGTTTATTGTCCAAAGGGGCCATCGAATTTTTGAAGTTGGATCAAGAAGTACGGTGAATTGATTGCGCTATCTGGAGACGAGTAATGTTTTTTAACAACAACAAAACGTGCCTAACATGCAACGAAACTATCGCCCTTTCAGATTTCGGACCACGTTATCTCTCGAAGAGGTGATCACAAGTAGCAAAATAGATGTTTTGATTTAAAATCTTGCTTCTTCATCAGTGAAAGATAAGTTCAATTGGTGTCGATTCAACACCTCAATAATAGATTTGGATTGTGAAGGTATCAAGGACAAAATGTCATGAAAACGATATGGCCATTTGGCGATCGGTCATACGATTAGCTTAAACATTTTCTTTGAATACCCAAAATAAAAAGAATGTAACAAAAGTTCCATTGGTTCATCAGTCATTTTTGGTGACTTTTCCGAAGATCGCTCTCATTCTATAGTATAAAAGTGGGGTCTCCAATTATATTTTTCTTTTTTGATGAGAAACTTATTTCTGTATTGCGAATGGCAAAAACTTAAATGCAGCACAACTTTATGATATTGTAAATACTCAAAAATGCATATGTGAAAATGTTATATGTATCTGTAATACCGTTATAATCTTCATTATTATCGAATCGAAATGAAAATCGAGTCAAATCGACTTTTCATGTATGTCAAAATCGACTTTTTATAGCGACCAAAAGGGACGAAAAATCAAATTTGGATTGAAAGATGTAGCTCCTTTTATGGCAAAAATTCAAATTCGAAGTCGATTTTTTAATTCCCATTACAATCTCTAGTCATCAATTTTAAGTCAAATTATTTTACATCCGTTCTAAAATAATTTGATTAGCCTGTATACAGAGATTCAAGGGTGCAATTCCAATATGGATCAAACACCAACAAGTTTTTAGGTGATGGCTTATCCCCTCTCAATTATGTTGGGGACATATCTGAGTATTTTAAAGCTTCTCTAAGTGGTTTCACTGCAATGTGAAACGCCGTTCGGACTCGGCTGTATAAAAGAAGGTTACTTATAGGGTTTTTACCCCGGACTTTTTCCATTCCCGGGAAAGCGGGATTTTTTCGAACTTCCCGGGATCCCGGTCAAACCTGCTATGATGTGGCATACATTTAGGCATTTGAATAAATTATAAATCGCCTAAAGGTACGGTTATAAGGCGCTCTCTGGACAACTAACTTGGAATATTACGATCTCTTACATAACCCATAAATCATAAAAAACGAAATATTTACTTTTACAATTGTCAATACGGCGTTCTCACCAAGCATGTTTTGGGGTTTGAAACGTTTTCCCTATACAAGAAATTCAAAACGAGTCATTTTGACTCGTTTAAAACACAAGTTTTTCTCAAAAACATGTGAATTTTAGAATGTAACAGGTTGGCTGATAAGTCCCCGGTCTAACAAAGAAAAACACTTTTTTTCAAAATTCGTTTTTATTATTCAACATAGTTCCCTTCAAGAGCGATACAACGATTATAACGGCCTTCCAATTTTTTGATACCATTTTCGTAGTACTCCTTCTGTTTTGCCTCAAACTAGGCCTCAGTTTCGGCGATCACCACTTCATTGTAGCCAAATTTTTTCCCTGCGAACATCCTTTTGAGGTCTGAGAACAAGAAAAAGTCGCTGGGGGCAGATCTGGAGAATACGGTGGGTGGGGAAGCAATTCGAATCCCAATTCATGAATTTTTGACATCGTTCTCAATGACTTGTGGCATGGTGCGTTGTCTTGGTGGAACAACACTTTTTTCGATTTCGACCTTCAAACGCTCCAATAACGCCATATAATAGTCACTGTTGATGGTTTTTCCCTTCTCAAGATAATCGATAAAAATTATTCCATGCGCAACCCAAAAAACAGAGGCCATTACTTTGCCAGCGGACTTTTGAGTCTTTCCACGCTTCGGAGACGGTTCACCGGTCGCTGTCCACTCAGCCGACTGTCGATTGGACTCAGGAGTGTAGTGATGGAGCCATGTTGCATCCATTGTCACATATCGACGGAAAAATTCGGGTGTATTATGGGTTAACAGCTGCAAACACTCAGAATCATTAACACGTTGTTGTTTTTGGTCAAATGTGAGCACGCGCGGCACCCCTTTTGCATAGAGCTTCCGCATATCCAAATATTGATGAATGATATGACCAACACGTTCCTTTGATATCTTTAAGGTCTCTGCTATCTCGATCAACTTCATTTTACGGTCATTCAAAATCATTTTGTGGATTTTTTTATGTTTTCGTCGGTAACCACCTCTTTCGGGCGTCCACTGCGTTCACCGTCCTCCGTGCTCATTTCACCACGCTTGAATTTTGCATACCAATCAATGATTGTTGATTTCCCTAGGGCAGAGTCCGGAAACTCATTATCAAGCCAAGTTTTTGCTTCCACCGTATTTTTTCCCTTCAGAAAACAAATAAATTCCTCTTTTTTCCCATTTTTTTTTTTCACAATAACAAAAGTTGCTTCACAAAAGACGCTCTATCTCACAAACTAATTGACTTACAGACGTCAAATTTTGACACGAATCATTTGAAGGTTGGTACTATATAAAAATAATATGCATTTAATACTAGCGACGCCATCTATGTGTCAGACCAGGGACTTATCATCCAACCTGTTATGTATAAAATAGTGTAAAGAAAAATTACCGGGAATTCCCGCACTTAATTCGCGGGAAAGCGGGAGCGAAAAAAATTCAAAATTCCCGGGAATTTTCGGATCCCGTTCCCGGGGAAACAAGTCACTTGTTATTGAGCTAAACATGACAGCACTCTGTGATAACAGAGAAGCTCACCACTGTGGTATCACAATTGAATAGTCTAAGTAAGCCTGAAATAGCTATCCTAATCTAAGCCTTGAATAGGGCAGCACTCATTGATAAATGGGAATTTAATTACAAAACACTGCACGAAACGATTTCGAAAATTAATTTTTCCTATAAAAGTAATAACGAATTTCATGATCCGATAATATACACAATATCACATTAACAAAAATATAACATTTAAAAATTATATATAGCGAAAAGACACACAAACATTCACTAATATAACAGACCTCATCAATTGATCGACGGCGCATCATAGAAAACTCAAATGACGTATCGTCAGCATTTTCCACTTTAGATAAGATTTTGTTACAGATATTCTCTTTATCATAAGTTTTTGAATTGTCATGCTTGCAGCCCTTTTGAGAAATTAAGATTTATATTGATCATGGTGAGGGATGTGTGAAACAAAAGGGAATTAATGGTTAAAATCACTTACATTGCAATATACTTTTGAAGCATTATTATTATCTGCAAACTCAACATGTTTCTGCACTGGAGCTGCTGAATTACAACTGTTATAGACATCTGCCTCCGTTGGGGGAGAAAATTTGGTAATGTCCGCAGAAGCACAAGTATGATATGAAGATGAACTATCCATTAACTGGGTAGAATTGTATAACAATAATAAAAAAAAATATTAAATACAAATTTTCTAATGATGAGGTTTTTAGAAAAGCTTACATTATTATTGATGTTATTATTATTACAGGTATGGGCTACTGGTAGTGATACATTTATCTCCTCCGCTGAGAAGAATGGTGATACACCTGATATTTTACTATCATCAGTTTTTTCGGCATCATTTAATGATGTATCAGCTTCGCTGTCTGATGATTCTATTACATTATCTAATTTGTGCAATATTTTATTAATTTCATATATATATATGTTTGTTTTTTTTCTTTCTAGGTGATCAATAATACTTACTATGTTTGTTAATTGTATTTATGAAATTTGATGTTCCAGTTCCACATTCCAATTTCTTCTCAGAACCGAAAGATAAATGTGAAGTCAGCGAAAGTAATTGTCCAGGAGTTCGTGTATTTAAATTCGGCGAGCAATTTATAAGATCGGATATTTCCAAATCTACACAAAATAAACATTTACAATTACAATTTTGACAACATGCTACAATTATAAAAATAAGTATATACACGGCCAAAAGTACGGCCAGGCTGAATCTTATGTACCCTCCACCATGGATTGCGTAGAAACTTCTACTAAAGACGGTCATCCACAATTAAATAACTTGGGTTGCGGCCGACGGCAAAGCATCTTAAAACTTCTTAATATCATCTTCTAAATTGTAAGTTAGTCCATGCGGGATATATAGTAGACAAAAGTAAGGTCGATTAAATACGTATATATTCAGTTCTTGACCGGTATATATAGGGAAGAAATAATTACGAACCGATATGAACTTTTGTGCTGTAGATATAGAGCCAGAATTTTTATGGGAGCTATATACAATTATGAACACGAGTCTACCAAAACTGGCAGATTTTTTACTGTTTGGTAGATTGGTAGAATTCTTGATGTTTTGGAAGATTTTGCAAAATATTTCTCTCCAACTATGAAACCTTCATTAATTTTCAAAAATGTTCTATAGATATAAAATTTTGACAAAATTTTCTATAGAAATAAATTTTTGACAAAATTTTGACAACATTTTCTACATCAATAAAATTTTGGTAGATTATTTTTGGCTCGAATGGCAATCGTGATTTTTCTGTGATTGGGGATCGGTTTATATAGGGGTTATATATAATATAGATCGATACGGACCAATTTTGGCATGGTTGTTATCGGCCATATACACTAACGAAATGTACCAAATTTCAACCAGATCGGATGAATTTTGCTCCTTCAAGAGGCTCCGGAGGTTCAATCTGGGGATCGGTTTATATAAGGGCTATATATAATTATGGACCGATATGGACCAATTCTGGCATGGTTGTTAGAGACCATATACTAACACCACGTACCAAATTTCAACGGAATCGGATGAAATTTGCTTCTCTTAGAGGCTCCGCAAGCCAAATCTGGGGATCGGTTTTTATGGGAGTATATATATATTATCGGACCGATGTGAACCAATTTTTGCACGGTTGTTAGAGACCATATACCAACACCACGTACCAAATTTCAACGGAATCGGATGAAATTTGCTTCTCTTTGAGGCTCCGCAAGCCAAATCTGGGGATCGGTTTATATACGGGCTATATATTATTATGGACCGATGTCGAACAATTTTTGCATGTTTGTTAGAGGCCCTATACCAACACCATGTACCAAATTTGAGCCAGATCGGATGAAATATGCATCTCTTAGTGGCTCCGCAAGCCAAATCTGGGGATTGGTTTATATGGGGGCTATATATAATTACCGACCGATGTGAACCAATTTTTGCACGGTTGTTAGAGACCCTATACTAACACCATGTACCAAATTCGAGCCAGATCGGATGAAATATGCTTCTCTTAGAGGATCCGTAAGCCAAATCTGGGGTTCCGTTTATATGGGGGCTATACGTAAAAGTGATCCGATATGGCCCATTTGCAATACCATCCGACCTACATCAATAACAACTAATTGTGCCAAGTTGCAAGTGCTTTGCTTTTCAAAAGACGGTCAGACGGACGGACATGCTTAGATCGACTCAGAAGAAGCAATATTTCGATGTGTTACAAACGGAAAAATTGTTATACAATTTTAAATTTACACACTTGATATTTTATGTATCTTTACTTATGGCCTGTTCCTGTATATGGAACGAAAGGTTTCTTTCGTATTCCAAACGAAAGAAAATTGATTTTTGTTCTTCTATTTCGAAAGGCAAGTAACTTCATATTTTGTTGTCGAGTAATACACGAACATATACAATAAGTTGCAAGAAAAAAGTAGAAACAGTGTTAACATTTGACTGAATTCTCAGGCCAAAAATTTGAAAATACTCATTTTGGATAATCAATGTATTCTCCTACAAACGAAACGAACTTTCAAAAATAGAAAAACCCAAATTCATTCGAATTCGAGTGACTGCCTTTCTTTCGAATGAGTTTTCGTTCGATATACAGGAATAGGCCATTATGGCCTGTTCCTGTATATCGAACGTCGAAATGATATTTTGCATAATTTTAAATTGTAATGAGATCGATTAATGAATGAATGAGCGAATGATTGTTATATTATGCTATATATACATACGTCATATGAAACATAGCGCCAGATTCTAAATTTCGAACAAATTTAAGTCTCCGTGTTCAATATGCTAAAGAAGTCCAGTAAGAGATCGGTTTATATATTGGATTGCAATATGGGTTCATTTTGCGTTTTTTTGCTATGATTATTTTGTTGACGAAATTTAATTGAAAGGGCTCCTTCTGTTTTTTTTTTTCAGAAATGGAATACGCAGAAGGATAAAATCAGTATTTTTGAGTCAACTGTCAACAAGGAGCTCAACATTGACCAGTGGAACCGTATAAATAAGGCTGTTCGGTTGAAAGAACCCCATCTTGATCCACTACAACGACGGACCCCATGTTACCCGAGTCGGCGAAACAGCACTTTTAGAACCTAATTGGGATATTTTTCGACACAAAATGCACTCTTCCGATTTTACAGAAAGTTTCAAATAGTAACGGTTATTATGTGATTGATTATTTATTTTTAAATTTGGTTTTTTTCTTCAAAAAAAACTTTGTATTCCAACACACTTTATTTGATTAAATTATTGTACTATTTTTGCCAATAAATTGATTCGATCCAAAATAAACGCAATATTTACTTTTCATAGACTCTTGGATTTTATGTTTTCATACACGCAAAAAAAAAATTTAGACCTAAGTAGTTTTCTTTTGTTGATGTTTTTGTTGGAGACAACAATTTTTTAATTCATTTTTTAATTGGAATGTCTTCAATCACGAAAATGATAGTATCAATCACAATTTTTATTGGGCATAAAAAAATAAATTGTTTTCATTAGAAAATTTCGATTACTTTCTTAATTGATGTTGATTGCAAAACCCAAATACTTTTTTAATTAACTAACTATATTCAATCACTTTCTTTAGTGGCTAAGAGATTTTAGAAAAAAAATTATTGTTTCAATTATTTTTTTTATTAAAAATTAGAAAAAAATTTCAATAATTTGTAACTGACTTAGATTAAAATAACAGCTCCATTTATTTTCGGACTCACTTAGTCTATTGTATTGAAAAGTTAAATGTATGAATTATTTTTTTTTAGATTTGCAATCATTGACTTAATTAACTTAATTAAAAAGTTAGTTGTTTCAATTATTTTTTTTAATTGAAACAGTTTTCAGTTCAATCAATTTTTTAATTGATTTTAATTTAACAAAATGTTAATAACTTGTACCATTTTATTAATTCTTAAGGTACGGTCACATTGGGGAAATATTTGACAGAGATCGAAAAAGAATTCGACGCCACAGTCAAACCAGCACGTTTTTAGCTCAGATTAGATTACATCTCGATAGGAGAATTTTCCATAAACGGTATACAGATATTTCGAAAGTGCTCGTGAAAAAAAGTTTGCCACTCATTTTGGGTTAGTGTGGCCGTACCCTTACTAAAGTCCAAAGAATAGAAAAATTGGTAGAAATTTGTGGAATCTGTGTCTAATTTTGGTAAAATTTCTAAAAGAATCGCTTGTCGTTTCGAGTTAAAGAGCACTGCGTCGTACGATTTTACTCCGCAGCTGTTGGATTATGATATGTTATGATAAGCTAGTTTCAAAAGCTAGGTGTAGTGGTAGCCGTTTTTATGCTCACTAATGATGTTCCGCCTTCTTTTTGTCATTGGAGAGGGCACATTTTTGTAATGTTACCAACAACCGCAAAATGTTCTGTATTTTTAAGGGGCAGAAAAGAATTCAAAGATGCAAAAATATGCCATCCTATTTTTGAGGCAATTCCCAGAGATCTCCTTTGTTGACGGTGCTAAAAATATCGTTAACCCATCTGGTTACATGACACAATATCCACAAATGACCATCACAGTGGCTCCCCTCGAAATATTATACTTGGATTTGGAAATAACGTATAAAACTAACACGCGATATGAATCCCAAAAAATAAAAAAAAAAGTGACGAAGATAGTCGACACATGTGAACGTCTTTATATACTAGATGTCTAGTTGCATCATCTACATGAATTATAAAGTAAAAAAAAAATCATATATTGATGATTTTTCTTAACTTACCTCTTTCACCTCTCCTCATTTCAATTTTACTCAAACCAAAATCGGTCAGTTTTACATGACCTGTTGCCGATATCAACATATTATCGGGTTTAATATCGCGATGTATAATACCATGTTCATGTAAATATTGCAATGCCAAGGCTACTTCGGCTACATAAAATCGGGCTGCGGCTTCGTCTAAATAGCCATACATAGTCAAAAGGGATTTCAAATCTCCACCCACCATATACTCCATAACTAAATAAACATAGGACACCGATTGCAGCGAATAGAAAAGATTCACACAAAATGGGCTGCGGGAAAGTGCCAAGGCATTACGTTCTGTTATGACCTGAGAGACCATATTTTTGTTTATCATCTCGGATTTGCGCATTACTTTGATGGCAAAAAGTCTACTGTGATCATTATTTTTATAACCCAAGAATACTTTTCCGAAAGCACCCCGACTGATGGGCTTAATTATGACGAAATCCTTTATGGTTGGAAGCTGCAAGGAAGAAAAACAATAAAGTTATTATTTTACATATTAAATTTATAGTCATAAATATTTAAATTTTATGCTAAATAAACCTGCGTTAAGGTGGGTACTAAGTTCGAATTTAGCCGCTAAAATCGTCATTTTTCACGGTTACCCACCTTTAGTAGGTATTTGAGAGTAGTAATCAATTTCTAAAATTTTTTTTTATATTCATTATAACTGTAGACAGTTTGATTATATGCTTCCTTATACCAAATTGTTTTTGTAATGTAGTCTACCTATAGTAGTTTCCAACTTTACGATATGCACTTAGTATTAAGTTGTAATTATAAGTCATTTTTTGCAGTCCTTGATTGTGGTCCTAATTATTATTATTATTTTTTTTTAATAAATTTAATGTATTTTCTTTATGATGACTATCTGTGTAACCGTATATGGCCATTTGGGATTGATTGTAAAATGAATTAAAATAAATAAATAAAGTTAGATATTCCAATAATATCGCCCAATGTGAAACGGTTTTTCTCTTACGAACATGGGATAAAAAGGTAATAATAGAAAAACTACAGCATGATTGCTAATACAAAAACAACCACGGTGCTAATGTACGAGCGTGTGCGTTTGAATCTCAAATTCATTTAACAACAATGCAGGCCCATTTGTCGACTAGATAACAGGACAGACTGATAGGTATGGCGAGGATTGAGGATCTTAACACAAACACATGTACACAACTGTATTGAGTAGAAGCCGGCAATCGACAAGCGTCAATATTACACCACATTTCAAATTTTTTACCTTTGTACTGGCCGATGTATTTTCAGGTTTTGTTGTCAAAATGTTGATTTTGTCCAATAATTTTTCCCCATCAATGAGAAATGTAGATTTCTTAGGCGTTTTATAATCATATTGGTGATTATTGTGGGCAACATTTTCCATGTCATCCTTGTCCATTTGGCTTTCTGTGTTATTTTCCAAACAATTTTGGAATTTTTCACCTCCTTCGCCTTCTACTGGTGGTGTTTCCAACACATGGAGGTTTTCAAAATGATCCATCATTATGAGCGCGCCAACTCTTCGGTTTTTCTTAATGGTGGTTTCTTTAAAAATATTCGGCTATGTTAAGTTTTTTTACAACAAATTCACAAAAATTCTATATTTATCATATTTTATTTTTATGTTCGATTTTGACACTATTCATTTACTTGAGCGAGTTCATATATTTTTTGTATTGCAATTATACACGAATGCTTTTCTTTGGGACGTTGAAAATTGAATGTTGTACAAAAACAACAACCAACGTTATTTGACAGCATGAACTCAATGCCGTGATTATTGATTTCAACGGCGTTGCAGTGTCACTAATTTTAACACAGGGCTGTATACACAAGAAATCCATGTGTTGAAAATTAACATTTTCCAAGTGGCTTTCAAATATTAGTTTTTGTAAAAGGCTTTGTTATTGGAAGTAAATGTGGAATTACACACCAAGCGTTAATCCGTGTGTTGTTGGAAGGGTTAATTTTTGAAATCAAAAGCTCGAATAGTCTGCCGCAAACTGAAAAAATCAACCCTTCCATTAACGCATGGTATGTAATTCAACCTTAACTGAATTGTTGCTTTCGAATTACTTGGGTTACGGTAGCATTTGCCAATGGCAATGTTTGAAGCCTGATATTTATGAAATAAAGCTGTGATTGAACTTATGATTGGTTTAGTTTAGTCAATTTAATTAAAAAATAGTAATTGATATTAAAACTATTCTTTCATAAATGAAGATCTTAATAATGCTGCAAAGGAGCGTCGCCAAAAAGTAGTGAAAACGTTCTTTTTGGGTCCGGAAGTGGTGCATAATTCGCGGAGAAGCGATGAATGTAATATGAACTTGGTATAGGACGAATGTCCACGGTTTCAACAGCCGTTGCAATGAATTTGCAGCACTTCTTAAGGTGTGATCCTAATTCAGTGTTTTGAATTTGAATTAAAATATAAATAATTTTTATATTTTTTAATTGATTTAATTTTAATGCATTCTGACGCTTGTTTGAAACGTTTTCCCTCGAATATTTTCAAAAATTATCGATTTTTCTATAATGGATTTAGCAGTTTTGTGACAAAATTTTAATAATTTGTACCATTTTATTTATTCTTACTCTTTTTTAAACTATTTGAAAAAAAAGAAAACAAAAAATTACACATTAAAATACGAAAAAAATGAATTAAAAAACTTCCTGTGTAGTTAATATAATTGAGGACATTTTTGGTAGTGCTTTTAAAGTTGTGCCTTTAGAACAACTCACAATTTTTTTGCTGGGAAAAGTGTGGAACTACTTTTAGTTCCTTTATTATAAATTAATTATCGAGTTATTTTGATGTCCAATTTTTTATTCAATTTTATGAAATAAAACATTAATTGAAACTATTTATAAGTTCAGTCTATAAATTTTTAGCTAGGGGGCCTCAAAAAATCATCGTAATCGGTTCAGAGTTAGAGATAGCTCCCGATTTTACGAAATTCTTATCTATTAACCAATCTTAATAAAATTTTAAAATCGTATTAATGAAGATTAGATATGCCGTAGCTCCCACATAAACATATTGCTATAGCGCCCAAATTGAGCTATAGCGCCCAAATTGAGTGATTTCCTCTTTTCTGCCTGTAGCATGTATTGCTTTAGTGATATGCCACTGAAGTCCGAAAAATGTGTTCTAACGTGTCAGTCAGAACAATTAAGGGCGTTTTCGTTTCGCAAAAGATATGTTGCCCTGGTGCAACACCAATTGTTCCCATTCTTTTTCCCTAATTGTATTTTCAACTAAGGGTAGGTACTATGTTCGGTTTTCGAGTTGAAAACCACTTTATTTTCGCGATTACTTTTCCTTAAATAATCAAAATTATAAATAAAAACAAACTTATTTCTGTAAAGTCTTGCCGAAATCTAGAGGAACAAGAAACCACGCATCAATTGTGTTGATTTGTCTGCTTTATATTGAACTGTTTTAATAAAGTAACCACGAAAATTTCAACGCGAAAAGCGAACATAGTACTTACCTTAAATGATATTTCCATTTCAAAGCTATGAGAGTGTCTTTCATATTTTTCAATCAATTTCGCACCTTTTTTCGCAATATTTTTTGAGAGGTGCGAAGATTACGTGTTGTCTGTGTACGGTGCGGTGAAATTGAGAAAAGTGAATAATACGTATTCATAAAAAACCGGGTTTTTTGAAAGTCGGGGTTTCTGATTTTTTAAACAAATAACCGGTTCGACCGGTTTTCATAAAAGCACGTAATTTTGAAAGGAATTTTTAATTTTATTGTCAAAATATCAACGGATAAAATTAGTCGATAATTTATTAAAAGTTGGGCACATTTTTATACCCTCCACCATAGGATGGGGGTATATTAACTTTGTGATTCCGTTTGTAACACATCGAAATATTGCTCTAAGGCCCCATAGGTTAGGTTAGGTTAAAGTGGCAGCCCGATTAAATTTCAGGCTCACTCAGACTATTCAGTCCATTGTGATATAATATACAATATATATTCTGGGTCGTGGTGAAATTCTGAGTCGATCTGAGCATGTCCGTCCGTCCGTCTGTTGAAATCAGGCTAACTTCCGAACGAAACAAGCTATCGACTTGAATCTTGGCACAAGTAGTTGTTATTGATGTAGGTCGGATGGTGTTGCAAATGGGCCATATCGGTCCACTTTTACGTATAGCCCCCATATAAAAGGATCCCCAAAATTTGGCTTGCAGACCCTCTAAGAGAAGCAAATTTCATCCGATCCGGCTGAAATTTGGTACATGGTGTTAGTATATGGTCTTAACAACCATGCAAAAATTGGTCCACATCGGTCCATAATTATATATAGCCCCCATATAAACCGATCCCCAGATTTGGCTTGCAGAGCCTCTAAGAGAAGAAAATTTCGTCTGATCCGGCTGAAATTTGGTACATGGTGTTAGTATATGGTCTCTAATATATAAACCGTTCCCCAGATTTGACCTCCGGAGCCCCTTGGAAGAGCAAAATTCATCCGATTCGGTTGAAATTTTGTACGTGATGTTAGCATATGGTATCCAACAACCATGCAGGAATTGGTTCATATCAGTCCATAATTATATATAGCCCCCATATAAACCGATCCCCAGATTTGGCCTCCGGTGCCTTTTGGAGAAGCAAAATTCATCCGATCTGGTTGAAATTTGGTACGTGGTGGTAGTATATGATATTTAACAGCCATGCCAAAAGTGGTCCATATCAGTCTATGATCATATATAGCCCCCATATAAACCGATCCCGAGATTTCGTTTTGGAGCCTCCTGGAGGAGCAAATTTCATGCGAGTCAGTTGAAATTTGGTACATTGTGCTAGTATATGGCCGTTAACAACAATGCCTAACTAGGTCCATATCGGTCTATAGTTATATGTAGCCCTCAAATAAATCGATCCCCAATCACACAAAAATTGGTCCATATCAATAATTGTATATAGCCCCCATATAAGCGACCCCCATATTTCAATTCTGGCTCCCTACGTACCGGTCAAAAGTCCATATCGATTCGTAATTATTTGTAGACTTAGCTACACATACCTTTTTTGTCTAATATATACCACGTATGGACTAACTCACAATTTAGAAAACGATTTAAGATACCACAACCCAAGTAATTCGATTGTGGATAACAGTCTTTCGTAGAAGTTTCTACGCAATCCATTGTGGAGGGTACATAAGATTCGGCCTGGCCGAACTTACGGCCGTTTATACTTGTTTAAATTCAAATGTAGGTTGCACTTTTTGGAAGTGGTTCATTGCAGTTTATTAATATACCAAGACGTATTTGCCTAAATTTGGCATTAAATCGGCAATTTTGTAATGAAGATACAAAACCCAAAACCCGGTTGTTGAGGCCTTGAAAACACCGATTCTAACGGTCCACCGAAAATGACCATAATGTTATAAACTCTTAAGATTATTTGTACCGGCGAGTCTTTTTTCCCTTTAAAAAGTAATATTTTAATAATAAAAGAATTTCTTTTTTACAATTTCGATATATTATTATTATATATTATTTCGATATATTATATTAAAGAACCCATTTTTTTATTATTTTTTTTTTTTTTGTAAAAAAATCACTTTATTGAAAAATGTTTGCATTTTATATTTATTTATAAGTTGTGTTTACTTTGTTTTAAATTAATAATAATATAGTTCATATATTAAATAATTTTTATTGTTTTGTATATATGTATGAAATAATTTCTTGTTATTGTTAGCAATGTAAAATCGTTTAAAAATTATCTGACGAAACATCAAAGAGACATTTGTTATGTAAAACATCAAATCGATATGGAATAAAGAGTTTGGGTATGAGATACAAATGTTAGACTGAATACAAATTAAAGGGTTTAATAAACACCTAAAATTACATTTTCCTCCTTACTACTATAATAAACGGACTCTAATTAAATTGTAAACATAAAATTTGTATTTTTGTTTGTTTCTTTTTAATATGGACACTAAAAATTACTAATCATATAAGTGAATATAAGCTTAATTTTTAATGCCTATTGATGAGCATTACAATTTTGGACAACTTCATTTGGGATATATAGAAAACAGTTTTATACCAAAGAAAAAAAGGTAAAAATTCAAAAAATTTAACAACATTTTGAATTTAAAGCTTTTTCTTTTGCGGAACAATTTTAAATTTATAAACTATTTGTCATTGCTATTCTGAAGGTTAAAAACACCAATGAGAATAGTTAGCTATACGAGACAAATCAAACCAAAAAAATTGGGCTTTCGAGGGCTCCTCACTAGAAGTATCAATATATTTCTTTGATGAAAATAAAACCACAAATCTTATCAACTATTATTAGACAAAAAAATACCAAAAATAAAGAAAATACATTTTCAAGTAATGTACTTTTTGGTTTCTTTTCTAAAAAGTCCCAACATTTTGGAAGTTCGCTTAAATTTCATATATGAATATGTAATAAACGACAATGGGGTAAAATGGTATGGGGCGGGTGAGAAGCTGTGTGTGGTATAGCTAGTCCTTAGGGATAAACTTATATAAAACACTTAATCAAATCTAATAAAATTTACATTTTACATAACAATACATCTCTTATTTTTAACAGCTGTGTCGGTCACTGTAATCTTGATATCACCATCCTCTGATATTTGATTTCCCAATTTTGTAGACAGTTCCTTCTCTCCATTTTCGTCGATTTCTAGTTCGCCTTCAATGGGGGTGGTATTCAAATCTTTACCAGGAGCAGCTTCTACTCCCAATGTGGTGTCACCTTCCTCTGCTGCTTCACCGCCGCCCTTTGCATGCTCTGGCTTCTCTATATCTTCGTGAACTGAAACACCAGATACATTTTGTACCTCAATGTCTTCATCTTCATTTTCCTCCATTTTGGTTTGTAACTTAACTGGCGTGCTACTTTGCAATGTGGCCTTTGAGAAGCGATTGCGTAGTAAAGTTAAAGGCGAAGCCACCACACTAAAGAAATCCAAACGTGCCCGCTTCGGTGGTGATATTTCCATGTCGGTCTGCAATTCACCAATGGCCGATTGTGAATGATGGTGGGGTGGTGTGCGATCGCGTTTACGGCCACGTCCAAAGAATGAGAATGACGAGTTATTCGGAACTTCTGAGCCTACAGTAACATTTAAGCTAGTGTTGGTAGCATCAAGTTCTGTATTGATACGCCTGTAGGATTCACGAAATTGGGAATTACTTTGAAATTTCGATGGTGTGTAATCGGTGATGGGACGTATAGCCCGTCGACCAGAAATTTGAGAGAACGCTCGTGGGCGTTCTGGCGAAGAAGAGCCTTCCATAGCCAATTGCACATCAGTTTTTGCTGCTGTAGCATTACGTTTTGGCAACACCACCTTACCGGGAGTGGAAGTAGCCGATGGAGCCAAACCAGCGACAGCTACGGCTGATCTAGGTGATTGATCCGCCTCTTTTTTGGGAGATTGATCCACAGTTAATGGTTCCATCTCAACATCATCAATTGCAGTAGTAACTTCTCGCACGATTCTAGATTTCGGTGTTGTTTTCTCAGTTGCTTTTGTTGGTGTCATCTCAACAGATGCACTGGCTTTCGTAGGGGTCTTATCAGTTGTTCCCTTACTGGGAGTATTTGATTTACTTGTGTCCTTTGCAGATTTCGGTTTGGCTGGAGATGCTTTTGGAACATCCTGTTGTTTTTGTTTTGCTTGCTCCTCGACAACAACATCCATACTTTCAACTGTATCCTTTTTCGTATCCTTAGATACTGTGGCATCGGTAATGGATTTATTGTCAGCATTAAGTTTTTGTTCTTTATCGTCCTTTTTATTATCTTTAGCTTTAGCATCTTCAATTGATTTCTCTGGTTTTTCTTGCTTCTCGGATTTAGACTTCTCTTGTGATTTTTCCTTTTCATCTACAGCTTTAGATTCTACATTAGTGGAAGCTTGCTTCTCCTTATTGTTTTGTGGCTGATTAGTGGTATTTTTGTTGCTATTGGCCGGTGACGATGATGGTGCAGCAACTCCGTTTTGTTGTTTTTCCGAAATCTTTTTATTGTCACTTTGTTGTTGTGGCTGCTGTTGTTGTTGTTTTTGCTTATTATTATCAGAAGATTGCCCTGATCCGGTCTGAGGTTTGGGAATTTTCGATTCATTTTGATTTTGTTTGTTTTGGACTTTTCCTGGATTTTCCTTAGTATCTGTTTGTTGTTGTTGCTGCTGCTTCTGGGCATTTGTTTGCTGTTGTTGTTTTTGAGCATTTGTTTGCTGTTGTTTTTGGGCATTTGTTTGCTGTTGTTGTTGCTCATTTTTTTGTTGTTTATTTTCTTGTTTGTTATTATTTGTGTGGCCATTTGTGGAATTGCCACCACCATTACCACCTTTACTATTATTAACTTGACCTTTGGATACGCCGCCACTTAGTGACAATGGAGTACGGCGACCAGGTTGATTGGAAGTCTTGGCTGACATGATTGAACAATTTGTGCAAACTTATCAATTAAATGCCGCAGTCTGAAAATACACGAAAGGATACTAAATTAGTGTTGATAGTAAAAGTCGGATGTTGCCGATATGGTTGATGTTTTTTTTTTATTTTCTTGGAGTAAAAATTGATAAAAAGTAAAAATGATGTTTTACATATAGGGGCGAAAATATATAGAAGAAATCGTTTACATCTAAAAAAATTGCATATCCTACTTAAAACATTAATGTCCATATACAAACAATTGAAGTTATCTTTAAGTTTCTTGTATATGGGGGTAATAATTTAATTTAAGGTACAATTCACTTAATATTGTACAGGATGAAGATGAACATTTTATATATTTGACATTAACTGTAGTCTTATCTTTTACACTGAATATCACCACTTCTTTTCTGAGAGCGCAATCGGTACATTATAGATCGTGGTTTCCAATGGTGAAAACGAAATGAAATCAGCCGCTTTTACTCTAAACTCAATCGGAGGTACCCTATTTGGCTGTTATATCCTCCCAAAATCTCTTCAAAATACAACGTAATACAATTCGCAAAGACGATCTATGTTTATAAATAATTTTATAAATTCTCTTTACTTTGCCTTACCGATTATTTGATTTTATCAACACTGTTTGACAGTTTTAATGCACAATGATTTTTAATCTCAAGTGTTTGTAACACAAAGATTTAAAAATTTTCACTAAAACGTTTGGGAGTTGAACTCTACTTGCACAAAATGAGACAGTAACTGTTTAAAATCCATTTGAACTCTACGGTTTAAATAGGAATAAATTGCTGCGCAGGTAACAAGAGGTTTTGTGCGTATGTGTATATGCATTAAAGTACTAATAATCCACTAAAATCATATTCTAAGTATACGGATTTTAAGTACAATCAAATAAACATTAGTAAATATTACCTGCATAACAAGTTATAGAAATCACCGACTAATTTTATAAAATTTCATTGGAAAAAGAAGTGAAAGAATACTACCTGGATAAGAAATGTGAAAATGATAACCATGATGTTGCCTGTGTATGGCTTTTTTTTGGATTTTCCAATATTCGATGGTTTTAGATTAGTTCCTACTTTCGTCAAGTATACACTGAGATTGAAAAAAAACACACTTTAAACACAAATAACTGATACGAACAAGATACATTTTGGTAAGAAAAAGACATCATTAGTATCTTCTGTGTATTTCCTGTATGATATTATATGAACTTCTTTCGTGGTTCACTAGCGAAAAGTCTGAAAATTTAATCTTCATGGCAAAACATAAATTCAAGAAGTTTTCTTTAATTAAAATAAATAAAAGTTAGAATGAAGATTTCCATAGTATAACACGAACTTATTATCTAGCAATCTTAATTGAAAGCAATATATAAAGTTTTGGTCAAAATTCTCACTAAGTAGGTTACAATTCAATATTGTAATTCCAATCGAAAAAAAATCTTTCAATCATTACACTATTGCAAAAGCTGACTAATAATACATTTGGAAAAAATTGCTTGTCTCATTCGATAAATTGACATTTTCAAATTAAAAAAATGTACTTTCGGCTATTACATGGGCCGGATTTTTTATATGCCATCCCTTGAAATAGTTATTATAAATATTTCGAAAATTTAGCCGATAGCCTTTGTAGCTAGTGCTTTAATGTCTATTATAGTTTTTAGACTTGTAATAAATAAATAAATAAAATATTTCGAAAATGCGAAAAAGTAATAAACATGTATTTCGTGCAATTTAGCAAATGCAATTTGTTTGTCTAAAACCTTTGCAACTTCTCTGTCCATTCTTATTCTTAGTCATACGATATACAGTGAAACCTCTGAAATGTGGACACTAACGGTCGCCTAAATTTTGTCCACATTTGGGAGGTGCCCAAGTTTTAGAGGTTTCACTGTATTGGTTTTTATGGTATGAGAAAGGGTAGTGTACAAAGAAGAACATTTTTGGTATAAAAAGTGGGGATTTTTCGAAATTGTCTTCCTTAAATGCGATGTCCTAACATTTCAACGTGCCTCTATGGAGGCTATAAACTCCTTATTCGACAGATATGTTTTTGTGCCCAGAAAGGAATTGTTAAAGTTAAAACCAAAGGTAAATCGCGTAGCAAATCAGGAACATGGGGGCAACAGTTCGTAGCAAAATTCGACAAATTCAGTTCCTTATCATAATGAAAGAATACTTTTTGTCAATTCCGGTCAAATAATTATGTTATCGCCTTACCATTCTCCAGGCAGTAAGTGAACATAATCGGTGACGGAATGTAAATTTGCGTGCTATCCTTAAAGATACTAATCGTGGTGCCCTTTGCGCCAACCGCCTTGTTATGATCATGCAGGGTATGGACCCACGCGATTTTTGGAAAAGTATATTATCACGTGCGGCAGACTTATAATAAGAGATCATAGAGCTTTTTCCACCGCAACCTTGAAACTCGTAAAACAATTTTTTTCCTAGAATCTGCTTCCAAATGCACTATGTATAAAAATACGAGACCAATCTTGCTGTAATTCGTTGGTAACCGGTGAGACTAAGTACTTACCGGTTTACTCTCGCACATTCATAACAGGTTGGCTGATAAGTCCCCGGTCTAACAAAGAAAAACACATTTTTTGTCAAAATTCGTTTTAATTATTCAACATAGTTCCCTTCAAGAGCGATATAACGATTATAACGACCTTCCAATTTTTTGATACCATTTTGGTATTACTCCTTCGGTTTTGCCTCAAAATAGGCCTCAGTTTCGGCGATCACCTCTTCATTGCAGCCAAATTTTTTCCCTGCGAGCATCCATTTGAGGTCTGAGAACAAGAAAAAGTCGCTGGGGGCCAGATCTGGAGAATACGGTGGGCGGGGAAGCAATTCGAAGCCCAATTAATGAATTTTTGCCATTGTTGTCAATGACTTGTGGCATTGACGGTGCGTTGTCTTGGTGGAACAACACTTTTTTCTTCTTCATATGGGGCCGTTTTGCCGCGATTTCGACCTTCAAACGCTTCAATAACGTCATATAATAGTCACTGTTGATGGTTTTTCCCTTCTCAAGATAATCGATAAAAATTATTCCATGCGCATCCTAAAAAACAGAGGCCATTTGCCAGCGGACTTTTGAGTATTTCCACGCTTCGGGACGGTTCACCGGTCGCTGTCCATTCGGCCGACTGTCGATTGGACTCAGGAGTGTAGTTATGGAGCCATGTTTCATCCATTGTCACATATCGACGGAAAAACTCGGGTGTATTACGAGCTAACAGCTGCAAACACCGCTCAGAATCATCAACACGTTGTTGTTTTTGGTCAAATGTGAGCTCGCGCGGCACCCATTTTGCACAGAGCTTCCGCATATCCAAATTTTGATGAATGATATGACCAACACGTTCCTTTGATATCTTTAAGGCCACTGCTATCTCGATCAACTTCATTTTACGGTTATTCAAAATCATTTTGTGGATTGTTGTTGTTGTTTTCGTAACCACCTCTTTCGGGCGTCCACCTCTTTCGGGCGTCCACTGCGTTCACCGTCCTCCGTGCTCATTTCACCACGCTTGAATTTTGCATACCAATCAATTATTGTTGATTTCCCTGGGGCAGAGTCCGGAAACTCATTATCAAGCCAAGATTTTGCTTCCACCGTATTTTTTTCCCTTCAGAAAACAGTATTTTATCAAAACACGAAATTCTTTTTTCTCCATTTTTTCACAATAACAAAAGTTGCTTCACAAAAGACGCTCTATCTCACAAACTAAATGACTTACAGACGTCTGAAGATTGGTACTATATAAAAATAATATGCATTTAATACTAGCGACGCCATCTATGTGTCAGACAGGGGACTTATCAGCCAACCTGTTATGTAAATACTAAAATAATACACGCCGTTATTTGGTATTTTTGTCAATACCGAAAGTCGAATTTCACAACTTTATACAAATGTCTAACGAACACAAATGTTTCCGACGGATCCAAATGTCCACCAGACGGGCACACATAAGGAGGTCTGTCAATGACCTCAATACAATTTTTATCGAGCAACAAAACAAAAAAAAAACTATTTTCATTCATTTATCTAAAAACAAACACTTCATGAAAAGTTCAATCATCAATGTGACCATTTTATTTCTGCAAATAAAATATGTGGTTGCACTTGGCGTAAATCTGCACAATTAACAATTACAAATCTACTCTATGGCTTCCAACTAGTTAATGAATATCGTTGTTGTCTCTTACCATTCGCATTCATGTATGAGGTGATTTGATATATGCGGTTGTACCCAAACAAACCAAATGTTTCAACACTATTGGGCATCCCACTGATGAGCAACGCAATTAAAACGTATCTAACTTATAAAGGTATAGGTCCTCTTTGAGGCTATGCAAATAATAAAGATGAAATTAATAATTAATTTACCGTATAAGTATATTAGGTTTGGTGATGTATTTTATCGCATGTCAGTTTTAGTTGAACTTCCATGGATTCTCAGTCGGGATCCGGGAAGAAATAAGGCCCCAAAACCGAAATAACATAAAGCCCCAAACCTTTATATTGAAAACAAAAACGATATTTGGGGTATTGTTTCGCTTTTTTGGGGTGTTGTTTCGCGAATTTTTTACAACCTTTACAACGTGTGAAGGTTGCTCACACGTGAGCAAAGTCGTAATATTTTTCCCACGCCACATTACCAAATTGTGTTTTTTTTTTATTTTGTAGAAGTTTAAGGGGGGTTAGACTTCTACAAAATAAAAATCGGCAAACTACCATTTCTAATAAATTCTTCGGAAATCGTAATTCTAAAGTGCTGTAGGTTGAAGGTTTGCATGCCCGCGTTGCATACACAAGGTCGTGGGTTCGATTCCTGCTTCGACTGAACACCAAAACAAGCACCTCAGTAACGCTAGTGACATTTCTGAGTGTTTCAAAGCTTCTCTAAGTGGTTTCACTGCAATGTGGAACTCCGTTCGGACTCGGCTATAAAAAGGAGGTCCCTTGTCATTGAGCTTAACATGGAATCGGGCAGCAGTCAGTGATAGAGGTGTGCACGTGACACGAAATTGTCGTGACTCACGAAAATTTTCGTGATTCGTGTGTGAGTCGTGAGTCACGCTCATGACAACAGTGTGAGTGTGCGTGAGCGTGATTAACAAACCAAAATGTCGTGCGTGAGCGTGAGTCACGAAAATAATATCTTCGTGAGCATGCGTGAGTAACGAATTTCACTCATTAAAATATACCTGCTCACCAACATAAAACGCTTAAGAGTTAAATTCAATTACAATTTAATGACACCTGGGATGTTAAGAGTTTAATAACGCTCTCGATTTTAATAATGCTCATGTTTTGGTAAGGTAAATTTATCATAAAACAAGTATATACAGCAGTAAGTTCGGCCGGGCCGAATCTTAAATACCCACCACCATGAACCAAATATTAGGGGTTCCTTTGAAATTTCAGAAGGACTTGAGGACTAGAGGACACTTCCCGAAGATAAATTTAAAGATTTCACCTATGAGGACTATATCAGATTCTGGATTTATAAGAACCATTTTTGTTTGAGTTTTAGAGGAATCATTAACATCTCTTGTAAGTGTGCAAGAAAATTATAAAATAACGTTTTGATTTGAAATCTTAAATCTGTAGAAGTAAAATCTGGAAATTTTACATTGAGTTTCAAGCAATTTTCATGATAAGTGCGCTTTCTACACCCTCAAGAAGTGAAGTCGGTCTATATGGAGGCATTACCAAATGGACCGATAAAAACTTAATCCGATACACGTTTTTGTGAGCCTAAAATACCAGAATATTTACAATTTAAGGCAAATCAGATAAAAACTACGGTTTCTAGAAACCCAAGGAGTTAAATCGGGAGATCGTTCTTATGGGGGCTATACTAAAATATGGACCGATACTCACCGTTTTCGGCATACCTCTTTATGACCCGAAAATACCTCTAGATTTCCAATTTCAGGCAAATAGGATAAAAACTTCGGATTATAGAAGCCCAAGAAGTAAAATCGGGAAATCGGTCTATATGGAGGCTATACGAAAATATGGACCGATACTCACCATTTTCGGCACACCTCTTTATGGTCCTAAAATACCTCTAGATTTCCAATTTCAGGTAAATTGAATAAAAACTGCGGTTTCTATAAGCCCAAGACCCCAAATCAGGAGGTCGGTATATATGGGGACTATATCAAAACCTGGACCGATATAGCCCATCTTCGAACTTGACCTGCCTGCAGACAAAAGACGAGTTTGTGCAAAATTTCAGCACAATTGCTTCATTATTGAAGACTGTAGCGTGATTACAACAGACAGACAGACAGACAGACGGACATCGTTATATCGTCTTAGAATTTCTCCCTGATCAAGAATATATATACTTTATATAGTCGGAAATCGATATTTCGATGTGTTACAAACGGAATGACAAACTTATTATACCCCCGTCACCATTCTATGGTGGTGGGTATAATTATTCGTGAGTCACGATATTTTCCGTGAGTAACGATATTTTTCGTGAATCACGTGAGTGAGTACAAATTTTCTTTTCGTGAGTGTGCGTGAGCGTGAGTCCTACCAAAAAATATCGTGCGTGAGTGTGCGTGAGCGTGAGTAAACTATTACTCACGTGCACACCTCTGCTCAGTGATAAGAAAGAAGTTCACCACTGTGGTATCACAATGGACTGGATAGTCTAAGTGAGCCTGATACATCGGGCTTCCACCTTACCTAATATGTATTATAAAATACTAGGCTCCAGTTGTTATATATGTCTGTTTTTATAAGTGGCATAGTATTCCTATTTATAAGTGGCATAGTATTCTTTTCAATCAGATACAATGATAATAAACTTTAGAAGATGGGAAATTGGTTTGAGTCATACCAAATGCTGCATTGACGGCGCTAGGTCCACACATGTT
Organism: Haematobia irritans; assembly: GCF_050003625.1. Taxonomy (NCBI): domain Eukaryota; kingdom Metazoa; phylum Arthropoda; class Insecta; order Diptera; family Muscidae; genus Haematobia; species Haematobia irritans. Next base: position 172,529,158 of record NC_134397.1, on the reverse strand, counting down.
TGAATTTTTTTATTTAAATTTATTTAAATGAAAAACTTAATTTTTTGAACTGAGCAATGTTAAATTTTGAGCAATAAATTAAAAATTATATTTTCCAGTTTGTTCCAAGATATTTTCAACTCTTAATTTCTTTTTAATAAGTATTGTGACCGTACGTTTTAATTTTTATTATTATAGTTGTTCAACTGGGCTCTTTGGTCAGATGGTCTTTTTATGAATTAAATAAAACTAATTTATTTCATATTTTACTCAACGTTTCGTTGGTTCTTTCCAACTTCATCAGGAGTGTTTATTGAAAATCCTAGAGACAAAATTGCACAATTTTTACATTCTTCTATGATGTGTATAATAAGCTCTACTTACAATTAGTTTTACGTTTTCTTATTATTATTCCGTGTCGTGATGTCCAGTTTTATATTAATTAATAAGAAAACGTAAAACTAATTGTAAGTAGAGCTTATTATACACATCATAGAAGAATGTAAAAATTGTGCAATTTTGTCTCTAGGATTTTCAATAAACACTCCTGATGAAGTTGGAAAGAACCAACGAAACGTTGAGTAAAATATGAAATAAATTAGTTTTATTTAATTCATAAAAAGACCATCTGACCAAAGAGCCCAGTTGAACAACTATAATAATAAAAATTTCTTTTTATTTGTATTTTAATGTGTCGAACCAAACACGTAAACGACAAGTAGGGACCTAGCGCCGTCAATGGTTTGATGTTCTCAGCAGCTAATTTCCCATCTTCTAAGGTGTATTGATTTTGGTCAGAACCAAATTTGTTAGACAAACATGTGTTTGTACACATTATAAAAAGACACCCAGTCGTCTGTGGAAACTTGTTTTGATGTAAAGATACGAATATGTTATTTAGATGCTTGCAACAAATGGTTGCACATGTACGAGCTTTCACTATTTTATAAAAAAAAAACGTTAAACAGTATGGGCACTCACTTTCTTTTGCTTCTTTAAATGCAATATGCATTTTATGGAAATGGAAAAATTCAAGTGTAACCTAATGGTTTACATCTATACAAATAAATATTATAACTATATTATAAAACAAAACGGAAATGTATCTAAAAGTTTGGGGGAGCCAATGATGTGTAACGAATTTTTCCCTTAAATTAATGTATAGTGGAAAAGAAAATTATGAATGTATACACAAAACTTCCAATGCCCTGCTTTTGTTTGATACAAATCTTGTCTTTAATTGATATCGTCCTAAGAATACCAAACAGTGTCTTTGTTTATTCCATTCTTGGATATAAACACCATCATTTATGGCATGGCAAACGATACAAAGAAATCCCCTCTCTCACTCGCCTTCACCAAATATTCATTATACTGCTTGTTTTCACAAAAAAAAAAAAAAAAAAAAAAAAAACAAAAAAAAAAAAAAAACACAATAAAAAAAGAATACTATTAATGCTCGAACTCTGCTTGCCTATCCCTTTTATGCAATTATGTGTAAATTCTTTTTTCTTCTTGCTTGTTTTCACCATGTTTATTTGCAATTCTTTTGTAAGCTATTCATAACCAATACAAGTTCATCTTTTTTGCAAATGCAGCAAAAAAGATAAAAATAATAAAGAGCCCAACAGTGTTGGCTAAAAAATATAACCAGCATATGATTAAAAGTGAGACCTATTACACGGTAGTATGTGGATACCTAATTGAAAAATTATATATACTTTATACACTTCAAAGGAATGTTAAATATTGCTATAATCAGGTTATAGGCTTTAATAACGGAGTATTCGTCCTCAATTTTGGTTTTTGGAGGGTCAAATTTAAAGTAATATTTCATTCACATTACACGTCTAAAATCCACTATAACCAGATATCAACTGTTATTTGCCTTATCAAAACTCAAGCCTAATACAAACAAGTAAGGAAAGTCTAAAGTCGGGCGGGGCCGACTATATTATATCCTGCACCACTTTGTAGATCTAAATTTTCGATAGAATATGACATGCGTCAAATGTGTTGGGGGCAAATACATACATTGTCCCAAATACATACATTTAAATATCACTCGATCTGGACAGAGTTTGATAGACTTCTACAAAATCTATACTCAAAATTTAAGTGCATTAGCACTAGGGTGGAACACAATGTTAGTAAAAAAATATGGGAAACATTTAAATCTGAAGCAATTTTAAGGAAACTTCGCAAACGTTTATTTATGATTTATCGCTCGATATATATGTATTAGAAGTTTAGGAAAATTAGAGTCATTTTTACAACTTTTCGACTAAGCAGTGGGGATTTTACAAGGAAAATGTTGGTATTTTGACCATTTATGTCGAAATCAGAAAAACATATATATGGGAGCTATATCTAAATCTGAACCGATTTCAACCAAATTTGGCACGCATAGCTACAATTCTAATTCTACTCCCTGTGCAAAATTTCAACTAAATCGGAGCAAAAAATTGGCCTCTGTGGTCATATGAGTGTAAATCGGCCGAAAGCTATATATTGGAGCTATATCTAAATCTGAACCGATTTCAACCTCTGTTGTCATATGAGTGTAAATCGGCCGAAACTATAGATTGGAGCTATATCTAAATCTGAACCGATTTCAACGCATAGCTACAATGCTAATTCTACTCCCTGTGCAAAATTTCAACCAAGTTGGGGTAAAACTCTGGCTTCTGGGGCCATATAAGTCCATATCGGGCGAAATATATATATGGGAGCTATAACTAAATCTGAACCGATTTCTTCCAAAATCAATAGGGATCTATTCTGACTCAAAACACATACTTGTGTCAAATTTGAAGTCGATTGGAATAAATTGATTCCATAAATTTGTTCACAGACAGACGGACATGACAAGCGACCAGTTAACCGGCCCCGAACGTGAAATAAAATATTCGCCATTGTAACACATGATGTGTGGCATATGTCACCGTCTTGTTGAAACCACATATCATGCAAGTCCAGCTCATGCAATTTGAGCAAACAAAAGTTGAAAATAATCTCACGATAGCGCTCAACGTTCACAGTTACATTACGATCCGCATCGTCTTTGAAGAAGTACGGTCCAGTGATGGCACCATAACCCATAAACTGCATTAAACTATAACATTTTCCGTATCTTCATTCCAAAATCGAGCATAAACTGGAAGAAAAGCGCGAAGAACTTTCTTAACAGCGCAGGCATTTTGATAATAAAATTCAATTGTGTTATTAGTTTGTAAGAAGTTTGATAGCTAGGATTTTATTTTTAAGTTTTTTTTTTTAAGTTTTGTTTTAATCCAATCCAATCCGAGGTTCCTTATTTGTTTCTTATAAATTCAGTTTTTTTAGTGGAATGAAAGCATTCGTTTCAGATGAGAAATTTTTCCGTTTTTCTCGTTGAGGTCAAAAGTCGAGTTATTTGTATTCATAAGAATGTACACATATTACAGGAGTCATATGCGCGCATAGTATAAGTACAGTGTTCTTCTGTCTAATGCATGCATGACAAATCAAAATAAAACTCTACAATTACTAAATAAACCTCATACACGAAATGTAAAGAAATCAGTACTGTAGACGAAAATTTTCGAAATTTTGTTCTATGTTTGTCAGTTCATACTTCAACTGTCTGTGGAAACTTGTAAAGAAGGCCTACCTCAAGAAAATAAACATTTAACCACTTGATGAAAAACACAAGCGGGATAGCATCTATGTCATTCTAGAAATAAGATAAGATAAAATCGGTAAACAAAAATACTGGTGTAGTGTGAAGAATTTCATCTTTAATCAATGCCTTATAGTTTCGTGTTGAATTAGTCTTTTAATTCTGCCTCAAAATACACCTTTTTTATAGCCGAGCCCGAATAGCGCTTCACATTTACTTAGGGAGGCTTTGGAACTCTCATAAATATCATCATCGTTACTGAAAGGTGCTGTTTATCCACCATGACCCTTTGTGTGCAAGGCGGACATGCAAACCATTGCATCACGATGTTCCCTACAATTCGTTTTGTATTTATTCCGAATTTAGGCGATTTCCTTATCAAAGTCTTACAATTCTGGTCACCTAGTAAGTGAACAAATCCCCTAGTCGATTATAGACTATTTTTGGATTAGAAAAAATGAACTCGGAAGTACCAAGATGAAATATCAAACTATAATCCGGTTTTAAGGTTAAAAAAAAGTAAAATATACTAAGAAATTTCCATGAACAGGAATACAATTCAATAATATTATGGTAGCATCAAAAATTTACTTACAGAAATATTCCTTATTTTTCTGATGGAATTTAGGACTTTGTTCAAAAACTAACACTGACCTATAAATTATTTTATCATTGAGCTAGGAAAATGATGGTTGATGGAATTTTGCTGTTTCTTCTTATTTACAAACATAGACAAGGAAGTCCTTTACGATGCTACATGTGGTGAACTTGTCTATTATCAATTTGATCTGCCCGGTCCTATCCTTCGTATAGGCGAGTTCGACCAGTCACATTAATGTTCAAAAAACTTGGAACCCCTCGTGTAAAGCATCAAAGCTTATATTATTATTAGAAAAATAGTTGGGAATAGAAATCTACCCCTTTGTAACCTTTAATTTACGAGGTCAATATTTTTAGCATATCGTAAAAGGTGGTAGTAAATTTTACATAGCTTTTCTGTAATTGTTATAACATTTGCATAATATAGTACGACATTGAATATATCCATAATGTAGTATTTTAAAAGTCCTGTGGTCTTCACATTATAACAATGTGAAAGACCAGCATATATTGAAGAAATGCTTAAAATCCGAATATAACTACCTATCACTCAATAATTTAAATTAATTTGTAATCGCTAAAAATTGTGATAACAAAAACAACTTAATTAATACATAATTAGTTTGATTATGTTGTTTCAAAATATCTCTAATATACGAATATATAAAAGCTAATAAATAATAATAAAAAGGATCTGAGTTTTATCTAACAAAATAAAATTAACCCCCACCATTATCAGCAGTGTCACAAATTCTATAGCCCACACTGTACACTAAACTAGAAGCGAACAACAACAACAATAAAAAAAATCAAGCAAGGAAGAGTTTTGCCCTGTACATGTGAATGATAGAGGTGTGCGAGAGTTTTTTCTTTATTTTCAAAAATGGCGGTCGTTGGCTTTTTGTACTTGTATTGGTAGAATAATGATAATAACCGATAAACTAGTAAAATATCTTTAAATTAAATTTATAAAGATAAAATTAACATTTTTGATTCACAATGATCTTTTTATGTACCAGAAAATTGTCGGTACCACTTTATAATCCCAATATCACACCATTCGGCATTTCTGTAGATAGACGCCGCCAATAGAAAACGAACAAGGAAAAAAGATACATAATTTTGATGCTGCATCTTTTTATCACAATTTATCAATTCCGTATTATTAATAGATGGAACAAACCTTTTTATTTCACAATATCCTTATAAAATTTATAATTTTCTGGTAATTTTATCTAGAAACAATATGCAATGAAACCGCCAAGTTTTAATTTAATTTAAGTTGATCTGAAGATACACAACACAACACACGAAACAGAGCACAACAAATGAAAAAGTAACGAAAAATACAGGCTACAAAGCCAATGGACTACAAACGCCGCAAAAACCGTTTGCCGTTCAAAACATTTGCGCATCACCGACGCTCTGATTTAGGTAGTACTAATTATGAGCAATTTGTGAAATAAAATAATTTTAGAATTCATAATTTATGAATATTTTAATAGAAACAGTAAAGTTAAACAAATGTTTGTAGCTATGAGATATACGTAATTTACCATTAATCAATATTTTTTTTATTTACACAATATTTTGTAAACTAGTACGCATGAGAATACAATACTGTCTAGCACTGGGCGATACCTGTCAAATATGGAGATTTTCAAGAATCAATATTAGGGCTGTTTTCTTTTAGCACTGGATACCCTAAGCCGTGAAGGACTAAAAGAAAACAGAGTACTCGTTTATCCAGGACATCTCAAAAAATATGCAACACTGTCATCAGCTGTTTAAAAACAATCACAGAAAAGAAGTGAAATCTTGCATTTTTAACGTATGAAATGCTCCAATTAGTAATAAATATTTACTGCTGCGATTATTTATGACACTGTACCACTTTGAATTTCATGTTTTTCGATAAATTAGTCACAATAAATTGCTAAAGAAGTGTCAGTTTATCAAAATACAATCTGGCAACATCGGCGCGACTTGCACTGATGAGTTGTTCTGGATAGAATACCAGTGCAACGATGTTCTGGATAGTCCATACAAATGTTGCATCCAGTGCTAAAAGAAAACAGCCCTATTTAAGAAGTTCTACATATAGGTTATGTTAGGTATATTTGTTTCTGCAGTTCTTTTTTGTAAAGAAGAAAGGACCAAAAACAAATTTTGCAAATCATTTTTTTAATTTTTACAAATTACTGCAGATCCAAACTTCTTCAATGCAAATTGACTGATTTTATGGAAACACTAGTTCAGCAAGGAGAAATTGAGTAAATCGTATACCTAATCACGACCATACTTTTCTTTTTTGATCCATGTTTTAATTCAAAGTCGATGCTTCCATCCACAGTCACAGAGTGAAAAAATGAATTCGGGGGAACTCCTGAATGAGTGAAAGATTGGACTTCATTAGAGCCGCTTGTGAAACATCTCTGCATTTCAAATACGGCGTTTTTGAACATTTAAAGGACGGTCCATGTTCGGTTTTCGTATTTTGGGGATACAGTATTAAAATAGTTCAATTTAAAGCAGATAATTTATCTTGTAGGGACCCACTTTAAAATTGGGTACTTGTAAAATTTTAATCACAGTCTGTGAAATATTGTAACTAAAAAAAAATGTTTTATTTGAAAGTATTTTGAGGTTTGAGAAGAGAAAAACCAAAATAATTAACTTTTTATTAATTTTTAATTGTGCTTTCTTTTAATTACATACAAAATAAAATAGCGCACAAACTCATTTGATGCGCACTTTCTTTTTCATCAAGAATTCGTTATGAATTGAAAAGTAATCGCGAAAATAAAGTGATTTCAACATAATTTTCTATTATCATTTTTTATTATTTTTCTTTTCTTTTTTCAGAAATTTATCAAATAGTAATTATATTTTTCGAAGCGAACGGCATGACATTTGAGAGCCACTTCTGCGCTTTACAGGCTATCCGGACGACAGTGCTCGTGTCGAACATATCCCATATATTGTGTACATTATAAGTTATGCGCTTTACAGACTATCAGTTATTCCGGACGACAGTGCTCGTGTCGAACATATCCCATATATTGTGCATATTATAAGTTAAGTCCGAAGGCATAATCGATACTGCTGCATGTTTATGGGATCGATAACACATTTACCGATTATTTAGTCATCGCCGACAAGTCGTATCGATCCGACACACTGTAAGATTCTTTACAAACACCGACATTCCGTCCGGAATAACTGATAGTCTGTAAAGCGCATTAAGTCCGAATGCATAATCGATACTGCTGCATGTTTATTGGATCGATAACACATTTACCGATTATTTAGTCATCGCCGACAAGTCGTATCCATCCGACATACTGTAAGATTCTTTACAAACACCGACATTCCGTCCGGAATAACTGATATTCTGTAAAACGCATTCGACGCGAACTTCATGCCACTAAGTTGGCAGAGACCTCTATTGCTTCAATTTTCCAATGGCAGACTTCCCCTTACATAACAGTCTTTGATACACTTTTATCCAATTCCTGCACCTTTTAACACTTCAGAGCCACCTACTTTAAAATGAAGTATTTGTTTAAGTTATGATATTACAGGTGGCGCTAATGTGACTTTGACATATATGAGGTGCTGGAATTCGATAAATGTATTTTCAACATTTTTCAATAGGACTGCTCGCGAAATTTTATAGAAAAATCATGCAAGAGAGTAGGGTATGATATACATCTTTGCGGAAATGATCGGAGTGCCACGTGGCAACTATTTTACCAAAAACTAAAATTAACTCTTAACAACATTGAAACAGTTATTTATTCGTGATATACCAGCCGAAACGTTACAAAGAGTATGCAAAAATTGGACTAAGCGGATGGACCTCTGAGACGCAATCGTGGACAATATACATGCATTAAATAATCTTTAAATTGTATCGATTCATATAAAGATTTCATGAACTTTTCTGAATGTTGGTTTTTTTTTTTTTAATTTTCCCATGGCACAAAAAAGTTACCCCCTATAAACAATCCGTACCCATTTTTTCTAAAATAACTTTAATGCTTGGCCATTTTTATAATTTTTTTGACTAAATTATATTAAAATACATAATACAAGAACATTAATACATTTTTGCAAGGATCATCATTAACACTTTTGCAATTCAACATCGAATTTTTCGCGATATTTTCGGCAAAATATTCTTGGAAAGTTATGTAAAATGCTGCGTTGCTTCCAGGGGTCAAATACCTATAATTGAATAAAAAAATACATTAAAATTATACTTAAAGAAGATACAGTAGAACAATTTGCAAAACAAAAAAAGAATCGCAGTTATCCTTTTGGCAGAGTATAGAATTGATTCTTTGGTAAGATAATAAAAAGCACCCATAGGAAGAGATCGTGTGGTTGGAAAAAATCAAAAAGGCAAATAATCTCAGCATTGTATTGTTCTAAAATTGTTGAAGTTATTAAACGACAAAAATAAGTGGAAGTATTCAAATTTATTTTAATTTTGATAGATATGTCAACAATTTTCTTGCTCCTGAGTCTAGGCGCTTTACCTTTAATTCGTTTTTTAATGCCCTGTTCCTGTATATCGAACGAAAACCAGTTCGAAAGAAAAGCAGTCACTCGAATTCGAATGAATTTGGGTTTTTCTATTTTTGAAAGTTCGATTCGTTTGTATGAGAATACATTGATTATTAAAAATGAGTATTTTTAAATTTTTGGCCTGAGAATTCATTCAAATGTTAACAATGCTTTTACTTTTTTCTTGACACTTATTGTATATGTTCGTTTATTACTCGACAACAAAACATGAAGTGACTTGCCTTTCGAAATAAAAGAACAAAAATCAAATTTCTTTCGTTTGGAATACGAAAGAAAGCTTTCGTTCGATATACAGGAACAGGCCATAAAATTTATTTTGCACCCATTCAGGGAAATGTCAATAAAACAAATATCATGTAGCTGTCATTTCTAGTTTGACAGATATTTCAGGTGAACTTGGCAACACTTCTTGGCAGCTAGCTCTCGACCGACATTCGGACTCGGTTATATGGTAAGAATAGTTTGTCAAAACACAGTACAGACTTGAACAACTACTTACGTCATACTAATGTTACATATTTTGTTTCTAACAATAATATACACGATGGCTGGTATGTCATGCAACAAAGTCAATGGCTATACTTTTTAATTTTTAACTTGTATTATTCAAAAGCAAAAAATGTCAGAAATAACATCAAATTTTGAAATTAGTTTAGATTAGTTCGAATTTGCTATACGGTTGCCACTCGAGGCAAAAATAATCTACCAAAATTTGGAGACAATTTTACCAAAAACCTACCCAATGAAAAATTTTATTTCTATAGAACATTTTGCCAAAATTTTATTTCTATAGAAAATTTTTCAAAATTTTAATTTTATAGAAAATTTTGTCACAATTTAATTTATTTAGAAAATTTTGTCAAAACTTTATTTCTATAGAAAATTTTATCAAAATTTTATTTCTATAGAAAATTTTGTCAAAATTTTATTTCTATAGAAAATTTTGTCAAAATTTTATTTCTATAGAAAATTTTGTCAAAATTTTATTTCTATTAAAAATTTTGTCAAAATTTTATTTCTATAGAAAATTTTGTCAACATTTTATTTCTATAGAAATGTTATTTTTTTTCTATAAAAATTTTCTAAATTTTCTCAAAATTTTATTTCTATAGAAAATTTTGTCAAAATTATTTCTATAGAAAATTTTGTCAAAATTTTATTTCTATCGAAAATTTTGTAAAAACTTTATTTCTATAGTAAATTTTATCAAAAGTTTATTTATATAGAAAATTTTGTCAAAATTTTATGTCTATAGAAAATTTTGTCAAAATTTTATTTCTATAGAAAATTTTGTTAAAATTTTATTTCTTTAGAAAATTTTGTCAAAATTTTGTCAAAATTTTATTTCAATAGAATATTTTATCAAAATTTTATTTCTATAGAAAATTTTCTCAAAATTTTATTTCTTTAGAAAATTTTGTCAAAATTTTATTTTTATAGAAAATTTTGTCAAAATTTTATTTCAATAGAAAATTTTATCAAAATTTTATTTCTATAGAAAATTTTCTCAAAATTTTATTTCTATAGGAAATTCTCTCAAAAGTTTATTTCTATAGAAAGTTTTGTCAAAATTTTATTTCTATAGAAAATTTTGTCAAAATTTTATTTCTATAGAAAATTTTGTCAAAAGTTTTTTTCTATAGAAAATTTTGTCAAAATTTTATTTCTATAGAAAACAGTTTTTTTTCTATAGAAAATCTTGTCAACAGTTTTTTTTTCTATAGAAAATTTTGCCGACATTTTATTTCTATAGAAATGTTATCAACATTTTATTTTCTATTTTTTGCCAAAATTTTATTTCTATAGAAAATTTTGCAAAACTTTAATTTTATGGAAAATTTTGTCAAAATTTTATTTCTATAGAAAATGTTGTCAAAAGTTTATTTCTATCGAAAATTTTGTAAAAACTTTATTTCTATAGAAAATTTTATCAAAATTTTATTTCTATAGAAAATTTTGTCAAAATTTTATTACTATAGAAAATTTTGTTAAAATTTTATTTCTATAGAAAATTTTGTTAAAATTTTATTTCTATAGAAAATTTTGTTAAAATTTTATTTTTGTAGAAAATTTTGTCAAAATGTTATTTCTATAGAAAATTTTGCCAAAATTTTATTTGTTTGGAAAATTTTGTCAAAATATTATTTCTATAGATAATTTTGTCAAAATTTTATTTCTATAGAAAATTTTGTCAAAATTTTATTTCTATTGAAAATTTTGTCAAAATTTTATTTCTTTAGTAAATTTGGTCAAAATTTTATTTCTATAGAACAAATTTTCAAAATTTTATTTCTATAGAAAATCTTGTCAACAGTTTTTTTTCTATAGAAAATATTGCCAACATTTTATTTCTATAGAAATGTTATCAACATTTTATTTCTATAGAAAATTTTCTAAATTTTCTCAAAATTTTATTTCTATAGAAAATTTTGTCACAATTTTAATTCTATAGAAAATTTGTCAAAATTATATTTCTATCGAAAATTTTGTCAAAACTTTATTTCTATAGAACATTTTGTCAAAATTTTATTTCTATAGAAAATTTAGTCAATATTTGATTTCTATAGATGATTTTCTCAAAATTTTATTTATATAGAAAAAAAAAAACAGTTTATTTCTACAGAAAATTTTGTCAAAATTTTATTTTATAGAAAATGTTGTCAAAATTGTATTTCTATAGAAAATTTTGTCTAAATTTTATTTCTATAGAAAATTTTGTCAAAAAAAAATTATAGCAAATTTTATCAAAAATTTATTTCTATAAAATATTTTATCAACATTTTAGTTCTATAGAAAATGTTGTCAAAATTTTAATTCTATAAATTTTATTTCTTTACGAAATTTTATCAAAATTTTATTTCTATACGAAATTTTGTCAAAATTTTATTTCTATAAGAAATTTGTGGAGTAACTCTTAGTTGAGAGAAATATTTTTCAAAATCTACCAAACCATCAAGAATTCCTACGAATCTACCAAACAATACAAAACCTACCAATTTTGGTAGAATTCTACCATATGTGGCAACCTTGATTGGTACCTTTGGCACGAATTATTTCCTTCAAATGACCGTTAAAGACATAACACGCTGCACGAAATTGGCTTTTGGGATACTCAAAACTTTGGTATTTTTTAGTGACAACTTTATTTTCCAAAATGCATCATGCGCAAAATCCAAATGATCTAAGTGCTCTATTTGAAATGGGTTCTCATAGAAGAAATCCGAATATGGTAACTGTGCAAATCAACGCCTTGGCTCTTTCCAGTCTATTTTTTGTATATCTTGCACTTTGTGGAACTACAATGGCTTTAGTTCAAGCTGATTTTTCAATATGTGTAGCATACATCCACGAGTTATATTCTACTTATGAGGAAGTTTTATACCACTTTGGCTTGGATTTCGATCAAATCTGGTCTACACTTTCGGATCATTTCTGGTGTTGTCATCGTTATTTTTTGTCCACTCTTGGACGCGATGCAACGCAGCTAGTATAGGGTAACAAGCAAAGGTACGAGAAACAAGAGATTTATTCACATTTAAATGCTGGAGAGCTCAAACGATAGACACTTGTGGTTTTACAGTAAAATATAAAGCAGTCAAGCTATCACGCTTGAATTCCATTATGAATAACTTTTTTTTGAACGCAATAGATCAAAATGCTTTTGTAAGCTTGTAAACAATGTGACTACACAGAAAAAATATCACGAAAATTTTTCTAATTAAATTTTGAGTTTTGAAAAATATTCTATTAAAAATTTAATAGATTCAAATTTTTTTTTAGTTTTTTGAAACAAAAATCAATCACAAAAATTAGTTCTTGGGTGTATATATAAATCTGTCGATTGTTAAACGAGTGGTTTGGAAATGTTAGCAACCTGAATATATATCAGCCACCCATATATGTTCTATACCTACGGTAAGTGTATAAGAAACACTAGAGCATAAAATACTTACTCCTCCAAGACCCACGGAGGGTACAAAAGTCATATCAATACTATCTGTCATGTTTCCGTATTTCTTTAGGATCTCATTTGTTTCACGGCTAGCTTTGCAATTTTTCGCCGCTGTTACATCAATATCTAATTGTTGGGAGCACTGTAAATATATGCAAAATGTTATATCTACTTTATGTTTCTATAAAGACATCTATGGCTTACCATATCTATATCTGTGTTATAGCCATTCAACAGACATGTGATCATATCCAATTGCTCCCTCACAGTATTATGTTCCACTATGCAGGCATGCATTGCATTTAATTCGCACTCGCGTGTACCATGTTGACAGTAGAGATTTGTTTTATTAGTTTCTGGATCTGTCCAAGACTTGGAATTTTAGGTTTTATACGGTTTTATACAGATAAAATAGCGGATTCAGTTTTAAGAGTAACTTACGCCAACTTTGCCATATGGTATGAAAACCAAATCACTGTATTGCAGTAAACTGTCATCAATCATCGCTCCATAGAGTTGATTGCGTATAAAACGCATACTGTCCGGACACAATGTTTCATAGTAGACTTCAACTTTCAATTTTTGGGGTTCTAAATCGGCCTGAAATGAAATTCAAGTTGAAATCATTGCGAGCCTATTCATCAAAAATCATTTCAAAATGAGCAGAGGTCAGTACATTCAATTGGCCACCAGAACTCAAGCGCCGCCAAAGACAAGATTGTGACCGTAACGGCCTATGATCGCTTGCTCGTATTTATCGACCTGGATTCACAATAAATGCCGGATATTAATCGGGGAAATGTCCTAAAGACAGTATTGAGTCCCTGAACAGACAAACAGTTTGAGCGCAGACCATGAACATTCCAACAAAATAAGAGAGGTAGTGTTAGTTCTACAAAAACAACATATTCTGCTCCCTAAATGTCAAAAGCAAAATTAATGTTATCAAACACAAATGATTACTCCAACAAGTGGTTTCTCAAAAAATAAAGAAGATTTTGTTTATTTATATTATTTGTTTATTGTTTGTTTATGTTTTTCAAGTATATTGCCTAGCAACGCATTTATATTACTCTTCTACTACATTAAAATTGTAATTCATTATGCAATGACAACATTGTTTATGTTTTTTATATGACGTTAGGAGAAGAGAACACTAAATAAATTAGAATCATTTGTTTCGCAGACACTACCATTTTGTTTTTACCATGGCTCTTAGTTTCATTTCTACCGAACAATGACCACAAAAATCTCCGGATCTCAATCACGGTTGCCATAGTTGGTAGAATTCTGCAAAAAAATTTCTATAGAAATAAAATTTTGATAAAATTTTCTATAGAAATAAAATTTTGACAACATTTTTTATAGAAATAACATTTTGACAAAAATTTCTATTGAAATAAATTTTGACAACAAAATTTACAAAATAGTTCTATAGAAATAAAATTTTGACAAAATTTTCTATAGAAATAAAATTTTGACAAAATTTTCTAAAGAAGTAAAATCTTGACAAAATTTTCGATACAATTAAAATTTTGGCAAAATTTTCTATAGAAATAAAATTTTGACAAAATTTTCTATATAATTAAAATTTTAACAAAACTTCCTATAGAAATAAAATTTTGAAAAAATTTTCTATACAAATAAAATTTTGACAACATTTTCTATACAAATAAAATTTTGGGAAAATCTTCTATAGAAATAAAATTATGACAAAATTTTCTACAGAAATAAAAGTTTTGACGAAACTTGTCTATAGGAATAAAATTTGGACAAAATTTTCTATAGAAATAAAATGTTGACAACATTTTCTATAGAAATAAAATTTTGACAAAATTTTCTATAGAAATAAAATTTTGACAATATATTTTATAAAAATAAAATTTTGACAATATTTTCTATAGAAATAAAATTTTGACAACATTTTCTATAGAAATCAAATTTTGAGAAACTCTTCTATAGAAATAAAATTTTGGCAAAATTTTCTATAGAAATAAAATTTTGAAAAAATAATTTATAAAAAAACTATAGAAGTAGAATTTGGACAAAACTTTCTATAGAAAAAAATCTTGACAAAATTTTCTATACAAATAAAATTTTGGTAAAATTTTCTATAAAAATAAATTTTTGACAAAATTTTCTATAGAATTAAAATTTTAACAAAAATTCCTATAAAAATAAAATTTTGAAAATGTTTCTATGGAAATAAAATTCTGAAATTTTTTTATAGAAATAAAATTTTGACAACATTATCTATAGAAATAAAATTTTGAGAAAATCTTCTATAGAACTAAAATTGTGACAAAATTTTCTATAGAAATAAAATTTTGACAAAATTTTCTACAGAAATAATATCTTGACAAAATGCAGAAATAAAATTTTGACAAAATTTTCCATAGAATTAAAATTTTAACAAAACTTCCTATAGAAATAAAATTTTGAAAAAATTTTTTATAGAAATAAAATTTTGATAAAATTTTCTACAGAAATAAAATTTTGAAAAAAGTTTTCTATAGATATAAAATTTTGACAACATTTTCTATAGAAATCAAATTTTGAGAAAATCTTCTATAGAAATAAAATTTTGGCAAAATTTTCTATAGAAATAAAATTTTGAAAAAATAATTTATAAAAAAAACTATAGAAGTAGAATTTGGACAAAATTTTCTATAGAAAACAAATCTTGACAAAATTTTCTATACAAATAAAATTTTGGCAAAATTTTCTATAAAAATAAATTTTTGACAAAATTTTCTATAGAATTAAAATTTTAACAAAAATTCCTATAAAAATAAAATTTTGAAAATGTTTCTATGGAAATAAAATTCTGAAATTTTTTTATAGAAATAAAATTTTGACAAAATTATCTATAGAAATAAAATTTTGAGAAAATCTTCTATAGAACTAAAATTGTGACAAAATTTTCTATAGAAATAAAATTTTGACAAAATTTTCTACAGAAATAATATCTTGACAAAATGCAGAAATAAAATTTTGACAAAATTTTCCATAGAATTAAAATTTTGACAACATTATCTATAGAAATAAAATTTTGAGAAAATCTTCTATAGAACTAAAATTGTGACAAAACTTCCTATAGAAATAAAATTTTGAAAATTTTTTTTATAGAAATAAAATTTTGATAAAATTTTCTACAGAAATAAAATTTTGAAAAAAGTTTTCTATATATATAAAATTTTGACAAAATTTTCTATAGAAATAAAATTTTCAGAAAATCTTCTATAGAAATAAAATTTTGACAAAATTTTCTATAGAAATAAAATTTTGACAAAATTTTCTATAGAAATAAAATTTTGACAAAAGTTTCTAGGAATACAATTTTGACAAAATTTGCTATAAAAATAAAATTTTGGCAAACTTTTTTATAGAAATAAAATTTTGACAATATTTTTTATAGAAATAATTTTAGGCTCGAGTGGCATCCGTGATAGTAATCCGTTGCACTTTTACGATTGGGGCATTTTGAAGAGTAAGGTTGGCCAATTTTTTGCAGCGTGTGATAGCTTTGTCGGCTGACTGTAGGTCATATGTTAGTTCGTGCCAAAGGTAGCTAATCCGAAGAAATCTATATTTATTTTAAAATTTTATATTACACTAAAAGAAAGCATATCCAGTTCCAAAGATTTTGTCTTTACACTAACGATTTTGGTATTGTTTCCGAGCCAAAGAATCGGAAAATGAAGTTAAATTTAAGTTTTGCATACTTGATTCTAGGAAACAAAGCTAAATTTATTCGATTTTTCAGTTTGTTTTCGTCATAAGCTATTAGAATCCTCTAAAATCATGTAAACGACAACTTAAATTTCCAAATTCGGACTTGACCACAAGTAGAAATTATGCTTCGTTTCAAATAAATAAAGTTTGAAAAAAATCTCTTAGTTTTAAAGGATTTTTTTCTATGTAGTCAAGATGCAAAAAGTGAATAAATTTGAAATCGTCTTTAAATTTATTCACTTAATTTTGAGGAATTTTGCAGAATTATTAAAGCCAAGTTGATCTTTGTCAACTATGGGGATACCCAATTTTAAGTCGAATCACTTAACAATAAGGACGAAGCGACTTCAAAGAAAAGCTTATCGACTTTCGGATTAGGAAAAAAACTTTTTATCAGAGAAATGCGTATTCTATTCTCAGAAAAATTCGGATTCGTATGTTAAGGCCTTGAAATCTTATTTTTTCAGTGTAAATAAGAAACTATAGCGCTTTACTTTGCTGCATGACATATCAGCCACCCTGTATCTCCAATAGAAACGAGTTGCGTCTAGCTTCATGCTGATAGCTTCTACTCAAAAAATCACCAAGGCCTCGATGCGTTATCCCCTATCATATGGTGGAGTTCTATGTTTGCTAGTCGAAAAATGTGTTCAATCATACTATTATTCACGAGAATCATCTTCCTTCCTTGCACTGAAAAATATATTGTCTTGAAGCCAAAGATTTCATGCCATTAAAATACGAATGCGCATTTCTCTCATATAAAGTTTTTTTCCTTGTCCAAAAGTCGATACACTTTTCAAGAGATTCAACTTAAAATTGGATATCCTAACATGAAAGAAAATTTCATTTTAGTAAGGTCAACTTGACTTTAATACTTATAAACAAATTTTCAAAACTAATTAAATCGTCTGCATCTTGGCTACAAAGCTAAAAAGCATTAAAAAGTGATGTTTTTTGACACTTTTTTTTAACGTTTTTACCTGAAACATAGCATAATTTTAACTTGTAGTCGAGTCTGAATTCAGAAATTTATGTTGTCGTTAACACTCGTTAATGGACTTTAATAGCACATGAGGTAAAAAAACTGAAAAAATATATATTGAGTTAAAATTTGTTTCCTAGAATCATGTACGCAAAACTCAAATATAAAATTTAATTGTGTCTAAAATTTGTCCTTTCTTCAATTCTCCGCTTCTTTAATTCGGAATCAATACCAAAATCATTAGTGTAAAGACAAAATGTTTGGAACCGGACATGATGTTTTTCAGTGTAGTCGCCAGAAATCTGATCATTGATGTGGTACAAAACATTGATGTATTTAAAAGCATTTTTCATTCGTTTGGTTAACGCTAAAATTCAAATTTTTATCAGTTAAACGTTTTTTTTTTCAATAAACATCGGATGATTTCCACAATTTATTTTCAAACTCACATTTGAACAATTAATTGCACATGTCACCAAAAGAAATGACAACAAGACAAAAGATTTCATTATGCAAAAAAACTGATTGTAGATAAAGTTAAGCAAAAACAGAACTGATTGTATATTGAATAGCGCGAATTAAAACAATGGTCACAATTTGTACAATTTGATCAATCTTTTTTAATACTGAATTTAAATTTGAACAAATTCCCACCGAAGGATGAATGTGCGTACGACTGTCCACAGCAACTTATACGATGAAACTAATTTGAGAAATTAAACTGAATATATTTTCCCATATTTCAGATCAATCGGCGCTTAAGTTGTTACTTAGTTTTTCTGTTCATTTGTTTGTTCTTTACGGATTCATTTACACAATGATCTGGACAGAAACAAAGCAACAGCGACTAAAGAAATACCATTTGTTGATATGAATGTGGAAACGTTTTGGACGAGGAGCACATAAGGGTATATATTTAAATATGTATTCACACAAAGAGCTACACATCTTCATATTAGGGTATGCAGAGAAAAATTTATTTAATTTCATTACATTTTATAAAATTAAATTGAAATTACATTTTATTAATGACAAATTTCTTTCAAATAATGACATTTTAATAAAAACATAGTTTTTAATTTTTCTTAAATTCTTTTTTTAATTTAATTTGTTTTGCGTCCTTCTTTTAAAGTTGTTGCCTTTGAAATAAGGAACATTTTGCTTTTTTTTTTTAAATTTTGCATCTTTGCTTTACTTTAAGGTATTTGTTTTAATTTTTACTTTAAGGTATTTGTTTTAATTTTTACTTTAAGGTATTTGTTTTAATTTGGATTTTTAAACTGGTATTTATTTGTACTTGTATCGCTTGATTAATATATCGCAAAAATAGAATGGAAATTCGATATATGAGTTATGTATCATAAATCTAATTTTATTGAACCAACACTGAAAAAAATATTTATTATATTAAAATATTAAATATTACGCAACCCAAATTTTAGGATTCGAAATTTACAAAATATTAAGGACAAATTTCTTTAAAATAATGAAATTTTAATTAAAATAAAGTTTATAATCTATGCTTCAACAATTTTTATATTAACTTTTATTTTATATATTAACTTTGTCATTCCGTTTGTAACACATCGAAATATTGCTCTAAGACCCCATAAAGTATATATATTCTGGGTCGTGGTGAAATTCTGAGTCGATATGAGCATGTCCGTCCGTCCGTCTGTTGAAATCACGCTAATTTCCGAACGAAACAAGCTATCGACTTGAAACTTGGCACAAGTTGTTGTTATTGATGTAGGTCGGATGGTATTGGTAATAGGATACATCGGTCCACTTTTACGTATAGCCCCCATATAAACGGACCCCCAAATTTGGCTTGCCGATCCTCTAAGAGAAGCAAATTTCCGGCTGAAATTTGGTACATGGTGTTGGTATAAAGGGTGATACGGTCAAAATTTGGTCAAGGGAAAACGCGTGTAAATCGGTGAAATTGTTTATTTAAAAAATCAAATTAAATTTCTTTTTCAAGTTCAATTAGTATAAAATTCAGGAAAAATATTCAGTTAGGCTTTCGCTTTTCCAAATCTGAATTGCCGGGCCTCACGCTTGACATCTGCCATCAGATTTTGTACAGTCACCTTGTCCACCTTCTTCGCCGCAGAAAGCCAGTTTGCCTTGAACTGCTGCTCGTCCTTAGCAGTTTTTTTGGTCTTCTTTAGGTTCCGCTTGACAATAGCCCAGTATTTCTCAATTGGGCGGAGCTCTGGCGTGTTGGGAGGGTTCTTGTCCTTGGGAACCACCTGCACGTTGTTGGCGGCGTACCACTCCATGGCCTTTTTACCGTAATGGCAAGATGCCAAATCCGGCCCAAACAGTACGGAACAACCGTGTTTCTTCAGGAAAGGCAGCAGACGTTTATTCAAACACTCTTTCACGTAAATTTCTTGGTTGACAGTCCCGGAAGCTATGAAAATGCTGCTTTTCAAGCCACAGGTACAGATGGCTTGCCAAACCAGATATTTCTTTGCGAACTTTGACAGTTTTATGTGCTTGAAAATATCTGCTACCTTTCCCCTTTCTTTTGCCGTATAAAACTCCTGTCCCGGAAGCTGCTTGTAGTCGGCTTTGACGTAGGTTTCGTCGTCCATTACCACGCAGTCAAACTTCGTCAGCATCGTCGTGTACAGCCTCCGGGATCGCGCTTTGGCCGTCGTATTTTGTTTATCATCGCGATTTGAAGTCACTACCTTCTTGTAAGTCGATAGTCGGGCTCGTTTTTTGGCTCGATGCACGGTTGTAGACGATACACCCAGCTTATTTGCGGCATCTCGGAGAGAGAGGTTAGGGTTTCGCTTGAAACTACCGGCAACTCTCTTTGTCGTCTCAGCGGCTTCCGGTTTTCGATTTCCCCCCGATCCAGACTTCCTGGCTGTCGACAAACGTTCCCCAAACACTTTAATTACATTTGTAACGGTTGATTTGACAACTTTTAGCGATTTTGCCAGCTTTGCGTGCGAGTAGCTGCTCTTCTTGCTTGCACGGCATTTTGACAACTGAAGAGTGAATTCCAAAATCAAAATAGGAGCAACATTCTACACACACACACCTTCAAAATGAGGGGTGTTCAGGTTTTTTAAATGCAAAATTGAAAGAAATACGTCAAGTTTATATTGACCAAATTTTTACCGTATCACCCTTTATGGTCTCTAACAACCGTGCAAAAAGTGGTCCACAACGGTCCATAATTATATATAACCCCCATATAAACCGATCCCCCGATTTGGCTTGCGAAGCCTCTAAGAGAAGCAAATTTCATCCGATCTGGCTGAAATTTGGTACATGGTGTTGGTATATGGTCTCTAACAACCATGCAAAAATTGGTCCATATCGGTCCATAATTATATATAGCTCCATATAAATCGATCCCCAGATTTGTCCTCCGGAGCCTCTTGGAGGAGCTTAATCCATCCGATCCGTTTGAAATTTGGAACATGGTGTTAGAATGTGGTCTCTAACAAACACGCAAGAATTGGTCCATATCGGTCCATAATTATATATAGCCCCCCATATAAACCGTTCCCCAGATTTGATCTCCGGAGTCTCTTGGAGGAGCAAAATTCATCCGATCCGGTTGAAATTTGCAACGTGGTGTTAGTATAAGGCCGCTTATAACCATCCATAATTGGTCCGTATCGGTTCATAATAATGGTTGCCACTCGAGCCAAAAATAATCTACCAAGATTTTATTTTTATAGAAAACATTGTCAAAATGGTATTTCTATAGAAAAATTTGTCAAAATTTTATTTCTATAGAAAAATTTGTCAAAATTTTATTTCTATAGAAAAATTTGTCAAAATTTTATTTCTATAGAAAATGTTGTCAAAATTTTATTTCTATAGAAAATTTTTTCCAAATTTTATTTCTATAGAAAATTTTTTTTCCAAATTTTACTTCTATAGAAAAAGTTGTCAAAATTTTATTTCTATAGAAACTTTAAACTTAATTATATACGTATTTAATCGGCCTTTTTAGTTTAATATATACCACGTATGGACTATGTGGTATATATTACGGTGTTAGGAAGTTTTAATATACCTTGCCATCGGCAAGTGTTACCGCAACCCAAGTAATTCGATTGTGGATGACAGACTTCAGTAGAAGTTTCTACGCAATCCATGGTGGAGGGTACATAAGATTCGGCCGAACTTACGGCGTCCTTCTTTTAAATTAAATGAGATATTGGATTTTAGGATTAAAGATAAAAACACTTCAAATGTAGGCTGAGACTTTTTTTTTAATTTTGCATCTTTGCTTTAAAGTTTTTGTTTTTTAGAATTAAGAAAACTTTTTTTATTTTAAGGTATTTGTTTTAATTTGGATTTGGATCGCTTGTTTAATATATCGCAAAAATAGAATGGAAATTCGATATATGAGATCTGTATCCTAAATCTAATTTTATTGATCCAACACTGAAAAAAATATTTACGTGATATTAAAGATTACGCAACCTAAATTTTAGGATGCGAAGTTTACATAATATTAAGGACAAATTTCTTTAAAATAATGCAATTTTAATTAAAATAAAGCTTATAGTCTATTCTTCAAAAATTTTTTTCATTAAATTTAGGACACAAATTTTGTTAATTTGAGTCCCTCCGTTAATGTCACACGTCTTTGAACTAAGGCAAATTTTCCATAAAGTAAAGAAACACATTTTTGATTTAAAGAAATTGTCCTTAAATTTAGTGAAATATTGAATCTTAAGATTAAAGATAAAATCGCTTCAAATATAGGCTAAGACTTATTTTGAGGATTTAGCGTTTTCGGTTTAAAGAAAATTAAAATTTGATAAATGAGATATGTATCCTAATTTTAATTTTATTGGTTCGCTAAAAATTTCTTTATTTTACAGAAGCCGCATCTTTGGCTCGGAATCAACACCAAAATCCTTAAGGGAAGGTCAAAATCTTTGGATCCAAGTAAATTGTTTTTTGAGTGTAAGACTTAACGTTAGGTGAAACTCTAAAACATGTCTTTATTTTGAAGAAGCCAAAACCTTGGCTCGGAATCAATAGGAAATATATATATAAATAACAGAAAAAAATATTATTATATACTTTCTTTAATGCTTTTTTTTTTACCAAAAGTATTAATTTATTCGTGTCATGTTGCACTTAGTAAAATGTTTTAGTTAACTTAAAAAATAATATTTTTTTTTCATGGTGGATTCACTTTAACGCACTTGCTTAGACGCAAATGCTTTTGTTGCTTTGCCAGTTTATATTACTGCTTTGTCCACTAGTTTTATTAAATACAATATATAAAATTCATATATCTTATTCGTTCCATCCTAATATATAGTAAACAAACTGTGCAATGTATTTGGATCAATGTTCTTTTTGTCGCTTTGTTATAATCACCACGCAAATGTATAAATTACGGTGTAGTATATCATATTTTTATTACAGTGTACTATAAAAGACAGTGCTACCAGATGCATGCAAAACCTGCACTAGAAAAATCGGAAAAATGAATTCATGAACAAGTTTTCCTGCGCCAATATAGTGCTACTCCATAAATATTGTCGTGAAAAGTATTTAAACATAGACTTTAAAATGTTGCAAAATAGAATTGATATCGATAAAAATGTCGGCCGTAAGTTCGGCCAGGCCGAGGCTTATGTACCCTCCACCATGGATTGCGTACAAACTTCTTCCAAACACTGCCATCCACAATCGAATTACTTGGGTTGCGGTAACGCTTGCCGATGGCAAGGTATCTTACAACCTCCTAACACCGTCTTCTAAATTGTAAGTAAGTCCATACGGAGCCACCGTGGTGCAATGGTTAGCATGCCCGCCTTGCATACACAAGGTCGTGGGTTCGATTCCTGCTACGACCGAACACCAAAAAGTTTTTCAGCGGTGGATTATCCCACTTCAGTAATGCTGGTGACATTTCTGAGGGTTTCAAAGCTTCTCTAAGTGGTTTCACTGCAATGTAGAACGCCGTTCGGACTCGGCTATAAAAAGGAGGTCCCTTATCATTGAGCTTAACATGGAATCGGGCAGTACTCAGTGATAAGAGAGAAGTTTACCAATGTGGTATCACAATGGACTGAATAGTCTAAGTGAGCCTGATACATCGGGCTGCCACATAACCTAACCTAAGTCCATACGTGGTATATATTAACAGGTTGGCTGATAAGTCCCCGGTCTGACACTTAGATGGCGTCGCTAGTATTAAATGCATATTATTTTTATATAGTACCAACCTTCAAATGATTCGTGTCAAAATTTGACGTCTGTAAGTCAATTAGTTTGTGAGATAGAGCGTCTTTTGTGAAGCAACTTTTGTTATTGTGAAAAAAATGGAAGAAAGGAATTTCGTGTTTTGATAAAATACTGTTTTCTGAAGGGAAAAAATACGGAGGAAGCAAAAACTTGGCTTTATAATGAGTTTCCGGACTCTGCCCTAGGGAAATCAACAATAATTGATTGATATGCAAAATTCAAACGTGGAGAAATGAGCACGGAGGACGGCGAACGCAGTGGACGCCCGAAAGAGGTGGTTACCGATGAAAACATCAAAAAAAAATCCACAAAATGATTTTGAATGACCGTAAAATGAAGTTGATCGAGATTGCAGAGACCTTAAAGATATCAAAGGAACGTGTTGGTCATATCTTTCATCAATATTTGGATATGCGGAAGCTCTGTGCAAAATGGGTGCCGCACGAGCTCACATTTGACCAAAAACAACAACGTGTTGATGATTCTGAGCGGTGTTTGCAGCTGTTAACTCGTAATACACCCGAGTTTTTCCGTCGATATGTGACAATGGATGAAACATGGCTCCATCGCTACACTCTTGAGTCCAATCGACAGACGGCTGAGTGGACAGCGACCGGTGAACCGTCTCCGAACCGTGGAAAGACTCAAAAGTCCGCTGGCCTCTGTTTTTTGGGATGCGCATGTAATAATTTTTATCGATTATCTTGAGAAAGGAAAAACCATCAACAGTGACTATTATATGGCGTTATTGGAGCGTTTGAAGGTCGAAATCGCTGCACAACGTCCACATATGAAGAAAAAAAGTGTTGTTCCACCAAGACAACGCACCGTGCCACAAGTCAATGAGAACGATGGAAAAAATTCATGAATTGGGCTTCGAATTGCTTCCCCACCCACCGTATTCTCCAGAACTGGCCCCCAGCGACTTTTTCTTGTTCTCAGACCTCAAAAGGATGCTCGCAGGGAAAAAATTTGGCTGCAATGAAGAGGTGGTCGCCGAATCTGAGGCCTATTTTGCAAAACCGAAGGAGTACTACCAAAATGGTATCAAAAAATTGGAAGGTCGTTATAATCGTTGTATCGCTCTTGAAGGGAACTATGTTGAATAATAAAAACGAATTTTGACAAAAAATGTGTTTTTCTTTGTTAGACCGGGGACTTATCAGCCAACCTGTTAAATTAAAAAAGACCCATTAAATACGTATATAATTCAGTTTGAACAATGGTTGTTAGCGGCCATATACTAACACCACGTTCCAAATTTGAACAGGATCGGATGAATTTTGTTCCTCCAAGAGGCTCCGGAGTTTATATGGGGGCTATATATAATTATCAACCGATATGGACCAATTCTGGCATGGTTGTTAACGATCATATACTAACACCATGTACCAAATTTCAACCGGATCGGATGAAATTTGCTTCTCTTAGAGGCTCCGCATGGCAAATCTGGGGATCGGTTTATATGGGGGCTATATATAATTATGAGCCGATGTGGACCAATTTTTGCATGGTTGTTAGAGACCATATACCAACATCATGTACCAAATTTCAGCCGGATCGGATGAAATTTGCTTCTCCAACAGATCCAATACCGAATCTGGGATTTGCATGATTATTAGAGACCATATACTAACACCACGTACCAATTTTCAACCGCATCGGATGAATTTTGCTCCTCAAAGAAGCTCCGGAGCTAAAATGTGGAGATCGGTTTATATGGGGGCTATATAACATATAATTATGAACCGATATAGACCAATTTTTACATGGTTATCAAAGACTACGTACCAAATTTCAAACTGATCGGATTAAATTTGCGTCTCTAAGAAGCACCGCAAACCAAATCTGGTGGTCGGTTTATATGGGGGCTATACGTAAAAGTGTCCAATATGGCCCATTTGCAATACCATCCGACCTATATCAATAACAATGGTTAGGGTTGGTTAGGTGGCAGCCCGATGTATCAGCCTCACTTAGACTATTCAGTCCATTCTGATACCACATTGGTCAACTTCTCTGTTATCACTGAGTGCTGCCCGATTCCATGTTAAGCTCAATGACAAGGGACCTCCTTTTTATAGCCGAGTCCGAACGGCGTTCCACATTGCAGTGAAACCACTCAGAAATGTCACCAGCATTAACATACTGAGGTGGGATAATCCACCGCTGAAAAACTTTTTGGTGTTCGGTCGAAGCAGGAATCGAACCCACGACCTTGTGTATGCAAGGCGGGCATGCTAACCATTGCACCACGGTGGCTCCCACCAATAACAATTACTTATACCAAGTTTCAAGTCGATAGATTGTTTCGTTCGGAAGTTAGCGTGATTTCAAAAGACGTACGGACGGACTAACGGTCGGACATGCATAGATCGACTCGGAATTTCACCACGACTCAGAATAGATATACTTTATGGGGTCTTAGAGCAATATTTCGATGTGTCACAAACGGAATGGCAAAGTTAATATGGTGGAGGGTATAAAAACAACAAAGTAAAGTAGAAAGTCGGGCGGCGACTTTATCATATCCTAAACCACCATCACAATGAACTGAATAGTCTAAGTGAACCTGAAACTAAATCATCCTGCCACTTTAACCGATTTCGATGAAATGTTGAACAATTGAATGATGGTGATTACATTGTTCAAAATATAACGATGATCGGTTAGTAAAAAAGCGCATTCTGACCCCATTAAGATGTAAATCTTATGAATGTTTCATTGATGACAACATCTAAACTTCAAAATTTTCTGACGGAATTATTTCCTGTGGCGCTAAAATAACGAAATTTTTCATTGTTTTACAACCAAGGAAACTTTTCATAAAACGAAATGTTACGTATTTTTTATTCATAGTTGTATGTAAAATTTCGTACTTTTAAAAAATTTTTCGCAAAATTTACGAAAATCAATTCAAGTTTCGTTTTTCTAATGAAGAATTTACGAATTGCACTATTTAATTGCAATATTTAATCTAGCCCAATGAAAATTCAAAATTATTTGGATTACAACTTAGTTCAAATTTCGCATGACATAGTTCATTTTTCCCATAAAACAGTTAATTTATTTTTTTTTGTACCTTTAGAGTAATAAAAAGACAAAAGGAAAAACAACTATTTGCTATTTTTCGCATACAAATTTGATAAATCTGGCATATCTGTTAAATGGTTGTAGTAAGTCTCAATGATTGGTCACGCTTACAGATGCTCAATCGAATGCTTTGTGTTATCAGCTTATTTGAGACTTAGCTTTAAATTTCGACTTAAGCTGTGACATTGTTGAATATGACAATAAGTTTTAATAGATTGTTCATACCTAATAATAAAATAGTTAAGGCTGTACATTTGTCCCTTCAATTTTCATAATGTATCACTATTTATATAATACGATATGTACTCGTTTCTTATATTGCGATGACACAAATTAACGAAAATACTACTTTTAGGAATTAGAATTAGGGATTTTGCGATTAATAATATACTTATTGAGAAATCTACTTTTTACGTTTTTGATAAGTCATCAACATAAAAAGAGCTACGTAACATTACCCTTTCAATTTAAAGTCGAATTCTCCATTTCTACATTCTTTAACCCTTAAATGCGCACTGTATCTTTTAAGATACAACCAGAAAAAATTCTTACGTCTTTAAATTTTAATCGAATTCCATGAAATGAAGTTTACTACATTTAAAACATCATAACCCTATTTTAAAAAATATGTTTTTCCGGAAAATTTGAAGTACTTCTGAGTAAACTGCAGTGAAAATTTAAAATCAATTTTTTTTACCAAAAGTTCAAAAAATTCAAAAATAAAAAATTGTAAAAATATCTCTATTCTCTACTTAAATCAAATTATTTATGTGTAAATAAAAAATAAGTTAAATGCGCACTGTATTTTTCAAGATACAACCAGCATTTTTTTTTTCAAAAACACACATAATGTTTTTTTTTTTTTGAAAAAATACCACATTTTTTTTAAATGTTTTTTTACCATTTTGCAATTATTTACATTTTTTTTCGAAGGAATCGGTGATCTTGTGCATTTAAGGGTTAAAATTCAATTATGTAGTAGGTATATAAGGTAGTAAGTTCGGCCGGGCCGAATCTTAAATACACAACACCATGAATCAAATATAATAGTTTCCCTTGAGGGGGGTTTGATGACAGATATTTTCCCAAGCAGATCAGTTCAACCAGTACGCTTCCCACAGATAAATGTAAAGATTTTACCTACACACAAAAAAAAAATTTTCTGATTCAATCACGAAATTAATTGATCCAATTAATTTTTTAATTGAAATGTCTTCAATCACAGAATTGATAGTATCAATTAAAAAATTAATTGACAGTCAATTAAAAAATTAATTGATCCAATTAAATATTTAATTGATACTATTAATTTGTGTGATTGATTTTTATTTCAATTAAAAAATTTGTTGAATCAATTAAATTTTTAATTGAATATTTTTTAAATCTCAATTAAGATTTTAATTGGAAAAATTTTCGTGAAATTTTTTTCTGTGTATGAAGACTAGATCAGATTCTTAATTTATAAGAAGCATTTTTTGTTTGAGTTTTAGAGGAATCAAAAACATCTCTTTTAAGTGCAAGAAATTATTCGACTTATTGTCATTTGTAACATTAACCATTGGCGGCGCTTGAGTTCTGGTGGCAAATCGAAGGTGTAAATTTTCAGTTGACCACTTTGGCAGGTAAACCCGAACTTGTTGGTTCTCACTGTCAGGGTTTTCACTGTTCACACGCAGAGAAGGGATGCGATTACCCCAAACATGTTTCAAGAGAAAAATTTTAAGTTTAGACGAAAATGTTGTTCTCCTGCCAAAATTATAAATGGAAACGAAATCAAATACATAATTTCTGAGGAAAAAATATGGTTGCGACAAACATGTTACATGTTCCCCATCCAATAATAACATTTTGCTTTTGATGCACAAACTACTCAATTTGAATTGATTCTCATCGGAGAAAAGCAAATTAGATAACTGGATACTTTCGAGCAAGCCAACCAAACTCCGTGGGTTTATGTTTTATGTGTCCATAGGTGAGCTCTTAAACTTATTTGGAATTTCAATGCCTTTAGTCCATGAAATTATTTTTCAATATGTGTTCATGCGATATGTTCAGCTCACGAGCAAGTTTTCTGCTATTGCGACCACGGTTTACCATAGTTGGTAGAATTCTACCAAAAATGGTAGATTGTTTACTGTTTGGTAGATTGGTAGAATTCTTGATGTTTTGGTAGATTTTGCAAAACTAAAAGGTACTTCACAAATTTTCTCTAGGAATAAAATTTTGGCAGAATTTTCTATAGAAATAAAATTTTCTATAGAAATAACCATTTTTATAGAAATACAATTTTGACAGAATTTTCCATAGAAATAAAATTTTCTACAGAAATAAAATTTTGAGAAAATTTTCTATAGAAATAAAATTTTGAGAAAATTTTCTATAGAAATAAAATTTTGGGAAAATTTTTTATAGAAATAAAATTTTGACAAAATTTTCTTTTTTTTTGACAAAATATTCTATAGAAATAATATTTTGACAAAATATTCTAT
This sequence comes from Haematobia irritans, assembly GCF_050003625.1. Classification (NCBI taxonomy): domain Eukaryota; kingdom Metazoa; phylum Arthropoda; class Insecta; order Diptera; family Muscidae; genus Haematobia; species Haematobia irritans. Next base: position 172,499,822 of record NC_134397.1, on the reverse strand, counting down.
AGAAATAAAATTTTGACAAAATTTTCATTAGAAGTAAAATTTTGACAAAATTTTCTATAGAAATAAAATTTTGACAAAATTTTCTAGAATTGTGGATGTTTTGGTAGACTTTGCAAAACTAACTTCACAAATTTCCTCTGGAAATAAAGTTTTGATAGAATTTTCAATAGAAATAAAAAAATTTTCTATAGAAATAAAATTTTGACAAAACTTTCCATAGAAATAAAATTTTGACACAATTTTCTATAGAAATAAAATTTTAACAAACTTTTCTATAGAAATAAAATTTTGACAAAATTTTCTATAGAAATAAAATTTTGACAAAATTTTCTATAGAAAAAAAATGTTGACAAAATTTTCTATAAAAATAAAATTTTGACAAAATTTTCTATGGAAATAAAATTTTGACAAAATTTTCTATGGAAAAAAAATTTTGACAAAGTTTTCTATGGAAATAAAATTTTGACAAAGTTTTCTATGGAAATAAAATTTTGACAATGTTTTCTATAGAAATAAAATGTTGACAAAATATTCTATAGAAATAAAATTTTGACAAAATTTTCTATGGAAATAAAATTCTGACAAAATTTTCTATAAAAATAAAATTTTGACAAAATTTTCTATGGAAATAAAATTCTGACAAAACTTTCAATAGAAATAAAATTTTGACAAAATTTTCTATATATTTTTTTCAATAGAAATAAAAAAAATTTCTATAGAAACAAAGTTTTGACAAAACTTTCCATAGAAATAAAATTTTGACACAATTTTCTATAGAAATAAAATTTTGACAAACTTTTCTATAGAAATAAAATTTTGACAAAATTTTCTATAGAAAAAAAATTTCACAAAATTTTCTATAAAAATAAAATTTTGACAAAATTTTCTATGGAAATAAAATTCTGACAAAACTTTCAATGGAAATAAAATTTTGACAAAATTTTCTATAGAAATAAAATTTTGACGAAAATTTCTAGAATTCTTGATGTTTTGGTAGATTTTGCAAAACTAAGTTCACAAGTTTCCTCTAGAAATAAAATATTGATAGAATTCTGACAAAATTTTCTTTAGAAATGAAATTTTGACAAAATTTTCTATGGAAATGAAATTTTCACAAAATTTTTTGAATTTTTTTTTTAGAATTTTGACAAAATTTTCTATGGAAATAAATTTTTGACTAAATTTTCTATAGAAATAAAATTTTTGACAAAATTTTCTATAGAATGCTGGAGGGATTTAACGATAGCCACTTGAAATTTTCCCGCCCAACATAAAGCAATCACACTATAACGCTGGAATTCTATCACCAATAGCTTTATTTCTGAATGCCATAGATCAAAATGCTTTTGCGAGCTTGTTAACAATAAACTGAACTGTCACTGGAATAAATCTGCCAGCTGTCAGACGAGCGAATTCAAAGAAAACACAAGGCGCATTTGGAGACCGAAGAACACATTCACATTTTTTTTGTGTTGACCACTGTTAACTGTTACGCATTAATTATCGTTTAATATAATTATGATTTTCAAATAAATCCAAATTGTCATATTGTACATTGATGCATTTATCTACTATACAATTTTTTCATAACCGTAGATATACTTGGACAATAAAGTTACCACAACCATTACATATTTTCTTTGTGAACATTAACACTTTCTCAATGTACGATGTTATTTTACAATGTTTGTTTTTTTTTCTTGTTTAAATCCAAACATCAATGTGTTTCCATTGTTAATAATAGATGAGTCTTCATGTCCATTAATTGGACAAATGATATGGTACACGATGAGTGCGGTCATCACCAATACCATAAAACTGCCACTTTAGTAGGTGCACTTATCTTATGTATTTTTTTTTTGTGAATTGTAAACCTGCTGCCATTATTACAGTGTAGACTCACCTTGACAGTGAAAACCAGACCATGTTTTAACAACGAAAAATGTTGTATTGAAAAAATTGGCATTTTTACCGGTAACCGGTTACAAAATATGTTCACAGTTACCGTTTTTCCATAACATTTGGCAGTGGTTGGTTAGTAGTGGATTTTCTACTTCTAGCCTTCAGTGGCGGGCAGCCACTGAGATAACTCTTGAAACTGGTCAGCTTGTAATCAATGTCGTACACGCAGCATAAGGAAGCTATACAGCTTAGAGTTGATGCATCATGCTTTCCAAATGTACGTGCTCAAATATTTGTAAATAAAAATAATTAATTTTTTTGGGAATATAATAGTTGTATTCGTTTACTGTACTCGTCTCCTAGCGTAAACAAACCCAGGTTGTGTTTATTCAGTTGGAATATTTTTTATTTCAGTGTAAATATATAATATTGGTAAAACATTGGATTGAAGTCTGGCATTTCAAATGAAAATTTCGGTACGTGCCCTGAAATAAGTCCGCTGTTATCAGACGATGATTAAGTCGTAAAAGAAATAGTTGAGAGAAATTTAAAACAATTGGAAATTTGAAGAAATATACATAGTTGTTTGACTTTAAACAGGTGTCCTCATATTGGGGGCAGAAGGCAAAATTTCAAACGGATCCTACATAAGGCTTCCAATGTTAAATCTGAGGATCGGTTTATATGGGTGCTATATATAATTATGGACCGATATATAGGATTTTTTGCATGGTTGTTAGAATCACGTACGAAATTCCAAACGGATCATATGAAATTAAATCCTCCAAGAGGCTCCGGAAGTCGAATCTGGGGATCGGTTTATATGAGGGCTATAAATAATTATATACTGATGTGGACCAATTTTGACATGGTTATTAGAGGGTGCATACTAAAATCGCGTACCAAATTTCAATCGGATCAGATGAAATTTACTCCTCCAAAATACTGTCGAGGTAAAATCTGGGAATCGGTTTATATGGAGGATGTGATTACAACCTTGGCTACACCCTTCTTAAATATGTAAGTCTTAAAAAAAAACTATTTTAAATATACTTTTTCATTAAACGACTCACAGGGGATTTAAATAATTGTGGATATATATGGACCAATTTTTGCATGATTGTTGGAGGGCATCTACTACACATTGCGTACCAAATTTCGTCGGATCGGATAAAATATGGTCTTCCAAGAGGTTTCGAAAATCAAATCTGGTGACCGGTTTATGTTATATGTAGACTGATTTTGACCAATAATTTTGGCATGGTTATTAGAGGGCGTATAATTATATCACTTACGAAATTTCAAACAGATCGCATGAAATTTGCTCTTCCAAGAGGCACCGCAAGTTACATCTGGTGGTTGGTTTGTAAGGGGGCTATACCTTAGTGGGCCGATATGGGCCATTTGCAATACCATCTGACCTATTTTAATAACAGCTATTTGTACAAAGTTTAAAATCGATAGCTTGTTTCGTTTGGAAGTTAGGGTGATTTAAACAGACGGTCGGACGGACTGACATAACTAGATCGACTCTAAATTTCACTACAACCCAGAATATACTTTATGGGGTATGATATCAATATTTCGATGAGTTACAAACGTAATGACAAAGTTAGTATAATCCGCATCCTATGATGGAGGGTATAAAAATACTAAAAATTCCTATGAGATGGTATTGCATGTATGAAAGTTAAGTGAAGAAAAATTTTCTGATTTTCGTCAGCTTGTGACCAACAAAAAAGCGTCCTCAAAAAACGTTGTGAAAATGTTCTTTGTTGCGAAATTGGCGCAGAAGAGATGGATTTAATATGGGCTTGTCATGTTCACCATTTCAACAGTCGTTGCATTGTTTTTTTACGCCTAAACATTTTGGCGTTTCCAACCCGATTAAATCACAAACCTTACAAAATTGGTAGTTGTTTCACAAACACTTCTCTTAAAGCGCATCCCGGGGTTCCCCATGGATTATTTTCCACAGTCCATTTGGACAATTATTAGAAGGTACGCAATTAAGCTATTTTAAGTGGACAATTAAATTAAAAAAAAAATAATAGAAACTCATGGAAGTTCTTTTGAGAAGGTTTACGACAATTTTTTGTTGATTTTTAATTGAAAAAATATATTTGTATAAAAATATATACCGAATATAGCAAACTACGACCCAGGTTTAACTTCCGGGGGAAGCGAAGAGGTTTTTCAATTTGTAAAAATTTGATAATAATGAAATAAAAGTGTAACAAAAAATAATCTGCTTCTTCAGCGACAGTCAGGCAGCAATGAAGGCCTTGGATAATACGAACATAACGTTGTCAGCCGCTGTCGTAGAGAACTCAGAGTTCTCGCTGAACAGCATAATATAACGCTGTGCTGGGTGCCTGGACATTACGGAATAAGGGGCAATGAGGAGGCAGATGTATTGACTAAGGAAGGTACACGCGGCATGGATAATATCGTCACGGAAGTTTTTCCCCCGCTATCTTTGTATACTTACGGGGTCAATGCTAAATATGATGATCTGTGGAAGGAACGATGGACCTCCTCTGTGGGTTGCGAGCAGACCAAGCTGATATGGAACGACAAAAGTAATAGGAACTCAGTATTTCTAATGGCGACTAATAGAAACAATAAACGGAACGCAATAAACTTGGGAAGCATATGTTAAGGATTGGCTTAATGGACGATGATATTTGTAGATGGTGCCTTGACCCGGAGGCTACAGAAGACTCTTACCATTTTCTGTGCCAGTGTCCGGCATTTTTTTTCTAGAAGAAACAAGATACTGTGCAGTTTTTTCTTTCAGGATATTACTGAGGTACGGGACTGTAATTTAAAGGATATACTCGCCTTTATCAAGGCTTCAGAATGGAAGACCTAGATAACCGTAAAGGAGATGTGACCGACCCGGGCAGAGGAAGAAAGATGTCGAAGAGGAAAGAAGAAACCATGAGGAATCACAATGAACCAGTATGGTCTAAGTGGACACCATTTTACCGTTCTACGGATTTGGTGTCATCCTCTATAACCTAGCCTAACCTAACAAACAATACTGATAACAATAAAAAGTGAAATTGGAGAAAAAAAATAGTTTTTTTATTTTTTTTTATTTCTTCATCCAAATTAACTTCCAAGGCACAACTTCTAAAGCAATGCAAAGATCCAAAAATTGAGTAATTGAATAACTTAAAATTAGAAAATGAAGCCGCCGAGTCATGCCCCCGATTTTAGTCGCCGCCAACCCTTTTTTGCCAGTCGACGCTGCCTCGAATATGTCGACTCATCTCGACTAAAAATTTAGCTGCCAATTAATCAAAAATATTGGTTTAAATCAGAAAAAATATATTAATAATTGTAATATTTTTGCCAAAATTTTGAACCTTTCCTCCACAATCAATCAATTTCAAGCTGCTATAATAATTTTGGAAAAATTTAGCTCAGAAAATTTGAATGAAATGGAAATTTGATTGTTCGAATTAGTTGTACAACTAATCTCATTACCATTCGAATAACTTCAAATTGATTTTATAATGGATAATTATCCGCCTAAGGTTATCGGCTTAAGGTCAGTATTAAGTTTGAGTTTAGCCGCTAAAATCGACCGTTTTTCACGATTACTTTTCTCTAATAATCCATTAAAACAAATATAAACTTTGTGAAAAGTTGCTTTGGGATATTCCCCATTAAGTTTTAATAAAATTTCCATCAAAGAGGTACAATTTTATACTGTTTTTACTGATTTAATATCGGTTTTAGCGGCTAAACTTGAACTTAATACCCACCCCTAGCCGTTAAGTCGCCGCCGCCGGAGGCAAAAATTTAGTGGCAGCCGCTGCCGACAAAAATGGTTCGGTTTCATTCTCTGATCACGAGAGTGACTTCAGAAAACCGTTCCTGGAAAAATGTTTGACATTCATTTTGGTCAAATATTTGCCTTCTAATTTTTTTAATCCCTCCACCATAGAATGGCGGGTATATTAACTTTGTCACTCCGTTTTTTAACACATCGAAATATTGCTCTAAGACCCCAAAGTATATATATTCTGGGTCGTGGTGAAATTGTGAGTCTATCTAAGCATTTCCTTCCGGAGCCTCTGGAAAATTGGTCTGTATCCATCTATATTATATATAGCCCCCAGATAAACCGATCCCCAATCACAGAAAAATCTCGATTGCCACTCGAGCCAAAAGAAAATCTTCCAAAATTTTATTGATATAGACAATTTTGTTAAAATTTTATATTTCTATAGAAAATTTTGTCAAAATTTTATTTCCATAGAAAATTTTGTCAACATTTTATATCTTTGGGAAATTTTATTATTTCTATAGAACATTTTGTCAGAATTTTATTTCAGTAGAATATTTTGCCATAATGTTATTTCTACAGAAAATTTTTTCAAAATTTTATTTTTATAGAAAATTTTGTCAAAATTTTATTTTTACTGAAAATTTTGTCAAAATTTTATTTTTACAGAAAATTTTGTCAAAATTTTATTTCTATAGATGTCGTCAAAATTTTAAGTCTATAGAAACTTTTGTCAAAATTTTATTTCTGTAGAAAATTTTGTCAAAATTTTATTTCTATAAAAAACATTTTCAAAATGTTATTTCTATAGAAAACTTTTGTCAAAATGTTATTTCTGTAGAAAATTTTGTCAAAATTTTATTTCTGTAGAAAATTTTGTCAACATTTTATTTCTATAGAACATTTTTGAAAATTTATGAAGCATTTCATAGTTGCACGGATGAAAAAAGCTGTTTTTCATATGTTTGGCTATAAACATTATATGTTTGGAACACAAATTTTTAAACACAATATTTTTGAGTGCAAGCATATAATGTTCATAAACTAGCATAACATGTTTGGGACATATATGTTAATATGTTAGAACATATTATGTTTGGGACATAAAATGTTTGTAAATATAATATGCTTGGATGCAAACATATATTAATTTAGAAATAGCCTATAAACATATATGTGTTTAGTAGCTTGGAGCGCTATTTAACAGGGAGCGATATTGAATTAAGTTGGTGGTTGTTGCTTGTTATTACAAAATTAACATTTTATTTTTCCTTGGGCAATTGATCAGCTACTTCTTTGATCCTTACAAACTGTGTGGTCCGCTGTTCGAATCCCCGTCCGGCAAAAGGTAAAATTAAAATAAAAAAAAATCATACAATTGAATAATTTCTTCTACAATGTTTGTATTACAGAAAAAGGTGCTAAGAACTAAACAATCTCGTGGAAGTGAGAAAGATGCGGGGGAATATACAATTGGGCAGAAACAAAATTTTGAGCATTCAGGTCGAAAACCTATGTTGTTAGCACCTATATTACCTGTTTATTTTCATAATTCGTTATGATTGTAAATATATAAATAAACAAATAAAATTTTGAGCACAATATTGTTTGGGAGAATTTTTTTAAGCATATAATATTTTTGGGTGCAAAATGCTGCCAAACATATTATATGTTCACATAATAACATATTGTTTTTTGGAAGACAACATTATTGAATTTGGATGCAAAAATACAAAATGTTTGGAACTTAGAGTACCCAAACATATATTGTTTAGACTAATATGCTTTCAAACATATTATATATTGGAAGAGATCAAACATATAAATGTTTGGGCAATACCCAAAAATGTATATGCTTGAAGCAAAATATGTTTGGGAGTATATGTTACAGAAGCGATTTTTTGTGAGCGTGTGGAGAGGAATATTTTGCAAAATCTTCCAAAACATCAACAATTCTACCTATCTACCATACAGTAAAAAAGTTTGCCATTTTTGGTAGACTCCTGTTCATAATTGTATATAGCCCCCATATAAAGCGACCCTCATATTTAAATTCTGGCTTTATAATTGCCTCATAAAAGTCCATATCGGTTCGTAATTATTTTTTCGCTATATATACCGATCAAGTACTGAATATATACGTATTTAATCTACCTTTCTTTTGTCTACTATATATCCCGCATGGACTAATTTACAATTTAGAAGATGATGTTAAAAAGTTTTAAGATGCCTAGCCATCGGCCGCAACCCAAGTAATTTAATTGTGGATGATCGTATTTAGTAGAAGTAGTAGTGGATGTAGAAATCCATGGTGGAAGGTACATAAGATTCGGCCTGGCCGAACTTACGGCCGTATATACTTCATAATTTTTTTGTTGAAAAAATAAAATTTCGTAGAAACATAAAATTTTAGAATCAGTTTAGAGTTGTTCGAATCGGCTACCCTTGGCACAAATTATGGCCTTCAAACTCTTGGTCATTGAAACTGGTATTTGGCCAAAACTGAAATTGAACCCTTGACATCCCAGCAAAAAAAGAGTCGCCAAAAAAGTAGTGAAAATTTTCTCTTTGGATCGGGAAGTGGTGCAAAATTGACGCAGAAGCGATGAATTTAACATGGGCTTGTCATAGGACGGAAGTCCTCCATTTTAACAGCCGTTGCACTGAATTTGCATCACTTCTTTAGGTGTGATCCAAATTCAATGTTTTGGATGTAAATTAAAAAATTCTGTGATATTTTGTCAAATAAATAATTTTTACAATTTTTTATAATTTTTAATGGATTCTAACGCTTGTCGGAAACGTTTGACCTCAAATATTTTCAAAAATGCACAATTTTTTCAGATTGGATTTAGCATTTTTTTCGACAAAATTTAAATGATTTGTACCATTTTATGAATTCTTTTTAATCTATTTGAAACAAAAAAAGTTAAAATTATCCATTAAAAGTATGAAAAAACCAAGTTATAAAAAATTGAATTAAAAGAACTTCCTGGGTAGTTAAAATAAAGAACATCATTGGGAGTGCATCTTCTGGAAGTGCTTTTAAAGTTGTGCCTTTGGAAGAACTTCCAATTTTTTTTGCTGGGATACTAACCATTGTAACGAAAATTATACATATTTCATTAGTAACCATTGTAACGAAAATTATACATATTTCATTAGTAAATGTCTGCAATCATAATATTTTCAAATATATTTACAAACAAACACATTTCTTCTCGGTGTGTAGAAATATCACAACTGAAGTAATAGAAAAAGTGATTTCAAAATCCTATCTCATTCCCAGTACTCCCATCTAAAAGATTAACTTTCAGATGCCTCATGACACAAGTAATGCCATTTTTATCTGATTTACCTGGTAATGACACAAGTACACTCAAAAGAGTTAAGCATTCCAATGTTTTTCATCTGGATTATGACAATGACGATGCTACTGCTTCTTTAGGATTTGTTGTCCGCTTAGTTTTTTTATTCACTTCATCCATACTGGAAATGTGCTGCATGGAGAAAAATCATGCTTTTAGCAGTATCACAAGCCAATTATTTGTAAAAATGTTTCGCAACAATAATTCCATGTTCGGATGGTAAAAAGTGCAAATCATAATCTGATGATTGGACGCGTGTTTCGTGATATTGATTGGAAAAGACTTTCAAAATGGGAAGAGTCGACAAACTTTAAGTCAGCATACAGAAAAACACAATGAATACAGAAATTGTAGGTTCATCGTCAATTGCTGCCATCAGTGATTGGGTTGTCAATGTCGTCTAAGTGCAACGAACCTCTTTTCTATAATGACAGTCACTATGTACATACATATAACTTCGATTAAAAGTAAATACTCGAAATGACGAAGGTGTCTACTGATAATGATGAGACTTAAAGAGGATTACTCATACTCGTTTGAAATGAAGGGGTTAATATCTAATATAGTCATTTTTATCTGTAATCCAAAAATAATTTCTTTCCCTCCAAGGACAATTTCTTGAAGATAAGAACAACACAAGCGTACTTGCGTGTATTCCCATAAATTTTGAATCACTATCTGCTGGGAATTACAGCGATGCAATGTCCATGTACCGATATCCACTACAATTCTACGAACTTCTCTGGTCCTCTGAATTCAACATTTTTCGAAGTTATCATCATTTTCGAAGTTAGCACAAATCAAGTCAAAATCAGTCGAAGAGACTTTTTAATTTCACTATTTTCATAGGATGGGGGTAAACTAATTTTCTCATTCCATTTGTAACGCATCGAAATATTGGTCTCAGGCTAGTTTATTCTTAGTCGAGGTGAAATTCGGAGTAGCTCCAGCAAATATCAGTCCGTCTTTTAAAATCACACTAACCTACCAACAAAACAAGTTACGTATTGGCTTGAAATGGCAAGTAGTTTATGTTATTGATGTAAATCGGATCGTATTGCTAATAGACCAGGAGACTTCCAGGAACTTATTTTGGTCATATCTCCATAAATAAGCGTCTTAGAAAAAAATCAAAATTTTGATGGAAATTCAAATTTTTATATGGAAAATCTATTTTGGCCCTATCTCCGTAAATATGTGTATCTAGAGCGAAAAGGACGATAATTCGTGTTCTCGAAAAATCCCAATTTTTATATGAAAACCATATTTTGGCCATATCCCCTTAATATGTGTTCTAGAGCGAAAATCACGTTAATTCGTGATCACGCCCTCGAAATCAAAAGTCGTCGAAAATTTTAAATTTTTATATGAACAACTTATTTTGACCATATTTACTTAAATATGCGTCATAGAGCGAAAAGGATGTTAAGTCGTGACTAGAGGTGTGCGCGTGACTGAAATTTCACTCACACTTACGCACATTCACGAAGCAAAATGTTATTCACGCACGCTCACGCACGATGTGTGTGGTAGCCAATCCCACTCACGCACATTCACGAAATGAAAACCAGTACACACGCACGCTCACGCACGATTCACGACAATTCACGTGATTCACGACAAATTCACGAGACTCAAGACATTTTCCAAACGGAAATCAGCAAAGGTAACAAAATTCAAAAATAGAATATAGTTCGAGAGCTAAATTAATTTCAGTTTACATACGAGTATGATTTAAATATTGATTTTTTTCGTGAGCGTGATTTTGCAGAATTTTTATTCACGCACGCTCACACATGACATATTCATTTTAGTCCCATTCACGGACATTCACGAGAGTTCTTCCAAATGTTGTTCACGACTCACGTGATTCACGCGTGAATCACATGTGTCACGAAAATTTCGTGTCACGCGCACACCTCTAGTCGAGACCACTCCCTAAAAACCAAAATGTCGATAAAAATCCTCGAAAAATCCAAAGTTTTATATGAAAAATTTATTTTGGAAATATCTCCTTAAATATGCGTCCTACAGCGAAATGACGTTAATTCGTGACCACCCCTAAAAAATCAAAATTTCGATGGAAATGCTCGAAAAATTCAAATTTTTATATGATAAATTTATATTGGCCATATCTCCTTAAATATGCGTCCTAGAGCCAAAAGGACGTTAATTCGTGACGATAATTCGTGTTCTCGAAAAATCCTAATTTTTATATGAAAACCTTATTTTGGCCATATCCCTTAACATGTGTTCTAGAGCGAAAATCACGTTAATTCGTGATCACGCCCTCGAAATCAAAAGTCCTCGAAAATTTAAAATTTTTATATGAACAACTTATTTTGACCCTATTTACTTAAATATGCGTCATAAAGCGAAAGGGACGTTAATTCGTGACCACCACCTAAAAATCAAAAGTTCGATGAAATGCTCGAAAAATTCAAAATTTTATATGAACAACTTATATTGGCCATATCTCTTTAAATATGCATCCTAGAGCGTAAAGAATGTTAATTCGTGACTACCCCCAAAAAATCAAAATTCCTTTGAAAATCCAAAAAAATCCAAATTTTTTTATGAAAAATTTATGTTGGCCATATCTCTTTAAATATGCGTCCTAGAGCGAAAAGGACGTTAATTTGTGACCACCCCCCCTGAAATCAAAATTTTGATGGAAATCCTCGAAAAAGTGAAATTTTTATATGAAAAACTTATGTTGGCCATATCTCCTTATATATGCGTCCTTGAGCGAAAATGATGTTAATTCCTGACCCCACAAAATAATCTAAATTCTTTTGAAAATCCAAAAAAAATCAAAATTTGTATATGAAAAATTTATTTTGCCCATATCTCCTTAAATATACGCCCTAGAGCCAAAAGACATTAATTCGTGACCACCCCTAAAAAATCAAAATGTCGATGGAGATGCTCGAAAAATTCAAATTTTTTTATGAAAAATTTATTTTGGCCATATCTCCTTAAATATGCGAAAAGGACGTTAAGTCATGACTACCCAAAAAAAAAATCAAAATTCCTTTGAAAATCCTAAAAAATCTAAATTTTTATATGAAAAATTTATGTTGGACATATCTCTTTAAATATGCGTCCTAGAGCGAAAATACGTAAAATTGTGACCACCCCCCCGAAATCAAAATTTTGATGGAATCCTCGAAAAATTTAAATTTTTATATGGAAAACTTATATCTCCTTATTAAAATTTTTATATGAAAAACTTATTTTGGCCATATCTCCTTAAATATTAGAGCTAAAAGGAAAATAATTTGGAGCACCTGCAAAAAATGAAAATTTCGATGGAAATCCTCAAAGAATCAAATTTTTTATATGAACAACTTTGGCCATATCTTTTTAAATATGCGTCCTACAACGAAAAGGAAGTTAACACCCCCAGAAATCAAAATTCTTATGAATATCTTCGAAAAATTCAAATTTTTATATTAAAATTTAATTTTTAGCCAAATCGGATGAAGTTTGCGACTTCCATACTGTCAATATGTGAAATCGGGTGATTGCTATATAGTCAGAAATCGATATATTGATGTGTTATAAACGGAATTGCAACCTTATCACCATCCTAAAATGAGTAAACTGTCTCCATCTTGAAGTTTTAGATATTTTCAATTTCTTCTTTAAAACTTTAATTTTTATAAAAAATTTCGTCAAAATTATATTTCTTTATAAAATTTCTCTAAATTTTATTCCAACAGAATTTTTTCTCAAAATTTTATTTTAATAGAAAATTTTGTCAAAATTTTATTTCTATAGAAAATTTTGTCAAAATTGTATTTCTTTGGAAAATGTTGTCAAAATTGTATTTCTATTGAAAATTTTATAAAAATTTTACTTCTATAGAAAAAGAGGATGCTGATGAATTCCAAAACGATAACCTATTAACCATCTTGCAGTCGAAAGGGCTTTTCTCAAATCAATTTGACGTACATACATACCAATAATAACAAAATAAAACTAAATTTTATTTCTATAAAAAATGTTCTCAAAATTTTATTTCTATAGAAAATTGAAGTACCTATTAGTTGGAGAAGAATATTTTGCAAAATCTCTCACAACATCAAGAATTCTACCAATCTACCTAATAGTAAAAATTCTACAAACTGTAGCAACCTTGCATGGGTGTCGGCCAATATTTAGAGCTTATATGAAACCACATTGAACGAACGATTCACCGTACATAACATCCAAGGATCATTAATCTTCACGGATTATTCGCTTATTTGATTGCCCCCGATTAGTCAATTAATCCTTATAACTACTTTGTATTTTTAACAACAACTCTCAAAAGTCATCTGCCAAAAAAAGAAGAAAGGTCTCAAAATTTGTTCTGCCACTTTTTACGAATATTCTATATGGACAACAATGTTCTATGTTGTCAAACAAAAAAAGAAACTGTGAATTTAAAATGAAGCGGAAAATGTTGTTAAACCGGTCAAATCCGCTGTTCAAACTTGCAACAGGGAAACAAAACCCTGTCAGCAGAGGAAAAAAGTAAACCAGCGAAGTTTTATTAAATTACAAAAAAAGTTATTTATATTTAATAAGTTTTCTTCAACTTGACTAAATTAATTAATAAACTATATATTCTAATTAAAATTATCTAAAATAAACCTATATTTTTTCGTGGAGGGTCCATTATTTTTGGATGCATGACTATATTAACGGATTAACGTTCAATTCACATATTCACAAAAAACTTTTGTAGCATATATTCTTCCACCTCAAAAGCCCATTTTAAACGTGACCAAAAACCAAATGTGGATCAGGCGAGAAAAAAATGGTACTCGATTGACCTAGCACATATTAACTGGTTTATCATGGACCACAAAACCGCTGGCTTACTTTTTTCCTCTGTTGACAGGGTTTTGTTTCCCTGTTGCAAGTTTGAACAGCGGATTTGACCGGTTTAACAACATTTTCCGCTTAATTTTAATTTCACAGTTTCTTTTTTTTGCAACATTGAACATAGAACATTGTTGTCCATACAGAATATTCGTGGAAAGTGGTAGAACCAATTTTGAGACCTTTCTTCTTTTTTTGGCAGATGACTTTTGAGAGTTGTTGTTAAAAATACAAAGTACTTATAAGGATTAATTGACTAATCGAAGGCAATTAAATAAGCGAATAATCCGTGAAGATTAATGATCCTTGGATGTTACAGAGAATCGTTTCCTTAGATCGAAAACGAGTTTCAGTGTGGTTTCATATAAGCTCTAAATATTGGCCGACACCCATTCAAAGTTGCCACAGTTGATAGAATTTTTACTGTTAAGTAGATTGGTAGAATTCTTGATGTTGTGATAGATTTTGCAAAATATTCCTCTCCAACTAATAGGTACTTAAATTTTCTATAGAAATACAATTTTTAGAAAATTTTTTTATAGAAATAAAATTTAGTTTAATTTTGTTGGTATGTATGTATGCCAAATTGATTTGGGAAAAGCCCTTTAGACTGTAAGATGGTTAAATAGGTGATCGTTTAGAAATAAAGTTTTTATAAAATTTTCAATAGAAATAAAATTTTGACAACATTTTTCAAAGAAATAGAATTTTGACAAAATTTTCCATAGAAATACGATTTTGAGAAAAATTTCTATTAAAATAAAATTTTGAAAAAAATTCTGTTGAAATAAAATTTGGAGAACATTTTATAAAGAAATAATTTTTTTTCATTCGTTTTTGTTTTTTTTGTTATTGTTGGTTTTGTTCTTTAAGCATTGTTGTTGTTTTTTGATTTCAGCTTAAAACCATGCATTGACTAAACTACAAGTGTAGCTTAACCAACAGAGGAAAAGACTAAATTTTGATATCTACATTTTGTATTTTGTCAAAAATTTTATATAGAAATAAAATTTTGGGAAGATTTTTTATAACAATAAAATTTTGGGAAAATTTTATATAGAAATTAAATTTTGAGAAAATTTTCTATAAAAATACAATTTTGAGAAAATTTTTTATAGAAATAAAATTTTGATAAATTTTTCTACAGAAGTAAAATATAGAAATAAATTTTCAATAGAAATAAAATTTTGACAAAATTTTCACTAAAAATAAATATTTGAGAAAAATAAAATTTGGAGAACATTTTCTAATGAAATAAAATTTTGACGAAATTTTTTATAGCAATAAAAGTTTTGGAAAATTTAAAAAAAAATCTGTAGAAATACAATTTTGAAAAAAAAAATCTATAGAAATAAAATTTTGGGAAAATTTTATATACAAATAAAATTTTGAGAAAATTTTCTATTGAAGTAAAATTTTGAGAAATTTTCTATTGAAGTAAAATTTTGAGAAAATTTTCTATTGAAATAAAATTTTGAGAAAATTTCCCATAGCAATAAAATTTTGAGAAAATTTTCTGTAGAAATAAAATTTTGAGAAAATTTTCTTTAGAAATAAAATGTTCAGAAAATTTTATACAAAAATAAAATTTTGACAAAATTTTCTATAGAAATAAAATTTTGTTGAAATTTTTTAAACGTTTTATTTTGTTATAGAAATAAAATTTTGATAACATTTTCTATAGAAATAATATTTTTACAAAATTTACAAAAAAATAAAATTTTCTATAGAAATAAAATTTGCTTTAATTTAATATAATAAATATATAAAACTTTAATTTTCGTGTAAGGTCATACTAACAAAGTCCTTTGTTTAGTTTTTCCTTGTTTAGAGGTTATCTTTGTTTAGAAGTAGTAACTTTTTGAAAATTTTGAGTTTGAGAAAATTAAAAAAAAATATATATATCTATATTTTAAATTTTGTCAAAAATTTTATATAATTAATAAAATTTTGGGAAACTTTTATATAGACATTAAATTTTGAGAAAATTTTCTGTAGAAATAAAACTTTGATAAAATTTTCAATAGAAATAAATATTTGAAAAATTCTGTTGGAATCAAATTTAGAGAACATTTTCTAATGAAATAAAATTTTGACAACATATTTTATAGCAATAAAAGTTTTAGAAAATTTTGAAAAAAAATAATCCAAAATTTTCTATATATATAAAATTTTGTGAAAATTTTATATAGAAGTAAAATTTTGTGAAAATTTTGTATACAAATAAAATTTTGAAAAAATTTTCTATAGAATTTTGGGAAAATTTTGTATAGAAATAAAATTTTGAGAAATTTTTATATAAAAATAAAATTATGAGAAAAATTTCTATAGAAATAATATTTTGAGAAAATTTTCTATTGAAATAACATTTTGAGAAATTCTTTTATAGATATAACATTTTGAGAAAATTTTCTGTAGAAAAAAAGTTGAGAAAATTTTATATAAAAAATAATAATTTCTATAGAAATAAAATTTTGATAACATTTTCAATAGAAATAATCTTTTTACAAAATTTACAAAAAAAAAAAATAGAATTTTCTAAATAAAATTTTGAAAAAAAAATGCTATAGAAATAAAATTTTGGGAAAATTTTCTAAGAAATAAAATTTTGAGAAATTTTTATATAAAAATAAAGTTATGAGAAAAATTTCTATAGAAATAATATTTTGAGAAAATTTTCTATTGAAATAACATTTTGAGAAATTTTTCTATATATATAACATTTTGAGAAAATTTTCTGTAGAAAAAAAGTTGAGAAAATTTTATATAAAAAATAATAATTTCTATAGAAATAAAATTTTGATAACATTTTCAATAGAAATAATCTTTTTACAAAATTTACAAAAAAAAAAAATAGAATTTTCTATAGAAATAAAATTTGCTATAGTTAAATATAATAAATATATAAAACTTTAATTTTCGTGTGAGGTGATACTAATAAAGTCCATTGTGAGTAAATTTCCTGAGAAAATTGTCTATAGAAATAGCATTTTGAGAAAATTTTCTATAGACATAAAATTTTGACAAAATTTTCTAGAGAAATAAAATTTTGACAAAATTTTCTATAGAAATAAAAATTTGTCGAAATTTTTTATACAAATAAAATTTTTTCAAAATTTTTGATATAAAAATAAAATTTTGATAACATTGTCTATAGAAATAATATTTTTACAAAATTTACAAAAAAAAAAAAAAATAAAATTTTCTAAAGAAATAAAATTTGCTATAATTAAATGTAATAAATATATAAAACTTTAGTTTTCGTTTGAGGTCATACTAACAAAGTCCATTATCTATTTTTTCTTTGTTTAGAAGTAGTAACTTTCCATTGTGGGTGAAAGCTAAAATCGGATATTTATACGCCCAAAAAAGTCGCTAATATATCATAATACATATATCATAATCTATAATATTGCAAATACTGAACATTTAGTTGGAAGAAAAAAATATTTGTTTCATACTAAGCTCAAATCAAAAACTTCAAATCAGATTTGGTAGACATTCAGTAAAATTTTCTTAAAATTTTGGAAGATTATTTTTGACATGAGTGGGAACCGTGCACCCATGATCAATTGTACATTGTGCAAGGCGAGTATTCTACACGCAAAAAAAATAATTCTTTCCATTCAAACGTTTACCATTTGCCTTATGCTGTAAGATAGTTTGTTTGGAACAAAATTATACTCTTTTTGTGATAAACGTTGATGTTAAATTAATTTAATAAAGATTCACTGATTATTCTTAATCATCTGGCTAATTTCATCTTTCATCATATTTTTCTAAATTTCACGTGGTGTATTTAGTTTACAGCATTTTTTCTTTAATACAAACAATGTACACCGAAAGAAAAAGCGTTCGTCACATTGATGATTCAGTTTCATCAATGCGTTTTCGTATATGCGATGAAAATTTTCATCCATGTGAGTATTTCGGTAGTCCACTTGTATTTCGGAAGTCTTCTATAGAAGACACCAACAGACAAATATATCCATCAATGCACTACCAACGCATTAGGGATTTTATCCCGCGAACGGGATCCCAGGAATTCTCGGAATATTGCCATATTTTCGCTCTCGTTTTCCCAGGAATAAAATGAGAGAATTCCCGCGATTTTTTTCACAATATTTTCTATGGAATATTAACATCAATACTACAAAAAATGTTTTGTAGTACCATTGCTTTAATTTAGACTTGCCTCCATTTTCTGCCGATAATTTTCCAGTTAAAATTAGCATGTAGAGAAGATGTCCGCAATTTAATTTTTGTTAACTGACAGCTGAAGCCTAATTGAGCTGCATGAAAACGGCCGTTAGTAGAGAGGAACATATAAAATAATTCAAATAAAAGTTGTCAATTTCTTTCGAAATTGTAAATTCTATAAAATAAATTTTTATGTATTCACTATATGTTATTTGACTCCGTTTTCCGAGCGTGTAACCGAAATACTCTTTAATAATATCCAAAAACTTTTTCAATTGTACAAAATTTTCTTTTCCTTTTTTTACAAAATATTTCGTTTGAATAATTTAATGACATATGGACCCTTTTGGTGAGATATTCTGGCTGATGTACGATTTTCAAATGAAATACATGAATATACTCTTAGGCTATTTGAAAATTTTCCAATGCTTTGATAGGTCAAAGCATACCTTGCTTTTTGATAGGTATCTATCAAAGCAAGGTTTTTTTTGAGCGGGACCCCTAAATCCGGGGAAAAAACCATACATCGCATACAGTCAAGAAGTTCTATTTATAGACCACATTATTGGGCGCATACGAGTCGATGTAAAGATACTTTATTTAAGGGAAGCAAACAACTTTAGTCGGTCTCGTTATTACAAACGATGTACCAAATACAATAATGGAGATAATGAAATTTTATATATATTCCAAAAAAATTTGTAACAAACAAATTTTTTGGTGACAAAAGTTTGATCTTTTTTGAGGAAATTAAAAAAACTGTAAGAAAAGAACAAAGTTTGCGTTTTCTCTGCGTGTATCCATTGCAATACGTTGGTTTGTAGCAATCAATGACTTTCTCTAGGAATCAAACTTAAAAAAAATTTTTTCTTTAGGAATAAAATATAGACAAAATGTACGATTAGGAGCTTTTTCCTAACCGGCAAAGTCTTTATTTATTAAATTAAAAAACTCTGCAAAAATAATTAAGGGCCAGTGTGAAACCGAAAAGCGAAAATAAGAAGACGAGAGATGTTGTTTGCTCGATTACAATGTTACAATAAATTTATTTCTCAAAATTCTAGCTATGCGGGAACAACGACAAAAAAGGGAATCAAAAATAAATAGTATGTATATTAATATGTATGTTTGTGCCCTTCATTGGTTGCTTCGTTTGTTTGCCTTCTAAGCGACAGTTAGAAGACAACAACAACAACAATGACAATATGTATGCTTGCCTCGATCGATGCTTTTGCTCTGCTTAAGATAAACAAAGCAGAGAAAGCATCGATAGAGGCAGAGGTAAACAAAACAACAGGTATGCACAAATAAATATCGAAATAACTCGAAAATAAATGAGAATAGTTAAACGATACAAAATAAACGAAAATTATATAAAATATGAACTAATAAAAAAAAAATTAATGTAAACAAAATCAAACAAATAGAATAGCAATAAAAAATAACAAAGTCAAAAACAAACATAGTAAAATAAATAAATTAAAAATATGAAATGCAAAAAAAAAAAAAAAAAATAAAAATTTAAATAAATAAAATGCAAAACATAAAGTTTATACGATGACCTAACATGCCGGCCCCATTGAAAGGGTTCTTTCAATTTAATAGCAAAGCTAGTTTGCGAATAGGTCGGCGTATTACTCCCTTTGTGGTGTTGACATCGGCGACTCGAATGCGTCCGTCTCGGCCAGGAACAGCGTTGATGATTCTTCCCATGAGCCATTTTTGAGGAGGAATATTATCTTCGTGAACCAAAACCAAAGAACCAATAGCGATGTTTGAGACAGAGGCAGTCCATTTATTTCTAACTTGCAGTTCATTAATGTACTCATGAGACCATTTCTTCCAAAATCGTTGTTTTAATGCTGTAATCTGAGCCCAGTGTTCCAGATTGCTGATATTGTTTGATGTGACTTCACGGTCAGGTAAAGAGCGTAAGGCACTGCCAGTGATGAAGTGGCCTGGTGTGAGGGCTTCAAAATCGCTGGGATCAGATGACATCGGGGAAATCGGCCTTGAGTTCAAAATGGATTCAATTTCCACTAGTGCAGTGACAAGTTCTTCAAACGTTAGTCGAGTGTTCGAAAGGGTTCGATTCAAGTGGCCTTTGGCTGATTTGACGGCAGCCTCCCATAGTCCGCCAAAATGCGGTGCGCGTGGTGGGATGAAGTGAAAATTTACGAACTCATTGGTACAATAGTTGACGATTTCATTTCGGTGTTTATCTTCAAAGAGAAAATTTTTTAGGTCTTTAAGTTTTGAGTTCGCGCCGACAAAATTAGTGCCATTGTCGCAATAGATGTCCGTCGGTAAACCTCTTCGACCAATCATTCTTTTAAGCGCTGCGATGAAAGCGTCTGTTGACAAATCGGAGACAGCTTCGATGTGGACTGCTTTTGTTGCGAGACAAACAAAAACAGCGATGTAAGTCTTATACGGTATTTTACCTCGAATGCGCAAGTAAGTGTTGACAGGACCACAGAAATCCACGGCACATCTCGCAAAAACTCTGGATGGGTTAAGACGATCCTCAGGCAAATTTGACATCATTTGTTGAAGAAGTTTTGGCCGATAGCGAATGCAATGGGGACATGAGTTAACGATCTTGCGGCAAAGACTTCGTAAGTTGATTATCCAGTAGCGCATTCGGGTCAGCGAAACCAAAGCCTTTGGGCCAGCGTGATAATTTTTGATATGAAGATGGCGAACGTAACAAATTACAAAGTTGTTGTCCTTTGGCAAAATAATTGGATGTTTTTGTGCCTCAGGAATATCAGCCAATTCCAATCGACCTCCAACCTTCAGAATGTCTATGCCACTTGAAGAGTCAATAAACGGGTTGAGACATTTTAGGGAACCTTCAGGGTCTTGTTTCTTTAATGCACGCTTTATATCATCTTTAAAATGTGTTTGTTGAATATTCCATACAATAGACAGAACAGCGCGATCTAGTTCTTGTGGTTGTAAAGTGTCAGTAGTGGCAAAAGTCGATTTTGAAAACGATAACTTGTAGAAAAAGCGAAATATCCAGGCAACAACTCGAATAATTTTTATATATGAGCTGCAATTTTCAACAAATTGTGAAACTCTGTTGGGTTGTAACTGAAGATTCAGAGTAGTTTTCCGTTTCTCTTTGTTCACGATTTCATGGTCAATTTCATCACACCTGTTTGGAGGCCATTTCTCAGACTCCTGAGTAAGAAAATCTGGACCAGAAAACCAAATTGATGATTGTAGTTCTTGAACAGTAGATCCCCTCGAGACAATATCAGCAGGATTCAAACTAGAAGGTACATGGCGCCAGTTACAACCACTCGTAGAATCTTGTATTTCAGAAATTCTGTTCCCCACGAATACAGAAAGTGTCGAAGAATGTTGCTTGAGCCAATGAAGAACTATCTGCGAGTCAGTCCACAAAAATACAGAACTTTTTGGAATGTTAAGAATATTTCGTGTTTTCATATATAATCGAGATAAAAGTTGCGCTCCACACAGTTCTAAATTCGGCAACGACTTTCGTTTGGTTGGGGCAACTCTAGATTTAGCTGTGTAAAGTTGTGAATGCACTTTACCAGACATAGTTTTGACTCTGATATAGAGACAACAACCATAAGCTCGAATCGAAGAATCACAGAACCCATGCAATTGGATGGAAATTGGATTGGGTGACAAACAATAGCGAGAAATTTGAAGAGCAGGTAATAATTCGAAATCGTGAACTAAATTCATCCAAAGAGTATGTAAGTCTTGTGGAACTGATTCATCCCAGCCAATGTTTAGTATCCATAGTTCTTGAAGGATAATTTTGGCTTTTATTATAAGAGGTGCCAGAAATCCAAGAGGGTCGAAAAGCGAAGACGAGAGTGACAAAATTGTGCGTTTTGTTACTGATCCAGGATAAGACTTGGGCGAGAACGAAAATAAGAAATTGTCTGTTTGTTGGTCCCAAGAAATGCCCAATGCACTTGTAACTGAGGACTCGTCCAAATTCAAATCTTTAACCGTTTTATCATTGCGAAAACTCTTATGATTTGAATGCCATTTATCCAACTCGAAACAAGCCATTTTCAAAATTTCAGTAACTTGGTACTTCAGTTCGGTTAGTTCTTCGATAGTTTCAGCACCTCCAAGAAAATCATCAACATAGAAAGAAGTTTTAATAGCCTTTGCGCCAAGCTCAAACCGATCCAAAAGTTCATCAGCAATATAATACAATGAGCGAACCGCGAGAAAAGGGGCAGCTGAAGTTCCATATGTAACAGTGTTTAGCTGGTATGTTTTTATTTCATCTTGATTTGAGTGTCTCCACAAAATATATTGAAATCTACGATCTCTCTGGTCAATCAAAACTTGCCTATACATTTTTACAATATCGGCAGTGAGAGCGAAGCGATACAAGCGAAAACGTAGAAGCAGTAAAAATAATTCTTCTTGAATTGTAGGGCCAACCATTAAAATTTCATTTAACGATTTGTGATTTGATGTGGGGCAAGATGCGTCAAAAACGACACGAAGTTTAGTCGACGTACTATTTGGTTTGAAGATGCAGTGATGAGGAATGTAATAGTGTGGTTCATGTAATTTTGGATTTTTCACCAGGCTCATGTGTCCCGAATCTTCGTACTCCTTCATGAACGAGACATACTTTGCTTTCAAATCTGCATCACGGTTAAGACGCCGTTCTAGAGAAGCAAAACGTTGTAATGCAGTATTGCGAGAGGCACCAAGAGAATTAGAAGGTTCCTTGAATGGTAGCCTAACAACAATTCTACCTGATGATTCACGAGACACAGTATTTTGAAAGAATTTCTCACATTCCATTTGTTCTGGTGTGAATTCGCTTACGTTGTCGTTAATTTCCTCAATTTTCCAAAGATGTTCCAAATTAATGTTAATTTCTTCCTCAGTTGAAAGTAAATATGATAAATTGAAGTTATTGTCCCTGGCAGCATTATATTTGCCAGTGACAATCCACCCAAATAAAGTTTTTTGTAGTTTTGGTAGATCTGGGCCAAGTTTGATTTGACCAACTGACAAAATATCGAAGAATGTTTCTGTACCAATGAGCAAATCGATTTTCTTAGATTTAAAGAAACTTTCATCGGCAAGCTGTGTATTAGGAGGCAGATTCCATGTTGAGACATCCAGTTCCGAATCAGGTTGATACGATATGTGTGGTGTGATACAAAAGGAAAGTGGCACTTCATAGTCAGTAATCCGAGATTTAACAGTTGTGAAACACTTATGCTTGATTTTTGTACAAGTGCTTCCAATGCTAGAAACTTCAACTGATTTTTTAACCCGTTGTAGTTTCAGACGATGTGCAAATTCATCTGTGACGAAATTTACTCGTGAACAAGAATCTAGAAGAGCCCTTCCTAACTTATATGAGCCAGAATCGTCTTTAACGAAAACCATTGCAGTTGCGAGAAGTATATGAGGAGACGACCCTTCCATGTGTGTATGGACGGAGGCAGATGTATTGTTAGTGACAGCGCTGGAGGTGGATGGCGTTGGCTCTGGAGTAGTGGATCTTGGACCCAACTGGGACCGATGAAGCATGGTGTGATGCGATCGAGAACAGGTTTTGCATTTAAACGATGATGGACAATTAGTCACTTGATGACCTTTAGCAAGACAATTAATGCAAAGGCCAAGTTTTTTGGCATTTTCAAACCTAAGGGGCACATCCATATCTTTAAAGTGTTGGCATTGAGCTATATAATGATCAGATTTAAAACAAAGGGCACAAACACGTTTTGTACACGAGAAAGAATATCCTTGTTTGGATTGCTTTTGCGAAGATTTTCCAGAATGGTGTTCCGGACGACGAGAATTTGTGTTTGTGTCAAGTGATTCTAAATATTGACATCTTCTTTCAAGAACCTTGGAACAATCGTCCCAAGTTGGCAATTGGCTAAAGTCGAGAGAGTCTTTCCATTTGCGTTTGGTATCGCCATCAACCTTTTGCATAACAATATGAATCAGCATTGCGTTGACAATATCTTTATCCGAACCAAGCGATTGTAATGAACTGTAAAGCGCTGAAACATTATCCACAAGGCTTCTTAATTGACCAGAATTTGGCTTTGAGACATCAGGAAGTTCAAAAAGAGTTGAAATATTTTCCATAAAAATCAATGTATTGTTGTCGTAGCGAGATTTTAAACGTTCTAAAGCCTTGGGATAATTTTCATTGGTGATTTGAAATGCTTTCACAGTTTCGAGAGCATGCCCTTGGAGGCAGTTTATCAAATGGTTGAATTTTTCGATGTTGGAGAGCCCATGTTCACGATCGATAATTTGTTTAAAAGAGGTAATGAAATTTTTGTACTCACTGTATTTCCCATTAAAGCTAGGTAATTTTAGACGAGGGAGTTTATTTGTTGGTACAGGTATGGAAAATGATGATTCAGACAATGTTGTGTTATGTCCTTCATCTGTAAGTTGTTGTTGTATGGTAGAACTTATATAGCAATACAAATCTTCAATGTCTCCACGACCACTATCATCAGGGTCAAGACTTTCAATTTTTGTTTGGGTCGAAAGAATTTGCTTAAAATATGATTCTAAGATTCCAAGGCGACACTTCAAATCCGCGACAGAAAGATTTTTATTTTTGGCATTTGCCTCAATCACTGTTTTTATACGAGAAATATTTTTCTTCGTTATAGTACGTTGTTGTTTTAATTCTTCCAAACTCATGTTTTTCAAAATGGAGAAATTACCGCACAAATGTATGTAAAATTATTAGGTAACAGTGAGGAGAGAACGCTTGCAACTCTTACAACAACAAAACTTTATTTAAATTCTTTTGTAGTGCAATTATTGACCAATGAGAAAAAATATGAAATAAATCAAAAGGCTTGAATTTGGGACAACACACTTTTATTTGCCTTATTTGCAATAAATCACAATGTTTTATGTTTGTACCACTTTTGAGACAAATTTGAAATAATTCCTTTTGTTGAAATTTTAATGGCAATTAAATGGGAACCCAACAACAATATTTTAAATGGCTTACAAGAACACACCCGCGAGACAAAACAGTTTTATTGGAAAATATTTCACAAATTTGATTGTTTAAAAAATGTTCCTTTTTTATACACCAATTGGAGCAGAATTAGTAATGGCAAATTTGTTTAATTTTTATTTTTGACCACTGCAACTTGATTTTGATTCACTATAGTTGGGATAGTTTGATTGTAGTTAATCGAGACAAATATTTCAATAAATTTGATTGATTTAGTTCAAAAAGTTTATTTGAGTTATTTCACTTGGGTTTATTTTTTGTTGGGAAAATGTACACAGCACTTGATTATTTAATTGTTTTTTGTTCGCGATAATACGAGAAAGTGTTTTTATTTCCAAATTGTTTTTACAATTTTTCCACGAAAACGACGAAAAAATAGAAAACTTTCCCACGAAAACGATAAATTGTTTGTAATATTTTCACACTGTCCTGTCACGGTCGCCAAAATGTACGATTAGGAGCTTTTTCCTAACCGGCAAAGTCTTTATTTATTAAATTAAAAAACTCTGCAAAAATAATTAAGGGCCAGTGTGAAACCGAAAAGCGAAAATAAGAAGACGAGAGATGTTGTTTGCTCGATTACAATGTTACAATAAATTTATTTCTCAAAATTCTAGCTATGCGGGAACAACGACAAAAAAGGGAATCAAAAATAAATAGTATGTATATTAATATGTATGTTTGTGCCCTTCATTGGTTGCTTCGTTTGTTTGCCTTCTAAGCGACAGTTAGAAGACAACAACAACAACAATGACAATATGTATGCTTGCCTCGATCGATGCTTTTGCTCTGCTTAAGATAAACAAAGCAGAGAAAGCATCGATAGAGGCAGAGGTAAACAAAACAACAGGTATGCACAAATAAATATCGAAATAACTCGAAAATAAATGAGAATAGTTAAACGATACAAAATAAACGAAAATTATATAAAATATGAACTAATAAAAAAAAAATTAATGTAAACAAAATCAAACAAATAGAATAGCAATAAAAAATAACAAAGTCAAAAACAAACATAGTAAAATAAATAAATTAAAAATATGAAATGCAAAAAAAAAAAAAAAAAATAAAAATTTAAATAAATAAAATGCAAAACATAAAGTTTATACGATGACCTAACACAAAATTTTCTTCAGGAATAAAATATTGACAAATTTTTCTTCAGGAGT
Source organism: Haematobia irritans (assembly GCF_050003625.1). Lineage (NCBI taxonomy): Eukaryota > Metazoa > Arthropoda > Insecta > Diptera > Muscidae > Haematobia > Haematobia irritans. The sequence goes on along the minus strand of NC_134397.1, from coordinate 172,473,482 downwards.
AAAATATTGACAAATTTTTCTTCAGGAATAAAATATTGACAAAATTTTCTTCAGGAATAAAATATTGACAACATTTTCTCTAGGAATAAAATATTGACAAAATTTTCTTCAGGAATAAAATATTCACAAAATTTTCTCTGCGTGTATCCATTGCACTACGTTGGTTTGTAGCAATCAATGACTTTCTCTAGGAATTAAACTTTAACAAATTTTTTTCTTTAGGAATCAAATATTGACAAAATTTTCTTCAGGAATTGGCAAAATTTTCTTCATGAATAAAATATTGACAAAATTTTCTTCAGAAATAAAATATTGACAAAATTTTCTTCAGGAATAAAATATCGACAAAATTTTCTTCAGGAATAAAATATCGACAAAATTTTCTCTATGAATAAAATTTTGAAAAAAAATTTAATAGAAATTAAATTTTGACCAAATTTTCTATAGAAATAAAATGTTGACATAATTTTCTGTAGAAATAAAATTTTGACAAAATCCTTTCTAGGAAAAAAATTGACAAAATTTCCTCTATGAATAAAATTTGACAAAATTTTCTATAGAAATAAAATTTTGATAAAGTTTTCTATATAAATAAAATTTTAACACCATTTCTATAGAACTAAAATTTTGACAAACTTTTCTTTAGGAATAAAATTTTGACAAAATATTCTATAGACATAAAATTTTAACAAAGTTTTCTATATAAATACAATTTTAACAAAATTTCTATAGAAATAAAATTTTGATAAAGTTTTCTATAGAAATATAATTTTAACAAAATTTCCTATAGAAATAAAATTTTGCCAAATTTTCTATAGAAATAAAATTTTGACAAAATTTTCTATAGAAATGAAATGTTAACAAAACGTCCTACAGAAAATTTTCTATAGGAATGAAATTTTGATAACTTTTTGTACCAAAATAAAATCTTGACAAAATTTTCCTAGGAATCAAATTTTAACAAAATTTTCTGAATGAATAAAATTTTGACAAAATTTTTTTAGCAATAAAATTTTGAGAACATTTTTTATAGAAATAATATTTTGGGAGCATACGAGTCGATGTAAAGACACTTTATTTAAAGAAATGAAATTTTGATAAATTTTTCTACCAAAATAAAATCTTGACAAAATTTTCCTAGGAATCAAATTTCACAAAATTGACAAAATTTTCCTAAAAATAAAATTTTAACAAAATTTTCTGAATGAATAAAATTTTAACAAAAATTTTTTAACAATAAAATTTTGAAAAAATTTTCTATAGAAATAAAATTTTGGGAAATAATATTTTAACAATATTTCCTATAGAAATAAAATGTTAACAAAATATCCTACAGAAAATTTTCTATAGGAATGAAATTTTGAAATCTTGACAAAATTTTCATAGGAATCAAATTTTAACAAAATTTTCTGAATGAATAAAATTCTGACAATAAAATTTTGAGAAAATTTTCTATAGAAATAAAATTTTGGGAGCATACGAGTCGATGTAAAGACACTTTATTTATGGGAAACAAACCACGTTAGTCGGTCCCGTTATTACAAACGATGTACCAAATACAACTTTTGGAAATGGAGATAATGTAATTTTACATGTATTCAAAAAAAAAAAAATGTTGTAACAAATAAATTTTTTGGTGACAAAAGTTTGAACTTGTTTGAGGAAATTCAAAAAAACTGTAAGAAAAGAATAACGTTTGCGTTTCCTTTGCGTGTATCCATTGCACCACGTTGGTTTGTAGCCATCACCATCTCATTCTGCTTGTCACTTTGAGTTCAATGACTGTCACTAAAATTTAAAATGTTACCAATTTGTTGTTGTTTGGTCTTATGATGTTGCTCATTTTAAGTTTAGTGGGTCATATGGGGCATTAGGATCAGGTTTTCAAGACAGAGAGAGAGAGAGAGAGGAAACGAATAGTATACAGACAACATGCAATATCAAAGAATTGACGTCTGTACCCATCCCACCTATGGTTGGTCATATTTTAAGTTGTTCCAGTGCTGGTATGTTACCAATGTACCAAGTTATTCGATTATCCAATAACTTGGTTAAACTGTCATGGAAATCCTCACACATGAATTTTTGGCCACAACGCTTAGTAAGTCAGTGAGTCAGTTGCTCGAAAAGAGGACAGTGTTTGTGTGCCATGTTAATGGACATTAAATCCATAATGCATAGTGCAGATACCTATCCCCGGCACCGTTTTTATTTCTTCTTCCCAAATGCGAATGAGATTTAATTGAATGCACAACAATTATTCATATGCCATGTTTTTAGTTGGACCATTAATATTGTTTATATTTTTATACACACCACCATAGAATGGTGATGGGGATATAATCATTCCGTTTGTAACACCTGGAGCAATCGACGTGGCTGATATGTAGTGCAACCAATTTTAGTTTGCTATCATTTCTAAACTGCTCGTTTGACAACTGATAGATTTATTCCAGAGACAATTCATTGTATTATGTACAAAGTTACAAAAACGATTTGATCTATTGCGTTCAGAAATAATATTATTCGTGATGGAATTTAAGCGTAATTGCTTCATATTTGGCTGGAAAACACACAGGAAATGAATATGATCACCTTCTAGTGCAAAATGTTGGTTTCTCACAAAAAATAACATGTAACGACCAATCGTCGTTACAGTTATACCGACATTGTTGCATCGTGTTCAAAAAGTGGACAAAAATGGTAACAAAACCAAAAGCTAAGACTGGAAAGAGTCTGTAAAGTAAAATGTTGACAAATTTTTTATCAAAATATTTTTTTTGACAAAACGTTCTATAGAAATAAATTTTGACAACATTTTCTCTAGGAATAAAATTTTGACAAAATTTTTTATAGAAATATAATTTTGACAAAAGTTTCGCTAGGAATAAAATTTTGACTAAATATTGTGTAGAAATAATATTTTGACAAAATCTTCTTAATGAATACAATTTTAACAAAACTTTCTTTAGGAATAAAATTTTGACAAAATCTTCTTTAGGAGAAAAATTTTAACAACATTTCCTATAGAAATAAAAGTTTGACAAAATTTTCTGTAGAAATACAATTTTGACAACATTTTCCATAGAAATAAAATTTTGACGAAATGTACTATAAAAATTTTTATATACACACAAAATTTTTCTTTTCTGATTCAATCACGAAATTAATTGATCCAATTAATTTTTTAATTGAAATGTCTTCAATCACAGAAATGATAGTATCAATTAATTGACAGCCAATTATAAAATTAATTGATCCAATTAAAAAATTAATTGATACTATTAATTTGTGTGATTGATTTTTGTTTCAATTAAAAAATTTGTTGAATTAATTAAATTTTTAATTGAATATTTTTTAAAACTCAATTAAGATTTTAATTGGAAACATTTTCGTGATTTTTTTTTTCTGTGTAGGAATACAATTTTGACAAATTTTGCTACAGAAATAAAATTTTAACAAAATTTTCATTAGAATAAAATTTTGACAACAATTCTATAGAAATAAAATTTTAACAAAATTTCCTATAAAAATAAAATTTTGATAAAATTTACTACAGAAAATTTTCTGTAGGATGAAGTTTTGACAAATTTTTCTATAAAAATAAAACTTTGACAAAATTTTTAATAGAAATAAAATTTTTACAACATTTTCTTTACGTATAAAATTTTGACAACATTTTCTCTAGGAATAAAATTTTGAAAAAAATTGTATAGAAATAAAATTTTGACAAAATTTCCTATCGAAAAATTTCTTTAGGAATGAAATTTATACAAATTTTTCTATAAAGTAAAATGTTGACAAATTTTTTTATAAAAATAAAATTTTGAAAACAATTTTCTGTAGAAATAAAATTTAGACAAAATTTTGACAAATTATTCTAGAAAAATAAAATTTTGAACAAATTTTCTTTAAAGTCAATAAGTCAACATATTCAAACATGTTGATTTTCGTTTTAGGTTATTCTTTCAAAGTACATTTTGGGTAAGTTCGTTTTTTGTAGAAGTAGCAGTTTTCCCTTTTTGGTACAAGCTAAAAATATTTAAAACTTCGACAGATTTATAATTCAAGGGATAGTCATACACCCAAATAAGATTTCTCTATTAGAATAATAAGAAATAAACTCAAAAAAAAAAAATAAATAATTTCTTTCAAAGATTTTTTTTTCATAATAACCACCCATTTTTTATTTGGTAAAATTTTTTATTTATTAGATTAGAGCCAACCGTGACTCAATCCGTTGGACTTTGGCGCCTGGGAAATTTTGGAGAGTAAGGATGTCACTAAAAAATACCAAAGTGTCGATCATCCCAAGACTTCGCCTCGTTGTATATTGGCCAAAATACTGCAGAACCACTTTCGAGTACGAGGGTTTGGCTTTGTCGAACATAATTCGCGGCAATTCGAAGAAATCTAAATTGATTCTAAAATCTCAACAAAACTCAAAACAATATCAGCTAATCTCTAGATTAGCATCGTGCATTATAATGGGATCACACTTTATCTATGAAACCCACTGCGTCATACGATGCGATTAATGTTCCACAAACTACAAAGTGTACACACTCACTCTCTGGTTCACCCGCACATTGATCGATAGGTTCCTAAATAAAGACGATGGTGTTTAAACAAAAGACGTAATTAACCAATTAAACAATGAACTGACATATTGTCATTAGAAATGAGAACAAACGGAGGTAATGAATACGTCGGGCTTGTTAATTTTCAACAAATGTGTAGGAGCTTAATTTTGCGATTGCGATTAAATCTCAACAACAGTTAACACGATGTTCACGGTTGGATGTAGCAATCTTGAATTATCGCGGGAATATTTCGAACATAACTCAATCTAGAACAATAACGAAGAACATTGGGGCAACAAAAAAAAAAAACATAAACTTTAGTGCAATGTTGATCGCATATCAAAGAAAAGACTGGAAGTGAAAATGAAATAGCGGATATGCACAAAAAGTTAGAAACATTTGTAGTCTCGTAAAAACTCACTGTGCTGCAGCCATCAATCGCATAAATGCGAAAAAGACTAAAACTCAAGTCAGAAGTCAAATGGTGTTAACATACGAGGGGGGCTCAAAACAAACATTACCATTCGCGTACACCAAACTTTTATTATGACGAGATATTAAAGTGGGTAGAGACATTGCAGTACCGATCAAATACTCAGAAAAAAATTAACAAAAATTTCTTTGGCCGATTTAACTTTATATAAATTCATAATTTTTTCGATTTTAGTTAAATTAAGCAAAATATGAGAAAATGTTCCTTACCTTAATTATATTTTGTTTACTTTAAACACAGGAACCAAAAATGAGAAAAAAGTTTTATACAAACGAAAAATACAATTTCACTAAATTCGAAATTCATACTTTTCTGAAAGGAGTAGATGTTATTTAAATTGTGTTAAAACAAGTATATACAGCACTAAGTTCGGCCGAGCCGAATCTTAAATACCCATCACCATGAACCAAATATTAGGGTTTTCTTTGAAATTTCAGGAGGGCTTGAGGACACTTCCCCAAGATAAATTTAAAGATTTCACCTATGAGGACTATATCAGATTCTGGATTTATAAGAACCATTTTTGTTTGAGTTTTAGAGGAATCATTAACATCTCTTGTAAGTGTGCAAGAAAATTGTAAAATAACGTCTTGATTTGAAATTTTAAATCTGTAGAAGTAAAATCTGGAAATTTTACATTGAGTTTCAAGCAATTTTCATGATCAGTGCGCCTTCTACACCCTCAAGAAGTGAAGTCGGTCTATATGGAGGCATTACCAAATGGACCGATAAAAACTTAATCCGATACACGTTTTTGTGAGCTTAAAATACCCGAATATTTACAATTTCAGGCAAATCAGATAAAAACTACGGTTTCTAGAAACCCAAGGAGTTAAATCAGGAGATCGTTCTTATGGGGGCTATAGTAAAATATGGACCGATACTCACCGTTTTCGGCACACCTCCTTATGACCCGAAAATACCTCTAGATTTCCAATTTCAGGCAAATAGGATTAAAACTTCGGATTCTAGAAGGCCAAGAAGTAAAATCGGGAAATCGGTCTATATAGGGGCTATACCAAAATATGGACCGATACTCACCATTTTCGGCACACTTCTTTATGGTCCTAAAATACCTCTAGATTTCCAATTTCAGACAAATTGGATAAAAACTACGGTTTCTATAAGCCCAAGAAGTAAAATCGAGAGATCGGTCTATATGGGGGCTATACCAAAACATGGACCGATACTCACCATTTTTTGCAAACCTCTTTATGGTCATGAAATACCTCTAGATTTCCAATTTCAGACAAATTGAATAAAAACTACGGTTTCTATAAGCCCAAGACCCCAAATCGGGAGGTCGTTTTATATGGGGACCATACCAAAACATGGACCGATACTCACAATTTTTGGCACACGTATTTGTGGTCCTACAATACCTGTAGGTTTCCAATTTCAGGTAAATTGAATAAAAACTGCGGTTTCTATAAGCCCAGGAAGTAAAATCGGGAGATCGGTCTATATGGGGGCTATACCAAAATATGGACCGATACTCACAATTTTTGGCACATTTATTTGTGGTCCTACAATACCTCTTGATTTCCAATTTCAGACAAATTGGATAAAAACTACTGTCTATAAGCCCAAGAAGTAAAATCGGGAGATCAGTCTATATGGGGGCTATACCAAAATATGGACCGATACTCACAATTTTGGCACACCTCTTTATGGTCATGAAATACCTCTAGATTTCAAATTTCAGGCAAATTGGATAAAAACTACGGTTTCTATAAGCCCAAGACCCCAAATCGGGAGGTCGTTTTATATGGGGACCATACCAAAACATGGACCGATACTCACAATTTTTGGCACACGTATTTGTGGTCCTACAATACCTCTAGATTTCCAATTTCAGGTTTTTTGAATAAAAACTGCGGTTTCTATAAGCCCAAGACCCAAAATCGGGAGGTCGGTTTATATGGGGACTATATCAAAACCTGGACCGATATAGCTCATCTTCGAACTTGACCTGCCTGCAGACAAAAGACGAGTTTGTACAAAATTTCAGCACGATTGCTTCATTATTGAAGACTGTAACGTGATTACAACAGACAGACAGACAGACGGACATCGTTATATCGTCTTAGAATTTCTTCCTGATCAAGAATATATATACTTTATATAGTCGGAAATCGATATTTCGATGTGTTACAAACGGAATGATAAACTTATTATACCCCGTCACCATTCTATGGTGGTGGGTATAAAAAGGAGTAAATGTTACTTAAATTGTGTCAAAACAAAATGTAAAGAATTCAGAGAGATAAATATACATAACAAAAAATACTCGCATTTACTCAATTTTGCACTTTTCTATACCGGTGTCAGTTGGAACATTTTCTAGTGCTTGGTCCATAACCCTTTATTATACCCACCACCATAGAATGGTGAGGGGGGTATGGTGAGGGGGGTTTGTAACCAGGGCTGTGGAGCCGGAGTCGGAGTCGGAGTCTTGGAGTCGGAGTCTGAAGATTTTGCTGGAGTCGGAGTCGGAGTCGGAGTCGGAGTCGTAAAAATTTTGCTCGACTCCGACTCCGGCTAAACCAAATTTTTTAAAACACTTCACATTTTTGTAACTAAGCAAGTTTTTACGCAAATTAGTTTCCATTGCGTTATTCATTCGATCAATGTACAGCATGATTGTAAATGAAAATCAACTTCCAATTACGGCTATCTTTTTATGTTTCCTAGAATGTTAGACTAGCAGATGGGCTGGATCGATCCATTTCAATGCCCATATCAATTTATTTGAAATATTTCGAACAATCGATACTATTTTTATTTTAATTTTATTTTAAGGCCATATACATATGTGGAATATTGACAGAAAATTTTTTCAAAGTTGTTTTTTATAGAAAATTTTGTCAAAATGTTATTTCTATAAAAAGTTTTGTCAAAATTTTATTTCTATAGCAAATTTTGTCAAAATTTTATTTCTATAAAAAATTTATTCAAAATTTTATTACTATAGAAATATTTTTTTCTATAGAAAATTTAGTCAAAATTTTATTTCTATAGAAAATTGAGTCAAAATTTTGCTTCTATAGAATATTTTGCAAAATTTTATTTCTATAGAAAATTGTGCAAAATTTTGTTTGTTACACAAAAATTTTTCAAAATTTTATTTCTATTGATAATTTTATTTTTATAAAAATTTAAGTCAAAATTTTGTTTCTATAGAAAACTTTGCCAAAATTTTATAGTAATAGATTTTTTTTTAGAAAATTTGTTCAAAATTTTATTTCTATAGAAAATTTTGTGAAAATTTTATTTCTATAGAAAATTTAGTCAAAATTTTGTTTCTGTAGAATATTTTGCGGAATTTTATTTTCTACACAAATTTTTTTCTAAAATTGTATTTTTATTGATATTTTTTTCAAAATTTTATTTCTATAAGAAAAAATTGTCAACTTTTATTTCTATAGCAAATTTTCTCAAATTTTTTTTTTTCTATATAATATTTTGTAAAATTTTATTTCTATACAAAATTTTGTTTGCTACAATTTTTTTTTTAAATTGTATTTCTATTGATAATTTTTTCAAACTTTAATTTCTATAAACAATTTCGCCAATTTATTTTATTTTATTTCTATAAAAATTTTATTTAAAATTTTATTTCTATATATTTGGTCGAAATTGGATTTCTATAGAAAATTTTGCCAAAATTTTATTTCTATAGAAAATTTAGTCAAGATTTTGTTTCTGTAGAAAATTTGGAAAAATTTTATTTCTATATAAAATTTTGCAAAATTTTATTTACTAGACAAAAATTTTTCCAAAATTGTATGCTCACTGATACTCACTGCTAAGTCAAAAACTTGTAGAAATGACTCAAATTTTCAAATTTTTCAATGAGTGAATCATAAATGCATTTTTGCGAAATTGTCAAAACAATTATAAATATTTCCCAAATACTGCCCGAGATTTTGTAGAAGAGATTTTATCAAAATATAGATCTAAATACAAAGTTGTGCAGAGTATATTATAATCGGCCCGCCCGTTTTTAGACTTTCCTTGCATTTTTATTTTTTGTTAAAATTGTGTTACGTCCCATAACGTTAGATTTAAATTTTAAGTACATAGATTTTGTAGAAGTATATACAATTTTGTCTAAATCGATTCAGATTCAAATTCATGCATATGGGAATATAAACCTTTATATAGCTCGTAACAAATTTAAAGGATTTGAGATAGTATCAATAATTTTGGTCCACAAATACATAACATATACTGTTGGTATCTTCTCATATTATGATGGGGCCTTAAATTTGAAATATAGAGTTCAATTGACATCTAATGTGAAATAAAACCTTTTTTTGCACACATAAATAAATATGATACTTTGTATCGATCCACTTACGGTACCCCCACAATAGAACCACAAATTAGTGGTATTAAAATGAGATTTAGTTATATACCCGGAGTCGACTCCGGAGTCGGAGTCGGAGTCGAGCTGATGAAAAATGCTGGAGTCGGAGTCGAGCAAAATTGGCTCGACTCCACAGCCCTGTTTGTAACACATCGAAATATCGATATCCGACTATATAAAGTGTATATATATATATATATATATATATATATATATATATATATATATATATATATATATATATATATATATATATATATATATATATATATATATATATATATATATATATATATATAATAGGAGCTAGCACAATAATAGGAGCTATTTTTGCGGCGACCGTGTAACATTTGGACCTGCAACCATGTTGGGGTCTTATAGCAATAGTCCGATGTGTTGCAAACGGAATGACAAAGTTAATATACCCCCAACCTATAGTGGAGGGTATCAAAATCTAAACGGATACTTCAAAACAAAAAAAGGTTTTCTTAATTCAAAAAAAAAATTAAAACTAAAATGTTAATTCCTCAAATTAAGTCTTAGCCTATATTTGAAGCGTTTTTATTTTAAATCTAAAGATTCAATATTTGAGTTAATTTAAGGATCACTTTTTTAAATCAGCTATGTGTTTCTTTACGACTTTAACGGAGGGACGCAAATTTCCAAAATGTGTGTGCTAAATTTAATAAACAAATTGTTGAAGTTAAGATTATAAACTTCATTTTAATTTAAAATTAAAATTGTGGCATCCATAAAATGTATGAAATATTTTTTTATTAAATATTTTTGTCAGTGTATGTGCTGTAATATGTGCTCCCTTTTTATCTTTAAACCAAGGATTCAATATATCATTTAATCTGAAGATCATTTCTTGTTTTTCTTTACATCAAAGATTAGTATCGCACATTTTAAGAAGCAAAATTTTAAAACAAAATTTATAAAATTTCTTCATTTTGAAGAAATTTGTCATCGATGTTGTGTACATTTAGTGTCCTAAAATTAAACACACATACTCTCTTCTATTAGGATAATATATTTTTCAGTCTGTGTACACCCAGAAAAAAGGGGCTCTAATGCCAACTGAACTTTATTTTAGTTCATGAAGATTAGTTGATTTTAGTTACATTTTGCACAATAACATATGAGTAAATATTCCTTATTTGAATAATTTTTTGCTAACTTTAATGACGTGAACTAAAAATAAGAAAACAAGTTGTATACAAATATAGTGCACAATTTTACTAAAAAATAAAATAGTTCATATTTTCCTAAAATGGCAGAAGTTTGCTTAAATTGAGTTCATAAGTCTCTCAAATGAGTAAAAATTTTACTAAAATTGTACATGTCATGAACTTCGTATAGCGCTAAACATATGAAATTTTCTTAAACAAGAGAAAAAAATTATTTATTTTTAATAAATTTTCTTCAATTTGACAAAAATTATTAACTTATTTGTAACATGTTGCAATTAGAAAACTATTTTAGTTAAAATTTTCTAAAATAAACCTACATTTTCTTCCACGGTGGGTTCACTTTTTTTTAGGTGTATACCCCAACTTAATGTAAACTAGGTCTCATCCTACTTACCATCTCTTTGCATAGGTAAGCCATAAGCAATATCACCAGATTTTGCTGTGCATTTGCATTTGCCTCGTAATGTTAGTAAATGTAGTAAATAACTTTTGTATATTCCATTTATTTGGTCATACATAATTTACACACCAGCAGCTCTGACATTACAACGGAAATACTTAATTTTCAAACGTCGTATTTTTTTCTATTTTCCATTGCTGCTATTTGTTGATTTTTGCTGTACATAGAGTTCTTCATTTCCATTGTTTTCTTGTCTTCATTTCAGAGTTGTGCTATTTGTCTTCCTATGGCGATTAACAAAAACGAAGCGACTGACGAGCTGGCTGGCTCATCTATTGTTGGTCAGCATGAATGAAGAGGAGGTACATTCTAATCGTTTTGCATTAGAATTATGAATGAATTTGCAAAACGTTCATCCAGTAGGTCCCTAGCTGTCTCTGTTGGAAAACGACCTTCTTCATTTGTTATGAGGTTGGCAGTAGAACCCTATTGTCTGTTGGAATGCCCGTAAATATTCGGATTGCACAAAAAAGTACTGCTGGTGTTTCTCTTTTGCCATGGAACGAAAAGGAAGGATGATGATGATAGGAAAGTGGAAGTGTTACTGAATCATGAACTCACAACGTCAGAGTGATTTTTAATCGCACCATTATTATGCAAGACATGTGTGCAGATACAATTCACACTTTATTAAGGAATGAACAATGAAATAAAGAAGAATAGATGACGTTTAGTTAAGTTTAAGCTCAGGAATGTCAAATGCATGGAAATTATTCAGAGAGATGTTCTTCCACATGGACATGGACTTATAATCTCTATTATTTGGAGTATGACATAATATTCGTCTTATTTATTTATTTAAACGGTATCCTGAACAACAAGATGGATTGCACAGGAATTTTAATAAAACTGGAAATTCTTATTAAATTAAATATGGCCTTAAGTTCGGCCAGGCCCAATCTTATGTACCATCCACCATGGATTGCATAGAAAGTTCTACGAAGGACTGTCATCCACACTCGAATTACTTGGGTTGCGGTAACACTTGCTGATGGCAAGTTATCTTAAAACTTCTTAACACCGTCTTCAAAATTGGAAGTTAGTCCATACCGGGTATATATTAAAACAAGTACATACGGCCGTAAGTTCGGCCAGGCCGAACTTATGTACCCTCCACCATGGATTGCGTAGAAACTTCTACTGAAGCCGATAGCAAGGTATCTTAAAACTTCCTAACACCGTAATATATACTACATACGTCCATACGTGGTATATTATAAACTAAAAAGGCCGATTAAATACGTATATAATTAAGTTTAAAGTTTCTATAGAAATAAAATTTTGACAAAATTTTCTATAGAAGTAAAATTTTGACAAAATTTTCTATAGATATAAAATTTGGAAACAAATTTCTATATAAATAAAATTTTGCCAAATTTTCTATAGAAATAACATTTTGACAACGTTTTCTATAACAATAAAATGTTGGTAGATTATTTTTGGCTCGAGTGGCAACCATGATTATGAACCGATATGGACCAATTTTTGTGTGATTGGGGATCGGCTATATATAACTATAGACCGATATGGACCAATTTTGGCATGGTTATTAGCGGCCTTATACTAACACCACGTTGCAAATTTCAACCGGATCGCATGAATTTTGCTCGTCCAAGAGGCTCCGGAGATCAAATCTGGGGAACGGTTTATATGGGAGCTATATATAATTATGGACCGATATGGACCAATTCTTGCGTGTTTGTTAGAGACCACATTCTAACACCATGTTCCAAATTTCAACCGGATCGGATGAATTTTGCTCCTCCAAGAGGCTCCGGAGGACAAATCTGGGGGCTATATATAATTATGGACCGATATTGACCAATTATGGCATGGTTGTTGAAGATCATATACTTACACCACGTACCAAATTTCAACCGGATCGTATGAATTTTGCTCCTCTAAGAGGCTCCGGAGGTCAAATCTGGAGATCGGCTTATATGGGGGCTATATATAATTATGGGTCGATGTGGACCAATTTTTGCATGGCTATTAGAGAACATATACCAACACCATGTACCAAATTTCAGCCGAATCGGATGAAATTTGCTTCCCTTAGAGGCTCCGCAAGCCAAATCGGGGGATCGGTTTATATGGGGGCTATATATAATTATGGACCGATGTGGACCAAGTTTTGCATGGTTGTTAGAGACCACATTCTAACACCATGTTCCAAATTTCAACCGGATCGGATGAATTTTGCTCCTCCAAGAGGCTCCGGAGGACAAACCTGGGGATCGATTTATATGGGGGCTATATATAATTATGGACCGATATGGACCAATTCTTGCATGGTTGTTAGAGACCATATACCAACACCATGTACCAAATTTCAGCCGGATCGGATGAAATTTGCTTCTCTTAGAGGCTCCGCAAGCCAAATCGGGGGATCGGTTTATATGGGGGCTATATAAAATTATAGACCGATATAGACCAATTTTTGCATGGTTGTTAGAGACCATATACTAACACCATGTCCCAAATTTCAGCCGGATCGGATGAAATTTGCTTTTCTTAGAGGCCTCGCTAGCCAAATTTGGGGGTCCGTTTATATGGGGGCTATACGTAAAAGTGGACCGATATGGCCCATTTGCAATACCATCCGACCTACATCAATAACAACTACTTGTGCCAAGTTTCAAGTCGATAGCTTGTTTCATTCGGAAGTTAGCGTGATTTCAACAGACGGACGGACGGACATGCTCAGATCGACTCAGAATTTCACCACGACCCAGAATATATATACTTTATGGGGTCTTAGAGCAATATTTCGATGTGTTACAAACGGAATGACAAAGTTAATATACCCCCATCCTATGGTGGAGGGTATAAAAAGGCCGATTAAAAACGTATATAATTCAGTTTGACAAAATTTTCTATAGAAATAAAATTTTGACAAAATTTTCAATAGAAATAAAATTTTGACAAAATTTTGTATAGAAATAAAATTTTGATAAAATTTTCTATAGAAATAAAATTTTGGTAGATTATTTTTTGCGATATGGACCAATTTTTGTGTGATTGGGGATCGTCTATATATAACTATAGATCGATATGGACCAATTTTGTCATGGTTGTTAGCAGGGCTGTGGAGTCGAGCCAATTTTGCTCGACTCCGACTCCGACTCCGACTCCAGCATTTTTCATCAGCTCGACTCCGACTCCGACTCCGGAGTCGACTCCGGGTAATATAACTAAATCTCATTTTAATACCACTAATTTGTAGTTCTATTGTGGGGGTACTGTAAGTAGATCGATATAAAGTATCATATTTATTTATGTGTGCAAAAAAAGGTCTTAAATTCACATTAGATGCCAATTGAACTCTATATTTTAAATTTAGGGCAATGTTTAATAAATAAAATAATGATATAAATACACATCATAATATGAGAAGATACCAACAGTATATGTATTTGTGGACCAAAATTGACTAAATTTTCCATAGAAATAAAATTTTGGCAAAATTTTCTATAGAAATCAAATTTTGACCAAATATATAGAAATAAAATTTTGAATAACATTTTTATAGAAATAAAATTTGGCAACATTTTTTATAGAAATAAAAGTTTGAAAAAATTATCAATAGAAATACAATTTAAAAAAAATTGTGTAGCGAACAAAATTTTCTATAGAAATAAAATTTTGCAAAATATTCTATAGAAACAAAATTTTGACTAAATTTTCTATAGAAATAAAATTTTGACTAAATTTTATATAGAAACAAGTGAGGAAAGTCTAAAGTCGGGCGGGGCCGACTATCTTATACCCTGCACCACTTTGTAGATCTAAATTTTCGATACCATATCACATCCGTCAAATGTGTTGGGGGCTATATATAAAGGTTTGTCCCAAATACATACATTTAATTATCACTCGATCTGGACAGAATTTGATAGACTTCTAAAAAATCTGTAGACTCAAAATTTAAGTCGGCAAATGCACTAGGGTGGAACACAATGTTAGTAAAAAATAATATGGGAAACATTTAAATCTGAAGCAGTTTTAAGGAAACTTCGCAAAAGTTTATTTATGATTTATCGCTCCATATGTATGTATTAGAAGTTTAGGAAATTTAGAGTCATTTTTACAACTTTTCGACTAAGCAGTGGCGATTTTACAAGGAAAATGTTGGTATTTTGACCATTTTTGTCGAAATCAGAAAAACATATACATGGGAGCTATATCTAAATCTGAACCGATTTCAATCAAATTTGACACACGTGACTATATTACTAATTGTATTCCTAGTGCAAAATTTCAACCAAATTGGGCCAAAACTCTGGCTTCTGGGGCCATATAAGTCCATATCGGGCGAAAAATATATATTGAAGCTATATCTAAATCTGAACCGATTTCAATCAAATTTGGCACACATGACTATACTACCAATTGTACTCCTTGTGCAAAATTTCAAGCTAATCGGCATAAAAATCTGGCTTCTGGGTCCATATAAGTGCATATCGGGCGAAAGATATATATGGGAGCTATATCTAAATCTAAATCGATTTCAACCAAATTTGGCACGCATAGCTACAATGCTAAATCTACTCTCTGTGCAAAATTTCAACCAAATTGGGCCAAAACTCTGGCTTTTACGACCATATTAGTCCATATCGGGCGAAAGAATTATATGGGAGCTATATCTAAATCTGAACCGATTTCAATCAAATTTTTCACACTTAAATATACGACTAAGTGTTATGTTTGTACAAAATTTCAAACAAATCGGTATAAAACTCTGGCTGCTGGGTCCATATTAGTGCATATCGGGCGAAAGATATATATGGGAGCTATATCGAAATCTGAACCGATTTCTTCCAAAATCAATAGGGTTCTATTCTGACCAAATTAGAAACATGTGCCAAATTTGAAGGCGATTGGACTTAAATTGCGACCTACACTTTGATCACAAAAATGTGTTCACAGACAGACAGACGGACGGACAGACGGACGGACAGACGGACGGACAGACGGACATGGTTATATCGACTCAGGGACCCACCCTGAGCATTATTGCCAAAGACACCATGTGTCTATCTCGACTCCTTCTGGGTGTTACAAACATATGCACTAACTTATAATACCCTGTTCCACAGTGTGGCGCAGGGTATAAAAAATATTTCTATAGTAATACAATTCTGAATACATTTTTTATAGCAGTGAGTATCAGTGAGCATCAGCAAGAAAAAAATTGAGAAAATTTGCTATAGAAATAAAAATTTTTCTTATAAAAAATAAAATTTTGAAAAAATTATCAATAAAAGTACAGTTTTAAAAAAATTTTTGTGTAGTAAATAGAATTCTGCAAAATATTCTACAGAAACAAAATATTGACTAAATTTTCTATAGTAATACAATTTTGACCAAATTTTCTAATAAAAAAATCTATTACTATAAAACTTTGGCAAAATTTTCCATAGAAATAAAATTTTGCAAAATATTCTATAGAAACAAAATTTTGACTCAATTTCCTATAGAAATACAATTTTGACAAAATTTTCTATAGAAAAAAATATTTCTATAGTAATAAAATTTTGAATAAATTTTTTATAGAAATAAAATTTTGACAAAATGTGCTATAGAAATAAAATTTTGACAGCATTTTCTATAAAAAAACAACTTTGAAAACATTTTCTGTCAATATTCCACATACGTATATGGCCTTAAAATAAAATTAAAAAAAAAATAATTTCGATTGTTCGAAATATTTCAAATAAATTGATATGAGCATTAAAATGGATCGATCCAGCCCATCTGCTAGTCTAACATTCTAGGAAACATAAAAAGATAGCCGTAATTGGAAGTTGATTTTCATTTACAATCATGCTGTACATTGATCGAATGAATAAAGCAATGGAAACTAATTTGCGTAAAAACTTGCTTAGTTAAAAAAATGTGAAGTGTTTTAAAAAATTTGATTTAGCCGGAGTCGGAGTCGAGCAAAATTTTTACGACTCCGACTCCGACTCCGACTCCAGCAAAATCTTCAGACTCCGACTCCAAGACTCCGACTCCGACTCCACAGCCCTGGTTGTTAGCGGTTGTTATACTAGCACAATGTATCAAATTTCAACCGAATCGGATGAAATTTGCACCTCCAAGAGGTTCCACAGGTCAAATCTGGGGATCGATTTATATGGGGGCTATATATAATTATGGACCAATATTGAAACATTTTTGCATGGTTGTTAATGTCCATGTACATACACAAAATACAAAATTTCAACTGAATCGGTTGAAATTTGCTGCTCCAAGAGGCTCCAATACCAAATCTGGTGATTGGTTTATATGGGGGGATATATATTATTATGGACCGATATGGACCAATTTCTGCATGATTGTTAGATACTATATATCAACACCTTGCCGGATCGGATGAAATTTGCTTCTCTTTGAAGCTCCGCAAGCCAAATCTGGGGATCGGTTTATATGGGGGCTATATAATTATGGACCGATATGGACCAATTTTTGCATGGTTATTAGATACCACATACCAACACCACGTACCAAATTTCAGCTGGATCGGATGAAATTTGCTTCTCTTAGAGGATCCGCAAGCAAAATCTGGGGATCGGTTTATATGGGGCCTATATATGATTATGGACGGTTTTTAATAGTGATATATTTAGTTATGGAGCATATACTAACATCAAGTATCTAATTTCAACCGGATTGGATAAAATTTGGTCCTCCGCTAGTAAAATCTGAAAGTTTTGCGCGGTTGTTAGAAAACATATGTTGACATCACCTACCAAATTTCAACTGGATCGTATGAATTTTGCTCCTCTAAGAAACTCCTGAAGTGAAATCTTGGGATCGATTTCTATGGGAGCTATATACATAAAATTATGGGCCAATTTTTGCAGGCTTGTTAGAGGACATATACTAACATCACGTACCAAATTTCAACTGAATCGGATGAAATTTTCTCTTTCAAGAGGCTCCGGTAGTGAAATCTAGGATTGGTTCATATGGAGGCTATATGTAAAAGTCTCCCAATATGGGCCATTAATAACAACTACTTGTACAAACCCTACGGGAAATTGGTGCAAATTGTCACTGACGGACCTATCACAGGACTCGTACCGGTGATCCAGTTTGTCGCAGTTTTTAAATAGAGATAATTTAATGATTTCCATACTCCCTTGATATAAAAATCTTATTGAATATACACATTTAGTGAAGAAGAATTACCGGTATAACCTATTGTTCACCATTTTCAAAAGTTTTTCATTTCTGGTGCGATTCAGATAACCAAACTGAAACAGATTTTTAAGAGTTTGTCCGAGACTGGTTCATGAGGACCTGTCTATGGAGTGCTACTACTAAAATGCCCCAGAACGTGTCCTTAGGAACGAGTCCAAGGCGTGTCCTAAAGTGTAAATTTACCACGTCAATTACAAACCCATGTTAAAGCGACTGGTCCCTTGCATACGTCTTGACCAGAACTAGGACTGGTCTATGCACACCAGGGACTAGTCCTGTACCGGTCCTGTGGTTGATCCATTTCCCGTAGGGAAGATTCAAGTCGAAAACTTGTTTCTTTCGGAATTTAGCGTAATTTCAACGGACGAACGGATGTTGCTCTAGGTCAACTCAGAATTTCACCACGACTCAAAATATTTTTTATGGGACAATCATTTCGTATTATAAACGGAATGATAAATTTAGTAAACCGTCATCCTATGCTGGAGGGTATAAAAATGAAAAAGAACTATAGGGCTTTACTTTATTGCATTACAAATCAGCCACCCTGTAGTTGTTTACCACAAATGGATTTGAGGAACGGGGGCCGAACTTATGCGTTGTATGGTCTTTCGCGTATGCCAAATACTGTAAGATTTCCCATCTAATCTCTTCATTCAAATATTGATTATTGGTAGCAAAAATTAATTAGTCGATTTGTAAAAACTTTTATTACATACAACATAATTACTTCCTAATTCTTTGGTGTAACTAATACGATATGTTTTCTTTACACATTAACACTTCTATTATGGCTCTTCAATGACAGATAGGTAGGGATCACTCAAATCATTTGTTTCGTTAAAGAATCAGTGATCGTTCTTGACTAAGTGATGTAAATAACGACTCATGTTTAGACATCCCAAAGTACAAGAAACTTAAACCAACCATAAGAGATCTCCACTATGACTGCCTATGCTGGTACAACAAATCTATGTTCTGATAATTAAGTGTAAATTTACACATCCATACAAGTGGGTCTAGGTCAGTGCCGTTGCTTTGTGATGGATGGCAACAAATATAGCTGCGAGACATTAGTTACTCCATCTTTACACTGTGGTACATTTGCGAAAAAAATTACAAAATATTATTTGTTTGAAATGGGTACTTGAGTTTGATGTTAGTTTGGCCGTTGTATATTTTTTCTTGTGAGGTTACTAGCCTCGCGATTTGATTTCTTGGGTTTCTAGAAACCGCAATGTTCATCCAATTTTGCTGCAATTATAACTCTGGAGGTATTTTAGGTCCATAAATGGGATCCTAACAATTGCACCACGGTGGCTCCCATGTCCGCCTTGCATACACAGGGTTGGGGGTTCTAATTTTATTTTATTCTATGAAATTTTGTCAAAGTTTTATATCTATAGAAATTTTGTAAAAATTTTTTTTCTATAGAAAATTTTGCAAAAGTTTTATTTCTATAGAAAATTTTGTCAAAATTGTATTTCTATAGAAAATTTTGTAAAAATTTTGTTTCTATAGAAAATTTTGTAAAACTTTTATTTCTATAGAACATTTTGTCAAAATTTATTTCTACAGAAAATTTTGATAAAACTTAATTCCTATAGAATATTTTGTCAAAATTTTATTTCTATAGAAAGTTTTGTCAACACTCTATTTCTATAGAAAATTTTGACAAAATTTTATTTCTATAGAAAATTTTGTCAAAATTTAATTTATATAGAATATTTTGTCAAAGTTTAATTTCTATAGAAAAGTTTGTGACAATTTTATTTCTACAGAAAGTTTTGTCAACACTTTAGTTCTATAGAAAATTTTGTCAATATTTTATTTCTATAGAAAAGTTTGTCAAAATTTTATTTCTATAGAATATTTTGTCGAAACTTTATTTCTATAGAAAATTTTGTCACTATTTTATTTCTATAGAAAATTTTATCAAAATTTTATTTCTATAGAAAATTTTGTTAAAATTTAATATCTATAGAAAGTTTTGTCACAATTTTATTTCTATAGAAAATTTTGTCAAAACTTTATTTCTATAGAATATTTTGTCAAAACTTAATTTCTATAGAAAATTTTTTCAAAACTTTATTTCTATAGAAAATCTCTCTTTTCCTTTGCCACCATCAAATCATCGATTTGAGTGAAGTTGGCTGGGTTTTATTTAGAGCGTGCTTTTGTCAAAATTTTATTTCTTTAGAAAAAAAAAATTGTTAAAATTTAATATCTATAGAAAATTTTGTCTTTTTTTTGTTTTGGCTGGGTTTTATTTAGAGCGTGCTTTTGTCAAAATTTTATTTCTTTAGAAAATTTTCTCAAAATTGTATTTCTATAGAAAGTTTTGTCAACATTTTATTTCTATAGAAAATTTTGTCAACATTTTATTTCTATAGAAAATTTTGTCAAAATTTAATATCTATAGAAAATGTTGTCAAAATTTAATATCTATAGAAAATTTTGGCAAAATTTAATATCTATTGAAAATTTTGGCAAAATTTTATTTCTATAGAAAATTTGCTCAAAATTTGATTTCTTTAGAAAATTTGTGAAGTACCTCATAGTTTAAGTGGAATATTTTGCAAAATCTACCAAACCACCAAGAATTCTACAAATCTCCCAAATAGTAAACAAGTAAGTAAAGTAGAAAGTCGGGCGGGGCCGACTATATCATACCCTAAACCACCATTACAGAATTAGTAATCATAAGCATTTGTGGGGTAAAATATAGGTCTGGGAGATAAACCGCAGTTGTATATTTCTATAAAAATAAAATTTTGGAAAAAGTTTCTATAAACAAATTTTTGTGAGAAAATTTTTTATAGAAATAAATTCTATAGAAATAAAATTTTGAGAAAAAATTCCACAGAAATAAAATTTTGAAAAAATTTTTTATAGAAATAATATTTGGAAAAAATTCTATAGAAATACGATTTTGACAAAATGTTTTATAGAAATAAAATGTTGACAAAATTTTCTACAGGAATAAAGTTTACCACACATTGTTATAGATCAAGCCTTGCCGGCTTCTAATTTCCTCCTCTAGAGCCACCAAAATGTAAAAATTATTACAAATTGTGTTGAGTGAAAATGTCCTATATTGTGGCCCTACGTCCCTACAAGACGCTAAATATTAGAAAAACCCTACATATAGGGAATTTCCCCTACTTCTAGCAACACTGGCTGTGTTGGTATTGCACCTACGGAGTTAGTATGCCACTAATATTGAGCCCATTATTAAAAAAGAGAAAATCGTTAAATTAGTGTGTGTAATAAATATAAATTTGTAAAACTCGAGCAATATTCTTATGAAAGAGCTACAAGTACGTATAAGTACGATCGGCTAGTACATCAAAATTTTAAATTTGAGTAACATTGGTTAATAAATAAGAGTGCTATGGACAAATTTGGGAAAATCGAGCGATACATATATATGGAAGCTATATCTAAATCTGAACCAATTTGCATAATATTTTGCGGGTTTGATTAATACCACCTTGAGCAAAATTTGAGTAAGATCAGTTAAGAAATGAGGCCTGTATGGTCAAACATAAGGTTATTAGGGACGAATTTTTCAAAATCGGGTGAGACATATATGGGAGGTATATCTACATCTGAACCGATTTCGATGAAATTTTGCACATATAGTTAGTACTATAGAGGACTGGATCTAGCCAACTTTTAGTAAGATCGGTTAATAAATAAGGGTTCTATGGCCAAATTTGGGAAAATCGGGCTATACATATATATGGGAGCTATATCTAAATCTAAACCGATTTCTATGATTTTTTGCACATATAGTTAGTGCTATAGAAGACTACATTTAGCCAAATTTGAGTAAGGTCGGTTGATAAATAAGGATTTTATGGCCAAATTTAGAAAAATCGGGCGGTACATATATAGCTAAATCTGAACCGATTTCGATGATTTTTTGCACATATAGTTAGTGCTATAGAAGATTATACTTAGCCAGCTTTGAGTAAGATCGGTTGATAAATAAAGGTTTTGTGGCAAAATTTGGGAAAATCGGGCGATACATATATATGAGAGCTATATCTAAATCTGAACCGATTTCGATGAAATTATGCAAACTTGAAGGGCGATGGAAAATATTATCTTTTGCCAAATTTGGTGACGATCCGTTTGAAAAAAAAGCGCAACGTGACCCCATTTGTCGAAATCGGGCGATACATATATATGGGAGCTATATCTAAATTTGTGCCCAAAAAACTCCCTGTACCAAATTTCATCAAAATCGGTTAATAATTGCGACCGGAATCCTGTGAACAATAAATACATGGACAGACGGACGGACGGACGGACACCAAGCGCTAGATCGACTCGGGAGGTGATTCTGAGTCGATCGGTATATATTTTATGGGGTCTAAAATCAATATTTGTGGTAGGCACATTTTTTGGCCGATCAAACTTATTATACCCTGACCACTATGTGGTTTAGGGTATAAAAATGTACAATTTGTGGTAGTATTCTACCAACTGTGGCAACCGTAATAAAAACACCTACCAATTAAGGGTACCATTCTTTTATTTCATTTATTTAGTGTGAATGAATTTACAAAGAATATAAAAGAACATTGCGACTTGTTGCCAGGACTTTTACCTAGCCATTCTAATAAAGCACAATATTGAAAAATCGAGCAAATATTTGTTTGACTTGTTGTGTTTTTATTAAATATATTTCATCTTGAAGATATTTCAACGTCTTGAATAAACAAAAATATATATTTTAAAAATATTATTCAAAGAATGTTGCATTGTACACTGTTGCCGGACATACATGATGCCTGGGGTTTAGTCACCAATAACTCATGTGCAACAACAGAATTCAACTATTTCTAGAATATAACGTTGCACTGTCAGTCACTAAATGTACTATAATACATCTATCCATTAGATCGTCTATGCAAACATCATATACATCCATTATTATTTTACGCTCTTTGGTTTTCGCTTTTCTTACCTCCTCGAGAATAGAAATGGGCTTATTTGGCCGATACTGCAAACTCAAAGATGAAGAAGACAGACAAACGTATGACTATGGTGTCGACATGATATCTTGGAGGCGTTAAGCTCAATATGCACCCAAGCGTGATGGAAAACATAAACAGTGAGAATGCCTCAATAGGCGCAAAGAAATATTCTGAAGACGGTGAACTTGTATTTTGTGAATAAGCACCAGAATACGAAATGGAAACATCAAAAGAACAGTGTTTGCTTGGCTGTCCGTCTTTTTTGGCAGCAAATGTCTGTCATTATGACACAGAAACCCGCCTATGTGTGTACATTCGATAATAGAATTAAAATGTTTATATTCATTTTACATCTATCAAAACAATTTTACAATATTTGCGAATATCGAATATTTAAAGAAAGTCATGAAACATTCTATGACACATACATATGTGTGGTTTTCTAATAAAACATATTTTTATTGAACACTCTAGCACCGAATTTTGGATAACTATTCCATTGAAAATATGGTTCTATATATTTTCACCTCACTTGAATATCGCATATAAGACAAATGTTGTAAATCTTAATTCCAATGCCACAAGCGGAGGTACTATTCGTAGTGATCTTAGGTTAGGTTAGGTTATGTGGCAGCCCGATGTATCAGGCTCACTTAGACTATTCAGTCCATTGTGATACCACAGTGGTGAACTTCTCTCTTATCACTGAGTGCTGCCCGATTCCATGTTAAGCTCAATGACAAGGGACCTCCTTTTTATAGCCGAGTCCGAACGGCGTTCCACATTCCAGTGAAACCACTTAGAGAAGCTTTGAAACCCTCAGAAATGTCACCAGCATTACTGAGGTGGGATAATCCACCGCTGAAAAACTTTTTGGTGTTCGGTCGTAGCAGGAATCGAACCCACGACCTTGTGTATGCAAGGCGGGCATGCTAACCATTGCACCACGGTGGCTCCCGTAGTGATCTTAAAACACATATACTTATAGTTACTATGGTCACTGCACCTACCACTCACGGTTGCCACACGTGTCAAAAATAATCTACCAACATTTTAAGACAAATTTACCAAAAATCTACCAAATTTAAAAAGCCTTATTTTGCTGTTTTTGATCAAAATTTTATTTCTAAATTTTGTTAACATTTTATTTCCATAGCAAATTTTGCCAACATTTTATTTCTATATATATAATTTTGTCAAAATTGTATTTTTATAGAACATTTTTGTCGAAATTTAATTTCTATAGAAGAGTTTTTTTCAAAATGTTATTTCTATAGAAATTTTGTCAAAGTATTATTTCTATAGAAATTTTTGTTAAAATTTTGTTTCTATAGAAAATTTTGTCAAAATTTTATTTCTATAGAAAATTTTGTCAACATTTTTTTTTACAAAAAATTTTGTTAAAATTTAATTTTTTCTAGAAAATTTTGTCAAAATTTTAATTCAATAGAAATTTTTGTCCAAATGTTATATCCATAGAAAATTTTGTCCAAATTTTATTTCAATAGCAAATTTTGTCAAAATTTTAATTCTACAGAAATTTTTGTCCAAATTTTATTTCTATAGAAAATTTTGCCAACATTTTATTTCTATGGAAAATTTTGTCAAAATATTATTTCTATAGAAAATTTTGTCAAAATTTTATTTCTATAGAAAATTTTGTTAAAATTTCATTTTGATAGAAAATTTTGTCAAAATTTTAATTCTATAGAAATTTTTGTCCAAATTTTATTTCTATAGATAATTGTGTCCAAATTTTATTTCTATAGAAAGTTTTGCCAAAATTTTAGTTCTATGGAGAATTTTGTCAAAATTTTAGTTCGATAGAAAAATTTTGTCAAAATTTTTTTTTACAGAAATTTTTGTCCAAATTTTATTACTATAGAAAATTGTGTCCAAATTTTATTTCTATAGAAAATTTTGCCAAAATTTTTTTTCTATGGAAAATTTTGCCAAAATTGTAGTTCTATAGAAAAGTTTGTCAAAATTTTATTTCTATAGAAAATTTTGTCAAAATTTTATTTCTATCGAAAATTTTTTCAAAATTTTATTTCTTTAGAAAATGTTGGTAAAATTTCATTTCTATAGAAACTTTTGTCAAAATTTTAATTCTATAGAAATTTTTGTCCAAATTTTATTTCTATATAAAATTCGTCAAAATTTTAATCCTATGAAAATTTTTTGTCCAAATTTTATTTCTATAGAAATTTTTGTCCAAATTTTATTTCTATAGAAAATTTTGTCAAAATTTTAATTCTATAGAAATTTTTGTCCAAATTTTATTTCTATAGAAAATTGTGTCCAAATTTTATTTCTATAGCAAATTTTGTCAAAATTTTAGTTCTATAGAAAATTTTGTCAAAATTTTATTTTTATAGAATTTTTTTTTTCAAAATTTTATTTCTACAGAAAATTTTGTCAAAATTTTATTTCTTTAGAAAATGTTGGTAAAATTTCATTTCTATAGAAAATTGTGTCCAAATTTTATTTCTATGGAAAATTTTGTCAAAATTTTATTTCTATAGAAAAATTTGTTAAAATTTTATTTCTATAGAAAAATTTGTTAAACTTTTATTTCTATGGAAAATTTTGTCAAAAGTTTAGTTCTATAGAAAATTTTGTCAAAATTTTAGTTCTATAGAAAATTTTGTCAAAATTTTATAACTATATAAAATTGTGTCCAAATTTTATTTCTATAGCAAATTTTACTAAAATTTTAGTTCTATAGAAAATTTTGTCAAAATTTTATTAATATAGAAAATTGTGTCCAAATTTTATTTCTATAGCAAATTTTGCCAAAATTTTATTTCCATAGAAAATTTTGTCAAAATTTCATTTCTATAGAAAATTTTGTCAAAACTTTAATTCTATAGAAATTTTTGTCCAAATTTTATTTCTATAGCAAATTTTGTCAAATTTTTATATCTTTAGAAAACTTTGTTAAAATTTCATTTCTATAGCAAATTTTGTCAAAAGTTTATTTCTTTAGAAAACTTTGTTAAAATTTCATTTCTGTAGAAATTTTTGCCAAAAATTTATTTCTACAGAAATTTTTGTTCAAATTTTTTACTATAGAAAATTGGGTCCAAATTTTATTTCTATAGCAAATTTTGCCAAAATTTTATTTCTATGGAAAATTTTGTAAACATTTTATTTCTATAAAATTTTATTTTTTTATCGTAAATTTTGTCAAAATTTTATTTCTTTAGAAAACGTTGGTAAAATATCATTTCTATAGAAAATTTTGTCAAAATTTGAATTCTATAGAAATTTTTGTCCAAGTTTTATTTCTGTAGAAAATTTTGTCAAAAATTTTAATTCTACAGAAATTTTTGTCCAAATTTTATTTCTATAGAAAATTTTGTCAAAAATTTTAATTCTACAGAAATTTTTGTCCAAATTTTATTTCTATAGAAAATTGTGTCCAAATTTTATTTCTATAGAAAATTTTGCCAAAATTTTATTTCTATGGAAAATTTTGTAAACATTTTATTTCTATAAAATTATATCAAAATTTTGTTTTTATCGTAAATTTTGTCAAAATTTTATTTCTTTAGAAAACTTTGTTAAAATTTCATTTCTATAGAAAATTTTGTCAAACTTTTAATTCTACAGAAATTTTTGTCCAAATTTTATTTCTATAAAAAATTTTGTCAAAATTTTAATTCTATAGAAATGTTTGTCCAAATTTTATTTCTATCGTAGATTTTGTCAAAATTTTATTTCGGTAGAAAACTTTGTTAAAATTTCATTTGTATAGAAAATGTTGTCAAAATTATTATTCTATAGAAATTTTTGTCCAAATTTTATTTCTATATAAAATTTTGTCAAAATTTTATTTCTGTGGAAAATTTTGTAAACATTTTATTTCCATAAAATTATATCAAAATTTTATTTCTATATTAAATTTTGTCAAAATTTTATTTCTTTAGAAAACTTTGTTAACATTTAATTTCTATAGAAAATTTGGTCAAAATTTTAATTCTATAGAAATTTTTGTCCAAATTTTATTTCTATAGAAAATTTTGTCAAAATTTTAATTCTATAGAAATTTTTGCAAAAATTTTATTTCTGTGGAAAATTTTGTAAACATTTTATTTCTATAAAATTATATTGAAATTTTATTTCTATCATAAATTTTGTCAAAATTTTATTTCTTTAGAAAACTTTGTTAAAATTTCATTTCTATAAAAAATTTTGTCAAAATTTTAATTCTATAGAAATTTTTGCCAAAATGTTATTTCTATGGAAAATTTAATATTTTGTTAACATTTTATTTTTATAGAACATTTTTGTCAACATTTAATTTCAATAGAAGAGTTTTTTCAAAATGTTATTTCTATAGAAATTTTGTCAACATTTTATTTCTGTAGAATATTTTGTCAAAATTTCATTTCTAAAGAAAATTTAGTGAAAATTTTATTTCTATAGCAAATTTTGTCAAAATTTTATTTTTATGGAAAATTTTGTCAAAATTTTATTTCTATATAAAATGTTGGCGAAATTATCTAAATTTTATCTCTACAGAAAATTTTGTCAAAATTTTATTTCTGTAGAACATTTTGTCAAAATTTTATTTCTATAGAAAGTTTTGTCAAAATTTTATTTCTTAGAAAGTTTAGTCAAAATTTTATTTCTATAGAAAATTTCGTCAAAATTTTATTTCTATAGAAAGTTTTGTCAAAATTTTCTTTTTTCTTTTATTTCTATAAAAAATTTATTTCTATAGAACATTTTGTCAAAATTTTATTTCTATAAGAATGAACTACCTCGCGAGAAAATTAAAATTAAGTGTACTCCACTCTTTGAGATTTCCACAAAGCGGTGTTAAAACCAGGAAAATATAATGCCCGGTTGTACTTTTTAACTGCATTTCACGAAAGGACATCTTCTCATAGAAGAAAAAATGATCTAAAAGTAAAGAAGAAAATCGTTGGCGTCAAATCATGACCATTTTAACCATATAGAAGTTCATTGTTATTATTTTTGGGAATCGTACGAAAATGTTCTTTTGCTTTAGTTCATATTGAACTTATGAGTACGGTCCTTGATAAAAATGATTGAGATATACTTAAAAAAAGGAAAATTACATTGGGCTGTGGAAAATTTCGACAAATATAATAAAATTTAACTACTAGCAAATATTTTTTTTACAATAAAAATAAGTTCGTTAGTTTAACTACGGAATTTTTTTCCTGTTTTTGTTTTCTTATAAATATATAATGCGCTGTCAATAAAATTAACATCATGTGGCAGTATATTTTTTTGCTTGACAGATCTACAATTGTAAATTTGAAAACGCTTCGTGTCATCTACCCTGTACTTGCTTGATATACACTTTATAAATAATTGGGTTGTGCATTCCATTAGTATGATTTCATCTATCTTAGATTTGCTAAGCATTTTACAGCCTAATCGAGAGGTACATTTTCTAAACAAAAATTCTATATTTAAATCGACCAGCATTTTATGTGGCACATAAATAAAATTCTAATAAAGAAAATTCGAATGAAAACTTTCGTTATTTGATTTTGTCTTAAAAGCTAAATTGTGCCAATTCGTTAAAGCAAACGAAAACATTGACAAACGCTTAAAACGGAAGAGATTCAAATAAAATTAATTCACGAAAACCAAAACGTAGAGACCCACCAGTGACATATATTTTCTTTTTTGGCGTGACCGACATTCGTCGTGGGTCTAGACAAAAAGAAAATGAAAACAAGGTGTGTTCTAATTCTCAATAGATGGGTTGGGTGGT
This sequence comes from Haematobia irritans, assembly GCF_050003625.1. NCBI lineage: Eukaryota > Metazoa > Arthropoda > Insecta > Diptera > Muscidae > Haematobia > Haematobia irritans. Next base: position 172,444,426 of record NC_134397.1, on the reverse strand, counting down.
TCATTTCATCGCATCGTCAATGTTTGTCCGCCTACTTCGCTGCTTGCTGATTTCCTTAATGCATCTGTGATTTCGATTTTGGCTACCGCCAACTATGTGCTATTCCTCGTTTCTGTTTTGTTTTGCACTCTTGAAACTATTTTAGGCGGTGGCCCCACATAACATAAAGGTGGGTGAATAGTTTAGAGGGAGCGGAGCATTGGGCATATCCCACAGCTGTTGTGTCGAATGAATGGGGATAGTATCTTTATTAAATTTTGTACAAGCGATTATCATGCATTTCGTTTGATAAATGAAGACTTTCAAAAATAATTTGCTTGTTTTCAATCAAAAACAAAAATGTGTTATATTCGTCTTCTTTTCACGCCCATTAATATTCACACATGTACAAATGAATCAAAACTGTGTTTCGTATAGGTTCATTAAATATTTGGATGTTTCTTTGTAAACATTTGCATGTGATTACTATGATGGGGAGGAGGTGCAAAAGAAAATTTGATTATAGTGCATTTCTATCGTAAATAATGGTCTGCTTTTGACCTGGCTATCACGGTTACCACAGTTGGTGGAATTCTACAAAAAATTTTCCATTTTTTTGTTTGGTAGATTTTTAAAATTCTTGACATTTTGGCAGATTTTGCAAAACATTCTCCTCCTCCTTCTAAGAGCTACTGAAATAAAGAAATACAATTTTGTTAACATTTTCTATAGAAATAAAATTTTTTAGAAAATTTTCTATAGAAGTAAATTTTTGGAAAAATTTTATATAGAAATAAATTAGAGAAAATTTTCTTAGAAGTAAAATTTTGGGAAAATATTATATAGAAATAAAATTTTGAGAATATTTTTATAGAAATAAATTTGAGAAAATTTTATATAGAAATTAAATTTTTTAGAAATTTTTCTATAGAAATGAAATTTTGAGAACATTTTCTATAGAAGTAAAATATTTTTATAGAAATAAATTTGAGAAAATTTTCAGCAGAAATAAAATTTTGACAAAATCCTCTATGGACATAAAATTTTGGCCAAATTTTCTAATGAAATAACATTTTGATAAAATTCTCCATAGAAAAAAAATTTGAAAAAGATATTCTATAGAAATGAAATTCTGAGAAATTTTGTTTATAAAATAAAATTTTGGAAACATTTTCTATAGAAATAAAATTTTGAGATTTTTTTTTTATAAAATACAAATTTGAGAAAATTTTTTATAGAAATAAAATACGGTTCTACTCTAATTCAAATACAAAGAGAATGCAGATTGGTAGTGACAATCGAATTTATTGCCAACCTCCTTTTGGCAGTATGTAGCAACTACCAGTTGGCAGTTGTGCCACCCGGCTGATTTGGTCGACACAACCATAAGGTCCCAGCAAAAAAATTTGGAAGTTCTTCCAAAGGCATAACTTTAAAAGCACTTCCAGAAGATGCACTCCCAATGATGTTCTTTATTTTAACTACCCAGGGAGTTATTTTAATTCAATTTTTTTATATCTTGGCTTTTTCATACTTTTAATTGGTTATTTTAACTTTTTTTGTTTCAAATAGGTTAAAAACAGAGTAAGAATTCACCAAATGGTACAAATCATTTAAATTTTTTCGAAAAAAATGATAAATCCAATCTGAAAAAATTGTGAATTTTTGGAAATATCTGAGATTAAACGTTTCCGACAAGCGTTAGAATCCATTAAAAATTATAAAAAATTATAAAAATTATTACTTTAACAAAATATCACAGAATTTTTTAATTTACATCCAAAATATTGAATTCGGATCACACCTAAAGAAGTGATGCAAATTCAGTGCAACGGCTGTTGAAATGGAGGACTTCCGTCCTATGACAAGCCCATGTTAAATTCATCGCTTCTGCGTCAATTTGGAACCACTTCATTACTTTTTTGGAAACGCTTTTTTTGCTGGGGTGTTGGTTGGGTCTGCCGACGACATAGGTTGTTGCAACCTTCATAATTCGGTTGTGTTGCCCAACTTTGATAATACTAATGACCGAATTAAAAACCAATTTCGTCCCAGTTAAATATTATAATTTATTTTATTAAAATACTCGTATATGTATATAATAAATCTAAATACAAAGTAGATGACATTGAAAGATGAAAATTGCACTAAATCAACTCATGTACCCTCTGCCATGAATTGGCGAAATCATCCTATTCGGCAAGGAAAAAAGAAATTGATTATAGCCGGCACTTGAGTCGATCTAGCCATGTCCGTCCGTCCGCCTGTCTTTGAACACATTTAATCAAAGTCTACGTTGCAGTTTCAGTCCATTCGACTTCAAATTTGACACAAGTATGTACACACAGAGAAGAGAATGGTTGGAATTCGGTTGTTCTTATGAACATTCTATATTTAGAAATAAATATTAGTTGTTTATACCAATTTTCTGTATTTACATATATTTATTCATACCAGTAACCATTTGACGAGATTTTCTGTTGTGCCACAACATAAATGTTGTACAAATTTTCTATAGAAATAAAATATTGAGAAAATTCTATATGGAAATAAAATTTTGAAAAAATAATTTCTATAGAAATGAAATTTTGAGAAAAATCTGTATAGAACTAAAATTTTGAAAAAAATGTTTCTATAGAAATGAAATTTTGAGAAATTTTTTTATAAAATAAAATTTTGAGAAAAATTTTTATAGAAATAAAATTTTGAGAATTTTTTTTTTATAAAATACAACTTTGAGAAAATTTTCTATAGAGAAGGTTCTACTCTGATCCAAATACATACTTTTGTCCAATTTGAAGTCGATTGGACTGAAACTGCAACGTAGACTTTGATTAAAAAAAATGTGTTCAAAGACAGGTGGACGGACGGACATGGCGTGACCCTGAGAAATTTCTATAGAAATAAAGTTGAGAAGATTATCTGTAGAAATAATATTTTGAGAATATCCTCCATGGAAATAATCCTCCACGGAAATAAAATTTTGAGAATATTCTGTATGGAAATGAAATTTGGAAAAAATAATTTCTATAGAAATGAAATTTTGAGAATTTTTTTTTATAATTTCGAAATACGAATTTTCTCGAAACTCATGTGTCACGCTGATACCAACATCGTGAGTATGCGTAATCTATCAAATGTCGTGCGAAAGCATGAGTCACGAAAATAATCTGTTCGGAAAAAATACGCTCACGAAAATACTTAAGCTCATGAACATAATCACGTTCACGACTGGAATTCGCTTACAAGTTTGGTCTGATGGTGCTAGGAATATGGGCCCAATGAAACTGAGCTTCAAAACCTAAATGAATGTATATGTGTTTGGAGTGTAACTTTTTAACATTTTATTTTTGGGACCCAATATTTCAACTGAAAATGAACCCCTATTTCCTTTTTGGGATTGTGCTTCGTTTTCAAGTGGGGGCTAGTTTCGCTTGCTAGAAATTGAGGGCTCCGGGATATTAGGCCCCCAAGAAATAAGATCCCAAAATGGAAATGAAATAATGCCCCAAGATTTTGGGTTTTGTTTCGCTACGAAATTAAACCTAATTATGAAATAAAAACCCAACGACAATGAATCCCAACAATCATGAAATAGGGCCCCATGTGGATATATCCTGTGAGAAAAAAAGTAATATACCATATATCGTTGTTCTTGTTTTCAATATAAAGGCTTTGGGCTTTATTTCATTTCTGTATTTGGGTCTTATGGACAGAGTCCTAAGTGGGCTAACATGTTTGTAAAGTGATATAACGGGTTGGCTTTAGGTTGGGATTTAAGATTATCTCCTATGAACAGAGTCCAAAGAGTTTTAAAACTTTTGCCTATGGACAGAGTCCAAAGCAAACTAAAGCGATTCCAAAAACCCTTTAGTCTAACGCTTTTACAAAGTGATATAAGTTGTCAGTCTTCGCCCGTGGTTTTTGATATCCCCTATGGATAGAATCCTAACGCGAATATAAATTGACAAATGTTGTTCCATTTTAATAAGGCTATGTGACTACAACATACCACGCACAATTTACTAATGTAAACATAAATATTTTTTCGTACTGAGTAACACTTATTTAATTTGTCCGTCAGTTGGGGTTCATTTTCACAAAGTCGTTTAAGTCAAAATGAAAACGTACCCCAATTGTGCTTTGAAGTCGATCTTCATGATTAAATTTTTTTGGAGCTTATTTTCATAGTGCTCATATTTATTATGAAGCGTCGCCCAACTTTTGGCGCTCTTTTCCCTGGGGCCTATTTTCATGTCGCCCAAAAAATAAGTTAATTGGCGATGATCCCCTAATAATCTAAATTCCATCCAAATCCTAAAGAAATCGAAATTTTTATATGAAAAAATTTGTTTTATTATTATCTCCAAAACTATGCGTCTTAGAACGAAAGAATGTAAATTCGTGATTACCCAAAAGAAAAAAAGAAAAATAAAAAATTTCGTCCTAGAGCGAAAAGGACGTCCCTTCTTGATCACCGCAAAACATCCGTCAAAATTCTAAAATCACGAAATTTTTATATGACAAACTTATTTTGCTTATGCATCCTAAAGCAAAAAGGACGTTAATTCGTGATTCGCTCGTATCCACGGTAGCCACAATTGGTAGAATTCTACCAAAAATGGTAGTTTTTTTATTGTTTGGTGATTGGTAGAATTCTAGATGTTTTGGTAGATTTTGCAAAATATTCCTTTCCTACTAAAAGGTACTTTACAAATTTTTGTAGAAATAAAAATTTCGCGAAAAAATCTATAAAAATAAAATTTTTAAAAAATTTCTATATAAATAAAAATTTCACAACATTTTCTATAGAAATAATATTTGGACAAAAATTTCCACAAAACCAAAACATTTTTACAAAAATTTCTATAGAAATAAAATTTTAGACAAAGTTTTCTATAGAAATAAAATTTTGACAACATTTTCTATAGAAATAAAATGTTGACAACATTTTCTATACAATAAAATTTTGACAAAATTTTCTAAAGAAATAAAGTGTTGACAAAATGTTCTATAGAAATAAAATGTTGACAAAATTTTCTATAGAAATAAAATTTTGTCTAAATTTTCTTTAGAAATAAAATTTTGTCAACATTTTCTATAGAAATAATATTTTGACAACATTTTCTATAGAAATAAAATTTTGACAGAATTTTCTATAGAAATAAAATTTTGACAAAATTTTCTATAGAAATAAAATTTTGCAAAATAAAATTTTTTGTTTGGTAGCTTTTTAGTAACATCTTCTACAAATTGTGGTATATTATTTTTGGCTCGAGTGGCAACCATGCTCGCATCTCCTAAAGTGTGCGTCATAGAGCGCAAAAGACGTTAATTCGTGATCAATCCAAAAAAAAAAAAACGATAAGTTGACATGAACATTTTGTTTTTCTCACATCAATTAAACTATGCGTCCTAGAGAAAAAAGGACGTTAAATCGCGATCATCGCCAAAAACAAAAATTCAAAAATTCATCCAAATCCTGAAAAAAACCGAGATTTTATATGAAAATCTTGTTTTGCTCTTATCTTCTAAACTATGCGTTCTAGACCGAAAAGGACGTTAATGCGTAATCATCCCCCAAAAACATCACCCTCAAAGAAAGCAAAACTCCATCAAACTTTAAAAAAATCGAGATTTTTATATGAAACAAGTATATACGGCCGTAAGTTCGGCTAGGCCGAATCTTATGTGCCCTCCACAATGGATTGCGTAGAAACTTCCCAAAAAATACAAAATTTCATCTAAATCCTGAAAAAAACGAGATTTTTATATGAAAATCTTGTTTCGCTCCTATCTTCTAAACTATGCGTTCTAGACCGAAAAGGACGTTGATGCGTAATCACCCCAAAAACATCACCATTAAAGAAACCAAAACTCCATCCAACTCCAAAAGAATGGAGATTTTTATATGAAACAAATATATACGGCCTTAAGTTCGGCCAGGCCGAATCTTATGTGCCCTCCAAAATGGATTGCGTAGAAACATCTACTAAAGACTGTGATCCACAATCGAATTACTTGGGTCTTTTACATTGTAAGTTAGACCATACGGGGTATATATTAAACAAAAAAAAAAAGACCGATTAAATACGTATATAATTCAGTTTGACAAAATTTTCTATAGAAATAAAATTTTGACAAAATTTTCTATAGAATTATAATTTTGACAAAATTTTCTATAGAATTAAAATTTTGAAAAAATTTTCTATAGTAATAAAATGTTGACAAAATTTTCTATAGAAAAAATTTTGTTCGATTATATTTGACGATATGTACCAATTTTTGTGTGATTGGCGATCGGCTATATATAACTATAGACCGATATGGACCAAGTTTTGCATGGCTAGTAGCGTCCATATACTAGCGCAATGTAGCAAATTTCAACCGAATGGGATGAAATTTGCTCCTCCAAGAGGTTCCGGAGGTCAAATTTGTGGATAGAGTTAAATGAAGGATATATATATATATATATATAATTATTTTTGCATGGTTTTTAGAGACCATATTCTAACACCACGTACCAAATTTCAACCGGATCGGACGAATTTTGCTCCTCTAAGAAGCTCCGGAGGTCATATTTGGGGATTGGTTTATATGGGGGCTATATATAGTTGTGGATATGGACCAATTTTTGCATGGTTGTTAGAGATCATATACTAACACCACGTACCAAATTTCAACCGGATTAGATGAATTTTCCTCCTCTAATAGGCTCCGGAGGTCAAATCTGGCGGTCGGTTTATATGGGGGCTATATATAATAATGGGCCGATATGGACCAATTTTTGCATGGTTGTTAGAGATCATATACTAACACCACGTACCAAATTTCAACCGGATTAGATGAATTTTCCTCCTCTAATAGGCTCCGGAGGTCAAATCTGGGGGTCGGTTTATATGGGGGCTATATATAATAATGGGGCGATATGGACCAATTTTTACATGGTTGTTAGAGACCATATGCTAACATCACGTACCAAATTTCAACCGGATCGAATGAATTTTGCTCCTACAAGAGGATCCGGAGGTCCTATCTAGGGGTCGGTTTATATGGGGGCTATGCGCAAAGGTGGTCCGATATGGCCCATTTGCAATACCATCCGACCTACATCAATAACAACTACTTATGCCAAGTTTCAAGTCGATAGCTTGTTTCGTTAGGAAGTTAGTGTGATTTCAACAGACGGACGGACGGAGGGACATGCTTAGATCGACTCAGAATTTCATCACGACCCAGAATATATATACTCTATGGGGTCTTAGAGCAATATTTCGATGTGTTACAAACGAGTGACAAAGTTAATATACCCCCATCCTATGGTGGAGAGTATAAAAATTGTTTCGCTCGTATACGTCCTAGCGCCATCCATCCAAATCATGAAGAAACCGAAATTTATTATATGAAAATATTATGTATTAATATATATAATATTATATATTATGTTTTGCTAATATTTCCCAAACTAAAGGGTGATACGGTCAAAATTTGGTCAAGGGAATACGCGTGTAAATCGGTGAAATCGTTTATTTAAAAAATCAAATTAAATTTCTTTTTCAAGTTCAATTAGTATAAAATTCAGGAAAAATAATCAGTTAGGCTTTCGCTTTTCCAAATCCGACTTGCCGGGCCTTGACACCTGCCATCAGATTTTGTACAGCCACCTTGTCCACCTTCTTCGCCGCAGAAAGCCAGTTTGCCTTGAACTGCTGCTCGTCCTTAGCAGTTTTTTTGGTCTTCTTTAGGTTCCGCTTGACAATAGCCCAGTATTTCTCCATTGGGCGGAGCTCTGGCATGTTGGGAGGGTTCTTGTCCTTGGGAACCACCTGCACGTTGTTGGCGGCGTACCACTCCCTGGCCTTTTTACCGTAATGGCAAGATGCCAAATCCGGCCAAAACAGTACAGAACAACCGTGTTTCTTCAGGAAAGGCAGCAGACGTTTATTCAAACACTCTTTCACGTAAATTTCTTGGTTGACAGTCCCGGAAGCTATGAAAATGCTGCTTTTCAAGCCACAGGCTTGCCAAACCAGATATTTCTTTGCGAACTTTGACAGTTTTATGTGCTTGAAAATATCTGCTACCTTTCCCCTTCCTTTTGCCGTATAAAACTCCTGTCCCGTATAAAACTCCTGTCCCGGCTTTGACGTAGGTTTCGTCGTCCATTACCACGCAGTCAAACTTCGTCAGCATCGTCGTGTACAGCCTCAGGGATCGCGCTTTGGCCGTCGTATTTTGTTTATCATCGCGATTTGGAGTCACTACCTTCTTGTAAGTCGATAGTCCGGCTCGGTTTTTGGCTCGATGCACGGTTGTAGAGGATACACCCAGCTTATTTGCGGCATATCGGAGAGAGAGGTTAGGGTTTCGCTTGAAACTACCGGCAACTCTCTTTGTCGACGCACCGGCTTCCGGTTTTCGATTTCCCCCCGATCCAGACTTCCTGGCTGTCGACAAACGTTCCCCAAACACTTTAATTACATTTGTAACGGTTGATTTGGCAACTTTTAGCGATTTTGCCAGCTTTGCGTGCGAGTAGCTCGGATTTTCGCGATGCGCGAGCAAAATTTTGATACGCTGCTCATCTTGCTTGGACGTCATTTTGACAACTGAAGAGTGAATTCCAAAATCAAAATAGGAGCAACATTCTACACACACACACCTTCAAAATGAGGGGTGTTCAGGTTTTTTTAAATGCAAAATTGAAAGAAATACGTCAAGTTTATATTGACCAAATTTTGACCGTATCACCCTTTATACGTTGTAGAACTCAAAAAATTGTATGGAAAATAACAAAACCAATTTTTTTTTGGGATTTGACAATATAGACTCTTTTGTTGTTCCGAATAGCTTAAATTGTAAAAGATTTGATATGAATGACGGGCAGGGCTGAGACGAATTTAAAAGAATAGAGATGGATTGTCCTGTTTCGGGGTTTAAGGTTTAGTCCTATGAACGGATTCCTAAGTGGGCCGACGCGATTTCAAAGTGATATAAATGGCATGACTTCATAAGGGTTTATAGACTTTTCGCAAAATCCAATGTGGGCTAATGCTCTATAAATTAATATAAATTTACTTATGTATGTGGTTTCATTTTAAAACTAAAACTAAGCAAGTACAACACACAACGCACAGTTTACTGACGTAGCAAATATGAATATTTTGTATGTATTTCTATCTAGCAATGTGTTTCTTTTGTTGATTGAAACATAAATATAGACAGGAGACGAAGGTGTCAATTACATCAAATCATCAACAGAAAAAAACAAGTATATACGGCCGTAAGATCGGCCTGGCCGAATCTTATGTACCCTCCACCAGGGCTGTGGAGTCGAGCCAATTTTGCTCGACTCCGACTCCGGCTCCGACTCCAGCATTTTTCATCAGCTCGACTCCGGGTAATATAACTAAATATCATTTTAATACCACTAATTTGTAATTCTATTGTGGGGTACCGTAAGTGGATCGATATAAAGTATCGTATTTATTTATGTGTGCAAAAAAAAGGTCTTAATTTCACATTAGATGCCAATTAAACTCTATATTTCAAATTTAGGGCAATGTTTAATAAATAAAATAATGATATAAATACCCATCATAATATGAGAAGATACCAACAGTATATGTATTTGTGGACCAAAATTATTGATACTATCTCAAATTCTTTAAATTTGTTGCGAGCTATATAAAGGTTTATATTCCCATATGCACGAATTTGAATCTGAATCGATTTAGACAAAATTGTATATATTTCTACAAAATCTATGTACTTTAAATTTAAATCTAACGTTATGGGACGTAAGACAATTTTAACAAAAAATAAAAATGCAAGGAAAGTCTAAAGTCGGGCGGGCCGATTAGAAATAAAATTTTGGCAAAATTTTTTATAGAAATCAAATTTTGACCAAATATATAGAAATAAACTTTTGAATACAATTTTTATAGAAATAAAATTTGGCAAAAAATTTTATAGAAATAAAAGTTTGAAAAAGTTACCAATAGAAATACAATTTAAAAAAAATGTGTAGCAAATAAAATTTTGCAAAATTTTCTATAGAAATAAAATTTTGCAAAATAACATATTCTATAGAAACAAAATTTTGACTAAATTTTCTATAGAAATAAAATTTTGACTAAATTTTATATAGAAAAATATATTTCTATAGTTATAAAATTTCGAATACATTTTTTATAGCAGTGAGCATCAGTAAGAAAAAAAATTTTGAGAAAATTTGCTATAGAAATAAAATTTGACAATTTTTTCTTATAGAAATAAAATTTTGAAAAAATTATCAATAAAAATACAATTTTAGAAAAATTTTTGTGTAGTAAATAAAATTCTGCAAAATATTCTACAATTTTGACCAAATTTTCTAATAAACAATCTATTGCTATAAAATGTTGGCAAAATTTTCTATAGAAATAAAATTTTGACTTAAATTTTTATAGAAATAAAATATCAATAGAAATAAAATTTTAAAAAAAATGTGTAACAAACAAACTTTTGCAAAATTTTCTATAGAAATAAAATTTTGCAAAATATTCTATAGAAACAAAATTTTGACTCAATTTTCTATAGAAATAAAATTTTGACTAAATTTTCTATAGAAAAAAATATTTCTATAGTAATAAAATTTTGAATAAATTTTTTATAGAAATAAAATTTTGACAAAATTTGCTATAGAAATAAAATTTTGACAAAACTTTTTATAGAAATAACATTTTGACAAAATTTTCTATAAAAAGCAACTTTGAAAAAATTTTCTGTCAATATTCCACATATGTATATGGCCTTAAAATAAAATTAAAAAAAATAATAATTTCGGGTATTAAAATGGATCGATCCAGCCCATCTGCTAGTCTAACATTCTAGGAAACATCAAAAGATAGCCGTAATTGGAAGTTGATTTTCATGTACAATCATGCTGTACATTGATCGAATGAATAACGCAATGGAAACTAATTTGCGTAAAAACTTGCTTAGTTACAAAAATGTGAAGTGTTTTAAAAAATTTGGTTTAGCCGGAGTCGGAGTCGAGCAAAATTTTTACGACTCCGACTCCGGCTCCACAGCCCTGCCCTCCACCATGCATTGCGTAGAAACTTCTACGAAAGACTGTCATCCACAAATTACCAAATTTCAACCAGATCGGATGAATTTTGCTTCTCCAAAAGGCACAGGAGGTCAAATCTGGGGATCGGTTTATATGGGAGCTATATATTATTATGGACTGATAGGAACTAATCCCTGCATGGTTGTTGGATACCCTATACTAACATCACGTACCAAATTTCAACCGAATGGGAAGAATTTTGCTCTTCCAAGGTGCTCCGGAGGTCAAATCTGGGGATCGGTTTATATGGGGCCTATATATAATTATGGACTGATATCGACCAATTTTTGCATGGGTGTTTGAGGCCATATGTTAACATCACGTACCAAATTTCAACTGAATCAGATGAATTTTGGTCTTCTAAGAGGCTCCGGAGGTCAAATCTGGTGATCGGTTTATATGGGGGCTATATATAATTATGGACCGATATGGACCAATTTTTGCATGGTTGTTAGAGACCATATACTAACACCATGTACCAAATTTCAGCCGGATCGGTTGAAATTTGCTTCTCTTAGAGGCTCCGCAAGCCAAATCGGGGGATCGGTTTATATGGGGGCTATATATAATTATGGACCGATATGCACCAATTTTTGCATGGTTATTAGAGACCATATACTAACACCATGTACCAAATTTCAGCCGGATCGGTTGAAAATTGCTTCTCTTAGAAGCTCCGCAAGCCAAATCGGGGGATTTGGCTTGCGGACCAATTTTTGCATGGTTGTTAGAGACCATATACTAACACCATGTACCAAATTTCAGCCATATCGGATGAAATTTGCTTCTCTTAAAGACCTCGCAAGCCAAATTTGGGGGTCCGTTTATATGGGGGCTATACGTAAAAGTGGACCGATATGGCCCATTTGCAATACCTACATCAATAACAACTACTTGTGCCAAGTTTCAAGTCGATAGCTTGTTTCGTTCGGAAGTTAGCGTGATTTCAACAGACAAACGGACGGACGGACATGCTCAGATCGACTCAGAATTTCACCACGACCCAGAATATATATACTTTATGGGGTCTTAGAGCAATATTTCGATGTGTTACAAACGGAATGACAAAGTTAATATACCCCCATCCTATGGTGGAGGGTATAAAAACTATAAAAATATTGTAAAAACTTAAATTGTTAATTTGATCTTTTAAAATTCAAATGTAGTGTAACCTAAAAAAACTGTAAAAATATTGTAAAAAAATTAAATTGTTTATTTGACCTTTTAAAAATAAAATGTAGTGTAACTTAAGAATAAGACTAAACGTCTCTAGGGTATTACTGCCATACCTCCCACGCCATACGAAATATTTATTGAAGTAGAAATAAAATGCTCAATCATTACAATTCCCCATGAACGATTAATCAGTCACTAAATCGTATCGAATGTTTTGTTTAGTGGTCATTGGCAAGCCTTCATCAGGGCTTCAACATTTTCAATAAGCCACATTCCTAAATGAATGAGGAAAGCCCAACATCCCATGGTAAGAAGATTAAAAAATAGCATGGTCATTCTATTGTCAATTAACCCTTTGTTGACATTACAAATTGGCTAATTCATGGGTGATGTGACATCTCAGTTGGTAGTCTCATTTATTTTTTGTGATTTTCATTCTTGATTGCTGATAAACAAAACTTAATTGTGTTTGATCATAAGAAGAACATTTAATTAAAAAGCATGCACACGCAAGTGACAACAGTAAATAAAAAATTTAAGAATTAAAAAATAAAAAACCAGTAATGATACGGTCATTTATAAATCGTTATATCATTCTTCTATGTTTTCGATGTTGATAGATAAATCAAAGAAACCATTGAAGATTTTACCTGTCATTCATCAGAATTTCTGTTCATTTTGATAGCAAGAATAAATCATCCATACACCCAAACCCGTAAATAACACATAATTATTTTATTGTAATTTCCACCAACTGTTTTTTTGTTATGAAACACGCAAATGGATTATTTATTCAATGGGAAATACGAGTGCTGATGGTGATTGTTTTTTTTTGGGGGAAGTGATCCCTCGTATAACAAAAAAAACTTGAACAATTTGAAAACAGTAAGGGAAGTCTAAAGCCGGGGGCTGCGACTATATTGTACTCTGCACCACTTTTTATACCCTCCATCATAGGATGGGGGTATATTAACTTTGTCATTCCGTTTGTAACACATCGAAATATTGCTCAAAGACCCCATAAAGTATATATATTCTGGGTCGTGGTGAAATTCTGAGTCGATCTAAGCATGTCCGTCCGTCCGTCCATCCGTCTGTTGAAATCACGCTAACTTCCGAACGAAACAAGCTATCGACTTGAAACTTGGTACAAGTAGTTGTTATCGATGTAGGTCGGATGGTATTGAAAATGGGCCATATCGGTCCACTTTTACGTATAGCCCCCATATAAAGGGACCCTCAGATTTGGCTTGTGGAGCCTCTAACAGAAGCATATTTCATCCGATCCGGCTGAAATTTGGTATATGGTGTTGGTATATGGTCTCTAACAACCATGCAAAAATTGGTCGACATCGGTCCATAATTATATATAGCCCCCATATAAACCGATCCCCAGATTTGGCTTGCGGAGCCTAAAAGAGAAGCAAATTTCATCCGATCCGGCTGAAATTTGGTACATGGTGTTGGTATATGGTCTCTAACAACCATACAAAAATTGGTCCATATCGGTCCTTAATTACATAAAGCCCCCATATAAACCGATCCCCAGATTTGGCTTGTGGAGCCTCTAAGAGAAGCATATTTCATCCGATCCGGCTGAAATTTGGTACATGGTGTTGGTATATGGTCTCTAACAACCGTGCAAAAATTGGTCCACATCGGTCAATAATTATATATAGCGCCCATATAAACCGATCCCCAGATTTGGGTTGTGGAGCCTCTAAGAGAAGCATATTTCATGCGATCCGCCTGAAATTTGGTACATGATATTGGCATATGGTCTCTAACAACCATGCAAAAATTGGTCCACATCGGATCATAATTATATATAGCCCCCATATAAACCGATCCACAGATTTGGCTTGCGAAGTCTCCAAGAGAAGCAAATTTCATCCAATCCGGTTGTAATTTGGTACATGGTGTTAGTATATGGTCTCTAACAATCATGCAAAAATTGGTCCACATCGGTTCATAATTATATATAGCCCCCATATAAACCGATCCCCCGATTTTGCTTGCGAGGCCCCTAAGAGAAGCAAATTTCATCCGATCCGGCTGAAATTTGGTACATGGTGTCAGTATATGGTCTCTAAGAACCATGCAAAAATTGGTCCACATCGGTCCTTAATTATATATAGCCCCCATATAAACCGATCCCCCGATTTGGCTTGCGAGGTCTCTAAGAGAAGCAAATTTCATCCGATCCGGTTGAAATTTGGTACATGGTGTTGGTATATGGTCTCGAACAACCATGCAAAAATTGGTCCACATCGGTCCATAATTATATATAGCCCCCATATAAACCGATCCCCCGGTTTGGCTTGCGAGGCCCCTAAGAGAAGCAAATTTCATCCGATCCGGCTGAAATTTGGTACATGATGTTGGTATATGGTCTCTAACAAACATGCAAAAATTGGTCCACATCGGTTCATAATTATATATAGCCCCCATATAAACCGATCCACAGATTTGGCTTGCGAAGTCTCCAAGAGAAGCAAATTTCATCCAATCCGGTTGTAATTTGGAACATGGTGTTAATATATGACCTTTAACAACCGTGCCAGAATTGGTCAATATCGGTCCATAATTATATATATCCCCCATATAAAACATTCTCCGCCAAAAATAATCTACCAAAATTTTATTTCTATAGAAAATTTTGTCAAAATTTTATTTCTATAGAAAATTTTGTTCAAATTTTATTCGGTTCATAATCATGGTTGCCACTCGAGCCAAAAATAATCTACCAAGATTTTATTTCTATAGAAAATTTTGTCAAAAGTTTATTCCTATAGAAAATTTTGTTAAAACTTTATTTCTGTAGAAATTTTTGTCAAATTTTCTTTCTATAGAAAATTTTGTCAAAATTTTTATTTCTATAGAAAATTTTGTCAAAATTTTTATTTCTATAGAAATTTTTGTGAACATTTTATTTCTATAGAAAATTTTTTTAAAATGTTATTTCTATAGAAAATTTTGTTAAAATTTTATTTCTGTAGAAAATTTTGTCAAAATTTTATGCCTCCTTTGTCAAACTGAATTATATACGTATTGGATCGATCTTTTTTGATTTAATATATACCACGTATGGACTTACATACAATTTAGAAGATGGTGTTAGGAGGTTTTAAGATACCTTGCCATCGGCAAGCGTTACCGCATTTTAAGTAATTCGATTGTGTATGGCAGTGTTTAGAAGAAGTTTCTACGCAATCCATGATGGAGGGTACATAAGCTTCGGCCTGGCCGAACTTACGGCCGTATATACTTGTTAGAACTTCATTTTCGATACCATCTCAAATCCTTCAATGCTAATTATATTCCTGTGCAAAATATTTATATATTTCATTTTATTATTTATTTATTTAAATTTCTATTAACACTACAAGGATTTCTCCTTATTACACACAAAAAAAAAAAATTCTGATTCAATCACGAAATTATTTGATCCAATTAATTATACCCTCCTCCGTAGGATGGGGTATATTAACTTTGTCATTCCGTTTGTAACATATCGAAATATTGCTCTAAGATATAGATATATTCTGGGTCGTGGTGAAATTCTGAGTCGATCTAAGCATGTCCGTCCCTACGTCCGTCCGTCCGTCTGTTGAAATCACGCTAACTTTCGAACGAAACAAGCTATCGACTTGAAACTTGGCATAAGTAGTTGTTATTGATGTAGGTCGGATGGTATTGCAAATGGGCCATATCGGTCCACTTTTACGTATAGCCCCCATATAAACGGACCCCCAAATTTGGCTTGCGAGGCCTCTAAGAGAAGCAAATTGCATCCGATCCGGCTGAAATTTGGTACATGGTGTTAGTATATGGTCTCTAACAACCATGCAAAAATTGGTCCACATCGGTCCATAATTATATATAGCCCCCATATAAACCGATTCTACGATTTGGCTTGCGTAGCCTCTAAGAGAACCAAATTTCATCCGATCCGGCTGAAATTTGGTACATGGTATAAGTATATAGTCTCTAACACCCATGCAAAAATTGGTCCAAGTCGGTCCATAATTATATATAGCCCCCATATAAACCGATCCTCCGATTTGGCTTGCGGAGCCTCTAAGAGAAGCAAATTTCATCCGATCCGATTGCTCTTGGAGGAGCAAATTTCATCCGAGTCAGTTGAAATTTGGTACAATGTGCTAGTATATGGCCGTTAACAACCATGGTTAGCTAGGTCTATAGTTATACATAGCCCTCAGATAAATCGATCCCCAATCACACAAAAATTGGTCCATATCAAGTTCATAATTGTATATAGCCCCCATATAAGCGACCCCCATATTTCAATTATGGCTCTCTATGTTACGTACCGTGCAAAAGTCCATATCGATTCGTAATTATTTGTAGACTTACCTATACATACCTTTTTTGTCTAATATATACCACGTACACTGGTAGAAAAAGTTTCGTTATATTAACGAAATGTGTCATTAAAATTGAGCCAATGAAACAAATTCGTTAATATAACGAAATTTTTCGTTACCATAATGAATATTCTGTTAGTTAACGAAAAGTTTCGTTCTATTAACGAATATTTTCATTGTCTTAATGAAAATGTTTCGTTATATCAATGAAAAATTTTCGTTGGCTCAATTTTAATGAAATTTTCTTTCTGTGTATGGACCAGCTTACAATTTAGAAAACGATGTTAAGAAGTTTTAAGATACCACAACCCAAATAATTCGATTGTGGATGACATTCTTTCGTAGAAGTTTCTACGCAATCCATGGAGGAGGGTACATAAGATTCGGCCTGGCCGAACTTACGGCCATATATACTTGTTTTTCAATATAATCTCCTGAAACTTCAATACACTTAGTCCAACGCTTTTCTAGGAATTCTATCCCTTGATTAAAATAGTTTTCCTCAAGGTCTTCAAAATAGTGGTTTATAACTGTAAACCACTGCATCTTCATTTGAGGTAAAACGCTTGCCAGCAAGGAATATTTTTAGATTTGGGAACAAGTAAAAGTCACTGGGAGCTAAATCAGGAGAATGAGGTGGGTGGTCAAGCAACTCGTACTTTAATTCGTTGATTTTAGCCATTGTTAAAACACTCTTGTGCGCTGGTGCGTTGTCTTGATGAAAAATTATTTTTTTGTGTTGTAAGCCAGGACGTTTTTTCTCGAATTTGTACATTTAATTGATCCAAAAGGTTGCAATAGTACTCTGAATTTATTGTTTTACCCTTTTGCAGATAGTCAATCAATAAAATACCTTTGAAGTCCCAAAAAACCGTTGCCATAACCTTCCAGCCGATTGAATTGTTTTTTCCTTCTTTGGGGCATTTCCTCCAGCTTCAGTCCATTGTTTTGATTGTTCTTTTGTCTCTGGAGTATAGTGATGGATCCATGTATCACCAACAGTTATGACGCTTAAAATCCGTTTTATTTCGCTTAAAACGATCCAAACAAGCTTGAGAAATGTTCATTCTTATGCGTTTTTGATCGACTGTTAACAAATGCGGCACCCATCTTGCAGAAATCTTTTTCATCTGTAGTTCTTAATGCAAATTGAATGGACTCGATCATTTGAGATGCCCATGATATTAGCAATTTCACGCACTTTTATTCGTCGATCATTTAATACCATAACATGCACTTTGGCTACAATTTCTGTTGTTGTTGCTGTTTTTGGACGTCCATCTTCATCTTCAATGCTTGTACGACCACGTTTAAATTCAGCAACGCAATTTTTTACTGTTGCATATGAAGGACCACTTTTACCTAACACATTCACCATATCATTATGAATTTCTTGTCCCGATAAACCTTTTTTATGTAAATATTTGATGAAAGCACGCATTTCTAATTTTTCCATTGTAAAAAAATTGCGAATTCGTCTTTTTTGAACACCTGTTTCTATGCGAAGGAGTAGCCAGATCGAAACAAAATTTAATATGTGTTCATAACAGAGATGGAAGTTTCCAAAACACTTAACTTGTTTCTGTTTATACCGCGCTTTTTGTGCTAGGCTAAGAAGTTTCCGAACTGCCCTCGTAAGTGAGCCTAAAATATAACACTGCCAGTATCACGTTTCCCACTCTGATTGAGGTATCAAAAACAAAAAGGCATTCGGAACGCATCAACCGCTTCTTCAGGTTTGAAAAAACGTTCACCTTTTTTACGGGAATAAAAAGAAGTAATTCGATACCAAATCAGGACAATACGGCGCATTAAATCGATGTTTTGAGTGCTCAAAAATGCAGTTGTTTGAGTCGATGTATCACAACTCCCATTATCGTGGTGAAGAGTGATCCGTCTTCGGCGGTTGGTTCAGTACTAGAGAACTGTAACCGGTGGTATCTTTTTTCCACCGGGTATTACTCGCAAAAACACGGTGGCATTGAGTATAACACTGAAACACTCTATTTTGTCTTACCATTAGTACAACTACAACAAGAACAACACTCGGAGTAAAAATGCCAGTGGCGTTTTTATTTTTGACTACCCCAACGATACGTAAACATCGGCGTCAACGATAGCTAATAACAGTTGGCATCACATAAATAGAGAGAGAGCTTGAAAAACACGTACATTTTATAGGGTGGGTTTTTA
Source organism: Haematobia irritans (assembly GCF_050003625.1). NCBI lineage: Eukaryota > Metazoa > Arthropoda > Insecta > Diptera > Muscidae > Haematobia > Haematobia irritans. The sequence goes on along the minus strand of NC_134397.1, from coordinate 172,425,574 downwards.
CTCCATTAGCATTTCTACTTGTAGTACTTTTCAACTGCAAATACGAGCAAAAAACTAGTACATCGGATGATATCGGTCCAGTTTTTATGGAAGCGCTTCGTGCGCGAACAGTTTTTGTTGGATTTTTTTCTCATCTTGAAACACAAATGCAGTCGACTGATGTATGATGGAAAAATCGCCTCTGTATACTCCCAAACATATTCTGCTTCAAGCATATATGTGCTTATGTTTCACTCTAAGCAAATCTTTTTTAAACCTCAAATAGTTAATTCCTTTCTTTATTCCTTAAATAAATCTGTTCATACATTTTTAATGCTCTCCGCTGTTTTATTACATTTTCTTCATCGGTGAATACCAAATGAATTTATCCACAACAAAATATGTCTCTTATTTACGTAGAGCAAAATTTGCTCTCATTTGATTCTTGTTATGTTGATGTCTTACGTTATCTATCTCCGTCACCATCTTTATGTTTTTATACCCTCCACCATAGGATGGGGGTATATTAACACTGTCATTCCGTTTATAACACATCGAAATATTGCTCTAAGACCCCATAAAGTATTTATATTGTGGGTCGTGGTGAAATTCTGAGTCGATCTGAGCATGTCCGTCCGTCCGTCCGTCCGTTCAATTCACGCTAACTTCCGAACGAAACAAGCTATCGACTTGAAACTTGGCACAAGTAGTTGTTATTGATGTAGGTCGGATGGTATTGCAAATGGGCCATATAGGTCCACATTTACGTATAGCCCCCATACAAACGAACCCCCAAATATGGCTTGCCGATCCTCTAAGAGAAGCAAATTTCATCTGATCCTGCTGAAAATTTGGTACATGGTGTTGGTATATAGTCTCTAACAACCATGCAGAAATTGGTTCACATCGGTCCATAATTATATATAGGACCCATATAAACCGATCCCCAGATTTGGCTTGCGGAGCCTCTAAGAGAAGCAAATTTCATCCGATCCGGCTGACATTTGGTACATGGTGTTAGTATATGGTCTCTAATAACCATGCAAAAATTGGTCCACATCGGTCCATAATTATATAGCCCCCATATAAACCGATCCCCAGATTTGACCTCCGGTGCCTTTTGGAGAAGCAAAATTCATCCGATCTGGTTGAGATTTGGTACGTGGTGGTAGTACATGATATTTAACAACCATGCCAAAAGTGGTCCATATCAGTCCATAATCATATATAGCCGCCATATAAACCGATCCCGAGATTTGGTTTTGGAGCCACTTGGAGGAGCAAATTTCATCCCAGTCAGTTGAAATTTGGTACATTATGCTAGTATATGGCCATGCCTAACTAGGTCCATATTGGTCTATAGTTACAGTTTGTCAAGAAAGTGTTTTGACAATGGGATAAAAATTATGTTTTGTTCCAAAATTAAATATAATGAAATTTTAAAAAAATATTTTATTATGTATTTTGCAAAGTATACATACGTACACAGAATTAAAAATTTATTAAAATATTTAATATTTCAATTATTTCTAGAATTTGAAATATTTGGCAATGTCAAAAGACTTTCTTGACATACTGTATATATAGCCCTCAGATAAGTAGATCCCCAATCACATAAAAATTGGTCCATACCAAGTTCATAATTGTATATAGCCCACATATAAGCGACCCCCATATTTCAATTCTTGCTCTCTACGTACCGTACAAAAGTCCATATCGATTCGTAATTATTTGTAGACTTACCTATACATACCTTTTTTGTCTAATATATACCACGTATGGACTAACTAACAATTTAGAAAACGATGTTAAGAAGTTTTAAGATACCACAACCCAAATAATTCGATTGTGGATGACATTCTTTCGTAGAAGTTTCTACGCAATCCATGGTGGGGGGACATAAGATTCGACCTGGCCGAATATACTTGTTTTCTCTATTCTCTCTCGCTTTATCTGACGTTTCTAGGCATATATATATATATGATTATATTCTAAATTAGTGTATATTTCATTCAGAAACATAATTTGTTCTAACATATTAGCATACATGTATGTCGAAAAAAACACTTGCACTTGCTTGTACATAAAAATAATGTGCTAAAAATTTGAGTTCCAAACATATAATTTTTAACCTAAACATATGAAAAACAGTCGTTTTCGTACGTATATAAAAGGCACCGTTCGTATATGTCAGCCACTGTGTATTAGAGGTGTGCACGTGAGTAATAGTTTACTCACGCTCACGCATACTCACGACTGAAAAATCATACTCACGCACACTCACTCACGATATTTTTTAGTAGGACTCACGCTCACGCACACTCACGAAAAGAAAATTTGTACTCACGCACGCACGAAAACGTCGTGACACACGAAAAATATCGTGACTCACGAAAAATATCGTGACTCACGAACTATTTTATGATTAATTTACCTCACCGAAGTGTCTGAAAACAAGAGCATTATTAAAATCGAGAGTGTTATTAAACTCTTAACATCCCAGGTGTCACTAAAATTGTAATTGAATTTAACTCTTAAGCGTTTTATGTTGGTGAGTAGGAATATTTTCGTGAGTGAAATTCGTTACTCACGCACACTCACGAAGATATTATTTTCGTGACTCACGCTCACGCACGACATTTTAGTTTGTTAATCACGCTCACGCACACTCACGCTGTTGTCATGAGCGTGACTCACGCACGAATCACGAAAATTTTCGTGAGTCACGACAATTTCGTGTCACGTGCACACCTCTACTGTGTATGTACTTTTGATAATTGCAAACGGAATGATAAAGATAATAAGGGGTGGGGTATAAACATGGTAAAGTTCGTGGAATGATTTATATCACCAAAATTCCATATAGAGATAACATCAGATATCTTTGACTTCTTCGACAAAAATGAAACACATCATGTTTATCGTTATTATCTGCTAACACGTCAAAAAGATTTTTTGAGAAACTCTACAATATATTAGAAAAAATATGATGTCACTATAAAAACACAGAAAAAAATATCATCAAACTATTTCCAATTAAAAGATTGATTGAAGTTGGAAACTTTTTCAATTAAAAAGTTAATTGGCACAATTAACTTTTTACTCAAACGTGAAGTTAATGATTGAATTTTTTAAATTTGTAATTAAAAAATTCATTGACACTTTTCATTAACTTTTTAATCAAACTCAGAAGACTATGTCAGCTAAAAAAAAAAATATTGAAATTTGTTTAATTTTTAATTAATATTTTTTTTTTTTTGAAACAATCATTTTATTAATCAAACTAAAAACATTAAGTCAGTTAAGAAAGTGATTTAAAATAGTTACGTTTTTAATTAAAAAATTAATTGAGATTTTCAATCAACATCAGTTACATTTTTAAATAAAAGATCAATTGGATCAATTAATTTCGTGATTGAATCAGAATTTTTTTTTCTGTGTACTGTGGAAAAAAGATAATTATTATATCCCTTAGTACATATGAAAAAGAATATCAGAATTCTAAAGCCCACATCTATTATAAAAATTTTTGAAACCGTTATATTTTTCAAAAGAGAAAATGACACAATTTCTTTAATTACATATGTACATCTATCCCCATAAACCACCACTGAATTAAAATAAGCCTACTTTGGTTTATTATTAATTTCCTGCTATTATTGATTGCATTCAAATGAAACAATGGTCAAATCGTTTCATTGTGTCACAATGACCTGATTTCAATCTAATCACAATCCATTATGATTAATTGTACATATTAACCAACTAAGATAGTTAGTGAGTGTGAATGTCTAATTTTCCCCCTCGTCCATTACCAATAAGTGGAAAATGAATAGAACTTTGGGGCTATTCAATAATAGCACCTGCATACCTAGATTGCTTTGGCTTGTTATCGATATAACAGTAGACTCGCGCGAGCATGTAATTTTCATTATCAGCTAATTAATTCTATTTAAGCATTTAAGAGGAAACTGTTCCGTAATTAATTGAAGTTATTCATGAAAGTTGAGAAACAAATGAGAAGAACGTTATTTAGAAATTTCATTATTATTCAGAGCTTTCTATTGAGAAAGGCAAATGATATTTAAGAATCATTTAATTTTTGAAAGATAAAAAGTGATATTTAAATGTAAAAAAATCGCGACTTTATTTTTCACTGCAGTCTTTTTTAAGTTGCCACTCGGGCCAAAATAAATCTACAAAAATTGAAAGAAAATTTTTCCAAAAAATAAAAATACCAAATTGAAATTTTGTCGAAATTTTATTTCTATAAAAAATTTTGTCAAAATTTTATTTCTATCGAAAATTTTGCCAAATTTTATTTCTATAGAAAATGTTGTCCAAATTTTATTTCTATAGAAAATTTTGTCAAAATTTTATTTCTATACAAAAATTTTGTCAAAATTTTACTTCTATACAAAAATTTTATTTCTCTAGAAAATTTTGTCTAAATTTTATTTCTATAGAAAATTTTGTCAATATTTTATTTCTATAAAAAATGTTGTCAACATTTTATTTCTATCGAAAATTTTATCAAAATTTTATTTCAATAGAAAATTTTGCCCAAATTTTATTTCTATTGAAAATTTTGTCAAGATTTTATTTCTATAGCAAATTTTGTCAACAATTTATTTCTATAAAAATTTTTGTCACAATTTTATTTCTATAGAAAATTTTGTCCAAATTTTATTTCTATACAAAAATTTTGTCAAAATTTTATTTCTTTACAAAAATGTTGTCAATATTTTACAAAAATTTTATTTCTATAGCAAATTTTTCTAAATTTTATTCCTATAGAAAATTTTGTCAACATTTTATTGCTATAGAAAAATTTGTCCACATTTTATTTCTATAGAAATTTTGTCAATATTTTATTTCTATCAAAAATTTTGTCAACATTTTAGTTCTATAAAAAATTTTGTCAAAATTTTATTCTTATAGATAAATTTTGTTAAAATTTTAATTCATATGTGGATGCATACATCATGAAAGTTGAAAAACAAATGAGAAGAGCGTTATTTAGAAATTTCATTATTATTCAGAGCTTTCTATTGAGAAAGGCAAATGACATTTAAGAATCATTTAAATTTTGAAAGATAAAAGGTGATATTTAAATGTAAAAAAATCGCGACTTTATTTTTCACAGCAGTCCTTTTTGAGTTGCCACTCGAGCCAAAATTAATCTACAAAAATTGAAAGAAAATTTTACCAACAAAAAAAAAACCAAATTGAAAATTTTGTCAAAATTTTATTTCTATAAAAAATTTTGTCAAAATTTTATTTCTATAAAAAATTTTGTCAAAATTTTTTTTCTATCTAAAATTTTGTCAAAATTTTATTTATATAAAAATGTTGTCAATTTTTTTTCTATCGAAAATTGTGTCAAAATTTTACTTTTATACAAAAATTTTATTTCTCTAGAAAATTTTGTCAACATTTTATTTCTATAAAAATTTTGTCAACATTTTATTTCTATAGAAAATTTTGTCTAAATTTTATTTCTATAGAAAATTTTGTCAATATTTTATTTCTATAAAAAATGTTGTCAACATTTTATTTCTATAGAACATTTTGTCAAAATTTTTAATTCTATAGAAAATTTTGTCAAAATTTTATTTCTATCGAAAATTTTGTCAAAATTTTATTTCTATAGAAAATTTTGTCCAAAATTTATTTCTCTAGAAAATTTTGTCAACATTTTATTTCTATACAAAAATTTTGTCAAAATGTTATTTCTTTACAAAAATGTTGTCAAAATTTTATTTCTATACAAAAATTTTATTTCTATAGAAAATTTTGTATAAATTTTATTTCTATAGAAAATTTTGTCTAAATTTTATTTCTCTAAAAAATTTTGTCAACATTTTATGTCTATAGAACATTTTGTCAATATTTTTCTTCTATAGAAAATGTTGTCAACATTTTATTTCTATAGATAAATTTTGTCAAAATTTTATTTCTATGGAAAATTTTGTCAACATTTTATTCCTATAGAAAATTTTGTCAATATTTTATTTCTATAAAAAATGTTGTCAACATTTTATATATTTTAGAAAATTTTGTCCACATTTTATTTCTATAGAAAATGTTGTCAATATTTAATTTCTATCAACAATTTTGTCAACATTTTAGTTCTATAGAAAAATTTTCCAAAATTTTATTTCTATAGATACATTTTGTTAAAATTTTATTTCTATAGAAAATTTTGTCAACATTTTATTTCTATAGAAAATTTTGTCACAGTTTTATTTCTATAGAAAATTTTGACAAAATTTCATTTCTTTAGAAAATTTTATTTCTATGGAAAATTTTGTAAAAATTTTACTTCAATAGAAAATTTTGTCAGCATTCTATTTCTGTAGGAAGTTTTGTCAACATTTTATTTCTACAGAAAACTTTGTCAAAATTTTATTTCTATAGAAAATTTTGTTAAAATTCTATATCTCATAACTTTGAAAAACTTTGTCAAAATTTTTTTTCTATAGAAAATTTTGTCAAAACTTTATTTCTATAGTTAATTTTGTAAAAATTTTATTACTATAGAAAATTTTGTGAAAATTTTATTTCAATAGAAAATTTTGTCTAAATTTTATTGCTATAGAATATTTTGTTAAAATTTTATTTCTATAGAAAATTTTGTCAAAATTTTATTTCTATAGAATATTTTGTCAAAGTTTTATTTCTATAGAAAATGTTGTCAAAATTTTATTTCTATAGAAAATGTTGTCAAAATTTTATTTCTATAGAGATAAATTTTGTCAAAATTTATCTCTATAGAAGATTTTTGGAATCACTACAAAAATCTACCATTTTTGGTAGAATTCTACCATCGGTGGCAACCGTGGTTGTCACGCCCAGAGAAGGGATATAATTGCCACAAACCTGTTTCAAGGGTATAAAAATTATTAATGAAAATATCATTCTGCTTGGAATATTTAAGAAAAAACTCGGCCCGTTCTTACATGATTGGATGTGAATTTTGTATTTTTTGTTAGTAACACTCACTTTGTTTTTCATGTGTAAGAGTAATATATATGGTCATTTACATTAAATTGCAATCGTTGCATTTTTTTCACACGGTACTCATTCTTCTTTTTTACGCCGCCCGCGTTGCGAATAAATCTCACAAACAATTGCTATTGTTGCGATTTTTTTTGCATGTTGCAAACACAGTCATCTACTGTCTGCCACATTTAATAATCCGCCAACAACGCTGTTGCCTTTAACATTTGCCAAAACTGGTTTTATGCAAAATTAAAATCGATTTTAAACTTTGAAGTTGAACATTTATACGTTGGCTCATTTGTACTGTTGCTCAGAGTCCGTCGTTTCCTTCCTCTGGCGGTTATTAAATTCAAATACAAATTATTACATACTCATTACTCTAATTTCGTTTTCTTTTATTGTTTCTATTATATATTTTGTTGTTTTTTTTTTGTTTTTTGTTTATCAAAAAACTGTGAACATTTTGTTAATTATTTTGTCTGTAATGGAATTGCATTTTTATTTCATTTACCATTAATGTGTATCTGTAATTTAGTAATTATGTACAACTTTTTCATAGGCAATTTCTAGAGTTTCTCTCTCGTTTTCCAATAGATTTTCAAGATACACAGAAAAAAATTTCACCGAATTTTTTCCAATTAAAATCTTAATTGAGTTTTAAAAAATATTCAATTAAAAATTTAATTCATTCAACAAAAAGTATCAATTAATTTTTTAATTGGATTAATTAAATTTTTTAATTGACTGTCAATTAATTTTTTATACACTGCGCCACACTGTGGAACAGGGTATTATAAGTTAGTGCATATGTTTGTAACACCCAGAAGGAGACGAGATAGACACATGGTGTCTTTGGCAATAATGCTCAGGGTGGGTCCCTGAGTCGATATAACCATGTCCGTCCGTCCGTCTGCCTGTGAACACATTTTTGTGATCAAAGTCTAGGTCGCAATCAACGTTGCCAATTTAGCTTTTTGCCCGCTAGATTTGGCTTTTTTTGAAGACGTTTAGCGGGAAAAAAATGCATTTAGCTTTTAGCTTTTTTTCTGGCTTTTTTCATGACCCTTTTAGCTTTTTTTTGGCTTTTTTTATTTTCGACATGTTTCTATTGAAATATTGATAAATCGGCGTTTTTATCTAAGCCTTGCTGCAAGAATAAATGTTTCCACATATTTCAAAGCTCAGTTGAAACATTAATAATGATTCCAGCCATTATGCGGGCATTTTTGTAGCAAATACACCTTGTTGTAAAGTTTTTTCATTATATACATAAAAGTTATCGTAAACTTTAAATCTACTATTACCATACAAATTTGTTAGATAAACTGTCAGTAAATTATTGGGAATATTATCATTTGACTTGTTTATCCTTTTTATGTTATTATAATATTCTAAAGTTATTACGATATTACTAAATTAAAATAGTAGATGTGAATAGCTTTGTGCACTGAAAAAATATTGTCGTGAGGCCAAAGATTTCATCTCCTTAAAATACGAACGCGAATTTTGGTTATAATAGCATTTGTGAATTTCTTGCATATAAACTGTTTTCCTTGTCCAAAAGACGATAAAGTCGTTTTGTCCTTATAATTAAGTGATTCAACTTAAAAATGGGTATGTTTTCATGAAAAAAGAAATAATTAATGAAATAGTCTTTAAATGTGAGGAGTTTTTGCATCTTAACCACAAACCAAAATAGCGTTCAAAAATAGAAGATGTTTTTCAACACTTTATTTTAAAAACGTATATATACAATAATTTCTACTTGAAGTCGAGTCTGAATTTGGAAATTTAAGTTGGCGTTAGCACGTTTTTAAAGCACTTTGATAGCTCATGAAGAAAAGGAAAATGTTTTTACTGGGAAATGTAAACTATAAGTATTTTCTGCAATTTAAATAAAAGTAATGTATTTCGAATTTTTCACAATTTCAAAACCAAACTAAAATTTTATTTAAAAAAATGACAAATCATTTTTTTACCAAATCCAAAGCATGCTTAGATCATTTAATATTTTAAAATAACAAGTAAATAAAATAGAGGTGTTGGGAAGGTAGCTCCCACAAAACGAAGGACTTTCAGTAAAAAATTTGTGATAGTAATCAAAATGTATCGAATACGCAAACAGGGCTAATATGCCTTAGATATTGCTACAGTCTCACAGAAGTGGAATTAAAATGGAAATAATATGCATTGTAAGTGAAATAAAGCCTTTAAGTTTGTTAAATTTCAATCAAAAATGATACGTTTGATACAAAAAAATGTAGCTTTTTTAGCATTTTTTAGCTTTTTATACCCTTCACCACTACTGTGGTACAGGGTATAATAAGTTTGTGCATTTGTATGTAACGCCAAGAAGAAAAAGTCTGAGACCCATCGTTTAGTATACCGATCGTCTTAGAATTAAATTCTGAGTCGATTTAGCGATGTCCGTCTGTCTGTCTGTTGATGTATTTTTGTGTGCAAAGTACAGCTCGCAGTTTTAGTCCGATTGTCCTAAAATTTGGTATAGGGTCCTGTTTCGGCTCAAAGACGATCCCTATTGATTTTGGAAAAAATCGGTTCAGATTTAGATATAGCTGCCATATATATTTTTCACCGATCTGGTCATAATTGGCGTGAATATCAAACGATCTTCCTCAAATTCCGTACATCCGAATATTTTATGAGTCTAGAAAAACTTGCAAAATATCAGCCAAATCGGTTCAGATTTAGATATAGCTCCCATATATGCTCCGATTTAGTTGAAATTTTGCACAGGGAGTGTAATTAGCATTGTAGCTATGCGTGCCAAATTTGGTTAAAATCGGTTCAGATTTAGATATATCTCCCATATATAGCTTTCGCCCGATTTACACTCATATGACCACAGAGGCCAATTTTTAACTCCGATTTAGTTGAAATTTTGCACAGGGAGTAGAATAAGCATTGTTGCTATGCGTGCCAAATTTGGTTGACATCGGTTCAGATTTAGATTTAGCTCCCATATATAGCTTTCGCCCGATTTACACTCATATGACCACAGAGGCCAATTTTTAACTCCGATTTAGTTGAAATTTTGCACAGGGAGTAGAATAAGCATTGTTGCTATGCGTGTCAAATTTGGTTGAAATCGGTTCAGAGTTAGATATAGCTCCCATATATATGTTTTTCTGATTTCGACAAAAATGGTCAAAATACCAACATTTTCCTTGTAAAATCGCCACTGCTTAGTCGAATAGTTGTAAAACTGACTCTAATTTTCCTAAACTTCTAATACATATATATCGAGCGATAAATCATAAATAAACATTTTCGAAGTTTCCTTAAAATTGCTTCAGATTTAAACGTTCCCCATATTTTTATACCCACCACCATAGAATGGTGACGGGGGTATAATAAGTTTGTCATTCCGTTTGTAACGCATCGAAATATCGATTTCCGACTATATAAAGTATATATATTCTTGATCAGGGAGAAATTCTAAGACGATATAGCCATGTCCGTCTGTCCGTCTGTCTGTCTGTCTGTCTGTCTGTCTGTTGTAATCACGCTACAGTCTTCAATAATAAAGCAGTCGTGCTGAAATTTCGCACAAACTCGTCTTTCGTCTGCAGGCAGGTCAAGTTCGAAGATGGGCTATATCGGTCCAAGTTTTGATATAGTCCCCATATAAACCGACCTCCCGATTTGGGGTCTTGGGCTTATAAAAACCTTAGTTTCTATCCAATTTGCCTGAAATTGGAAATCTAGAGGTATTTTATGACCACAAAGAGGTGTGCCAAAAATGGTGAGTATCGGTCCATGTTTTGGTATAGCCCCCATATAGACCGATCTCCCGATTATATTTCTAGGGCTTCTAGAATCGATAGTTTCTATCCAATTCGCCTGAAATTGGAAATCTAAAGGTATTTTAGCACCACAAAGAGGTGTGCTAAAATTGGTGAGTATCGGTCCAGGTTTTGGTATATCCCCCATATAGACCGATTTCCCGATTTTATTTCTTGGGCTTCTAGAATCCGTAGTTATTATCCAATTTGGTTGAAATTTGAAATCTAGAGGTATTTTAGGACCATAAAGAGGTGTGCTAAAATTGGTGAGTATCGGTCCAGGTTTTGGTATATCCCCCATATAGACCGATCTCCCGATTTGGGGTCTTGGGCTTATAGAATCCGTATTTTTTATCCAATTTGCTTGAAATTGGAAATCTGGAGGTATTTTAGAACAATAAAGAGGTGTGCCGAAAATGGTGAGTATCGGTCCATGTTTTGGTATAGCCCCCATATAGACCGATCTCCCGTTTTTACTTCTTGGCCGTCTAAAATCTGTAGTTTTTATCCAATTTGCCTGAAATTAGAAATCTAGAGGTATTTTCTAGAAACTGTAATTGCCTGAAATGAGAAATCTACAGGTATTTTAGGACCTTAAATATGAGAGCCGAAAATGGCGTGTATTGGTCCATGTTTTGGTTTATATCCCAAATAGACCGATCTCCCGATTTTACTTCTTGGGTTTTTAGAAACCATAGTTTTTATCAAATTTGCATGAAATTTTTAATCTAGAAGTATTTTAGGAACATAAAGAGGTGTGCCGGATATGGTGAATATCGGTCCATGTGTACTGATAATGAAAATTGCTTAAAACTGAATTATAGTTTCCAGATTTTACACCTGGTAATCTACAGATGTTAGATTTTAAATCAAGGCGTTATTTCATTTTCATTTCATTTGCACACGATGTTTATGATTCCTCTAAAACTCAAACAAATATGGTTCTTATAAATCCAGAATCTGATCTAGTCTTCATAGGTAAAATCTTTGAATTTATCTTCGGGAAGTGTACTGGTTGAACTGATCTGCTTGTCACAAATCCCCCTGAAATTTTCACAGGAAACTATAATATTTGATTCATGGTGGTGGGTATTTAAGGTTCGGCCCGGCCGAACTTACTGCTTTATATACTTGTTTTTACTAACATTGTGTTCCACCCTAGTGCATTAGCCGACTTAAATTTTGAGTCTATAGATTTTGTAGAAGTCTATCAAATTCTGTCCAGATCGAGTGATATTTAAATGTATGTATTTGGTAGAAACCTTTATATATAGCCCCCAACACATTTGACAGATGTGATATGGTATCGAAAATTCAGATCTACAAAGTGGTGCAGGGTATAATATAGTCGGCCCCGCCCGACTTTAGACTTTCCTTACTTGTTAATTGATACTATCATTTCTGTGATTGAAGACATTTCAATTAAAAAATTAATTGGATCAATTAATTTCGTGATTGAATCAGAAAAAAAATTTTGTGTGTATGGAATCATGTTTGGTGTGTGGCTATAAAATACGATTTTTATTTTATTTTTTTTTCGAAATTAATATTTCGACAAATTTATAATTGGCGTGATTCTTCTCAAAATGGTTTCTTATTCGGATAAGGGTAGACATGATGCGATGAACCTCCTTCAAATTCCTCTGTGTGTATTGTACCACGGTAGCTCCAAAAGTATTCTAGGTTGATGCGTGCTAAGTGCAATTGTGCTGACACCTGTTGCAATGTCCAGGGCTTCAATACTGTCTTCAGGATTTTTCCCGATAATATTCTGCATTCGGTAACGGTGACCATCCTCCGATAATATTCTGCATTCGGTAACGGTGACCATCCTCCGACACGACGGTTCACGCCCTTGGCGCTTGAGTTCTGTGGCCCATTGTGGGTGTACATTTTCAACTGACCTCTCTGACAAGTAAACCAGATCATTTTATTCATTTACAAACTGCTTAATTTGAAATGGATAAACCCAAATTCGGTACCCAAAAAAGAAAACCTCGAACATTTTTACATTTAAAGTCTTCATTGAGTTTTAATAAATATTCAATCAAAAATGTAATTGATTCAACAATTTTTTTAATTGAAATAAAAATCAATCGCAAAAATTAATAGTATCAATTAATTTTTGAATTGACTTTCAATTAATATTTTAATTGATACTATCATTTTTGTGATTGAATTAAAAAATTAACTGAATCAATTAATTTCGTGATTGAATCAGAATTTTTTTTTGTGTATAACTGGCGACATTCGCTCCATCGAAGCGACTCTTTGACTCTTAACAGTCTACATTTGTTTGGTGCATCGGTGAGCTCTTCCACGTTCCACTTTAGTCCAAGCTCATCTTTCAATATTGCATCCGATCTGGCGATATGTTCAGCTCACGACCATGTTTTCTATCACTGCGGAGTGGATTTCGATAAATTTTCTCACATTTCGGATAATTTCTGGTGTTGTTACCGTTTTTTCGTCCACTTTTTGGACGCGATGCAACACTAGCATTATCACGGTACAAACGATTTTGTTACATTTAAATGATGTAGGGCTCTAACGATAGCCTCTTGTGAATTTGCACCCAAAAAGAGACACTTGAATTCCATCACGAGTAACTTTATTGCTGAATACAATAGATCAAACTACTTTTGTAAGTTTGTAAACAATAAAATGAACCTGCACTAGAATAAAACTGTCAGTTGTCCAACGAGTGGTTATTAGATGCCATATACTAACATTATGTAGAAATTTCAATAGGATCAAATTTGCTCCCCAAAAGGCTCCGTAGGTCAAATCTGAAGATCGGTTTATATATGGGACTATATATTATTATGGTCCGATACCGACTGGGTAACCTAGTGTTGCAATCCGCCAACTGACATAGGGACTCACACCGTTTTGACACACGAGCACGGCTGTCACTCGAGCCAAAAATAATCTACCAAAATTTGGAGAAAATTTTACCTAAAATCTACCAAACAAAAAAATCTTATTTTCCAAAATTTTCTCAAAATTTTATTTCTACAGAAAAAGTTCTCAAAATTTAATTTCTATAGAATATTTCCTCAAAATTTTATAAGAACATTTTCGCAAAATTTTATTTTTATAGACAATTTTGACAAAATTTTATTTCTATAAACAATTTTTACAAAATTTTATTTCTATAGAAATTTTTGTTGTCAAAATTTTATTTGTATAGAAAATATTCTCAAAATTTTGTTTCTATAGAAAATTTTCTCAAAATTTTATTTTTATATAAAATGTTCTCAAACTTTTATTTCTATAGAAAATTTTCTCAAAATTTGATTCCAATAGAAAATTTTCTCAAAATTTAATTTTTATAGAAATTTTTCTCAAACTTTTATTTTTATTGAAAATTTTCTCAAATTTTTATTTCTTTAAAAAAAATTTCTCAAATTTAATTTCTATAAAAATTTGTTAAGTACCCCTTAGTTGGAGAGGAATATTTTGCAAAATCTACCAACATAAAAAATCTACAATTTTTGGTAGAATTCTACCAGTTGTGGCAACCGTGCACACGAGCGCTTTTGTGTTGCGTACAGCAATTTAAAAGATCCCCCTCTCCCAAGAAATGGAACTAAATCGTGAACATTTTTGTATGATTTTGTTTTTTACAACTTTTGACGCGGATTAACTCAACAACAGTGCGTCGATGGACTTAATTCAAATTTTGGCGACGACGCTCCTTCAAGAACCATTGTTTATCGATTGTATGGGGAATTCAACCGAATTCACCCCAAGACGAATTTCTTCAAGATCGTCCAAAACCAGTTGTTGTTCTAGAAACCATTGATGCTGTGCCCCAACTGATATTGCAAGATCATCATGTGAGCTATCGTGAAGACTGAGACAACCCTATGGCGATTTCGTTTGAGAAAAAATGTGCAACATTCTTGAAATTGATTGCCAAATATGAAGGAACCGTCCGAGATTTTGGATCCTGTATCTCTCACAATAATATGAATTAACTATAACCTGAATAAGCCGTTGATGCGTTCAGTATGCATGTTTTGGAGATACATATGTACCTCAATCAAAGTGACAAAATTGCTTAGACAAATTTGTTCAAACGCATGCAAAATGGTACAGATCTTAATGTGGAATATTTTGAAAAAAAAAAGAACAATAAAGCTATTTTCGACGATTAATACTATTTATTTGTTGTCTTTTATAAATTTTGGCATTAGGAACAGCCAAAATTTATAAAAGACAACCCTCGTAACAACTACTTGTTTCAAGTCGATAGCTTCTTTCTTTCGAAGGTTGGGGAGATTTCAACAGACGGACGGACATCGATAGATTTTTTTTAATTTTTCACCCTCTTTCTATTCCTTTATAATTTCCACGCAATATAAAATACATGTCATATAATTTTAACCAACCCATGAGATAAAAACCGGTGTAAAAACGCCCCATTATGAATCTAAACTTGATGTGTTTACTAGCAACATGTTGTTGTTTCTTAAAACAGGTAGTCATGATTTGTTTTTTGTATCTCTAACAATTTGTTTACTCGATACATGCTGCTTTGTATGGTTTGCTGTTGTTTCTTCTTCTTCTTCTTCTTCAGTTTATTATGTGTTATTGTCAGTGCTGCCGCTACTACTTCAATCGAAGTATTTTGCTTCATTTTCACAAAATTTACTTCGTCACTCCTTCTTCCAAAAATCTGCTTCACTTTTTGTTCTGCTTCAAATTTTAAAATTTTTCCCATATTACCTAATTGTTTTTCCTATTCCTTTAATTACGATGAACATAGCGGTTTTAATCATTGAATTATTAACCGATGTGGACCAATTTTTGCATAGTTTTTAGAGACCATATACTTACACCATGTAATTTCAGCCGGATCGGATGAAATTTGGTTCTCTAGAGGCTCCGCAAGCCAAATCGGGGGATCAGTTTATATGGGAGCTATATATAATTATGGACCGATGTGAACCAATTTTTGCATGGTTGTTAGAGATCATATGCTGAAACCATGTACCAAATTTCAGCTGGATCGGATGAAATTTGCTTCTCTTAGAGTCCCGCAAGCCAAATTTGGGGTTCCGTTTATATGGGGGCTATACGTAAAAGTGGACCGATATGGCCCATTTGCAATACCATCCGACCTACATCAATAACAACTACTTGTGCCAAGTTTCAAGTCGATAGCTTCTTTCGTTCGGAAGTTAGCGTGATTTCAACAGACGGACGGACGGTCATGCTCAGATCGACTCAGAATTTCACAACGACCCAGAATATATATACTTTATGGGGTCTTAGAGCAATATTTCGATGTGTTACAAACGGAATGACAAAGTTAATATACCCCATCCTATGGTGGAGGGTATAATAAAATGAATTCTATTGTTTTGTTTTCAAAAATGTATGCTACTTCAATTTTATTCAATCTACTCCACTTTTTCCCAAAATCTACTTCACTCAATTTTTCACTAGCGGCAGCACTGGTTATTGTTTACAATTTATTTCACTTCTGGCTGTTTTATTTATCATAATATACCTTCTCATTGGATACTTGCCTGCTGTTGACGTTAACGTCAATGCTTACTGCATTTTTACTCTCCGCATTTGATAGGACCAAGAGAGCGAGACAGAGACTCACTAATCGTGGTAGTGACTTTGTATATATAGGAATTTCGTGTGTTTTGTGTTTATTTTTGCTGGCTCGACTCGATTAACACTTTTTGACTTTTGTTTCGTTGTTTGTACCGTATTTATTGAGGTTAGTAACTCGCATTGTTTACTTCTCCAATATATGACAGAGTAATGCTGTTGATGAGCTGCACGCAACGCTGCATTTTCAATTGTTGGATCAGCTGTTTTTGCTGTATGTATGTGAATGCACTTTGTATGCACTTACATGTGGGCATTTTGTATCTGTATATGTAGGGTATAATTCTAGCGGATACGCATATGAAAACAAATCGAGACATTCGTGCGAATATGCAGTCATCTAAAAGTGTATAGGATGTATTTGGTGTTGAATGAGTTTTTGCAGCCAATATACAAGTTTTGGTAGCTCTTGATCTATGCGTTTACAGGGGAAAGTGTACGCCACGTTTTCCCTCAAGGTCTATGGAAAATGAATTGGACTGAAGCAAATGTTGTTGGTAAATTGTTCGTGTTCAGATGGCGCACATTGTTACTTGGTACTTTGATCCATTGCGTGAAGGCAATTAGCTGTATATGTTCTAGGTCAGCTTTCATAATTTTCCGACCATAAAAACAAACATATATGCGACCTTAAACTTAGTGTCATGGCTTTGTATAAGTTGGTATATTGCAGCTATTTAACAGATTGTCGTAAAATAATCTACTGCGAGGTTTAAAATTCGGTGCGAAACTGTATACACCCAGAGAAGGAATATGGAATATCACCTCAAACCTGTTTTAACCCATTACACGCCAATACCATTTAAAATTAAAGAAAATTCATTTATATATTTACACTTAACTTCAGTTAAAAAATATTAAAAAAACATAAAAACAAAATAACAAAAAGAAACTTTGCCTAATTGCATATATAAACAAAGTTGTGCGATATTAAATTTTGCCAATTTTCTGTACTCAAGCGATGGCAGTAAATGGGTTAAGAGCAAAATGTTATTTTTGGACGGAAAACATGTAACATATTTTTCGCAACCCTATAATTTTCTCGAAAACTATGTATTTGATTTCGGCAACCATCTATATGTTTGGCGAGAGAGCAAACTTTTTGAGATAAAACTGTTCAATGGTTCCCGTCCAAAAATAACATTTTGCTCTTAAAACATGTTTGTGATGATCATATTCCCTCTGTGCGTTTCATAGGTGCGTTACAATCGTGGACCAAAAAACCTCAATGGGTTTGTAGTTCCAGTCAAATGGCGAATGATCTGAAAATATACCGTGAAACGTCTAAAAACCTTACAAGATCCAAAATACTCACGATCTTACACCAAAGCAAATAGGCTAAAGACGAACTCTCTGTATGCATCAGTGTTGCCAGAAGTATGGGGAAATTACCTACATGTAGGTTTTCTTCCAAATTTAGTGTCTTGTGGGGACGTAGGGGCACACTGTAGGGAGTTTTTTACACAACACAACTTTTAATAATTTTTCCATTTTGGTGGCTCTAGAGGAGGAAATTAGAAGCCGACAAGGCTTGATTTTTAACAATGTGTGGTAACCACGGTTACCTCTCGTACCGAAAAAAATCTACCAAAATTTGTAGAAAATCTCACCAGGAATCTACCAAACAAATATTTCTTTAGAAAATTTTGTCAACATTTTATTTCTTAGAAAAATTTGTCATCATTTTATTTATATAGACGATTTTCTCAAAATTTTTATTTCTATAGAAAATTTCCTCAAAATTTTTATTTCTGTAGAATTTTTTTCTGAAAATTTTATTTATATAATCTTATATCTACAGAGATTTGATCAAGAATTCAACCAATCGACCAAACAGAAAAAAATCTACTATTGTTGGTAGAATTCTACCAACTCTGGCAACCGTGGTGGTAATAAAAATTTATTTTTACATTATATACGTTGCATTTTCATATAATAAAGCACATAGATGGAACCATATTTGTTTTGTAAATGTTGTTTAAATTTAACGAAAAATAATTGTAGGGGAAATTGTTGGGAAAAGTTTTTGGGAAAGTTAGGGAACTTTTTTTGTCCCTTTCTCTGGCAACACTGGTGTGCATGAAGTCCAGAATTTCCAAACAAATAAAGGGTGTTTTCTAAGAGCTTGCTGATTTGAAATTTAAATAAAACACAGGCCACATAATGAAATGTCCAAAAAAAATTATTTGGTCGATAATTTCATGTTATATAATATTTAAATATAATTTCGGGCCACGGGACGTTACGTCGGGACACACCATTACCATCGACGTCAAGTAAATTTTATCATTTTGTTGGTTCACAAACTGCTCAATTTGGAATGGCTTGTCATAGAAGGCAACTACACTCCAAAAATGTGAACCATCTAGGGCACTACAGCCAAAGTAACTCTATTTTAGTTCATGGAATTATGTTTTGAGCAAGTTTCCTTGGCTTTAATAATTTTTTGCTTAAAACTGAACTAAAAATGGATAAAAAATATATATATATATATTAAGATTTACTAAATTCGTATTTTCCACAAAGTAGTTCACACAGAAAAAAATTTCCGTAGTTAAACTAACGCTAAATTTAACTTATTTTTATTGGAAAAAAATTATTTGCTTGTAGTTAAATTTTATTATTTTTTTCGAAATTTTCCACAGCTTAATGAAATCGTACTTTTTTTAAGTATGTCTCAAACATTTTATGAACTAAACGTGAGTATAAAGTTCAATGACCGTACACATAAGTTCAATATGAACTAAAACAAATGAAAATTTTTGTACGATTCCCAAAAATAGTAAGAACGAACTACTGTATAGTTACAATGGTCATGATTTGGCGCCAATGATTTTCTTTTTTACTTTTAGTTAATTTTTTCTTCTATGAGATGATGTAATTTCGTGAACTGCAGTTAAAAAGTACAAGAGGGCATTAAAATTTCCTGGTTTTAACAACGCTTTGTGGAAATCTCAAAATATGGAGTAAAATTTAGTAAAATTTTCGTGCGTGGTAGTTCATTCTTCCTATAAAATAGTTCACTTTTTTTCGGTGCAAAAAAATTAATTACATCTAATAAATTTTCTTGAACCTGTCGAACAATAATTACTTGGAGATGCTTTGAAATAACTTCAAACTGTGATTTGTGAATACAAAGTTCAAAATCTGGTCACAATGCGATATATAACTTTTTTCATAGAGCTTTAAATTGTATGGTATACCTCTCTAGCTTGGTATAAAGATTTTTATTTCCTGGTGATCAATTCGATTTATATATTCATTTTATTCGACCAGATAGTTCATCTTTCTATTCAATTACGTATTTGGTAACCCCTGCCTTATTATTATGAACACCCACACCAGTTGACATGTGTCAAACATAGCAAATGTCATAACAAACCACAATTTAAATTTAGACGCATTGAAAATATTTTGTAAATGCAACGAATCACGGAAGTAATGGAAATTATTCACCTTTAACCTAAACATAAATCTATCATCCATTAAGGGCGAGAACTGATGCCAAAGTTACCGGTTAATGATGTTGAAATATTTTGGTATAAAATCAATGAACAGTTTCCCTCTCGTTCGCACCGTCGTCTTCCCTGGCAGATTAAAATAAGCTAATAATAAAATCATAATTATAATGAAAACAAAACGTCACTCATCGTATCCAACGCGCTAGATACCTTGCTTCCCCCCCAAAAAAAACTTGGCACTAACAAAAGTCATTTAAGACACATGGCATAGCATGGCACACACCATCATAAACACCGGCACCTACCAAACTCAGCAGAAAAATTAATGCCATCACCATCATCTACCGCACGCACTTGCCAAAAACCACTTGTCAAAGTGGCTAAAGAGAGTGGTGTGTTTTTGGGATATGTTGGAATTGAGAATGGTAATGGTGGTGGTGGGCAAAGCGACCATAAACCGTTCGTTTTGACCATTTCTACGACATTCTTAAGCACAAAAAAAAAACAGAATTTTACTGCTTCTCTTGCCTCAAAGAAAAAAAAGCTTTTTATAAAAATAAAACATCCAAAGCCCGTTATACATTTGCGTTTCGCAAAGTCATATGGACATGCACGTATCTCCCCCAATTGAACATACAGCCAAACATACATACAACTATGATAATTTTCATTTTTCCTGCTGTTCACATGCCAAAAGGAAAGCCTAAAGAAATGCATGAGAATCACAAAACGTAATCAGAGTCAAAGAGAGGAGAGAGCGAAAGCGTCTCTACGCCTCGAGCAAAGAAATTGTATGTCATTAATATGCTTGCAAAGAAAGAGAACTTGGTTTCTTATCAAAACAGAGACTAAGTTGTTGTGTACAGCAGCGATTATTTAATACGTACAGTGGTTAAAGTTAATACCATTGAACAAAAAGTGAAATTATTATGTGATGCTACGATTTATAATAGTAACAAATTTCAATACATATGTAGGGTGGAAGAAATAAACTTTTCAATAAAACCGTTTTCCTTAGAGATTCATTTTAAGATAACAGAAACATTCTGTTGATCTGAGGTAAACATGTTTTAACATAAATGAAACAAATGTTTTATAATTTTGCAAATCGTCCTTAAATTTCATAATGTCTAACTTGTCTATAAAACAAAAATTTATTAAATAATATGAGATATATTTAAATTCAAGATTTAAGTTTTTCGACAGTTTTTACTTTTTTTATATGCGAAATTATTCTAAAATTACCAAATAGTTTTTTATTAATATTTGTTAATTTTGGTGTTTTAGTGTTGTCGTTGAAAACCAAAATTTTCTTATAAATTTAAATTTTTAAAATGGTTGTCATCTAAAGTGATGGTCACGAAACATTTTTTACTTCCAAAACCACAAAAAGGCATGGCGTTTCGCTAAACTTGCTTATATGGGGTTTTTCTTATATAAATTGTATTTATATCTGTTACCTACTCTAAGTTGGATACGAAAATTTATAATTTATTTATATAAATACAGGCAAGTAGAAAATGTCTTTAAAATTATGGGAAAATAATAAATAATTAAATTTCTGGTAGTAATATTGCCATAAACTTTGAATTAACATAGTTTAACTCCATATCAAACTGTCTGGTATGCAAATATTTTGTAATGTATTTTACAAAAAAAAGTATATTTATAAATAAAAATTACAAAATCTTAATAATAAAATATGATATCTCAAACTTGAACACTCTGAACACTGGCCACATCCCCAAAGTGGACAGTTGTCTGGGGACGTTCGCTATATTAACCCTTACGACCCTAAAGTTTTATTTCATTTCATTTATTTATTTGATTTGGATTTTCAAATCTTATAAATTTAGTACTAAATATGCATTGTTATAAATAATATAGTAAGGATAAATCATTCAACTATTATTATCAATATTTAAGTTTGAATAGGTAATGAAATTAACAATAAAAACTAAAAAATTTAAAGTATATAAAAAAAAAAAAATATATGTATGTATAAATTATTTAAATGAGTTTTTATATGTAATCTCTGGGAAATAGACAACTTTCTTAGTATATAGCATCAGGATTCGCTATAGAATTAGTGACATTTGTCTTGCATCTATGATTGTTTCTTATGATTTGAATGTGATTTGGGAGTTGGTTCCACAGACGGATAGTTCGTATCAGGAAGTGTTTTTTCAGATAAACTACGACTACGGCTTAGTTGTATAATAGTTCTACCCCAAGAAGATCTGGCAAAATTCATTTTATTGTATAAGTATGTTGGCTTGCAAGTGCTTATTATTTTATGTAAAAACATCAGCGACTTATACACTAGATACTTTTCAAGAGGCAACTTCAGGACATTCGGCGAAAGATGAGAGACTCTGTCAAATTTTCTCAAAGCATACACATATCGTATAGCATTGTTAAATGTTGTTTGCAGTTTTCTGTAATCCGTAGCATTACAGCCCGCAAAAATCTCAGCGGCATAAAACAATGTAGGAAGAATATAGCTTTTAACAAGAAGTAGCCTAATATTCAGGGGTGTATACTGTTGGGTTGTCCACAAATTACGAATCATAGAGTATAATTTTCCACAAGTAGCAGTTATATGATCAGACCAGTTAAGATGTTTGTTGAAAATAACTCCAAGATCCTTTGCTTTGTCAACAACTTCTATGAGTGACGTTCCCAATAATAGTTGTATGTTGGTTCCAACTTCAACAGATTTATTACGGATAATTATTGCTTTTGATTTGCTTGGATTAAGCAGTAAACCGTTATTTGAAGCCCAATATTGAAATCTAGAAAGATCTTGATTGATATTAGACACAGGTTTCTATAGAATCCAGGTTGCATGATGAATATAATTGTACGTCATCAGCATACATTTGAATATTTCACTTGATCAGGCAAATCATTGGAATAAATGGAGTATAGAATTGATCCTTGAGGAACCCCTCTATTAAGTGGCAGTAAGGAGGAGTTGTATATTCCGTTGGTTGTAATCTGTGATCGCATTGTGAGGTATGATGATATTAGGCGCACAGCGGTCGAATCAAAGTTAAAGTTATATCTCAGTTTATTACATATTATTGGATGCAGGACACAGTCAAAGGCTTTTGAGTGATCAAGGAGTATGCGAAAAGCTATATCCCCATTGTCGAGAGCAGACCGTAATGTTTCCACGACATCAGTAAGAGCAGTGAGACAGCTGTGATCAGGCCTAAATCCAGACTGTCGTGTGGTTAGAAGGTTTTTCTCATTCAGGTAGTTTTGGATTTGAATATGAAGAATTTTCTCTAGTACTTTGGATAGATATGGTAATATCGCAATTGGACGAAATTCGCCATTACCTTTTGGTATAGGAATAATTTTTGCAGTTTTCCATGCCATGGGGAAGGTGCTGGTCATTATAATGCAGTTATAGATATGAGTGATATATTGCAGAGTGTATGGTAGAATAATCTTGATGAATTTGGGATCAATTTCATCACAGCCAACCGAGTTGGATTTAATTGACATACAGCTGTTGTAAACTTCAACTTGTGTTACAGTTTTAAAACCAAATTCGGACTCAAAATTTTTGTTTGTATTTGACATTATCTCTTGATCAGCGTGAGTCATCAAGGGACTAACAAATTGTGCATTCAGAGTATCCAGATTTATGTTGCCTGTGGTCAATCCAGATTTATTGTGGTATCCAGATTTATGTTGCCTGTGGTCAACTTTTTGTGTGTTTGAGACTCATTGTCAGCGTTGTGTTTATTCATAAAACTGTAACGGTATCGAAAGCTACAAGTGTTTTCTTCAAGTTGAATAAAAAAATAGCTAATTTAGTTGTTAGGATTTTCATTCAGCGTGATTCTAAAATTCTTATTTTATCAGCTTTTTTTCTTATAAACGTTTATCTTATACGAAAAATTTTTTGTACCAAAAAAGAAAAAACAGAAAGACATGGTTTTTCGATAAAAAATTATTATATGCGCTTGTTTCTTATATGAAATGTGCTTATATCCGTTGCCTACTGTATATTTCTTTTTGAATGTAGATTTTACATAATTCAACCAACTGGTTTTAAACTTTACAAATTTGATAGGAACAATATACATTCATTGCATATTTGTCATAATAATAATACGGCTCTTAGTGTGTAAATATAACCATAGCGATAGGCGGTAGGCGAAACATTTTTGCCGCAACGGCAAATACAATAAGCTTGACGGCGAATAATTCCCTTTTTCACGTTTCCTAGCGTTTTTGTTGTCAATACAGCATGCTTTGACAATATTAAACAATGAAGTTGAATAAAAACATACAATGGCTTGTTATTTGTT
Organism: Haematobia irritans; assembly: GCF_050003625.1. NCBI lineage: Eukaryota > Metazoa > Arthropoda > Insecta > Diptera > Muscidae > Haematobia > Haematobia irritans. Next base: position 172,401,361 of record NC_134397.1, on the reverse strand, counting down.
GAGTTATTTCAAGAAAAAATAATCTACACGTGTCCAGGCAACAGCAATTCCTAGTGGTGAGTTAAAAAATTGATAAGCGATGGCAACACTATACCAGTTTTCGCCTAGGAGTTAGAATAAGTTTTAATTTAGCGACACGCCGCTAGCCGTCACGGTATTCCGTCGCGGATTTTGGGCTTCCCATAAGAAATACACGTAAATAAGTGTTCGCCTACCGCCTATCGCTATGGTTATAGTTGCACACTTAGAAATTAAATCATTTCGAAATAGTTTTCTCCTTAATAAAACATTTGAAAAGTCTCAATCACCACTTTTCATCCCACTGTGTTTGACTTAGCTAATAAGAATGAATTAAAGTGCCCGATGATTGTTTTTGTTTCACTTGGCATTTGTTGTTGCTTATTATGGACATCAACGGCGACAGCAGCACTACATGCTATGAAAGTCAATGTAATTGAGAGCAAATCAGAGAAACAGAGAGATAGAGAGAGAGTGACAGCAAAGAAAATAACAAAACTCATCTGTCAGTGCACTCATTTCAAATTCACCCCAAATACTTACAAATTCTCTCTCAATTTTGTCGCTGTCTCTCTCTCGCTCTCTTTCGCTGGCCCCCAAAAACACAAACAATTACAAATGTGGAGATTACTTAAATAAAACGTATAAATTGTTGTTGTTGTATTTTGCTTTGGTGAACTCTGAGTGAATTATCAAATAAAAAATAAAACCCATCAAAAGTGGTGGGGTATAATGGTGGTTACGAGAGAGCCTATTAGACATACAAAAAATGATGAGCTTGTTATCATTGTCCGGGATTTTAGTAAGTTGATTGTTGTTACTCGAACTGAAAGGCAGCAAACAAATTCCATACATGAATAAACGACCAACTCTAACCACACCACATAGAAAATATAACCTGGAAAAGTAAAGTTAAAAAGCAATTGAAACTAAATGAGAAAACATATCCCACTATCATCACCCAACCAACAACAACAACAGTGGTGTTTTGTTTTCTTTTCGTTTGTAATGTCTTCTATTGACTGACAACTGATTCTGAGGGGACCTCTGCCGCTGTTTGTCTTATTTGTTATTGTTTTGCTGTCGACGTTTGTTTGTTATCCACACGGCGGCAGCTCACGTTCTGCTGTCTGACCGCCAAGTTATGTGTAGCCATCAAACAGTTCCCAACGAAACTTTGTAGACGGAGGAAGACGGTTTACGGTTGTTACGAATTGTGTGTTTTTTTTATTGTATGTACGCGCCTGTCGTATTTGTTTTCTTCGTATTCGTTCGTTTGTCGGTAGCTGTGCATGATTTTTTGGGTACCATCCGCCGCAGCAGTCCCAAAGTGAAAATATTAAGAAACGGAAAATAAGAATTGAGTGTTGTCGTCCACCGTGTTAATAAAATCACTGAATTAATTTGAAGAAGCAAAAAATAAATTGTAAATTGTATGTGGGTTTCTTGTGGGCAAAGTAAATCTAAAGAAAAAAATTGCCTGTTTGTCCGGGCAAAACGAAGAAGAAGAAGAGGGCTGTACAAAAAATTTGCCGTCTGCCCCACATAACGGTGATGTTCTGTGTTTTGTTGTTGTTTTTATAAGTGCTGAGATTGTTTGACATCGTACATCCGAAAGATTACGCGGATTTTTAAACAAAATAAAACAAAAGTGAAAACGAAAATCATAGAGCAAGAATATATTTAAATTTTGAGAAAATAAATTTCCAAAATTTTGAATATCTTTCTCTGTTTGCAACGGCATCGTCGCTGGTTATTTGTGTTGTCGTCGTGATTGCCATTCTATCCACCATTCGTGGCGCCCACCACCACCCCCTTTTATAAACGTCAATCGCCCTACTGTAGTGTTGTACGAGTAGTGTGCAAAACAAAAACAAACCTTTTCCCGACGAAGGAAAATATCAAAACAACACGAGAAAGAGCATAAATATTTGATTTTCCTTCAAAAATAAAAAGGCAAAGAAAAAAGAATAAAAAAAAATCTTTCAAGGAAAAGTAAGCCAAAAAAATAATCAATGAAATCAAGTAATTTTTGAATAGGGCCAAATGTGATGTGTTAGAGAAAGTGAACACAATTTAAAGGCTTGAAATTTTTGCAGTGAATTAAATACAAAAAGAAATTAGATTTTAAATGAAAATTAAAACAAGTGTTAGTGCTACCAATAAATTTTTATAAAAAGGAAATCTCCACATCATAAGTGTATAACAATCAAGTAAAAATTATTTCCCAAGAAAATTATTTACATTAACCCCACACAAGGAGAGCGTAATATCTACAACATATAGTTCTTAACAAAAAAAGGTAAATTCCTTCCCATCATCGTCAACATCTAAGAAAAAGTATTTCCTGCTCTTTGAGTTTATGTTTTTAATTTTATTTTCCAAAATATAAAAAAAATCCCATAGTCACTTTATATGATTTCGCAGTTTAGCTCCTTTACCATTATTTTTATTTAAATTGTCATAAATAGATTAATTTAAAAATTTTCTACAAATCATCATCCCATTTTTTGCTTTGCAACAGGCCTTATGAAGAAATGTTCTGCTATTTTATTCATTATCATCCCCATTCCCATCGACATCGTCATCATCATCATCATCACTACCGTCATCACCAGCACTTGTTCAAATTCATTCATATAATTTTACATTGTTGCATTTCGTGTTTTTTGGGGGGTTTTATTCTTCTTCTTATTTGTGTGGGTCTTCATTTCTAATTTAATAAAATATAATAATGAAAAGCAATCAAAAATATTTTATTCAAATGCAAGAAGATTTTCTCACCTTTCATATAGGTTTCTCAGTTTTTGAATGTGATTGTTGTCAGGGTTGCCATATCTATTAAAATTTAAGGTAATTGAAGAACTATTGATTTCAATGCGTATTGATATTGTTATCATTGACATAAATCTGACAGCATATACGAAACAGAGAGAAATGAGTCCAGTATAGTAAAATGGAAAAATATGGGCATCCTCGTGTATCTTGTAGTCCTCCACCCGATGGTAAAACGGATATTGCATAATGTTTTTGGAAATCCCAGTATAAGATCTACCAAAAAGTAGGGACAGTGCTTCTCGAGAGAAAGCCGTCCATTACGACCAGATAAAAAAGAAGGTATTTCAGATTTATATCCCACTAAAAAAATTTGGAAGTTCTTCCAAAGGCACAACTTCAAACGCACTTCCAAAAGACGTACTCCCAAAGATGTTCTTTATTTCAACACAGGAAGTTCTTTTAATTCAATTATTCATAACTCGCTGTTTTCTTATTTTTAATGGGTAAATTTAATTTCTTTGTTTCACAAAGGTTAAAAACAGCTTTAATAAAATGGGACAAATTATTGAAATTTTGTCGGAAAAAAATTCAAAATCCATTCAAGAAATATTGCGAATTTTTCAAAATATTTCAATTCAAACGTTTCGGACATTAAAAATTATAAAAAGTATTTATTTGTCAAAATATGACAATATTTTGTAATTCACATCCAAAACACTGAATTTGAATCACACAGTAAGAAGTGATGCAAATTCAGTGCAACGGCTGTTGAAATGGTGGACATCCGTCCTATGACAAGCCCGTGTTAAATTCATCGCTTCTGCGCCAATTTTGCACTACTTCCGGATCCAAAAAGAACATTTTCACTACTTTTTTGGCGACGCTTTTTTTACTGGGATGTGAAAGATAGATCTTTCAGTCCTCTAGACGATGGTAAAACCTATATTGCAAAATGTGTTTGGATTTCCTGATATGTGGCCGTGCTCCTCCAGAGAAATGTGTCCGCTATGGCAAAATGGGATAAAGCTGGCATCCAGGTTTATACGCGAAACATAGAACTTTTAGTCCTCTATCCGATGTTGAAAACGCATTTTGCAAACTGTGTTTGGGAATCCCAATATATCGCCTACCAGAAAGTGAAGACAGTGCTCCTCGAGAGGAAGATGGGCATTCAGATTTATATGTAATAGGATAAAGATAGATTTTTTAGTCATCTCTCCAATGGTATAAAGGATATTGCAAATTGGTTTTGGGAATCACAATATATAGGCTTATCAAAAAGTAGAGAATGAGTTTCTTGAGATAAATGCTTCCATTATGGCCAAATGGGGAAAAATTCCATCCAGATTTATATGTTAAAGATACCCAGCAAAAAAAGCGTCGCCAAAAAAGTACTGAATTTGCATCACTTCTTTAGGTGTGATCCGAATTCAATGTTTTGGATGTAAATTAAAAAATTCTGTGATATTTTGTCAAATAAAAAATTTTTATAATTTTTAATGGATTCTAACGCTTGTCGGAAACGTTTGACCTCAAATATTTTCAAAAATGTATAATTTTTTCAGATTGGCTTTAGCATTTTTTCGACAAAATTTAAATGATTGGTACCATTTTTATGAATTCTTATTCTGTTTTTAACCTATTTGAAACAAAAAAGTTAAAATTACCCATTAAAAGTATAAAAAAACCAAGATATAAAAAATTGAATTAAAAGAACTTCCTGGGTAGTTAAAATTAAGAACATCATTGGGAGTGCATCTCCTGGAAGTGCTTTTAAAGTTGTGCCTTTGGAAGAACTTCCAATTTTTTTTGCTGGGTAGATCTTTTAGTCCTCTATCCCGTGATAAAACGGAAATGTATTTTTGGGATTCCCAATATACGCCATTGCAAAAAGTGGAAACAGTGCTCCAATGACAATGTCCTTCGGAAGAAATGTTCGCGGCCTCAAATGTACATTTTAAAGCTAGGGATATCCCGAAATTACGGGATTTTCGGAACGGGATCCCGGGATATGACAAAGTTCCTTAAATCTTTAATTAATTTCTGTAATGAAGTGAGCCTTTTATTTTGCTTCATTTAACTATTTTTTACGAAATTGAATTTTCTTATATATATATATATATATATATATATATATATATATATATATATATATATATATATATATATATATATATATATATATATATATATATATATATATATATATATATATATATATATATATATATATATATATATATATATATATATATATATATATATATATATATATATATATATATATTTTTTTTTTTTTTTGTTTTTTTCTTACAGTATTTGTTTGACATTTTGTTATTTTTTATGTCGTAGGAAAAATTATAAGGGGAAAAATTTGGGACGCAAGGAAAAACAGGGAATTTTTTAAGTTTCGTGGGGAATTTTCAAAAATCCTCCTGGTTTCACTGCATTTAGTATACATCTTGTGTAAGAAATTATGAGGTATCCTGTCAACAGCACAATCATCTAGTAAACGATCCCTTCATATGACAATTTTTTTTTCATTTAGTACCACCAAATCAAATTCGAAAAACGTGTAATTGAGACATCTACCAACAAACAAAAATAACCAATTTTTTCTCTTCTGAACAAAAGGAATCTTTAAGATCCATTATAGGAAGACTTATTATAAGACAACTATTGAAGGTCTCCCGTTTTCCATCTTTATAACATCCATTGGTTTTTGTTTTACTTTTATTTCCTTTTATTGTGTGTGTTTTTTAATAAAATTTAATTAAAACGCATTGACTTTGTGTACTAAAATTTTTGGTGTTGTGGATTGTTATTACACAAAATATTTAAAAAAAATCGAAATTCTTCGGGACCCCAAAAAAAACTGAGATTTACTATTTTAAAATTCCGAATGAAATCTTCAATTATAACTGAGATGTTCCGTGAAAATCCATAATTTACTGTAGACGCGATATTAACCGATTTCAACCATTTCATATCCAATCAGAACAAAATGGCACCGTTGATCTCAATGCAAATTTTTTAATACAGATTTCGTTACGGAATCTACACCAAAATAAAAATATATGGTTACACAAGTTGCATGAAATTTTAAATTTCAAGTCAATAGTCCTTCAAACCACCGACACCTGTAGTTACAAAATGCTATAAAGAACAGAAAACATGTCTTACGGCAACTCTGATAAGAATCTAGGCTGTGAGCTCACTCTCTCTCTCCCTCTCTGTATCACAATAGCAAATACTCTCATCAAAATGTTCACTACATATTTCTATCTCCCCTCCACACCACTTGAAGAACCGGTAAACTACAAGTGCTTCTCTCGTGATGTCTGTCGTAGAAGTTCTCGTGGCTTTGAATTGCCTTATCACAGATAATGGTGATAGTTTTTTGAGTTGTACTGTTGTTGTTGCTGCCTGTGTTACTGTTGGTGGTGTAAATAAATTGACTTTCATGTTGAATGGTGTTTTTCCGTTTGCTCCTTTTTTACTCTCCCTTGACCCACCCTTCGAAGATATTGTTATTCTCGACCATTTAACCAAACAATTTATTCGTCTATTGTTGTTGTTGTTATTATTATGTACGTGTCTCATAGTTATTCTTCCTTATCATTAAAAATATTTTTGTGTTGTTGTTTTTTCATTGTCATCCACACTTTGGACAGACAGAAATACAGATTGTGTGAGAAGAAGTCAAACTGACCTGAACCTTAGCCTGTTTGCTCTTCTTTTGCTTTTAGATTTTAATCGTTTTGTTGTTTGTTGTAGTCTCTTTTTTGTGTCGCATTTAAATGTTCTTGAAAAGAGTGAAGCAAAGACAGTTTTAATAATGTTCATATTTCCAAGTAATAAACAAGTGGTCATCATTTTCTTTTAATCATTTTATGTACAAAGGTGAACCTTTTGAGAAGTACACTTGTTTAATTCCAAGGCTTTTAAGTGCTCTCATTGTCGATGTAAATAGAACATTGCATTGCATATTGCGGAATGAACGACAGACATTCTCGAAAAAAAGTTTGGACTGCAAATAGTTATACTATGGTATCCTAACGATGCGCAGTGGTTCCAAATCGCTTTTTTGAAAATAAACGAATAAAGATATAAACATAATTTTTTCTTTGTGAGAAAGCTGAGGGGTTTTCCTCTAAGTTTGCAATTTTGTTGTAAAGGGTATTCTGATGAAAGTTTGAAATGAGCAGTCCAATATGTTGCAAACTGTAGAATAAATCTCTGAATTAATTTAGCTGCCCGTCTGTTTGTTTTAATATTTTTATATCAGACATAAATATTGAGTCAGATTACCACAACTTTATTATGCATCAACATTTTTCAATCGGAAATATTGGTTCCACATAAGCATACACATTTGTTCAGAAATATTAAAATAGAACTGAAATCTACGACTTCTAAAAATTTCATAGTGTAGTTTTTTTAATAAATGAATAGGCTTATTTAAAAAGCAATGATAATAACCCAGTAAAAAAATTTGGAAGTTCTTCCACAACTTTAAAAGCACTTCCAGAAGATGCACTCCCAATGATGTTCTTTATTTTTACTACCCAGGAAGTTCTTTTAATTCATTTTTTTTATAACTTGGTTTTTTCATATTTTGAACTAACTTTTTTAACTTTTTTGTTTCAAATAGGTTAAAAACAGAGTAAGAATACATAAAATGGTACAAATCATTTATATTTTGTCGAAAAAAATGCTAAGTCCAATTTGAAAAAATTGTGAATTTTTGAAAATATTTGAAGTCAAACGTTGCCGACAAGCGTTGGAATCCGTTAAAAATTATAAAAAAATATAAAAATTATTTATTTGACAAAATATCACAGAATTTTTTAATTTACATCCAAAACATTGAATTCGGACCACACCTAAAGAAGCGATGCAAATTCGGTGCAACGGCTGTTGAAATGGAGGACTTCCGTCCTATGACAAGCCCATGTTAAATTCATCGCTTCTGTGTCAATTTTGCACCACTTCCGGATCCAAAAAGAACATTTTCATTACTTTTTTGGCGACGCTTTTTTTGCTGGGAAGCTGCTATGTATGATTTTATGGTGCTATGGAAAAAAATCAAATTTCCACATCCTCATCAGGCTTGCGTGGAATTTTGGATTTTCTAGTTGTGATCATGGATTAAGTTTAATGTCTCCTTAAGACGCATAGTTTAGGAGCAAAATAAGTTCAAGTGGAACATTTCCCTATAAAAAACATATGTGAATTCCTCGCAGAGGTAAGCGCTGATTGACTCTGACTTCTCTTAAAAAGCGGCTGAAAATTGAGCAAATTCGCTAAAAGTTTAAAATCTATAAGTAAAACTATTAAGTAATCCATGAATATTTTTATATAGATACTGATGGAAATAAAATAACAGAAGAACAATATTTTTCTCGAGACGTAAAATCGACCATTTTAATAGTTTGGAAACTCTCACTTATTATTGTCGAGTACTGCTACTGAACACGTCAGCTGCAGTTTAATGGAAAGGGGAAATATCCTGGTTGTGACGGAATTACATCTGATTTAATTTTGTGATATTCTCTTAATCCTTTCACTACCGATGTCCACCTGGGAGGACATGACTTTGAGCGTCGATTGTACATTATCCTTGTATGCTTTATTTAATTTTTTGCTGGAGTATCTTAAGAGGGACCTTCTAATATTAATTTACCAGTTGTATATAGTCGAACATGTAGTTCGGCAATTTTATGTAATGCGCTTTACAGACTATCAGTTATTCCGGACGGAATGCTCGAGTCGAACATATCCCATATATTGTGCACATTATAAGTTAAGTCCGAAGGCATAATCGATACTGCTGCATGTTTATGGGATCGATAACACATTTACCGATTATTTAGTCATCGCCGACATGTATCTACCCGACACACTGTAAGATTCTTTAAAAACACCGACATTCCGTCCGGAATAACTGATAGTCTGTAAAGCGCATAAGTTTTTTTTTATGGAAAAAGTGAAATCCTTATTTTTTGTTATTTCTGATATTGCCCTTAAGGTGGCCTATTTATAGTATACAATTGTTGATTTTTTCTGTATGAGAGGAAGTGTTATTTAACTAAAGGACATACAAAAATTGAAAATTGAGTGTACGATATATAACATACAGGGTAAGTCGATTAAGTCATGTCCCCTATAGTGCACATCGTTTAAATTGTATTAGACCAAAAATGTTATATGGAATGGCAAAATTCGAAATTATTATAAAAAAGATATTTCATCGGTTTCTGTAAATCCCATAGTAGTTGGAAAAATATTTTCACGACTTTGAGATTTCAAGGAACTCGACCCAATTTTGGTAAAAATAATTCAAGCACTGAAAAATCCAAATTTTCTAGCTAACCGGTTCGTAAAACAAAAAATTTTCATCCTATGAATATTCAAATTCAAGCCTTAAGGAGTTTTAATAAAGGATTTAACACCCAATTTGCGTTCGAATAAGCTTTCGATTATTCAGGAAACAAGCAATTCTATCGATGGTTATATATCAGATCGTGTATTATAATCACGTTTAAAGAGATGGGGCTCAAATAAATGCTGAATGACATAGCACAAAACATAAAATGTTTATTAAAATGAAAATTTAGGAAACATGGATACATTTTAGAAGTCAGGTTATGAAGTCGGCCTATAAGTTCCTATGGGTATTTGAAAAAGGATTTGACACCCAATTTGCGTTCGAATAAGCTTTCGATTATTCAGGAAACAAGCAATTCTATCGATGGTTACATATCAGATCGTGTATTATAATCAGGACAACTACTGTTTTATCGACATACGACGAAAGTCTTGCCTCTATTTCCAACTTTGTTTTCTCCGTGGTTTGTAAGATGAGATAAATTAATCGTGATGGAAGGAGAATGCTGGCACTGCCAATATAGGCATTGAAATATGTTATAGGTATTTATAATTTCATCCAGCCAAAACTTCATTTGTATCTGGGCGAACTTTCAGCCAAATTGCAGGATTTTCCAAAAAAAAAAAACTCGATGACGGATACAGTCTTGATATAGAATTGTCGGTTAAGCATTATCTCTTCTTTTATATAGATAATTTTGCCATATGTACGTACTCATCCCATTATTGATACCGTATGCTATCAAAGTAACCAAATATATGTTATCAATAATTCTCTAAATGTATAATTGCTTGATTCATTTCATATAATGTTTTTGATATAAAATAATCACAATAAATATCCATTGTCTTGATTAGAATAAAACAAACTGTGCAAATAAATCTACGAAAATATTTATGGATACAGATATCACGGGAAGATAAGCTGATTCATTGCAAACCAGGTGTTTGTCAGTAATTTTGTGGGTGTGTTTTTATCTCTTTGTTACGCGTATCAATTAATTTATTATCAATGGCGATATCACGACTGTCTTGAATAAAATAAACAGCCTAATATTTTATTTTAATTGGTCAGATTCCATGAAAACCTCTAAACAACTGTTCTTTGAAATGAATTATAAAATTAACTAACAATAAAATGTTTTGTTTTTATTGTTATTAATTTCAGAAGCCTTATATAAATCAAAAAGCAACTATATTTAATATTAAATATTTGCAAACTTTTAATGGAATTCGTGATAAATTTATTTTGTTATAAAACTATGGCAGAAAGTTTTTAACGATTTGATAATCCAATATTGGCTTACCTTACTTACAACTTTAAAACCGTACAAAGTACAACAAAAAAAAAAAAAAATAAAACACAAAACGAACATTTTTCCAATTAAAATTTTAATTGAGTTTTAAAAAATATTCAATTAAACATTTAATTGATTCAACAAATTTTGTAATGGAATCAAAAAACAATCACAAAAGTTAATAGTATCAATTAATTTTTTAATTGACTTTCAATTTATTTTTTAATTGATACATCATTATTTCTGTGATTGAAGACATTTCAATTAAAAAATTAATTGGATCAATTAATTTCGTGATTGAATCAGAAAAACATTTTTGTGTGAATGGTTACGTATTTAACCCTGTCTCTCTATATACTCACACCTCAGTTACGAACTTAAATGCTAAAATATTTAAAGTTAAAATTAAATCACAACAAAAATATTTTCAATTTACTTACGGACCTACAAGAAACTGGTCGTTACTGAGGTAATATTATTAACATTCTAAATTATGTTCATTACCTTTATTTTGGGATATTACCTTCGAAGAACTGAACATTGAAATGTGCATTTTAAAGTTAATTAATGCGGAGAATTCAATAATTAGAATATGTAATATCTTATAAAAAAGTCAATGATCCCACAAAATGTGCACAAAAATTCAGGCTACACAAAGGCTGTTAATAATACGAAAGTTTTACGTCAAAAGACAATGCGGAAAATGTTCATTTTTTGGTACTAAAGGTCAATACACAGTGAAAAAAATTCACTCAATTTTGAAAAAAAAAACACTCATCAATAGTGAATGCAATATTTCAAATACGAAAAATACCACCTTTAGTTTCTTTTAGCGAAAAGGTTATAATTATATCTCATATTCCTTGAAGGTGGAGTTATAAAGTAAAAATGTCAAAGTGTCATTGTATCTATTAATACAATTTCAATTCAATTCATTGCAATTCATACACAAAAAGGTGTTGGCAGTTATTAAATGTCTATATTAGAAGCCAAGGTTGTCGTTGTAATATCGTGTTAAGACCACTCCCTATAAAAGTCAGTCATGCAAACTGTAAATTTATGGAGTTTGTAAAATAACAAAAATACCCATAAGCCGTTTCTGCGATGATAGATTGCATGTATTGAATTTTATAAAATTTCCGCAAAATATTCAAATTACGAGTTTGATATTTTTATTCGCATAGCTCTAGTGTGTGATTAGAAATTTAATACATTGTGTTAAAGTTTTTAATTGGAGATTGGGCTTAGGGCTTACAATTTTATTTTATTTATTATTTATTTCTTTATTTTTTATCACAATTTTAAAACCTACAATATACATTAAAACACTATTTACAAATAAATAAAATCTATATATCGTTGGCAGAAATCCAAAAGAACGTAACTACAATTTTCATTTTTTTACAGGAGAAGGTAAAATCGTTATAAAATCTGCCAAAATAATGTTTACGTAACCATTTTTTTTAAATACTGATTAAAGCACTTCGACTTTATTTTTGATCGTAGCAACCTAAAAGTTTGTAAGACCATGGCTGTTGATAAAACACGCCAAATGCAGTCAAAAAAACATTTTTCAAAATTTTGTTAGTTACGTTCTTTTGCATTTCTGCTAACGATATATAAAATTCAATCTATGTTTGTTTATTGGTTTATTGGTTTGTTTGTTGGTATGTTCCGAGTTGGCTCCAAAACGGCTGAACCGATTTACTTGAAATTTTCAGAGATCGTAGGAGGGCGTTCATGTGGTAAAAATAGGGTACCTCGTTTTTTGACACCTGGTCCTTTGCCGGACTTTTTGAAAATTGGACCAAAGTTGACCGATTTGCTTGAAATTTTCATTGAAGGTTGGGTTTGGCATCTAGACAAAGATCCGCTACTTTATATTTCGATATATGGTGGCGGAGGGGGACTTCCCCTTTGTTCGATTTTTTTTAAAGTACAGTGAAAAAACTAAAATTCTCTAAATTATCCGAGATTTACAGAGAACATGCGGTGAGGTTATGGAATTAATATGGGGTACCTGATGATTTCATATGTGGGCGGAAAGGGGGACCTCCCCCTTGCCCCACTTTTTGAAACTTGGAACAAAATTATCCGATTTGCTTGAAATTTTCATTGAATGTTGGGGTTGGCATCTAGACAAAAATCCGCTACATTATTTTTCGATATTTAGTCGGGGAGGGGGACCACCCCTTTGCTCGACTTTTTTTAAAGTACAGGGAAAACAAAACAAAACTCCCCCGACTGAAATTTTACGAAAAAAATGGGTGAGGTTATGAAATTTATATCAGGTTACTGATTTTTTAATAAAAATAAAAGGGCATAGGGAGACATCCGCTTCTCTTAAGTACATACAGGGAAACAATTAAATTTTACCAAGTTACTTGAAATTTACAGAGGACTGGGGAGAGGTTACGATATTAATAGTTGATACCTGATACGGAAGAGAGGCCGCCCCTTTAGGCTTATAATTTGCTTGACATTTTCTGGAACGTTTACAAAAGATACGCTACATCACTTTTCGATATTTGGTCGGGGAAGAGATCCTCCTCTAAAACTGCAAAAAAAATTCTTAAGTTTTCTTGAAATTTACAAAGGCAGTGGGGTAAGGTTATGAACGAAGAGGCAACCCTCCTTGCCCCACACTTGAAGGAAAGTTTCAAGAATTTTCAGGGAAGGTTAGGGGTGCTATTCACTACGGTGTTTGTCGATATTGTATCGGGGAAAGTGACGTCCCTTTAAAACAATAGTGCAAAATTTAAACATCTCCGATCTACTTGAAATTTACAGGGAACTTGGGAGGAAGTGATTAAATTTATACATGATTTTTAAATTAGTATATGATTTTCGATATCTGGTTGCGGAAGGGGAAAATTGAAATAAACTTTGTCGATTAACTCGATAGAATTTATAGGGACCATTGAGTAGTTGTGAAATTAATATAAGGTACGTGATAGTCCGATATCAGGTCAGAGTGGAGCGAAGGTGGGGAGAGGGTTCCCTTTTGTCCGTTTTTTTTTCTTAAATTGAGAGTAGAGGGTTGTCCGTAAATGGGAACTCGCTACATAATTTTATGATTTTTGCACAGGCTTCTGCCAGACTTCTTTTTAGTAAAGAACTTAAATTTACACACGCAAAAAATTAATTCTTTCCTCCCAAACGAAATTTTAGACAAACAAAATTCGTTTCTCATTTGCTTTTCGCTGAAAGGAAGTGTATTTGGAAGAAAAGTATATACTTTTTGTGATAAACGTTTATTCTTTTCCAGGATGTAAAAACAATTTCATAAAGACTAACTCAAAAAAACCTTTTTTTTCTGGCTAATTGCATTTTCTCTCACATCTTTCTCACTTCCACGAGGTTTTTAGTTCTTAGCACCTATTTCTGTAATAAAAACAATGTAGAAGAAATTATACGATTTTATACATTTTAATTTTTTTTTACCTTTAGCCTGGATCGAACCGCGGACCATGCACTTTGTAAGCCAACACACTAACCACTGAGGTCTGTACCTGTTATGGTCATCAATAGATAATTATCCATATAAGTTATATTTATATAGCATAGCTTGCGGCGCCCACGAACCGAATAAACAAAGTTTATTTGACAGAAACAAACATTTAGTTTGGCGTGGAGCAGTGGTTGCTACGTCCGACTTGCATGCCAAGGCTCGTGGGTTTGATCCCTGCTTCGACCAAAGTTTTTTTGTTTTTGTTTTTACATATATTCCAGATATGTTCGGAAGATTCCGAAAAAAATTTTCAACATTACATTGTAGTATATTAAATTTTGAACTGTAAAATGTGTCTTATTAAAGACCTACAGTCAGAATAGAACAGTGTTTGATATAAACGAAATGGACTGTGTTGTTGTTTCAAAAATAACTTTTTTATTGAAAAAATAAAAATTTTGTAACAAACGAATTTTTTGGTGATAAAAGTTTAAAATTTTCGAAGCAATTCAAAAAACTCTAACAAAAGAAAAACGTTTTCGGTACACGTTTTCCAAACGTTTTTTTTTCTTTGCGTGCATGAAATTGGCAGCCAACGTAGAAGGTGCATCATTTTCCAACATTTTAGCAAATGTTAATGTGTTAAAAATTTTTTACTACTTTTGCTTTTTCCGATTTATTGGATGGGGAACAGTAATTCTTTGTATGTTATTATGTATGTTATATGTTAAATCATCTGAATGTACACTTTTGTATAAATGAAATAAATTTTGTAGCAATCGGAATCAATAACATAGACAGTTTTTATTAAGCAAATAAAGCATAGCATAGTCCTAAGTGGTCAACATGCACTCGGTTTTGCTCCCTACTGTATACTAGAGCTCGACCGAAGCGGGGTTTTTTGGCCGAACCCGATGTTCGGCAAAAAAGCAATAATCGGCCGATGCCGATTATTCTCTTCAAATTTGTAATTAATGAAACTTTGTGTTTTTTAGTTCAATATTAGAATATGTTTTTAAACAAATGCATCAATACAACAATAAAATTTAATTCATTTGATATTATAGTGACAAAACAAGAGTTTTTATAATTTTTTTACGTATTATTTGTACTGGGTGTTTTGACTGAGAAAAATTCAACACTTGGACAATTCAATATCAAATAAATTATTAAATTATTCGGCTTCGGTTAATCGGCCTCTTGACGCTGATGACCGATTCGTGGCCAATTATCGATTTTTGGCCGAATGCCGAAGTCGATGCTTCGGTCGAGCACTACTGTATACTCCAGATTAAATCAAAAAAAAAAATTCTACAGGCTTTAACTAATTAAACAAACTATAAACTACTTTGGTTTAGGTTTCCAATATGCGTTTCTTGGGATTTCGCTCACTCAACTATGGATGCATTACAGTGCGTAATAAACTTAGCTCTATTAAATTGCTGATTGACGCAAGTGTCTTTTTAAGATTTTTCGCACAATTATTTGAAAATATTGCATTTTAATAATTACAGCTAGGCATGTATTTTTCTTCTCTTTTGATATTTACAAAAATAATTATGATGACATTTGCAGAGAGCTATAAATTGAAAAAATACAGCAAAGCAATTTAACTTATCTTTGTAAATTTTAAAAGTAAACACTGACATCAAACACAGGTAGACATAAAAACAAAATGCAACGCCAAGAGTTTGGACTTTTTAATGCGGGAGTTGTGTTCCAGAATATATTATATTGACATAGCTAAAATATGTGCTAAAAATGATAAGAAGCTGTTGCACTTGATGTGTTGCAAAATATATACTCGTACTCTCCTATATATGGAGTCAAGGTGTTGACAATTTTGGAATGAATGACAGTAAATGCTGCCGCATTCGTTGTTAGTTCGCCAGTAAGTAATAATAATAAAAATACTATTTGAGTATTCTAACATTATTTATCTTTTTCATATAGATGATAGTAAATTTTTTCAAGAACAAAAAGAAAATATTATATTTAACTAATAAATTTAACTATTAAATAAATATTTGCTGGTTATAGTAATCTTTTCTCCAAAAGATTGTTAAAAATAAATTGTCCACTTCATCGAAGAGAGAGACAGGCCCATATTATCATCCGATTCCTCAGGATCCTCTTCCTTCTTGGCCTCATTGCACCACCAGCAGGAGCGGCAGCACCACCACAAAGATTCCTTTCGTTATTAACAATTTGTTTGATTGTTCACCAATGAAATCAATACACCAATAGTTTCTAAAAATAGTTTTCGATTTGTTATATGAAGAGATGAGAGGGTATTTTCCTTATAGAAAATTCCATCGTACATTTTTCTACTAAATTACCTCCTAGATTATTTGGTAATGACTAGTGTTTACTTTCATAAATATTATGAAATCTAAGTTTTGTATAATTAAATTCAATTTAATGTTATGATAATGTCATCAGCAAACACAACCATAATGATCATCGCCATCATTATGATGCTGATACCGATGTTGCCATTCATAATGTTTTGATTATGAGAGCCAAGGGAATTTTTGTATTGTTTTACTTTAGTGCATTGAGGATTTACTCGTTAGTTGTTAATTTCCATTTTGTTGTAGTCGCAAAGCTAACAATGCAAACTTGTGTAAGGAAAGCGAAAATGAAGCAAACAAACACAAAAAAATTACATAAATTTTCACATCTCGATTTTTCCCATCTATACAAGATTCAGCAGAGTTGTGCGAAATATTCGTATCTCCCTTTTCTGTTTATTTCATGTACTAGCAAAATATGATATACATAAATTATCTACACTACACCCAGTAGGCCATGCCTTCAAGGTGCCATTGACTATTTTTATATGAAAATTGTGAAGGAACCACCGTGAAAGGGGGTCTAAGAGCTTGGTTTAAAAAATGGATACAAAAGTCAAAAATCGGCCTTTCGCCTTTTTGTCAAAAACAAAGGCGCAAATCGACTAATCGCCTTCTTGTCACAAATCGATGACTTGTGAACAAAGTCGAAAATAATCGACTTTTTGTAAAGATTTGTAGTCTTAAAAATCAACATTTGATTTTTTAAAAAATCGATTTAAATAGACTAAAAATCGACTAATCATGGAACCAAATCGACTAATCAAACTATAAAAAAGTAGAATTTGAAAAGAAAATTTTTGTCAATTTTTTGTAAAAATTCTATTTCTATAGAAAATTTTGTTAAAATTTTATTTCTATAGAAAATTTTGTCCAAATTTTATTTCTATAGAAAATTTTGTCAAAACATTATTTCAATAGAAAATTTTGTCAAAATTTTATTTCCATAGAAAATTTTGTCACAATTTTATTTCTATAGAAAATTTTATTTATTTATGTTTGTATAGAAAATGTTGACAGAATTTTATTTCTATAGCAAATTTTGTAAAAATTCTATTTCTATAGAACATTTTGTTAAAACTTTATTTTTTTTTTCAAAACTGTAGTTCTTTAGAAAACTTTATCAAAATTTTATTTCTATACAAAATTTTGTCAATTTTTTTATAGAAAATTTTGTCAAAATTTTATTTCTATAGAAAATTTTATTTATTTATTTTTGTATAGAAAACGTTGACAATTTTTTTTTCTATAGCAAATTTTGTAAAAATTCTATTTCTATAGATTTTGTTAAAACTTTATTTCTATAGAAAATGTTGGCAAGATTTTATTTCTATAGAAAATTTTATCAACATTTTATTTCTTTAGAAAATTTTGTCAAAATTTTATTTCTATAGAAAATTATGTCCAAAATTTGTTTCTATAGGAAATTTTGTCAAAATTTTATTTTTATAGCGAATTCTGTTAAAATTGTATTCCTACAGAAACTTTTGTAAAAAATCTATTTGTATAGAAAATTGTTTTAAAACTTTATTTCTATAGAAAATTTTGTTAAAATTTTATTTCAATAGAAAATTTTGTCAAAATTTTATTTTTATAGAAAATTTGTTTTTTCTATAGTTTAACCACGGAATTTTTTCTTTGCACGTCACATACGCTATGATCAATGGAGCGCATGTCAGCTACGCTGCTATTACTTACTGATAGGTAGGAATTAAGGTGGCTGAACTTGCCTGATCGTAGTTGGAAATTCAAAAAGTCGTACGTAAAAAAATAATTTGCAAAATTTGTATAAAAAAAATGTCTATACAATTTATTTCTATAGAAAATTTACTCAAAATTTTATTTCTAAAGAAAATTTTCTCAAAATTGTATTTCTATAGAAAATTTTGTCAAGATTTTATTTGTATAGAAAATTTTGTCAAAATTTTATTTCTATATACAATTTTCTCTAAATTGTATTTCTATAGAAAAATTGGCAATTTTTTTTTCTATAGTTTAACCACAGAATTTTTTCTTTGCACGTCACATACGCTATGATCAATGGAGCGCATGTCAGCTACGCTGCTATTACTTACTGATAGGTAGGAATTAAGGTGGCTGAACTTGCCTGATCGTAGTTGGGACAAAACTGGAAATTCATCAAAAAGTCGTGACATAAAAAAAATATTTTGCAAAATTTGTATAGAAAAAAAATGTCTATACAATTTATTTCTATTGAAAATTTTCTTAAAACTTTATTTCTATAGAAAATTTTCTCAAAATTGTATTTGTATATAAAATTTTCTCAAAATTGTATTTCTATAAAATATTTTGTCAAAACTGTATTTCTATAGAAAATTTAGTCAAAATTTTATTTCTATAGAAAATTTTCTCAAAATTGTATTTCTATAGAAAATTTTCTGAAAATTGTATTTCTTTAGAAATTTTTCTCAAAATTGTATTTCTATAGAAAATTATCTCAAAATTTTATTTCTATAGAAAATTTTCTCAAAATTTTATTTCTATAGAAAATTTACTCAAAATTTTATTTCTAAAGAAAAATTTCTCAAAATTGTATTTCTATAGAAAATTTTGTCAAAATTTTATTTGTATAGAAAATTGTATTTATTTATTTTTGTATAGAAAATGTCGACCACCTTTTATTTCTATAACAAATTTTGTAAAAAATCTATTTCTATAGAAAATTTTTTTAAAACTTTATTTCTATAGAAAATTTTGTCACAATTTTATTTTTATAGAAAATTTTGTCAAAATTTTATTTCTATAGAAAATTTTGTCAAAATTTTTTTCTTTAGATAATTTTGTCAAAATTTTTTTTTATAGAAAATTTAGTCAAATTTTATTTTTATAGAAAATTAGGAAAAATTCTTTTTCTATAGTTTAATCACGAAAAGCTACGCTTCTATTACTTACTAATAGGTAGGAATTAAGGTGGCTGAACTTGTCTGATCGTAGTTGGGACATAACTGCTCCTAAAAACTCGTCTGCCGCGGAAGGTTTCTTCCCTCCCATGGCTTCTCACCGTTTCTGCTGCAGTATCGTCATGAATCTTGTTCAGACCTGTCTGGTATGTGCATCGTCTAGAGGCTCCCGTTTGTAACGCTGGATCTTATGCTCTAGGGGATGGATTTTTTTATTTATTGTTTTTGTGTGGCGCTAGTAGAACAAGATTTTATATCTTATAAATTACAGTACTAGCTTAATTTTTATAAATCAATTCAATACTAATACAGAAAGTAATATTCTAATATATATTATTTTAACAATGTTTTAATAAAAAATAATTAATTTAAGGACAAATATCAAAACAATATTAAGAAAGAAATGTGAATATTTCGTTTTTAAATATTTTAGCATTGCTAATAGTTTGTATGCGAGATAGCAATGAGTTCCAAAGGCGATGACTGTGTACTAGAAATTGTCTTTCAGATACAAGGTATTTAATCTTAGGCTGAATTATTTTCAGGCCTCAGTTCGATCTTGCAAATCGGATGTAGCTGTATAGATTAGACGGCTCCTTCGTGTAAATTATTTTGTGGAGTAGTATGAGGCATTTGGCTCTCAGTAAATTTTCAAACGTTATATTAAAAATTTGTATGCTGATTCTAAGATCCTATCTCGGCGACCTTTGTTGAAGACATATCTTGCAATATTATTATATGCTCTTTTCAATTTTGAGGTATAGGAAAAATCGCAATTGGAAAAAATCTCACACCTGTATAAGAGAGTTGGTATTAAGTAAGCCTTTGCAATCATCATTCGTATGTCTAGTGGTGTACTTGTATGTACCGTCCATAAGCTCCGAAGCATTCCTTGTAGTTTTCCGACAGCGTAACCTATATGATTTGACCAGGTCAGCTTTGAGTAGAAGGTAATTCCGAGGTTTAAATGGGTGTTGACATAATCAAAATCATCGTTTCCGATATACGCCATAAGCGATTAGAGAGGTTTGCAAATTCTTAATTTCTATTGTGGGATATTACCATGTATTTTGTTTTGGATGCATTTAGATTCAGACGATTTTTGTTCGCCCAGTTTGAGATACGCTGGAGGTCCGCATTGATATTCTGAACACATGAGTCCATGTCATTTATTTTGGTACTCGTGTAAACCTGAACATCATCAGCATACATTTGAATGTTACACGACAGGACTGTGTCTGGCAAGTCGTTTATATACATAGTAAATAGGACAGACCCGAGACTAGATCCTTGAGGAACGCCTTTCGAGGTTTCCTTGATAGAAGAACGCTTATTTCCCACAATTATAATTTGCGATCTGGATGTCAAGTATGAGGAAATCAGGTTACATGCAGTGTTGGAAAATAGAAACAGTTTCCGTAGTTTTGACAGGATATCAACCCTTTGGATGATTACTGCGATAACAACCCAGGGGTACTGCTTTGACAATACGTAATTGTGTCTACGCTAAGGGAAGAGCGTGGTCTCTACATACTGTCGCAGTTCTAAGGACAGCGTTCTGACAGACCTGTATGTCATTCCACTGCGTTTGTTTGTCCACACTGCATAGTTTTCCACTGACCGGGCTATTGCCTTATATGTAGTCAACCAACTTTCTTTGTCCTTTCTTTCTTGTTTCTACCGCGGAGTCTATCACAAATTGCAGTGGCATCGAGAGACAAATGTAACCCTGATTATCTTGGGGTACTTTGTAGTAGGAATTATATCTCCGTCTGCTCTGACATTCAGCTGCGTACTTTTGCCATCCATATAGTGAATAGTGAGGCCGAGGATTTGTTGATGGATATCCTGAATGAGGTTGAACAGTGGCGAAGATATCAATCCACCTTGGCGAAGATATCAATCCACCTGTTTCACTCTACTTCAGGCGCCGTCCTGTGACACGGTTTGGTCTGGTTGAGTCCCCTATTTATGTATTCTAAAATGGCATGGGAAAGCTGTTGTTGTGTTATACACTTTGTGGAATCCATGTTGATGGTTGGCAGCTGGAAAATTCTCCACAATGCAGGGGAGGAGTAGTTCCTCAAGTATCTTGGCTACTGGCGAGAGAAGGGAGATTGTTCTATACGAATTACCCTTGATTGAGTCTTTGCCTAGCTTCAGTAGTGATAGCACCCTACCCATTTTCCCGACATAGAGTATAATAAGTGATTCCATGGACAAATTGAGGGTTCTGATCAAGTACTAAAATCCCAGTATTCCCAGATGCTTCAGCATTAGCATAGAAATTCCATCGGGGCCCAGCGCCTTGTATGGTTTTCATCTCTTTATGACATAGGTAACATCGTCAGGGGTAAATTATGGTATGACGCTGTCTCAGAGACCTTCTCGCTCTATCATTCTCAGATGCTCAATAAACTATCGGTTTATTTTGGCGATTTATTTCATTGGCATTTATTTCATAGAACCACTTTGTTCCTGTTCAAACTCTATAGGCCTAATTGCGAAACGAATTTTCAATTGACCCTATTATCGGTAATCGGTGACCATGATGTGATAGACATTAGGTCTCCTGGGCATCATTTCCCTGCACATAAGTGCCAGTGAAACTGTTTTGATATGAAGTGAAAATTTTTACTTCTCATTCCCATATAACGAGTTCATACTTATGAATCGTATCATTCATCTAGCATGTATTAACTTTGCACATCGATAGGAAACGCAGTGTGTGTGGAGTCGGCGAGAGGGACTGAGAGAGAGAGGGAGATACTCACATTTGTTAATATGACATTTCATAACTTATATGGATAAATTGCTATGACGGGACTCATTCTCTCTCTCTCTCTATCTCTCTCTCTCTGTGTACATACGTAGGTATATTTTTATATATAATTGATGGCTACTTCCTTTTTTATTTATTTGATTACATTACATTTTGTTTTGTTTTTATTATTGTTGTTTTTGCTATCGTTGTTTCAATATTTAGCAAAATGCAATTAAATGTGAGTGTCTGAACATGAATGTGTCATTGTTGTTGTTGGTATCTCCTATCAATTCACCGGGGAGATAACGGTCAACATGTTCTGAATATTATTTTCCCATTTTGTGTTTATGTGTGCGTGCGAGTGTGTGGCTGTTTATAGTTTTTTTTTTTTTGGTCAAACGTCAAATGCCCATAACGATTGAAGCGTGACCGGTAAACACGATGAGTTTGAAATTTATTGTGTATTTCCTTCTACTCAAATGCAAATTATTGGAAATTATTTTGTTTTGTTGTTGCTTGTTAAACAAATTTACGTAAATGTTCCGTGACAGATTTTTCTACATTATACCCAGTTTATATATCTGACATTTGCAAGTGAAACTAAAATTTTAATAGTATTATACAGTAATCGTTGTGAGAACATACAAAATTAATTTATGAATATTAATGTCCATTTGGGGTATCACAATAGATTGAATAGTCTAGATGAGCCTAAAATTTCGGGCTGCCACTAAACTACCATAGCTTAAGGTCCGTGGAAATTATCCAAGTAAGAAACTTAACCCGGAGCAGCGTTGCTAGTATTAGGGGATTTCCCCCAAATTATTAAAAAAATATATAAACGGGTGAAAATGAAGCATTAGGACTAGAAACGGACACAGGGTTTTATTTTTGGGGCCCAAGTGCTAATTTATAATTTTACTCTGCTTAAGACATTTTTCTACAATTGCGAAATTAAGCAGGGTCCAAGCGCTAATTTATAATTTTACTCTGCTTAAGACATTTTTCTACAATTGCGAAACAACACAGAAAAAAATTTCAGGAACATTTTTCCAATTAAAATCTTAATTGAGTTTTGAAAAATATTCAATTAAAAATTTAATTGAATCAACAAATTTTTTAATTGAAATAAAAATCAATCACAGAAATTAATAGTATCAATTAATTTTTTAATTGGATCAATTAATTTTTTAATTGACTGTCAATTAATTTTTTAATTGATACTATCATTTCTGTGATTGAAGACATTTCAATTAAAAAATTAATTGGATCAATTAATTTCGTGATTGAATCAGAAAAATATTTTTTTGTGTGAATTTGTGAGAACTCGGGCCTAAATGTCCCCTCTCATCAGTGTCCATCACTGATTTGGACAATATATATTGAAATCAAGATGATGATGGATCACCTTAATATATTTCTACCACCCAATTTTATTACTTATGTTAAGTATTTAGAATTAAATTTTCGTCCATAAATACATGGTGATCAAGCTTCCATTTTCATTTTCGAATATTTGGAAGAAATGACACCGGTGCTGGCGTTCCAATTGTTGATCCTATCGCAGCTCGCAAGGCGGTATGAGAATATTTTTAATTATTACCGATTTTCTACACTCAGAAAATTGAATGTCGTAACTACAAGTAAATTCCATAATATTGAGTAGTTCAAAATTTTACTCACAGTTAGTTAAATTTAACTATTGATGAACAAAATTAACTCAGTGGAAGTAAATTGAACTTACGGCCATTACCAGCAAAATGGTTAAGAACTCCCAATGAGTTCGTAAATGGACTGAAGCAAATATAATAATAGGGAATACGTATTGTCTCGAACGTACGAAGAAGTTTCTCAGCGTTACTGAACTTTTACTGTGCAATACTACGAAGTCTAGCTGGACACGAAATTTCCATTTTTAGTATAAATAAACTAACGATGAATGTCAATTCTAACGACCGTTGAGTGAATCTACTTCTAGACAATAGTTCGTCTCCGAAACATGTGCTCGTGTGGTGTTTCTAAAAATAGACACCCTTGACTGTATGTGTTAATGAATACATGCAGCGAAGCAAGAAAAGAATAAACAAATTCACATGTGGTTGTTGATGAGTGTAAGAGCTAAGTGGCCCAGTGGATAGTGTGTTTAGTTAGAAAACTGATGGTACGCGGTTCGATCCTCCGTCCGGACAAAAGGTAAAATTTTATAAAATGATAAAAATAAAATCTAATAAATGATTGTAAAGGATTTGTACTACAGAAGAGTAAGTGATTTGTACTAAAGGGTGATTTGTTAAGAGCTTGATAACTTTAAAAAAAAAAAAAACGCATAAAATTTGCAAAATCTCATCGGTTCTTTATTTGAAACGTTAGATTGGTCCATGACATTTACTTTTTGAAGATAATTTCATTTAAATGTTGACCGCGGCTGCGTCTTAGGTGGTCCATTCGGAAAGTCCAATTTTGGGCAACTTTTTCGAGCATTTCGGCCGGAATAGCCCGAATTTCTTCGGAAATGTTGTCTTCCAAAGCTGGAATAGTTGCTGGCTTATTTCTGTAGACTTTAGACTTGACGTAGCCCCACAAAAAATAGTCTAAAGGCGTCAAATCGCATGATCTTGGTGGCCAACTTACCGGTCCATTTCTTGAGATGAATTGTTCTCCGAAGTTTTCCCTCAAAATGGCCATAGAATCGCGAGCTGTGTGGCATGTAGCGCCATCTTGTTGAAACCACATGTCAACCAAGTTCAGTTCTTCCATTTTTGGCAACAAAAAGTTTGTTAGCATCGAACGATAGCGATCGCCATTCACCGTAACGTTGCGTCCAACAGCATCTTTGAAAAAATACGGTCCAATGATTCCACCAGCGTACAAACCACACCAAACAGTGAATTTTTCGGGATGCATGGGCAGTTCTTGAACGGCTTCTGGTTGCTCTTCACTCCAAATGCGGCAATTTTGCTTATTTACGTAGCCATTCAACCAGAAATGAGCCTCATCGCTGAACAAAATTTGTCGATAAAAAAGCGGATTTTCTGCCACTGATTTTGGTAATAAAATTCAATGATTTGCAAGCGTTGCTCGTTAGTAAGTCTATTCATGATGAAATGTCAAAGCATACTGAGCATCTTTCTCTTTGACACCATGTCTGAAATCCCACGTGATCTGTCAAATACTAATGCATGAAAATCCTAACCTCAAAAGAATCACCCTTTAAATATAATATGACATGTAGAAATTGGGATCCATCCTCCCCCTTGAGGTCTCCTTGCTCCAAGTCACCAGGTGGCCTAGGAAATCCGGAACATTATTTTTTTCGTTTTCAAAAAATGTATTATTTAGTTAATTTTTTACTTCTGAACAGTTAAATTTGAACTTGACAAAAGTTAAAACAAATTACTAACCTATAGGAAAATGTTGAACTTACTACGGGTACATGCTTCTTTAGCGACATACGAAGTTCAATATTAACACTGGTTAGTTAAAAATAACTCGCTAATGGGTACACTCTTCTCTGAGTGTACCGTGAGCATATTTCTTTATTTTTTCATAAAAACTTGTCAAAAATGTATTGGGGATTTTTTGTGAGGAATTTTGATTTAAATTGCGGGTTTTTTGGGACGAAAGCGTCCTAAATTGGGAAGAAGAGCCAAAAAATACTGGCAACACTGACCCGGAGATGGAATATGTTACGATCATCCCTAAATGTTTCAAGAGCATAATGTTACTTTCCAACGGAATAACTGGTTGGCTGATAAGTCCCCGGTCTAACAAAGAAAAACACATTTTTTTGTAAAAATTCGTTTTTATTACTTCAAGAGCGATACAACGATTATAACGACCTTCCAATTTTTTGATACCCTCTTGGTAGTACTCCTTCGGCTTTGCCTCAAAATAGGCCTCAGTTTCGGCGATCACCTCTTCATTGCAGACAAATTTTTTCCCTGCGAGCATCCTTTTGAGGTCTGAGAACAAGAAAAAGAAAGAAGCAATTCGAAGCCCAATTCATGAACTTTTGCCATCGTTCTCAATGACTTGTGGCACGGTGCGTTGTCTTGGTGGAACAACACTTTTTTCTTCTTCATATGGGGCCGTTTTGCCGCGATTTCGACCTTCAAACGCTCCAATAACGCCATATAATAGTCACTGTTGATGGTTTTTCCCTTCTCAAGATAATCGATAAAAATTATTCCATGCGCATCCCAAAAAACAGAGGCCATTACTTTGCCAGCGGACTTTTGAGTCTTTCCACGCTTCGGAGACGGTTCACCGGTCGCTGTCCACTCAGCCGACTGTCGATTGGACTCAGGAGTGTAGTGATGGAGCCATGTTTCATCCATTGTCACATATCGACGGAAAAACTCGGGTGTATTACGAGGTAACAGCTGCAAACACCGCTCAGAATCATCAACACGTTGTTGTTTTTGGTCAAATGTGAGCTCGCGCGGCACCCATTTTGCAAATATTGATGAATGATATGACCAACACGTTCCTTTGATATCTTTAAGGCCTCTGCTATCTCGATCAACTTCATTTTCGGTCATTCAAAATCATTTTGTGGATTTTTTTGATGTTTTCGTCGGTAACCACCTCTTTCGGGCGTCCATTGCGTTCACCGTCCTCTGTGCTCATATCACTACGTTTGAATTTTGCATACCAACAAATTATTGTTGATTTCCCTGGGGCAGAGTCCGGAAACTCATTATCAAGCCAAGTTTTTGCTTCCATTATCAAGCCAAGTTTTTGCTTCCCTTCAGAAAACAGTATTTTATCAAAACACGAAATTCCTGCTTTTCCATTTTTTTCACAATAACAAAAGTTGCTTCACAAAAGACGCTCTATCTCACAAACTAATTGACTTACAGACGTCAAATTTTGACACGAATCATTTGAAGGTTGGTACTATATAAAAATAATATGCATGTAATACTAGCGACGCCATCTATGTGTCAGACCGGGGACTTATCAGCCAACCTGTTACATGGAACATTTTTGTCACAAAAATATTGTTTTCCCGGCAAAAATAACATGCTTGGCGAAATTCATAATAACCAAGCGACATCGTGCTCTAGGAACAGGTTTGGGTTGATTGTAAAATTAACAAAAACTTTCATTTTAATGAATTCAAAGAAATATTTTGCACCTCACATTACTTTCTACATTATTCTAACGAATGCTAATGGTTAGGACGGCTGCCTTCCATATAAAAGGTAATTATTTCTATTCCTGGTTCGTTCGAGGGACATGTTACTGCGATGGATCGTGTAGGTTTGAGAAAATCGTAAAATTGGATATTTTAGGGGTGAGAGGACTGTACTGTAAGCATAAATGCAGGACCCAGACATTGATATCCTATTGGAATTTCCGGATCGCAACACAATTATGCTGCGAGAGCTAATATACTACAGGATGGCTGATATGGATTTAGACAAACTTCATATCGCTATAATTTATATACCATTCGTTTGACAGTTGACACATTTTTCCAGTGAAAGTTCACTTTATAGTTTACAAGCTTACAAACGCATTTTGATCTACAGCATTCAAAAATATAATTATTCGTGATGGAATTGAAGCTTCGAATTTGTTCTGAAAATCTCATTCGTCGATTGGAGAAGCCGAATGGCAAGCATTGCCATGAAATTTCATTAATTCCCCACTACATTTAAATTTTATGCAGTGATATGGTTCTGCTTTGTCTTTATCATATTTCTAAATGCTTAGAAAAATTAATAAATAATTTTAATAAACCCGTTTTAAAATTTTTAACCTATTTATGTTTTTTTTTCAGGTCAGTAATTTTTGCAAACTAAGCAAATATACAGGTAATGTAATATCTGTAACACTTAAACATTTTATAACTCATTGCAATCTGTGGCCTTGGGTACTTAGTAAATCTTTTTTAATTTAATTAAAATTCATATTGAGGTATGAAATGTATTGTAACACACAATAAAGAAAGAGATTGTGTATAATAAGCCATCCAAATTGTTCGCATAGGATATTTATTAGTATGCCTCTGAAATCTGAATGAGTCTTCAAGCAGACTAAGTGATTGTTAATCCCCCATGTTCGATACTCGGAATCTCAAATAGCAAAATTTTCGTTTGGCAATTAAAAAACAATATATAAAATGTTCAACATAGTTTTCTTTAATAAGAAATTCAAATTGAAATTGTATTGAAGTCCAAATGTATTTCAATTTTTTTATGGTAAAAAATAAGATTTGTCATTTTTGATTCTGAATATCGGAACGTGGGGGAATATCCTTTGTATCCTTGAGACCTGGCACGTTGTAGGAGTTGTGATCCAGGGTAAAGAATTCTACAAAGACAGTTTGGTATATTGGTAGAATTCTTCATGTTTTGGTAGATTTTGCAAAATATTCCTCTCCACGAAGAAAATTTTAACAAAATTTTCTCTAGAAATAAAAACTTGACAAAATTTTCTATAGCAATAAGATGTTGTCAAAATTATCTTAGAACTAAAATTTTGACAAAAGTTTTTATAGAAATAAAATTTTGACAAAATTTTCTATAGAAATAAAATTTTGACAAAATTTTCTATAGAAATAAAATGTTGACCAAAATAAATAAAATTTTGACACACTTTTCTATAGAAAAGAAGTATGACAAAATTTTCTATAAAAATAAGATTGGGACAAAATTTTCTATAGCAATAAAATTATGACAAAATTTTCTATAAAAATAAAATTTTGACAAAATTTTCTATAAAAATAAAATTTTGACAAAATTCTCTATAGCAATAAAATGTTGACAAAATTTTCTATAGAAATAAAATTTTGACAACATTTTCTATAGAAATAAAATTTTGAAAAAATTCTCTATAGCAATAAAATGTT
Source organism: Haematobia irritans (assembly GCF_050003625.1). Classification (NCBI taxonomy): domain Eukaryota; kingdom Metazoa; phylum Arthropoda; class Insecta; order Diptera; family Muscidae; genus Haematobia; species Haematobia irritans. Next base: position 172,372,528 of record NC_134397.1, on the reverse strand, counting down.
GACAAAATTTTCCATAGAAATAAAATTATGACACAATTTTCTATAGAAATAAAATTTTGACAAGATTGCCTACAAAAATAAAATTTTGACAAAATTTTCTATAAAAATAAAATATTGACAAAGTTTTCTATAAAAATAAAATTTTGGCAAAATTTTCTATTGAAATAAAATTTTAACAAAATTTTCTATAGAAATAAAATTTTGACAAAATTTTCTATAGAAATAAAATTTTGACAAAATTTTCTATAGAAATAAATTTTTTACAAAATGTTCTATAGAAATAAAATTTTGACAAGATTTTCTACAAAAATAAAATTTTGACAAGATTTTCTATAAAAATAAAATTTTGGCAAAATATTCTATTGAAATAAAATTTTAACAAAATTTTCTATAGAAATAAAATTTTGACAAAATTTTCTTTAGAAATAAAATTTAGACAAAATTTTTATAAAAATAAAATTTTGACAACATTTTCTATAGAAGTACGATTTTGACAAAATTTTCTATTGAAATAAAATTTTGACAAAATTTTCAATAGAAATAAAATATCGACAATATTTTCTATAGAAATACAATTTTGACAAGATTTTCTACAAAAATAAAATTTTGACAAGATTTTCTATAAAAATAAAATTTCGCAAAATTTTCTATAGAAATAAAATGTTGACAAAATTTTCTATAAAAATAAAATATTGACAAAGTTTTCTATAAAAATAAAATTTTGGCAAAATTTTCTATTGAAATAAAATTTTAACAAAATTTTCTATAGAAATAAAATTTTGACAAAATTTTCTATAGAAATAAAATTTTGACAAAATTTTCTATAGAAATAAATTTTTGACAAAATGTTTTATAGAGATAAAATTTTGACAAGATTTTCTACTGAAATAAAATTTGGACAAGATTTTCTATAAAAATAAAATTTTGGCAAAATTTTCTATTAAAATAAAATTTTAACAAAATTTTCTATAGAAATAAAATTTTGACAAAATTTTCTATAGAAATAAAATTTAGACAAAATTTTCCATAGAAATAAAATTTAGACAAAATTTTTATAGAAATAAAATTTTGACAAAATATTCCCTAGAAATAGAATTGATTGGTAGATTGATAGAATTCTTCATGTTTGGATAGATCTTTCAAAATATTCGTCTCCACCTAATTTCTATAGAAATAAAATTTTGACAAAATTGTCTATAGAAATAAAATTTTGATAAAATTTTCTACAAAAATAAAATTTTGACAAGATTTTCTGCAAAAATAAAATTTTGACAAGATTTTCTATAGAAATAAAATTTTGACAAAATTTTCTATAGAAATAAAATTTTGACAAAATTTTCTATAGAAATAAATTTTTTACAAAATGTTCTATAGAAATAAAATTTTGACAAGATTTTCTACAAAAATAAAATTTTGACAAGATTTTCTCCAAAAATAAAATTTTGTCAAAATTTTCTATAGCAATAAAATTTTAACAAAAGTTTCTATAGAAATAAAATTTTGACAAAATTTTCTACTGAAATAAAATTCTGACAATATTTTCTATACAAATAAAATTTTGGCAAAATTTCCTCTAGAAATAAAATTTTGACAAATTTTCTATAGAAATGAAAATGTTCACAAAATTTTCTATAACAATAAAATTTTGACAAAATTTTCTATAAAAATAAAATTTTTTCTAAATTTTCTTAGAAATAAAATTTTGACCAAATGTTCTATAGAAATAAAATTTTGACACACTTTTCTGTAGAAAAGAATTTTGACAAAATTTACTATAAAAATAAAATTGGGACAAAATTTTCTATGGAAATAAAATTTCGATAATTTTTGTTTTCTAGAAACAAAATTATGAGAAAATTTTCTATAGAAATAAATTTTTTATCAAATTTGAATAATAAAATTTTCAAAAGATTTTCTATGAAATTAAAATTTTGACAAAATTTTCTATAAAAATTAAATTTTGCCAAAATTTTCTGTATAAGTAAAACTTTACCAAAATTTTAACCAAATTTTCTCTAGAAATAATAATTTGACAAAATTTTCTATAGAAATAATACATTGACAACATTTTTTATAGAAATAAAATGGTGACAACATTTCTACAGAAATAATATTTTGGCAAAATATTCTCTAGAAATAGAATTGATTGGTAGATTGATAGAATTCTTCATGTTTGGATAGATTTTTCAAAATATTCGTGTCCATCTAATTTCTATAGAAATAAAATTTTGACAAAATTGTCTATGGAAATAAAATTTTGAAAAAATTTCTATATAGATAAAATTTTGAAAAAAATATATATAAAATTAAAATTTTGATAAAATTATTTGTAAAAATAGAATTTTGATAAAATTTTCTATAAAAATAAAATTTTGACATAGTTTTCTAGAAAAATAAAATTTTTGTCAAAATTTTCTATAGAAATAAAATTTTAACAAAATTTTCTATAGAAATGAAATGTTGACAAAATTTTCTATAGAAATAAAATGTTGACAAAATTTTCTATAGAAATAAAATTTTGACAAAATTTTCTGTAGAAATAAGATTTTGACAGAATTTTCTGTAGAAATAAAATTTCGACAAAATCTTCTATAGAAATAAAGTTTTGACAAAATTTTCTACAAAAATAAAATTTTGTCAAAATTTTCTATAGAAATAGTATTTTGACAAAATCTTCTATAGAAATAAAGTTTTGACAAAATTTTCTATAAAAATAAAATTTTGACAAAGTTTTCTATAAAAATAAAATTTGACAAAATTTTCTATAGAAATAAAATTTTGACAAAATGTTCTATAGAAATAAAATTTTGACAACATTTTCTATAGGGGTAAAATTTCGACAAAATTTTTCTATAGAAATAAATTTTTGACAACATTTTCAATAAAAATAAAATGTTGATAAAATTTTCGATAGAAATAACATTTTGACAAAGTTTTCTATAGAAATAAAGTTTTGACAAAATTTTCTATAGAAATAAAATTTTGACAAGATTTTCTATAAAAATAAAACTTTGACAAAGTTTTCTATAAAAATAAAATTTTGACAAAATTTTCTATAAAAATAAAATTTTGACAAAGTTTTCTATAAAAATAATTTTTTTTTCTAAATTTTCTTAGAAATAAAATTTTGACAAAATGTTTTATAGAAATAACATTTTGACAACATTTTCTATAGGAGAAAAATTTTGACGATTTTTTTGTTTGGTAGTTGTTTAGTAAAATTTGCTTCAAATTTTGGTAGATTATTTTTGGCTCGTGATGATCCTACACAGTTTTTCCTTATATCTCCTGATATGATAATAAAAAGGCTATAAAAATCCATTTTTCTAAAACTCTTTTCAATTAAAGCAATAAAATATCCAATTCCTAAACTCAATGCGATTAAAAATAGTTCATTTTGTTTGCTGTTCTTGATTCTCAACGATGCGTGGCTTCCGTCAACAATTTGGCACTGCTCCCATTTAAAGTAAACGTGAGCTATTTAGAAAATGAAATGGAATAAGAAAAAAACGCCAACAAAAATAAATGCTGATATAGAATTAAGTTAAATGCAACAATTAAGAATAGTTAATGTAAATTGAAACTTAGCTATGAGTCTAGTAACACCGATAAATTTAACTTGAAATAAAATAACAAACAAAACACACACACACACACAAAAACTGGTCTACAATTGCTGGCACCCCTCTGAAACAATCTACTCGAGAGCTCCTCATTACAATGATAAGCAACACCGCCCCATTTAACGACACCCGCACAATGTGTCATTCGCATAACTTCCCTGTGGGGGTTTCCTCATTTAGTTCTTGTTAGCTCTTAGTGTTTTTGTTTTTGATAATGAAAGTTAAATGTCATTTTTTTGTTTCAACTTTGTTGGTACTAATTTATTTGTGTCACAAACACAGAATTCCTATTCCCATTCTCATTTCCATCAGTCCATCATGGGCGTCATCATGACCAAAACTTGACACTTGTCGCATCACCCTATTTGCAAGCAACATTAAAAAGCTAGAAAACTCTGTTTGGACTGGAAATGAAGTCAAAACGCCCCTGTTGAGCCTGAAGGTTGGTGATTATAGACCACTTGGCCTTCGGCGGGTAAGCAACAATGACAATGCCACTGGGCAATAATACGTGTACTTGATGGTGATGACCGACCACCCTGCGAAGCTACAAAAAAAAACAACGCCATGTATCTGTCATAGGAAGTGTACGAGTGTAATAGCATGCGAATGTCTCGAAGGTTGGTAATTGGACTTTATCTAGTTTTTTTACTCTGTCCGCTTGGGATGGTCATTATCTAGAGAGTGTGAAAGTGGAAAAGTGAAATGACAGGAAAATAAAAAAGTACCCTTAGTACTACAAGTATTAAATTGCCACTTTAAGATATAATGACAAAATCATTTTAAAGCGTTTATTAAAACGATTCGGGTAGTCGAATAATCTAGAAATGAATTGTCTAGGAGCAGATGAAGAAAGATATCTACTGCAGCAATAAATCCATTGTAGAAACTGGGAACTTGGACCCACAGTGGTACAGTAATTGAACAAAAATTTGGTGTCTTACCTATCGTAACCTAAAGTTGAATTGTATGGTTCAGAGCACTAAAAAATAAAGCTCTCCCACCAAAGATATCCGGTATGTGCAGGTCTGTATAAATTCTTATCTCTGGGGCAATAAAAACACACCACACTGCTCATTAAATTTAATCATGAACCTCTATCTCCCAGATCCTTTAATTCAATTCCAAACTTTTAGGATTGGTTTACGGCTCAGATAATCAGGATCGTGGCGATCTACACTAGATAATTCTAAATAAGAGAAAAACAATAAATATTAATAATCGAAAATAGCTTTATTGTTCTTCAAAATATTCCCCATTAAAATCGATACACTTTTGCATGCATTTGAACCAATCGTCGAAGAACTTTTGGCACTTTGATTGAGGTATCTCCAAAACATGCATCCTGGACGTATCAACGGCTTCCTAAGTTGTGGAAAAAAAAACTTCGACCTCTGATTTTAGTTTTTACGTGCTGGAATAAAAAGAAGTCATTCGATGCCAAGTCAGGATTACACGGCGTATGACCCATGGTTAGGTATAGTAGCAGCCCCATGGTAGGTTAGGTTAGGTTGGGTGGCAGCCCGATGTATCAGGCTGACATAGACTATTCAGTCCATTGTGATACCACATTGGTGAACTTCTCTCTTATCACTGAGTCCAAACGGCGTTCCACATTGCAGTGAAACCACTTAGAGAAGCTTTGAAACCCTCAGAAATGTCATCAGCATTACTGAGGTGCGATAACTCACCGCTGAAAAACTTTTTGGTGTTCGGTTGAAGCAGGAATCGAACCCACAACCTTGTGTATGCAAGGCGGGCATGCTAACCATTGCACCACGGTGGCTCCCCATATTTCAGGCTATTCAATCCATTGAGATACCACAGCGGTGAGCTTCTTTCAATCCATTGTAATACCACAGTGGTGATCTCTTATCACTGAGTTCTGCTCGATTCTATGTTTAGCTCAAAGACAATGGATCTTTTTTATAGCCGAGTCGGAACGGCGTTCCACAATGCGGTGAAACCACTTTGAGAAGCTTTGTCACCTGCACTAGGTTAGGTTAGGTGTAGTGACAGCCCGATATTTCAGGCTCACTTACCCCCATTTTCATGAAGCTCCGTTAGTGTTCCGTTAACTAACGAACTTTTAAATCGTATTATGGACATAGCTGTCATCTTGTCTATATATTCCATATGCCAGTTAGAAACTTAACTGCCAAAATTTTTTCAGTTAACGTTACCCGGAGAGAAGATATTTGCAATTTACTTTCCGTTAACTGGAAGTTAAAGCTAAACGGAGCTACATAAAAATGGCCGTTAAACTACTAAGTCCATTGTGATACCACAGTGGTGAACTTCTCTCTTATCACTAAGTGCTGAGTGCCCAATTCTATGTTTAGCTCAAAGACAAGGGACCTCCTTTTTATAGCCGAGTCCAAACGGCGTTCTACATTACGGTGAAACCACTTAGAGAAACTGTGAAATACTCAGAAATTTCACCAGCATTACTGAAAGGGGATAATCCACCGCTGGAAAACTTTGTGGTGTTCGGCCGAAACTTGGGTTGAATCCACGACCTTATGTATGCAAGGCTAACCATTGCACCATGGTGGCTCCCTGCGGAAGACCCATCAAATCGAAGTTTTGAGTACTCAAAAATGCAGTTGTATGAGACGATGTGTGAGAGATCGCATTGTCGTGGTGAAGAGTGATCCGTCATCGGCGGCTAGTTTTCTAGATTTCTTAAAAAAAAAAAAGAACTGGCAACAGAATTGACTGTCCTGCGTTGTTCCGAAAAAAACATGCGATAATTTGCTTGCAAGTGCTTCGAGCACGAGCAACTATTGTTGGATGTGGTTCGTATCGGTCAATGGTTTCCGTAACGAACAACTGATTTAGGACGAACTTCACGAAATTCGCCTAGGAGTGATCTACCATACCATCGATAAACACTGGTCCTTGACGAAGTTCCATCACCAAAACGTGAATTATGTTCATCGATACACTGTTGTTGATCTAATCCACGGCGAAAGTTGATTTAATTCCATTTTTTTGGTAGAAATGAACCTTTCGAGTTGCTGTAAAAAACACAAATAGCGCTTGCATGTCAAAACGCTCTGATTACGTATATCCTCAAAAATCTCAAACTTTGTGATAAATCTGTCAGTTGGCAGATTGCAACACTAGGGTTGTAAAATGAAAATCTGAATGAAAAGAGGTTTCGCCAGTGTACCAACCGCCGAAGTGCACCGCAATGTAGGTAAGCGAAGCCACGGCTCGCTTATCCTTTTGCAGTTGTTGCCGCTGGTGGTTTTCTGGACCACATGTTTACATATAGAATATTTAACATTGTATTAAGGGATCTAAGAGACCGTTTTCTAAATTCAGATTTTTGAAGCACTGGCTTTGAATATCAATAACACCACACATCATTATAGATTTAATCACACCCATAGAAAAAATTGTGAAAAGCGTGCTCATTTCAAAACGATCCGTTCATGAAAGTGTCAAACGCACATGTGGTGTCAAACGGAGAACAGGCGGTGTCAAAATAACAATAAAATGACACCATGAGTTGTCAAAACAACAACCAGCGTTCACGGTCTGGAAACGTAATGGTTACGAATTTATAAAAAAATCCGCCACCGTGATTCGAACCTGGATTGTCTGCACCATTCGCGCTAAATGTCGCCTTAGCGCACCAGCGACGGAGCTGCCATAAGAAAGTCTAACGAATATTTTAAGACTTTTCATGGCCAAAGAAACACGAAAGCCGTTTATGAAATCGTGAACGCCTGTGAACGAAACCTTGATCATTCCGTTTTGATTTTTCGTGACCGTTTCCGTTTCATTTTGTTGCAATCTGATCACCATTTTGGAACTTAATTTTTTCTATTAGTGCACTGCCGTGTACATTTCATGTATAATGTTTGGTTTTAGTCTCACTTTTCCGCTTTTGTCATTTCGCTGCAAGTGTAGGGCGCCAATTTAGTTGTTGGCCAAATGGGATGGCAGTCGTTTGAACGCTACTCATTTCTCTTGTGCTTTGCGCCATAAATTCAATTTACCCGTCTGAAGGATTCTTATTAACGGCTCGCCTTCGTTAAATCAATCAATACTTTACTCTCCATTCTCTATGCCACGAACCGTTACTTATCTCACAGTTCATCAACACATTTATTGAGTGATGTGTACTTGTAAATAGTTACCCCTGTCAATCCCCGAGATCCAACTAATTGTGAACCCAGCAGGAATGATTATTAGTTGTGCAATTTAGTAGCCTGTTAAGCAATTCTACTTGTGACTCACATAAGAAGGATGTCAGAATAAAAGCTGCTAAGTCCACTTTTCGGAGTTGTTTTAATATAATCAACAATCACATAAATAGTGTGGCTGATATGTATTGCATATGCAAGCAACTTCAGGTTGGTATCATTTGTAACCCGCTCAGGAACCTACTCGTGAGATGAAAATATCCCGACTACGGATGAAAGACATACTGAGAAAAGAGCTTGGACTAATGCTATTGGAGTTTAAAAAAGTGACCGATGCACAAAATACTTAAACTGGAATGAACCAACGAGTTGCTTCTCTTGCATGAAAGTGGTCAGTTACCGAATGTGGATTACTCCGACGAGAAGCCATTCCAAATTGAGCAGTTTGTGAACAAACAAAGTAGTCGGGTATACTTGCCAAAGAGGTCAGTTGAAAATTTACACTTTCGATTGGCCACCAGCCACGGTGGGCCGCTCCCTTTCCGTTCCAATTCATCGACCGGGGCGTCCAAATAAAACTGAATATTATTGGGAATTTGTTGTTAAGACAGCATTGGAGACCTGGGCTGACATTGAAAGATGGACTGAAAACGAGAATTGCACTCGGGATAATTTAAATTTAAGTTTAGCGTGCTACTACATACTACATTTTTTTATTTATTAATATTTGCATTATTATAGTTATTTATTTATTCAAATTTTTTTCATAGATGAAATTAATAAAAAATACTAGGACACAAATCTTATAGGGTGTATTAACTTTGTCATTCCGTTTGAAACACATCGAAATATTGCTCTAAGACCCCATAAAGTATATATATTCTGGGTCGTGGTGAAATTCTGAGTCGATCTAAGCATGTCCGTCCCTCCGTCCGTCTGTTGAAATAACGCTAACATCCGAACGGCACAAGCTATCGACTTGAAACTTGGAACAAGTAGTTGTTATTGATGTAGGTCGGATGGTATTGCCAATGGGCCATATCGGTTCACTTTTACGTATAGCCCCGTATAAACGGACAACCAGATTTAACTTGCAGAGCCTCTAAGAGAAGCACATTTCATCCGATCTGGATGAAATTTGGTACGTGGTGTTGGTATATGGTCTCTAACAACCATGCAAAAATTGGTCCCCATCGGTCCATAATTATATATAGCCCCCATATAAACCGATCCCCAGATTTGGTTTGCGGATCCTCTAAGAGAAGCAAATTTCATCCGATTCGGTTGAAATTTGGTACGTGGTGTTGGTATATTGTCTCTAACAACCATGCCAGAATTGGTCCATATGGGTCTATAAATATATATAGCCCCCATATAAAGCGATCCCCAGATTTGACCTCCGGAGCCTCTTAGAGGAGCAAAATTCATCCGATCCTGTTGAAATTTGTTACATGGTGTTGGTATATGTTCTTTAACAACCATGTAAAAATTGGTCCATATCGGTCCATAATTATACATAGCTCCCATATAAACCGATCCCCAGCTTTGGTTTGCGGATCCTCTAAGAGAAGCAAATTTCATCTGATCCGGCTGAAATTTGGTACATGGTATTAGTATATGGTCTCTAATGACCATACAAAAAGTGGTCCATATCGGACCATACTTATATATAACTCCCATATAAACCGATCCACAGATTTAACTTCCGGAGCCTCTTAGAGGAGCAAAATTTATCCGATCCGGTTGAAATTTGGTACATGATGTTGGTATATGTTCTTTAACAACCATGTAAAAATTGGTCCATATCGGTCCATACTTATATATAAACCCCATATAAACCGATCCCCAGATTTAACCTCCGGAGCCTCTTAGAGGAGCAAAATTTATCCGATCCGGTTGAAATTTGGTACTTGATGTTGGTATATGTTCTTTAACACCATGCAAAACTTGGTCCATATCGGTCCATAATTATATATAGCCCCCATATAAACCGTTCCCATATTTGATCTCCGGAGCCTCTTGGAGGAGCAAAATTTATCCGATCCGGTTGAAATTTGGAACGTGGTGTTAGTATATGGCCGCTAATAACAATGCAAAAATTGGTCCATATCGGCCCATAATTATATATAGCCCGTCCCCAATCACACAAAAATTGGTCCATATCGGTTCATAATCATGGTTGCCACTCGAGCCAAAAATAATCAAATAAAAATAACCAAATAAAAAATAAATTTGAACAAACTTTTCCTCTATTGGTTAAGCTACTCTTGTAGGTCAACGCATAGTTTTAAGCTAAAATCAAAACAACAATAAAAATTTTATAGAAAATTTTTTCAACATTTTATTTCTATAGAAAAATAATGGACCACCAGGAACGAAAATTGAATTAAATTTTACTCCACATTTTGAGATTTCCACAAAGCGTTGTTAAAACCAGGACATTTTAATACCCTGTTGTACTTTTTAACTGCAGTTCACGAAATTACATCATCTCATAGAAGAAAAAATTAACTAAAAGTAAAGAAGAAAATCATTGGCGCCAAATCATAACCATTTTAACCATACAGTAGTTCATTCTTACTAGTTTTGGGAATCGTACGAAAATTTTCATTTGTTTTAGTTCATATTGAACTTATGTATACAGTCACTAAACTTTATACTCACGTTTAGTTCATAAAATTTTTGAGACATACTTAAAAAAAGTAAGATTTTATTAAGCTGTGGAAAATTTCGATAAAAATAATAAAATTTAACTACAAGCAAATAATTTTTTTCCAATAAAAGTAAGTTAAATTTAGCTTTAGTTTAACTACGGAAATTTTTTTCTGTGTATAGAAAATTTTGTAAAATTTTATTTCTGTAGAAAATTTTGGCAAAATTTTATTTCTAAAAATTTTATCAAATTTTTAATTCTATTGAAAATTTTGTCCAAATTTTACTTCTAATTACTTTATAGAAAATGTTGTCAAAATTGTATTTCTATAGAAAATTTTGTCAAACTTAATTATATACGAGAGAGAAGTTCACCAATGTGGTATCACAATGGACTGAATAGTCTAAGTGAGCCTGGTACATCAGGCTGCCACCTTACCTAACCTAATTAAATACGTATTTAATCGGCTTTTTTTAGTTTAATATATACCACGTATGGACTACCTTGCAATTTAGAAGACGGTGTTAGGAAGTTTCAAGATACCTCGCCATCGGCAAATGTTACCGCAAGCCAAGTAATGCGATTGTGGATGACGGTCTTCAGTAGAAGTTTCTACGCAATCCATGGTGGAGGGTACATAAGCTTCGGCCTTGCCGAACTTACGGCCGTATATACCATACTTCAATTTCCAAATTCAGATGCAATTTCTAGTCGAAATTATTCTATGTTTCAAGAAAAAGTCTTCTTTAAAATAAGGTGTTGAAAGACATCTCCTATTTTTAAACGATTTGTTGCTTTGCTGTCAAGATGCAAAATGTCAGACACATTTAAAAACGATTTCATTGATTTTGTAGAAGTTTTCAGAATTAATAATGACATGTTGACAATAGTTAAACAAAATTTTTTTTCATGTAAAGATATCCATTTTTAAGTCGAATCACTTAATTATAAGAACATAACGACTCCATTGACAAGTTTATCGACTTTTAGGCAAGGAAAAAAAACTTTATATTAAAGAAATGCGTATGTATGCTAAGCAAAATTCGCATTATTTTTTTAATGACATCTTTGGGCACAGGACAATATTTTTTTAGTGTATAAAGTCATATAAAGTCAATCACATATACAGTGTGGCTGATATGTATTGCCACCGACTTTAAGTTGCTATCGGTTGTAAACCGGTCAGAAACTTACTTGTGATCTGAAAATATCGCGAGTACATTGTGGAGAAATAGCTTGGACTAAAGCTACTGAAGTTCAAAAAAGTGAGAGATGCACATAAAACTGGAAAGTGCCACGGACTTGGTTAGCTTGCACGAAAGAGGACAGTTATATCAAAAGCTAAACCTATATAGTCCATTTGCGAACTTGACTTGCTTACAGACGAAAAACGAATATGTGCCAATTTTGAGAATGATAGGTCCATTACGTGAATATAACAGCCAGAAAAACTTTTTATACCTCAATCACCATCCTATGGTAGTGAGTATAAAACTCGATTATTTGTGACATAGTCTAGTATGGTCTAAACTTAATGATGTATGGCATGTTAAATATAAGATGTAAGGGAACATAGCACCATTGTCGCAGCAGTACATTCATTACACTCTTTTGCAATTGGTTTTGTTGTTTACATTTTATTTTCTACAATAAAACTGGTGATGATTGTTCCGTCATTCGCACGGTATTATGTCAGTGGTGTGGTGGCATTTGCATGATTGCGTTTCACCATTCTTTTCATACACTGTGTATAAGTGCTAATGTTAATTCATAAATTTGAGTGGGCGTATGTTGTATATGTGTATTGAAGTACTTTCTCTCTCTCACTCACACTCTCTCTCTGCTTTAGTAATTGGCTATAAACAATTTATCACAGCGTGCAAAATGTTGCACATTATGATAATGCTAACGGAAGGTTTTATCGCAACGACAGTAGCTAGTCGTTGCAGTTAAACGATAAAGTTTGAAACCGCATGAATGTGCGAATAAATCAACACACATTCACTTACTCTTCTCTATACACTTGGAAGATTCACTTTTGTTTGTGGGTATTTGTGGGAGCATTTTGCCACTTCTCTTTTCACCTTTTCTATGATTGTGTGAAACTGAAAGACATGTTATTTACTGCATTCACAATTGCATGGAGAATTTTTATTTTTAGAGGTTTTGATTATGGTAATTGAGGCAAACGAATGTAATACTGAAATAAATTATTTGCGTCAATTGCAGTTATCATAGGGTGGATCACATTAAATATGAGATTTGTGGAAAGTACATATTTTTAAAGACACACAAAAGAATATAAGATGACTTTAGCTGCTAAAAAAGTAAACTAGTTTTCAGGAAAAATAAATTACAAAAAGAAAAAAACTGAGCCAATTCCAATAATTTTAATTTTGCTTCCAACCCATAGAATGGGGAAATTACTCTAAGGATACATTTAAGAAACAATTCAATTTTAAATTCAGGTTTTACTTGATGCTACAACAAACATAATAATTTATTCATTTCATATTCTTCACTCATTATTATCGTTTTGATTTCTATTTAAAATTTACCACATTTAAATTTTCCACATTCCTCATCAGCATTACACTTCATTTTTCTGTCAGCTTTACGGGAAGGCTGATATGTAATGCAACAAAGTAAAGCATTATATCTTTTGAATTTTTAAAATTTTATTGTTCAAAAGCAAACAAGTATATACGGCCGCAAGTTCGGTCAGGCCGAAGCTTATGTACCCACCCACCGTGGATTGCGTAGAAACTTCTACTGAAGACTGTCATCCACAATCGAATTACTTGGGTTGCGGACACTTTAAAACTTCCTAACACCGTCTTCTAAATTGCCATACGTGGTATATATTAAACTAAAAAAGGCCGATTAAATATGTATATAATTAAGTTTGATAAAATTTTCTATAGAAATAAAATTTTGACAAAACAAAATTTTGATAACAACATTTTCAGTAGAATTAAAATTGTGACAACATTCTCTATAGAAATAAAATTTTGACAAAATTGTCTATTTTGCCAAAATTTTCTATAGAAATAAAATTTGACAAAATTTTCTATAGAAATAAAATTTTGAAAAAAAAATCCTATAGGAATAAATTTTTGGCAGATTATTTTTGGCTCGAGTGGCAACCATGATTATGAACCGATATGGACAAATTTTTATGTGATAGGGGTTCGGCTATATATAACTATAGACCGATATGGATCAATTTTGGCATGGTTATTAGCGGCCATCTACTACCACCACGTTCCAAATTTCAACAGGATCGGATGAATTTTGCTCCTCCAAGAGGCTCCGGAGAGAATCTGGGGAACGGTTTATATGGGGGCTATATATAATTATGGACCGATATGGACCAATTTTTGCATGGTTGTTAGAGACCATATAATAACACCACGTACCAAATTTCAACCGGATCGAATGAATTTTGTTGCTCCAAAAGGCTCCGGAGGACAAATTTGGGATCGGTTTATATGGGGGCTATATATAATTATTAACCGATGTGGATCAATTTTTGCATAGTTTTTAGAGACCATATTCTAACACCACGTACCAGATTTCAACCGGATCGGATGAATTTTGCTCCTCTAAGAGGCTCCGGAGGTCAAATCTGGGGATCGGCTTATATGGGGGCTATATATAATTATGGGTCGATGTGGACCAATTTTTGCACAGTTTTTAGAGACCATATACTAACACCACGTACCAATTTTCAACCGCATCGGATGAATTTTGCTCCTCCAAGAGGCTCAGGAGATCAAATCTGGGGAACGGTTTATATGGGGGCTATATATAATTATGAACCTATTTTCACATGGTTATCAGAGACTATATACTAACATCACGTACCGAATTTCAACCGGATCGGATAAAATTTTCGTCTCTAAGAGGCACCGCAAACCAAATCTGGGGGTCGGTTTATATGGGGGCTATACTTAAAAGTGTCCAATATGGCCCATTTGCAATACCATCCGACCTACATCAATAACAATGGTTAGGTTAGGTGCCAGCCCGATGTATCAGGCTCACTTAGACTATTCAGTCCATTGTGATACCACATTTGTGAACTTCTCTCTTATCACTGAGTGCTGCCCGATTTCATGTTAAGCTCAATGGCAAGGGACCTCCTTTTTATAGCCGAGTCCGAACGGTGTTCCACATTGCAGTGAAACCACTTAGAGAAGCTTTGAAACCCTGAGAAATGTCACCAGCATTACTGAGGTGGGATAATACACCGCTGAAAAACTTTTTGGTGTTCGGTCGAAGCAGGAATCGCGACCTTGTGTATGCTAGGCGGGCATGCTAATCATTGCACCACGGTGGCTTCCGAGACCATATACTAACACCACGTACCAAATTTCAGCCGGATCGGATGAAATTTGCTTCTCTTAGAGGATCCGCAAACCAAATCTGGGGATCGGTTTATATGGGGTCTACACGGATGAAAAAGACTGTTTTTCATATGTTTGGCTATAAACATTATATGTTTGGAACACAAATTTTTAAACACAATATTTTTGAGTGCAAGCATATAATGTTCATAAACTAGCATAACATGTTTGGGACATATATGTTAATATGTTAGAACATATTATGTTTGGGACATTAAATGTTTGTAAATATAATATGCTTGGATGCAAACATATATTAATTTAGAAATAGCCTATAAACATATATGTGTTTAGTAGCTTGGAGCGCTATTTAACAGGGAGCGATATTGAATTAAGTTGGTGGTTGTTGCTTGTTATTACAAAATTAACATTTTATTTTTCCTTGGGCAATTGATCAGCTACTTCTTTGATCCTTACAAACTGTGTGGTCCGCTGTTCGAATCCCCGTCCGGCAAAAGGTAAAATTAAAATAAAAAAAATCATAAAATTGAATAATTTCTTCTACAATGTTTGTATAACAGAAAAAGGTGCTAAGAACTAAAAAATCTCGTGGAAGTGAGAAAGATGTGGTGGAATATACAATTAGGCAGAAACAAAATTTTGAGCATTCAGGTCGAAAACCTATGTTGTTAGCACCTATATTACCTGTTTATTTTCATAATTCATTATGATTGTAAATATATAAATAAATAAATAAAATTTTGAGCACAATATTGTTTGGGAGAATTTTTTTTAAGCATATAATATTTTTGTGTGCAAAATGCTTCCAAACATATTATATGTTCACATAATAACATATTGTTTTTTGGAAGACAACATTATTGAATTTGGATGCAAAAATACAAAATGTTTGGAACTTAGACTACCCAAACATATATTGTTTAGACCAATATGCTTTCAAACATATTATATATTGGAAGAGATCAAACATATAAATGTTTGGGCAATACCCAAAAATGTATATGCTTGAAGCAAAATATGTTTGGGAGTATATGTTACAGAAGCGATTTTTTGTGAGGGTGTATATATAATTATGGACCGATATGGACCAATTTTTGCATGGTTGTTAAAGAACATACAGAAACACCATGTACCAAATTTTAACCGAATCGAATGAATTTTTCTCCTCTAAGAGGCTCCGGAGGTCAAATCTGGGGATCGGTTTATATGGGGGCTATATATAAATATGAACCGATATGGACCAATTTTTGCATGGTTGCTAGAGACCATATACTTACACCATGTACCAAATTTTAGCCAGATCGAATGAAATATGCTACTCTTAGAGGCTCCGCAACCCAAATCTGGGGGTTCGTTTATATGGGGGCTATACGTAAAAGTGGACCGACCTACATAAATAAAAACTACTTGTGCCAAGTTTCAAGTCGATAGCTTGTTTCGTTCGGAAGTTAGCGTAATTTCAACAGACGGACGGACGGACATGCTTAGATCGACTCAGAATTTCACCACGACCCAAAATATATATACTTCATGTCGTCTTTGAGCAATATTTCGATGTGTTACAAACAGAATGACAAAGTTAATATACCCCCGTCCTATGGTGGAGGGTATAAAAATGGGAATAGGATAGGTTAGTGGTAGCCCGATATTTTAGGCTCACTTAGACAATTTAGTCTACTATGATACCACAGTGATGAACTTGTTTCTTATGACTAAGTGCTTCCCAATTCTATGTTTGGCTTAATGGCAAGGGACTTCCTTGACACAGGCGAGTTCGAAATTTGAAGCACTCAGAAATGTCACCAGCATAACTGAGAGGGATAATCCACCGATGAAAAACTTTTTGGTGTTTGGTCGATACTGGGATCAAACCCATGACCTTTTGTATGCAAGGCGGGCATGCTAACTATAGCACATTTACATCACATTTTAGAATCAGTGTCGTTTTGTTCGAATTGGCTACCTTTGGCACGAATTATGGTCTTCAAATGGCCGACAAAGCCATTACACGCTGAACGAATGTGGATCTGCGGCATTTTGACCCAAACTCGGCGAAGCGCCGTGTTGAGAGTATCGACATTTTGGTATTTTTAAGCTCCTGCCTCACTCTCCAAAAAGCCCCAGGCACAAAAGAAAATTTTGGTGATCATTGTGTGAAATGAGGAACATCCCAGCAAAAAAAGCGTCGCCAAAAAAGTAATGAAAATGTTCTTTTTGGATCCGGAAGTGGGCTTGTCATAGGACGGAAGTCCTCCATTTCAACAGCCGTTTCACTGCTTTTGCATCACTTCTTTAGATGTGATCCGAATTCAATATTTTGGATGTAAATTAAAAAATTCTGTGATATTTTGTCAAATAAATATTTTTCATAATTTTTTATAATTTTTAATGGATTCTAATGCTTGTCGGAAACGTTTTACTTCAAATATTTTAAAAATTCACAATTTTTTCAGATTGAATTTAGCATTTTTTTCGACAAAATTTAAATGTTTTTTACCATTTTATGAATTCTTACTCTGTTTTTAATTTATTTGAAACAAAAAAAGTTAAAATTATCCATTAAAAGTATGAAAAAACCAAGTTATAAAAAATTGAATTAAAAGAACTTCCTGGGTAGTTAAAATAAAGAACATCATTGGGAGTGCATCTTCTGGAAGTGCTTTTAAAGTTGTGCCTTTGGAAGAACTTCCAAATTTTTTTGCTGGGATCTTTCATAAATCATTCTTGGTTGACGCATGCTTAGTGCGTAGTATTGGCACCACAAGTGCGATGGTACTGAATCCTGTTGAAATGTCCTTGTTTATCTGTCAACGTCTTCAATGCTGTGACATATTCCCGATAATATTCAGTTTTTACTTGGACCCTACGTCGACGAATACGATCGGAGAGCACCTATCGGCAGTTACGGCGGCCCACATCATTACCATTGGTGGTGCTTGAGGTTTTCGATTGGTCAGAAGTTTTACATTTTTAGCTGACCTCTTTGGCAAATAAAATCGATCGTTTCGTTAGAATGGCTTCTCATTGGGGGAAACCAAATTTGGTAACTAGTCACTTTCGTGCAAGCTAAATAACTCATTTGACACTTTCCAGTCTAACTGTTTTTGTACATCGGTGAGCGCTTTCATTTTTTGGAATTTCAACAGCTTTAGTCTAAGCTAATTTCCCAAATGTGTTGCATCCCTTCTAGCGATAAGTTTAGCTCATGAGCAAGTTTTTAACCCCTGCGCCCAGAAATCTGGACATCAGTTTTCGGATCAGTCATGCACTTTTTGGAATTTCAACAGGTCTAGATTCCAGAACTACAATTAGATGTGTTGAATATTGTGTGTATCCATCCATGTTTTTGGAATAGCCCCCATAAGACCGATCTCTCGGATTTAGTTTTTATTGGTCCATTTGGTAAGGGCTCCATATAGATCGATTTCACATCTTGAGGGTAGAGAAGGCACACTGATCATGAAAGTTGCTAGGAACAGAATGTAAAATTTCCAGATTTTACTTTTCGCAATCATTTAAATAATGGGTCTAAAAATCTACCGATTGAAGATTTCAAATCAAGGCGTTATTTCATCATTTTCTTGCGCACTTACACGAGATGTTAATGATTCCTCAAATAAAAAGGTTCTTATAAATCCAGAATCTGATCTAGTCTTCATAGGTAAAAATCTTTAAATTTATCTTCGGGAAGCTTACTGGTTGAACTTATCTGCTTGGGAGAATATCTGTCATCAAGAAGAAAAGTCTTGAAAAAAAACTATAAATGCAAGTGGTTCAAAAGCATTCCACGGTGCTGATTTTTATTGAAAATCTAATCTTTCCAAATGGAAAGAAACACTGGAAAACGACATGGTTTGTGTCTCGGCTAGTTTAATGTGTCATTTATTTTCATATATTTTAAGCTTTTTCGATCTTTATTTTCAAATGAAAATTCTATATTGCCATTTATATTTAGGCACATATTCTTTTTTTGTGTTTTTCATTCAAAAGGCTTTCGTGATATATGAACTTTTGAAGAAAACTAAACTATTCCGTTCGTGAAAAGGATGCAATTCTCTAACCGCCATTATAGCTCGAACTTATCTAATAAACATATCTTCATATAAATGGAATTTATTATTATAACAAAACTATATAAAATATACAAGACAAAGTGTAAGAAAAACAATATTTTGGATACATGATTCCATGGCGAAAACCCAGTCATATGAGGCAAAATGGAATGTTAAATTACACATAATTTAAAGATTAGTTTGTTTTACTTTTCTACTAGTAATATTATAATAAAAGTTTTGCATTTGTTTTTATGATGATTATCATTAGTTATGTTTTTTGCATATTTTCTATAGCTTTTCGCATTTCTCTCTCTCTCTCTCTCTCATTGGATATTCTCACGTGTAGAGATTTAGGAGAATTTCAGTTTTGACATTTATATGACTTGCGCAATTTGAATAAACCTTTTCATCCGTACTTTTCCTTTTCTGCTTTTTATTGTTTGATTTGTTTTTGTTTTGATTTTCTTAACCTTCCGTTTTATGAAGGCTACTAATATCCTAAGGAGCTTTTTGTTGTTTACAAAAGCTTTTTATTATTTTGTCCTTACTGTTTTTCTTCACCATGCTCCAACTTTGCAAAACATGAAACAGTTAAAATAGAGTTTGGACTTCGTGAGTATGCGAATCTAATTCCCTGGGAATTTCGAAGCGAAGTGAATAAATTTCTTATTATCTTATTATCAAGAACATAATTTGTTTCACTATAGCGATACCTCGCATCGCTTCCCAGCAAAAAAAAAGCGTCGCCAAAAAAGTAATGAAAATGTTCTTTTTGGATCCGGAAGTGGTGCAAAATTGACGCAGAAGCGATGAGTTTAACATGGGCTTGTCATAGGACGGAAGTCCTCCATTTCAACAGCCGTTGCACTTAATTTGCATCTCTTCTTTAGGTGTTATCCGAATTCAATGTTTTGGATGTACATTAAAAAATTCTGTGATATTTTGTCAAATAAATAATTTTTATAATTTTTTATAATTTTTAATGGATTCTAATTTCGGAATCGTTTGACCTCAAATATTTTCAAAAATTCACAATTTTTTCAGATTGGATTTAGCAATTTTTTCGACAAAATTTAAATGACTTGTTCCATTTCATGAATTCATAATCTGTTTTTAATTTATTTGAAACAAAAAAAGTTAAAATTACCCATTAAAAGTATGAAAAAACAAGTTATAAAAAATTGAATTAAACGAACTTCCTGGGTGGTTAAAATAAAGAACATCATTGGGAGTGCATCTTCTGGAAGTGCTTTTAAATTTGTGCCTTTGGAAGAACTTCCAAATTTTTTTGCTGGTTTGACAATTGTTATTGCAGCTGACTTTTTGGTCAATGTGTCTAGGGATAATAGATACAACATGACATTAAGAGAATCTGTACATGTATTACTCAAAAAAAACTTTTTATTGATCAGAGGGAAATTCTAAAACGTGCAATTTGGAACAGATTCGTATTCGTCTGAAAACTGGTGAAGTTCGTATATGGGCCACATCAGTCCAGGTTTTGATATATTCCCCATATAAATCGACCCTCCACGCATTTGATTTGTTTGGAAAACTAGAGTTATTTAATGTTGGTCTATGTTTTGGTATAGTTTCCACCTGGGCTTTGGGGTCGAGGCTTTGATGAAACAAACATTCTCCCAAAAGGCCGGCTCAGATGGCATGTTGGCAGAGGTTTAATTTAAAATTACAGCAGACGGCAAATTCCCGCATTTATTTATGGATCTCAAATAACTCTAAATTCAAAATTTCTGACAAATCTTATGAAAATTTTGGACTGGGAAAAATTTCTTAAAACAAATCGGAAGTTGGGTTTATATGTAGGTGCTATATCACAAAATTGTCCGGTATGACCCATCTTCGAACACGATATGCCTGCCAAAAATTCAGAACGTTAGGTTCTACTGCTATATGCTATATAGGGAGCCACCGTGGTGTAATGGTTAGCATGTCCGCCTTGCATACACAAGGTCGTTGGTTCGATTCCTGCTTCGACCCAACACCAAAAAGTTTTTCAGCGGTGGATTATCCCACCTCAGTAATGCTGGTGACATTTCTGAGGGTTTCAAAGCTTCTCTAAGTGCTTTTACTGCAATGTGGAACGCCCTTCAGACTCGGCTATAAAAAGGAGGTCCCTTGTCATTGAGCTTAACATGGAATCGGGCAGCACTCGGTGATAAGAGAGAAGTTCACCAATGTGGTATGGACTGAATAGTCTAAGTGAACCTGATAAATCGGACTGCCACCTAACCTAACTGCTATATTGACTTAAAATTGTACCTTTATCAAGAGTATATATAGGGTCAAAAATCGATATAATATGGTAAAAATAGATAATACAATTGATCGATTCAGCCCATATTCTAGTAAAACCTACTTTTTATATCACCGTGAAATTTCACCCATATAAATACAGTTTGAATGGCCTGAAATCCAGTACTTCGTTTTTCGATGTTCTAATTTGTCGAAATATTTCTTTAGTTACAGAGATATGAAGTGTTTTTCAAATTTTGTTTCACCGGAGCCGGAGTGGAGCGAAATTTCTACGACTCCGGCTCCGACTCCAGCAAAATCTTCAGACTCGGACTCCACAATCCTGGTTCCCACATAGACCGATCTTCCGATTTTATTTCTTTGACTTCTAAACACGACACTTTTATTCGATGTGGAAATCTTAGAAGTCCAAAAATAGTTGTGTCCAATTTGATTTATGCCGATTAATGTTTAAGTACAGCTCCCATACAGAATGATCTCTCGATTTCACTTCCTTGACTTCTATGCATTGCAGTCTTTATCGGCAATTTTTCCGATTTGACTTCTTGGGCTTTCAGATACCGTAATATTTATCAGGTGGAAATCTGGAGGTATTTTAGAGTCGTACACTTAAAAAAATATTGTCATGAGGCCAAAGATTTCACGTCTTTAAAATACTTGGCGAAATGATTCTCGTATGTCATTTTCATTGAAAATTAGCATATAAGACCCAAATTGAATCATCTCACCCAGCCAGATCTTACTGGAGACTGTGGAAATGTGAATTGGCCGACACTGAAAAATATGTATAGTCAGGCTTGTAAGATGGGTATCTGGCATTTTCTTTTCAATAACTTAATAATACAAATTCCTTAATCTTCATGTCCAATTGGAATAATATGTAAAGTAATTGATTTGGACGAAAACCCAGCCTGCGTATATATCAGGCTAACATAAAAATAAAAAAGACGCATTTCTTCGATATAAAGTTGTTTTCCTTGTCCAAAAGTCGATAAACTTTTCAATGAAGTCGTTTTGTCCTAATAGTTAAGTTATTCAACTTAAAATTGTGTATCCCAAAATGAAAGAAAATTTTGTTTGAGTAAGGTCAAGTTGGCTTTAATAGTTCTGAAAATTTATTCAAAATTATTGCAATTGTCTTTAATTTTTTTTTTGACTTTTGTATCTTGTCTACAAAGCAACACAGAAATTTAGTCGGTACCTTTCTTAGAAACTATGTACAAAGTAAAGCTTTTGAAAAAAGACATATTGTAATTTCACATACATTTACGTAAAATTTTGAAAACATTTTTTGTATTTGATACTATACTAAAAATTTAACTACCAAGTCCCAAAATTTTGTAACAAAAAACCTCTCAATCTTTCATGAAGGCATAAATCAAAACAAAATAATCATAAATTCCCAGTCATTAGTTGGAGATTCCAGTAATAGATAATTTTTAAAAATATATCTAAATTTACCAAGCGGCAAATCGTTTGTAAACATTTCATCTAAGACCCTTTTAAGGGGTTTCCTCTTTAAGTCCCACAAAAATGGTATTTGAACGTTCTATTTGATAGTTAATTTATTATGCAGTCCACAGAGTTTCCTTGGTTACATAACATTCTAATTTCATTATCGTCAAATCATCGCAAATGCCATTCCATTAGGGTTAAAAAAAGACACACACACACACACACACACACAAAGCAGAAGTATCAATAAAAAAAAACTTTATTCAACAAAATTCCAAATTTTAAATTCATTTCCCCCTATTTGGTAATGCACTTCGAAGCGAAACAGTCAAAGAGAAAAAACAGATACACACACATCCACATGCAATAATCGAATAATTCCCATTTGAATATATTTCCATTTGGGAGAATTGACATAGCGGACCACACACCACCATTTCCATCTGGTTACTGCTTGTATGTGCGTGTTTGGCAAAGTGCCTCACTCACCTCTGGCCCTTTCACCAATGCGACAGATAGTCATCATAGTCATTTAGTTTTGAATATAAAAATTTTCAAATTTACTATTCCAGTCACTCACTAGTTGCCCTTCTGTCCAGCTAAAGTATTTAGGTGTGCTATAACTGTTGCCACTCGAGCCTAAAATTATCTACCAAAATTTGGAGAAAAAATTCCAAAAAAAAACTACCAAATATTGTTTATATAGAAAATTTTTATTTCTATAAAAAATTTTCTCAAAATTTTATTTCTATAGAAATTTTTTCAAAATTTTTATTTCTATGGAAAATTTTGTCAAAATTTTTTATCTATAGAAAATGTTGTCAAAATTTTTTATCTATAGAAAATTTTGTCAAAATTTTTTATCTATAGAAAATGTTGTCAAAATTTTATTTCTTTAGAAAAGTTTGTCAAAATTTTATTTCTATAGAAAATTTTGTCAAAATTTTATTTCTATAGAAAATTTTGTCAAAATTTTATTTCTATAGAAAATTTTGTTAAAATTTTATTTCTATGGAAAACTTTGTCAATGTTTTATTTCTATACAAAATTTTGTCAAAATTTTATTTCTATAGAAAATTTTGTCAAAATTTTATTTCTATAGAAAATTTTGTCAAAATTTTATTTCTATAGAAAATTTTGTCAAAATTTTATTTCTACAGAAAATTTTGTCAAAATTTTATTTCAATGATAAAGTATTTAGGTTTGCTATAACTGTTGCCACTCGAGCCTAAAATTATCTACCAAAATTTGGAGAAAAAATTCCAAAAAAACTATCAAACATTGTTTATATAGAAAATTTTTATTTCTATAAAAAATCTTCTCAAAATTTTATTTCTATAGAAAATTTTTCAAATTTTTTATTGCTATGGAAAATTTTGTCAAAATTTTTTATCTATAGAAAATTTTGTCAAAATTTTTTACCTATAGAAAATTTTGTCAAAATTTTATTTCTATAGAAAATTTTGTCCAAATTTTATTTCTTTAGAAAAGTTTGTCAAAATTTTATTTCTATAGAAAATTTTGTCAAAATTTTATTTCTATAGAAAATTTTGTCAAAATTTTATTTCTATGGAAAACTTTGTCAAGGTTTTATTTCTATAGAAAATTTTGTCAACATTTTATTTCTATAGAAAATTTTGTAAAAATTTTATTTTATAGAAAATTTTGTCAAAATTTTATTTCTATAGAAAATTTTGTAAAAATTTTATTTCTATGGAAAACTTTGTCAAGGTTTTATTTCTATAGAAAATTTTGTCAAAATTTTATTTCTATAGAAAATTTTATAAAAATTTTATTTCTATAGAAAATGTTGTCAAAATTTTATTTCTATAGAAATTTTGTCAAAATTTTATTTCTATAGAAAATTTTGTCAAAATTTTATTTCTATAGAAAATGTTGTCAAAATTTTATTTCTATAGAAGATTTCATCAAAATTTTATTTTTATAGAAAATTTTGTTAAAATATTTTATCTATAGAAAATTTTGTCAAAATTTTTTATTTAGAGAAAATTTTGTCACAATTTTATTTCTATAGAGAATTTTGTCACTATTTTATTTCTATAGAAAATTTTGTCACAATTTTATTTCTATAGAAAATTTTATAAAAATTTTATTTCTATAGAAAATTTTGTCAAAACTGTATTTCTATAGAAAATTTTGTCAAAATTTTATTTCTATCAACAATTTTATCAAAGTTTTATTTCTATAAAAAATTTTGTCAAAATTTTATTTCAATGTGGTATCAAAATGTGATTTCTATAGAAAATTTTGCCAATTTTTTTTTGATAGGAACTGTTGTCAAAATTTTATTTCTATAGAAGATTTTATCAAAATTGTATTTCTATAGAAAATTTTGTCAACATTTTTAATTTATAGAAAATTTTGTCACAATTTTATTTCTATAGAAAATTTTGTCAAAATTTTATTTCTACAGAAATTTTTTTTCAAAATTTTATTTCTATAAAAAGTTTTTTCATACTTTTATTTCTATAGAAAATATCGTAAAAATTTTATTTCTATAGAACATTTTGTCAAAATTTTATTTCTATATTTGTCAACATTTTTTATCCATGAAAAATGTTGTCAAAATTTCTTATCTAGAGAAAATTTTCCAAATATCAGCTACATCGGTTCAGATTTATATATAGCTCCCATATATCTTTCGTCCGATTTGGACTTATATGGCCCCAAAAGCCAGAGTTTTGCCCTGATTTGCTTCAAATTTTGCACAACAAGTACGTTTAATAGTATCGTTAAGTGTGCTTAATTTGGTTAAAATCGGTTCCGATTTAGATATAGCTCCCATATATATCTTTCGTCCGATTTGGATTTATATGGCCTCAAAAGCCAGAGTTTTGCCCTGAGTTGCTTGAAATTTTGCACAAGGAGTACGTTTAATAGTATCGTTAATTGTGCCAAATTTAGTTGAAGTCGGTTCAGATTTAGATATAGCTCCCATATATATCATTCGCCCGATTTGGACAAATATGCCCACAGAGGCACAAGTGCTACTCTTATTTACGTGAAATTTTGCAGAGAGAGTAGAATTGAACTTGAAACTTTGCACAGGGAGTAGAATTAAGTTCTGCATATGCGTGTTTATTTTGGTTGAAATCGGTTCAGATTTTGATAAAACTCCCATATATATTTCGGCCGATTTTCCGTCATATGACCACAGAGGTAAAAGTTGTAATCCGATTTACGTGAAATTTTGCACAGGGAGTATATTCAACATAGTAACTGCATGTGAAATGTGATTGCAATCGGTTCAGATTTCGATATAGATTCCATATATATGTTTTTCCTATTTAGGCAAAACTGGCCGAAATACCCACATTTTCCTTATCAAATCGCCACTGCTATGTCGAAAACTTATCCAAATGACTCACATTTTTCTATTACTCTAATACACATCTGTCGACCGATAAATCATAAATACACTTTTGGGAAGCTGCCTCAAAATTGGTTCATATTTACATGTTTCCTATATTTTTTTTTTACTAAAATGTGTTCCACCTCAGCGCATTAGCCGACTTAAATGTAAAATCTATAAGTATTGTAGAACTCTGTCTAGATCTGGTCAGATATACAGAATATATGTGTATGGGTGCATAAAGCATCCAACATATTGGACGGATTTGATATGGTATCGAAAATGTAGACTTACAAAGTGGTGAAGGGTATAATATAGTCGGCCCCGCCCGACTTTAGAATTTCCTTACTTGTTTTTTAATAGAAACTGTTGTTAACATTTTATTTCTATAGAAAATTTTGTCACAATTTTATTTCTATAGAAAATGTCGTCAAAATTTTATTTCTATAGAAAATTTTGTCAAAATTTTATTTCCATAGAAAATTTTGTCAAAATTTTATTTCTATAGAAAATGTTGGCAAAATTTGTATTTCTATAGAAAATTTTGTCAAAGATTTTATTTCTATAGAAAATTTTGTCAAACTTTTATTATAGAAAATATCGTAAAAATTTTATTTCTAGAGAACATTTTGTCAAAATTTTATTTCTATAGAAAATTTTGTCATAATTTTATTTTTATAGAAAATTTTATCAAAATTTTATTTCTATAGAAAATTTTGTCATAATATTTTATCTATAGAAATTTTATCAAAATTTTATTTCTATAGAAAATTTTGTCAAAATTTTAGTTCTGTAGAAAATTTTGTCAAAGTTTTATTTCTATCAACAAGTTTTTCAACATTTTATTTCTATAGAAAATTTTGCCAAATTTTTTTTATAATAGAAACTGTTGTCAAAATTTTATTTCTATAGAAAATTTTGTCAAAATTTTATTTCTATAGAAGATTTTATCAAAATTTTATTTATATAGAAAAATTTGTCAAAATTTTTTTATCTATAGAAAATTTAGTCAAAATTTTTTTATGTATAGAAAATTTTGTGACAATTTTATTTCTATAGAAAAAAAATGTCTTAGTTGGGGAGGAATATTTTGCAAAATCTACCAAAACATCAAAAATTCTATCAATCTGCCAAAGAGTAAATATTTACCTTGGTTTCTATAATTCTACCAATTGTGGCAACCGTGTGTGCTATTCGTGTCGTGTTTCTTAGATTTTATTGGACATTCTGGGTATTTGGCTCATATGGGCTTGCATCCCCTTTTGGACTCAATGTGAGGTTACATTGAATGTGAATTTTACAGCACAATGAAGACCCATTCATGGGGCCAGAAATTTAGTATAGCTTGTTTTGTCTGACCCCCCGTATGACTTTTCTAATAATGCTTAAAATTGCTATAAAACGTTACCATTGTTATAGAAATGTGTTTGTTTTTTACAATAAAACGATTGAATGGAATAAAATTGAATATATTTAATATCTCTCTCTTTCTCTAAATCCTCTACATTCGAGGAAACGGCATTGAAGCAAAAGCAAAGAAAGACCAGAAAAACTAACAATACCGAGGTTTTTATATTTCAATTTTTTTATATGAATTTACATATAATATGGAAGGTTCCAATGCACTGAGAAAAAAATCACATCATACTATTTTCGATGCTATTTTTAACATATTTTGAGGCAAAACCGAAGGAGTAATACTAAAATAGTATCAAAAATTGGAAGGACGTTATAATCGTTGTGTCGCTCTTGAAGGGAACTATGTTGAATAATAAAAACGAATTTTGACAAAAAAATGTGTTTTTCTTTGTTAGACTGGGGACTTATCAGCCAACCAGTTACTTCTCAAGACAGCTCGTCGCCAAGAATGGGCCAAAATACCGCATAGCAACTTTCGTGCATCTTGTGATCGATTTGTCGACCTTTTGAAGGCCACAATTCGTGCAAAAGGTAACCAATTCGAGCTTTAACTAAACTCTTTTTTAAATGTGATGTTATGTCCGACATTTTTTATTAAGAAAAATTAAGAAAAAAGGGATTTACTTTGTTACCCTGTAGTAATAAATTATTTAAATACCTTCATGTAAATTCAATTTCAATTTCTTGCGAAATCACCAGTGATTTTTACTTCCTTAGATTTTTTTTCATTAATGAATTACATTACCTCCTCAAGCATTCCTTCCTAATGCTACTTTTTAAGATTCTTTGAATTGAAGCATGTTAATGACTAAGACATTAGAATGTACACAGAGCTGTTAAGAAGATGGTTAGGCCAGTTGGCTATTTTGAGCCGTTAAAATTCAACCAAAGTTTAACGAACTAACAAACGCTCAGCTGTTATTGATTTGAATCTTCTCTCGAGCATATAATTAGCCAGGCCAATGAACTTGCAACGGTGCGATGACGACAATGATCGACTTGCTCTGCTGAACAGAGTATTTGGTCTTTAAACACAAAAAGTGTAGAAGCAACGATTATAGAAAATGAAAAAAAAATTACCTAAATGGTAGATTATTGTAATTGGTCATTATTTTTGCCATTTTTTAGGTTGCTTAGGTCGTTTCTGTGTGTATACTCATGTTTCTATGTGTACGTTTGCGTGAGAGTATGGACTTGAACTTTTTAAAAGGCCAATAATTATTTTCTGTTGTTTTTTTCGTTCTTTTAACTGCAAAAATTGGCTCAAACCAGCCAACCGTAAATTTGCATATTACTTTCTTGGTTTTGTCTTTGCTGTCAGCAACAGCAGTGAAGTTGTTACCCCCAATATAATCATAAATCATAACCGTAGTTGGTGTTATGGTGCTGAAAATTTAAATGGATTACTGTAAAAGTGTTATCGCTCTACTTTGATTTTGGAGAACTCTACTTTGATTTTGGAGAACTTGTCCTAATTTTTATTGAGTACATTTTTTGTGTCTAATGTATTGCCTTGTAAGGAATATAGCGCATTGGTTGATACAATTTTGTCTAAATATTGCTGATTTAGTTTTTAGCTTAATTAGCTAATATCTATTTTATTTAAATTATCATATGAAACGAATGATACAAAAATATTTATTCAGGCAAATATGTCTCTTTCCCTCAAATGTAACTTCTCTCAATGAAACTTCAGTAAAAAAAAACTAAATAACATTAAATAAATAATACGAGGGTTTGTTTGTTATTTTCATTCATTTATTTAGATTTCCTAATATCTTTTCTCTATGTGGCAGTTACCCAGAAATATGCTAGAGAACAAAAGCAAATATTAATAATTGAAAATCACTATACCAAGTATACCGGTATGAAATGACCGAGCCTGAAACACTTTTCGTCAAATGAAAATAAATAATTAATGCATTCCGCAAATCATCACTTTCTGGTACAAAATTCGACACTTAACATAATACGATGAAAAAATATGATGTTGTCTGTTTAATGACTTGATGTATACTAAACATTTTTCACAGATGTCATAGCAAAAAAAAAAAAAAGTATATAGGGCCGTAAGTTCGGCCAGGCCGAATCTTATGTACCCTCCACCATGGATTGCGTAGAAACTTCTACTAAAGACTGTCATCCACAATCGTATTACCTGGGTAACACTTGCAGATTATCACCGTCTTCTAAATTGTAAAATAGTCCATACGGGGTATATATTAAACAAAAAAAGGCCGATAAAATACGTATATAATTCAGTTTGACAAAATGTTCTATAAAAATAAAATTTTGACAAAATTTTCTATAGAAATAAAATGTTGACACAATTTTCTATAGAAATAAAATTTCGACAAAATTTTCTATAGAAATAAAATTTTCTATAGAAATAAAATGTTGACAAAATTTTCTATAGTAATATAATTTTGACAAAATTTTCTATAGAAATAAAATTTTGACAAAATTTTCTATAGAAATAACATTTTGACAAAATTTTCTATAGAAATAAAATTTTGGCAAAATTTTCTATAGAAATAAAATTTTGACAAAATTTTCTATAGAAATAAAATTTTGAAAAAATTTTCTACAGAAATAAAATTGTGAGAAAATTTTCTATAGAAATAAAATTTTGACAAAATTTTCTATAGAAACGAAAGTTTGAAAAAATTTTCTATAGAAATAAAATTTTGAAAAAATTTTCTACAGAAATAAAATTTTGAGAAAATTTTCTATAGAAATAAAATTTTGATAAAGTTTTCTATAGAAATAAAATTTTGACAACATTTTTTATAGAAATAAAATTTTGACAACATTTTCTATAGAAATAAAATTTTGACAAAATTTTATATGGAAATAAAATTTTAACAAAATTTTCTATAGAAATAAAATTTTGACAAAATTTTCTATAGTAATAAAATTTCGACATAATTTTCTATAGAAATAAAATTTCGACAAAATTTTCTATAGAAATAAAATTTTGACAAAATTTTCTATAGAAATCAAAATTTGACAAAATTTTCTATAGAAATAAAATTTTGAAAAAAATTTCTACAGAAATAAAATTTTGAGAAAATTTTCTATAGAAATAAAATTTTGATAAAGTTTTCTATAGAAATAAAATTTTGACAAAATTTTCTATAGAAATAAAATTTTGACAAAATTTTCTACAAAAATAAACTTTTGACAAAATTTTCTATAGAAATAAAATTTTGACAAAATTTTCTATAGTAATAAAATTTCGACACAATTTTCTATAGAAATAAAATTTCGACAAAATTTTCTATAGAAATAAAATTTTACAAAATTTTCTATAGAAATAAAATTTTCTATAGAAATAAAATTTTACAAAATTCTCTATAGATATAAAATGTTGACAAAATTTTCTATAGAAATAAAATTTTGACAAAATTTTCTATAGAAATAAAATTTTGACAAAATTTTCTATAGAAATAAAATTTTGACAAAATTTTCTATAGAAATAAAATTTTGACAAAATTTTCCATAGAAATAAAATTTTGACAAAATTTTCTATAGAAATAAAATTTTGAACATATTTCTATAGAAATAAAATTTTGACAAAATTTTCTATGGAAATAAAATTTTGCCAAAATTTTCTATAGTAATATAATTTTGACAAAATTTTCTACAGAAATAAAATTTTGACAAAATTTTCTATAGAAGTAAAAATTTGACAAAATTTTCTATAGAAATAAAATTTTGACATAATTTTCTATAGAAATAAAATTTTGACAAAATTTTCTGTAGAAATAAAACTTTGAAAAAAATTTCTACAGAAATAAAATTTTGACAAAATTTTCTATAGAAATAAAATTTTGACAAAATTTTCTATAGAAATAAAATTTTGGCAAAATTTTCTATAGAAATAAAATTTTGACAAAATTTTCTATAGAAATAAAATTTTGACAAAATTTTCTATAGAAATAAAATTTTGACAAAATTTTCTATAGAAATAAAATTTTGAAAATATTTCTATAGAAATAAAATTTTGACAAAATTTTCTATGGAAATAAAATTTTGACAAAATTTTCTATAGAAATAAAATTTTGACAAAATTTTCTATAGAAATAAAATTTTGACAAAATTTTCTATAGAAATAAAATTTAGACAAAATTTTCTATAGAAATAAAATTTTGACAAAATTTTCTATAGAAATAAAATTTTGACAAAATTTTCTATAGAAATAAAATTTTGACAAAATTTTCTATAGAAATAAAATTTTGACAAAATTTTCTATAGAAATAAAATTTTGAAAAAATTTCTATAGAAATAAAATTTTGACAAAATTTTCTATGGAAATAAAATTTTGACAAAATTTTCTATAGTAATATAATTTTGACAAAATTTTCTATAGAAATAAAATTTTGACAAAATTTTCTATAGAAATAAAATGTTGACAAAATTTTCTATAGAAATAAAATGTTGACAAAATTTTCTATAGAATCAGATGAATTTTGCTCTTCCAAGAGGCTCCGAAGGTTAAATCTGGGGATCGGTTTATATGTGGGCTATCTATAATTATGGACCGATATGAACCAATTTTTGCATGGTTGTTAAAGACCATATACTAACACCACGTACCAAATTTCAAGCGGATCGGATGAATTTTACTCCTCCAAGAGGCTCCGCAAGCCAAATCTAGGGGTCGGTTTATATGGGGGCTATACGTAAAAGTGATCCGATATGGCCCATTTGCAATACCATCCGACCGACAGTAATAACAACTAATTGTTATTGCTGTAGATTGTTAGAGATCCTATACTAACACCACGTAGGTTAAATCTGGGGATCGGTTTATATGTGGGCTATATATAATTATGGACCGATATTGACCAATTTTTGCATGGTTGTTAAAGACCATATCGATGTCTACATTCCAAAGTGCGCTAAGTCTAAAAAATGAATTTTACAGGAAACAAGTTTGGTTTTTGACATTTCTCAAAGATAGAAATTTCCTTATTTTCGGTCTTAAACTCATATTTTTTTATAATTTTTTTTATGCATGATGAACTTAAAATAGTGATAATAGAACATGGCTAAAAATGACTTAGACCACTTTAGACCGAACAAAGCTTTTTGCCCTGTTTGGATTGGACATTTTTTAAAACTTTAATCACAGGCTATATACAATATTAGCCATAACTTTTGATAGAAGGGTCCAATAAATTCCAAATTTTGACAGGATGCAATTCACATCAATCCGAATAAAAAACAGCGAACTCCATCAAAACATGCTAAGTCGACTTAGTGCACTCTGGAATGAGGCCATCAATATACTAACACCCCGTACCAAATTTCAAGCGGATCGGTTGAATTTTGCTCCTCCAAGAGGCTCCGCAAGCCAAATGTAGGGGTCAGCTTATATGAGGGCTATACGTAAAATTGGTCCAATATGGCCCATTTGCAATACCATCCGACCTACACCAATAACAACTACTTATGCCAAGTTTCAAGTCGATAGCTTGTTTCGTTCGGAAGTTAGCGTATGGACATGCTTAGATCGACTCAGAATTTCACCACGATCCAAAATATATATACTTTATGGGGACGATGTGTTTCAAACGGAATAACAAAGTTAATATACCCCCCATCCTATGGTGAAGGGTATAGAAAAATAAATCCTTTTACTTCTCAATACAATCCCTAGTTTAGGTCTTGCTTTGATGTTGATTATTATTTAAAATTGGAAGGTTAAGATTATGACCTCATTCTACATTCTCCAATAAATAAATACCAAATTAACTTACTTTTCAAAAATTCATTAACAATAACAATTAAAGTCCAAAAATGTAATTGAATAAAATCAAGCCAATATTATTGGTTTATTGTTACATGAACTAAATTATCAGTCTACAAAGTGCTTACGGTAACCTTCGATACAACACATGACTCCTAAACTGGTTTCATTGATAAAGTACCAATATTATTGATAAATTCAATATTTAAACGAAGACGATCAAATTTCCGATGATGAATGGCTCTGTTTTGCTGATATGCAGAAAATAGTATACAGTATTAGTGAAGTTATTTCAATTAACAAAGCAAAACCTGTAAGCTTTGTGATTATGACTGAGCAATTTTTTTTTTTTTATTTTTAATTAACACTATTTGATATTCAAGATATTCCTCTGCAATTCCCCTCACAAATTTGGTGAAGTGATTGTTAAAAAGGTGATCACACTGAATACCAAATACTATTGATGACAAATACGATTTATTGATATTTTAATTTCGTAAATTTCCCAGACATTACCCTGACAAAAGATAGACTTATAAGTGGTTACACTTCCTCGCCTTCGTTGATGGTATTAAATTGCATGTGATAGACAAGCAAACAGACAAGGCTATTGATTTTATTTACATTTAATAAAAATTCTGTGCATACTAGATGGGGAATGAATGAATGAAGAATGCGTTTTAAACCAATAGTTTTGCAAAATTCTTCAGAAAGCATGCTCAGAGAAAACTATCACTACATTTTTATCAAAGACTATAATAAATCTGTGGAAGAATTAATTGCCTTCGACAACAAAAATACCACAAATATTTTTTCAATTAATTAATTTTATTCAACTGAATTAAAACAATCAATCAAAAATTAAATTGAACAATCAAAACTAAATCACAAACATTAATTATACCAAATTGTTTTGAAATTTTTAATTAAAAATTAATAGGATCATTTAATTTGGTGGTTGCAAACAAATATTATTTTTATTTTTTTTTTCTGTGTACAATATATAAATAAAAGTTAGTGGAAGAATTTATGCCACATATAGGCTGGTGTTATGCAGCACTCTCATTTAAAATGTATGTCACATAATATAGGTTTTTTAAACTGACAATCACGCAACTCTGGCTCAAAGTGTCATCTTTTAGCCATTCATCTTGTAGCTTCCCCATAGTTGAGAAACATCAGACGTTGTTTATTTTGTTGTGCGTGATAAAAATTACTATGATTGAGATTATTGCAAAAAACCTGAAAGCTCAACAATGTTCATTACGGACTACTTGCAAGGTAAATAATGGGATTTTTTTAATTTTGTCTTAGCTTAAAATTTATTTTTTTTTTTCGTAGAGCATGCTCTTTGCGATAGCATAAACAACTATGTGATCAGGATATAAGCACTTGAATCGGCGTGAAATTGTGCCTGCCAGAAATGGTCTGAGATTCCATAATCTCAGAATGGCTTGCTGTGTTCATCTTGACCTTGGTGTCCGCCCGTCTATCTATTTATTTATTTGTCGTATGATAGATTTCATTTTTTATATTCCCAGCAAAAAAAAAAAAAAAACAATAGACGTCCTTGAAAAGCACTTTCAAAAATGTCCTACCAAAGATGTTCTTTATTTTAACTACATAGGAACAGGGCTGTGGAGTCGAGCCAATTTTGCTCGACTCCGACTCCAGCATTTTTCATCAGCTTGACTCC
This sequence comes from Haematobia irritans, assembly GCF_050003625.1. Taxonomy (NCBI): domain Eukaryota; kingdom Metazoa; phylum Arthropoda; class Insecta; order Diptera; family Muscidae; genus Haematobia; species Haematobia irritans. The sequence continues at coordinate 172,337,698 of NC_134397.1, read as the reverse complement.
GACTCCGACTCCGGAGTCGACTCCGGGTAATATAACTAAATCTCATTTTAATACCACTAATTTGTAGTTCTATTGTGGGGTTACCGTAAGTGGATCGATATAAAGTATCGTATTTATTTATGTGTGCAAAAAAAGGTCTTAACTTCACATTAGATGCCAATTTAACTCTATATTTCAAATGTAGGGCAATGTTTAATAAATAAAATAATGATATAAGTACCCATCATAATATGAGAAGATACCAACAGTATATATATTTGTGGACCAAAATTATTGATACTATCTCAAATCCTTTAAATTTGTTGCGAGCTATATAAAGGTTTATATTCCCATATGCATGAATTTGAATCTGAATCGATTTAGACGAAATTGTATATACTTCTATTTAGAAATTGTCAATTTCGCAAAAATGCATTTATGATTCATTCATTGAAAAATTTTAAAATTTGAGTCATTTTCACAAGTTTTCGACTTAGCAGTGAGTATCAGTGAGTCTACAATTTTGGAAAAAAATTTGTCTAGTAAATAAAATTTTGGCAAAATTTTCTATAGAAATCAAATTTTGACCAAATATATATAGAAATAAAATTTTGAATAAAATTTTTATAGAAATAAAATTTGGCAAAATTTTTTATAGAAATGAAAGTTTGAAAAAATTATAAATAGAAATACAATTTAAAAAAAATTGTGTAGCAAACAAAATTTTGCAAAATTTTCTATAGAAATAAAATTTTGCAAAATATTCTATAGAAACAAAATTTTGACTAAATTTTATATAGAAAATAATATTTCTATCGTAATAAAATTTTGAATACATTTTTTAAAGCAGTGAGTATCAGTGAGCATCAGTAAGAAAAAAAATTGAGAAAATTTGCTATAGAAATAAAATTTGACAATTTTCTCTTATAGAAATAAAATTTTTAAAAAATTATCAAAAAAAATACAATTTTAGAAAAAATTTTGTGTAGTAAATAAAATTCTGCAAAATATTCTACAGCAACAAAATTTTGACTAAATTTTCTATAGAAATAAAATTTTGACAAAATTTTCTATAGAAATAAAATTTTGACAAAATTTTCTATAGAAATAATATTTTGACCAAATTTTCTAATAAAAAAATCTATTACTACAAAATTTTGGCAAAATTTTCTATAGAAATAAAATTTTGACTTAAATGTTTATAGAAATAAAATTATCAATAGAAATAAAATTTTGAAAAAAAAAAAATTATGTAAATTTATTTTCTATAGAAATAAAATTTTGACTAAATTTTCTATAGAAAAAAATATTTCTATAGTTATAAAATTTTGAATAAATTTTTTATAGAAATAAAATTTTGACAAAATTTTTTATAGAAATAACATTTTGACAAAATTTTCTATAAAAAACAGCTTTGAAAAAAATTTCTGTCAATATTCCACATATGTATATGGCCTTAAAATAAAATTAAAAAAAAAATAAAATATTTCGATTGTTCGAAGTATTTCAAATAAATTGATATGGGCATTAAAATGGATCGATCCAGCCCATCTGCTAGTCTAACATTCTAGGAAACATAAAAAGATAGCCGTAATTGGAAGTTGATTTTCATTTAAAATCATGCTGTACATTGATCGAATGAATAACGCATTTGCGTAAAAACTTGCTTAGTTACAAAAATGTGAAATGTTTTAAAAAATTTGGTTCAGCCGGAGTCGGAGTCGAGCAAAATTTTTACGACTCCGACTCCAGCAAAATCTTCAGACTCCGACTCCAAGACTCCGACTCCGGCTCCACAGCCCTACATAGGAAGTTCTTTTAATTTAATTTTTTCTAATTCGCTTTTTTGATATATTTAAAGAGTAAAAAATTCGGAAAAATTCTAAATCCATTCCAGAAAAATTTCAAATTTTTGAAACGTTTTAGACAATCATTAGAATAATGCAAAAATCACAAAAATTATTTATTTGGCAAAATGTCACAAAATTTTATAATTCATATCCAAAACATTGAATTCGGAGCATACCTTAAGAAGTGATGCAAATTAAGTGCAACGGCTGTTGAAATGGTAGACATCCGTCCTATGACAAGCCCATGTTAAATGCATCGCTTCTGCGCCAAAAAGAACATTTTCCTTACTTTTTTGGCGACACTTTTTATACCCTCCACCATAGGATGGATAGAACTTTGTCATTCCGTTTGTTAAACATCGAAATATTGCTCTAAGACCCCATAAAGTATATATACCCAGCAAAAACTCTCATTACCCGGTAATCTTGTAGGTAAGCCTATTTAAAAATTAATAACCACTTATTAATTGGCATCGCTTCGGATTACATTTACATACGCATGTCCTAGAAGGAAAGTACTTCTCCCCACTTATTCCGCCACTTATTGTCTCAGCCAACCAAATCTCGAAAATATTGATTTCTATCGCCGATTACAATGGATCAAAATATGGCGAGTGATGCTGTAATAGGAGAACTACTTGAATAGAAACGAATATTGTATAAATAAACAAAAAATCTAATAAATAATCTAAATAAGATTACACGCAAATTAAATTCACACTTAAAATATAAATAAATGTAGGTTGTTTAAGCGAGTGGGATTCGTGAATTACGTTATAATATATCCAATAGCCAATTCACATAAGGTTCGAAATCTACTAAAAGTGTATTTTAAGTCTCTTTTTTATAAGGCAAATGGCATTTGAAATTTAGTTTAAGCGCATTTTGGAAGTGTAATGTGAATGAGGTATAAAAAAGCATTTATTTAAAACATAATATGATAATGTCATTAAACACAATTATTATGAAATATTTGTGATAAAAATTTCTTAACGGAAAAATTTTCAGAATTACCGTTACATTACATATTCTTTTTAATTTTTTTTATGTAAGTGCTCGATTATGTTAATAATTATACCTAATGGTACCAACATTTATTCTATTTTATTAATTCGTTAACTACAACTGCCTAAAAATTTGAGAGTAACAATTCGAAAATTACCGAGAAGTATTTATTTTTGTCATTACAAGTTAGTCATTATAACTCGCCGCAATGTAATGCAACGTGTAATGACAGCTTTACTCCTGGTAATGTCAATTGTAATGAGATGTGGTTACCTAGTTTTTGCTGGGTATTCTGGGTCGTGAGGAAATTCTGAGTCGATCTGAGCATGTCCGTCCGTCACGCTAACTTCCGAACGAAACAAGCTATCGACATGAAACTTGGCACAAGTAGTTGTTATTGATGTAGGTCAGATGATATTGCCAATGGGCCATACCGGACCACTTTTACGTATAGCCCTCATATAAACGCACCCCCAAATTTGACTTGCAGACCCTCTAAGAGAAGCAAATTTTATCCGATCCGGCTGAAATTTGGTACATGGTGTTAGTATATAGTCTCTAACAACCATGCAAAAAATGGTCCACATCGGTCCATAATTATATATAGATCCCATATAAACCGATCCCCAGATTTGGCTCGCCGAGCCTCTAAGAGAAGCAAATTTCATCCGATCCGGCTGAAATTTGGTACATGGTGTTAGTATATGGTCTCTAACAACCATGCAAAAAATGGTCCACATCGGTCCATAATTATATATAGCGCCCATATAAACCGATCCCCAGATTTGGCGTGCGGAGCCTCTAAGAGAAGCAAATTCCATCCGATCCGGCTGAAATTTTGTACATGTTGTTACTATATGGTCTCTAACAACCATGCAAAAAATGGTCCACATCGGTCCATAATTATATATAGCCCCCATATAAACCGATCCCCAGATTTGACCTCCGGAGCCTAGTGGTAGAGCAAAATTCAACCAATTCAGTTGAAATTTGGTACGTGATGTTAGTAGTATATATTCATATATAGCCCACATATAAACCGATCCCGAGATTTTGTTTTGGAGCCACTTGGAGTAGCAAATTTCATCCGAGTCTGTTGAAATTTGGTACATTGTGCTAGTATATGGCCGTTAACAACCATGCCTAACTAGGTCCATATCGGTCTATAGTTATATATAGCTCTCAGATAAATAGATCCCCAATCACACAAAAATTGGTCCATATTAAATTCATAATTGTATATACCCCACATATAAGCGACACCCATATTTCAATTCTGGCTCTCTACGTACCGTGCAAACGACCATATCGATTCGTAATTATTTGTAGACTTACCTATACATACCTTTTGTGTCTAATATATACCACGTATGGACTAACTCACAATTTAGAAAACGATGTTAAGAAGTTTTAAGATACCACAACCCAATTAATTCGATTGTTGATGACAGTCTTTCGTGGAAGTTTCTACGCAATCCATGGTGGAGGGTACATAAGATTCGGCCTGGCCGAACTTACGGCCGTATATACTTGTTTTTCTGTGATATCAATAAAAACAACGTGTATCAAGTTCCAAGTCAATAACGTCTTTCGTTCGGAAGTTAGCGTGATTTCAACAGACGGACGGACGAACATCGCTAGACCGAATTTTACACCACTCAGAATATATACTTCGTGGGATCTTAGACCAATATTTCAATGTTTTACAAACGGAATGATCACCGAGTTATTATACCCGCCTATGATAGAGGGTATAATAACTGGGTGATCAATTAATTGTTGATCGAATTTGATTTTCGAAAAGTAAAACTGTGTCAGTCCATGAACCAAAAAAATTTCGAACCCTAAACCGTGGCTTCTCTTGTATTATCCAAGTCCCATATTCAAAAAATGTTTTCCTTGATGTAGCCCTAAAAAGTGGTGCAAACTGAACAATTAGTATCTTAGAGGGACATATTATCAAGTTAAATTCATTTAATTAATTTTATATTTTAAGATTTCGATTAAGCAAAAAAAAAATATATAAATTCTGCTTAAGCCTAAGTTAATAATTTCTTTGTTTTTTCTTATTTTCAGGTAAATGTTGCAATTTTATTTAAACGGTGGTAAAGTTATAACTGGTAAGTTTGCTACCATTAGGAACTATTATATAACATAGATGAATCATCAACTGGACATTATATGTTCTAAATAGGCCGTTATGGTTTAATATTGCACTCTATTTTCAAAGCTCAAAATGCAATGGTAAAATTTTCCCACTACAATTCTCAATCTTGCCAACTCATTATAAATAAGTTTAACACAAATTTCTCCTTAAAAAATCTCAAACTCAAATTCTCCAAATCCCAGCCCACTTAATTTGATATTCGAACAATTCCATTTAACATATGAGGGCGTTGTTTAAATTGAACAATTAATTTTTTTCACCCCAAAAATAATTGGGTTAAATAAATCTCAAACAAAATGCTGTGGTCACAAAAAAATTATATGCGTACGCTGCTCATCATCACCATCATCATAATGGCATTAAGAACAACAAGAACAAAACCAACTTAATAATTATGAAATTTTTATATACTGGTGTTGGTGTGGTGTTTGTGTTGGCGGTGGGGGCGACAACGAACATGGTTTTCTTGGACATCAAAACGCCCCAAGCAATGGACCAGTAATGAGAGCGTGCGTTCAGCATTTATGTTGCCACCGCATATGTTTATAAATCATAAAATAAATACAAACAAACATTAACAACAACAATAACAACAACAAATTATGAAATGAAAAATAAATAAAGAATTTCATTTAGGTGGGCTACAAGTGTGTATTTTTTTTACTGTTCGTTGATTGTTTGATTTGTTGCGTGCTTGGTATACAATGGGGAATAATGTGCGAAAACAAAAATTCTATTACATTAAAATTGTGCACATCGGAATGGGGATATTTAATATAAAATATTTAATTTGAATATTTAATATATAATTTAATTTGAAATTGAAATAAGGTTACATTAACCCCAACAAGCATATATGGCCTTAAATTCGCTAGGTCCGAATCTTAAATACCCACAGCCATGAATCAAAGATAAAAATTTCCTTTCAAAACTCTTCGTCGTAGCGGGTTTCTTATAAATATACAGGGGGATGTGATGACTGATAGGTTAGGTTAGGTTATGTGGCAGCCCGATGTATCAGGCTCACTTAGACTATTCAGTCCATTGTGATACCACAGTGGTGAACTTCTCTCTTATCACTGAGTGCTGCCCGATTCCATCTTAAGCTCAATGACAAGGGACCTCCTTTTTATAGCCGAGTCCGAACGGCGTTCCACATTCCAGTGAAACCACTTAGAGAAGCTTTGAAACCCTCAGAAATGTCACCAGCATTACTGAGGTGGGATAATCCACCACTGAAAAACTTTTTGGCGTTCGGTCGTAGCAGGAATCGAACCCACGACCTTGTGTATGCAAGGCGGGCATGCTAACCATTGCACCACGGTGGCTCCCATGTGATGACTGATACTCTCTTAAGCAGATCGATTCAGCTTGAATGCTTCCCAAAGTAAAATATAAAATTTTTACATATGGAGTCTACATCAGATTTGGAATTTATTTGAACCATTTTCGTTTTGAGTTTTAAAGAAATCTTATACTTCCTATCTAACAGGTTGGCTGATAAGACCCCGGTCTAGCAAAGAAAAACACATTTTTTTTGTCAAAATTCGTTTTTATTATTCAACAAGCGGTACAACGATTATAACGACCTTCCAATTTTTTGATATCATTTTGGTAGTACTCCTTCGGTTTTGCCTCAAAATAGGCCTAAGTTTCGGCAATTTTTTTCCCTGCGAACATCCTTTTGAGGTCTGAGAACAAGAAAAAGTCGCTGGGGGCCAGATCTGGAGAATACGGTGGGTGGGGAAGCAATTCGAAGCCCAATTCATGAATTTTTGCAATCGTTCTCAATGACTTGTGACACGGTGCGTTGTCTTGGTGGAACAACATTTTTTTCTTCTTCATATGGGGCCGTTTTGCCGCGATTTAGACCTTCAAACGCTCCAATAACGCCATATAAAAGTCACTGTTGATGGTTTTTCCCTCCTCAAGATAATCGATGAAAATTATTCCATGCACATCCAAAAAAAACAGAGGCCATTACTTTGCCAGCGGACTTTTGAGTCTCTCCACGCTTCGGAGACGGTTAACCGGTCGCTGTCCTTTCAGCCGGCTGTTGATTGGACTCAGGAGTGTAGTGATGGAGCGATGTTTCATCCATTGTCACATATCGACGGAAAAACTCGAGTGTATTACGAGTTAACAGCTGCAAACACCGCTCAGAATCATCAACACGTTGTTGTTTTTGGTCAAATGTGAGCTCGCGCGGCACCAATTTTGCACAGAGCTTCCGCATATCCAAATATTGATGAATGATATGACCAACACGTTCCTTTGATATCTTTAAGGCCTCTGGTATCTCGATCAACTTCATTTTACGGTCATTCAAAATCATTTTGTGGATTTTTTTGATGTTTTCGTCGGTAACCACCTCTTTCGGGCGTCCACTGCGTTCACCGTCCTCCGTGCTCATTTCACCACGTTTGAATTTTGCATACCAATCAATTATTGTTGATTTCCCTGGTGCAGAGTGCGGAAACTCATTATCAAGCCAAGTTTTTGCTTCCACCGTATTTTTCCCTTCAGAAAACAATATTTTATCAAAACACGAAATTCCTTTTTTTCAATTTTTTTCACAATAACAAAAGTTGCTTCACAAAAGACGCTCTATCTCACAAACTAATTGACTTACAGACGTCAAATTTGGACACTCCTTTCATATGATTCGAAATCTAAATTCTGTAGATTTTTACCCGCATTATTCGAATGAACACAACAGTTCTGAAACCCAAGAAGTCAAATCGAGGGATCGGTCTCTGCGGGGGCTATACCAAAACATTGACCGATGCGCACCACATTTGGCTCCCCCTACTTATGGTCGTAAAATGTCTCTTGATCTCGGTAAAATGTCTCTTGATCTCGGTAAAACGAAGATTTTTAGAAGCCCAAGAAGTTAAATCGGACGATCGGTCTATATAGAAGCTATATCAAAACTAATACCTATACACCTCATATTTGGCACATCTTTTTGTGGACCTAAATACCTTTATAGTTTGAATTTCATACAAATCGTATAAAATTGCGATTTGTAGAAGCCTCAGAAATCAAATCGGGTGAAATATATACAAAAACAAGAAAGGAAAGTCTAAAGTAGGGCGGGCAGACTATATTATACCCTGCACCACTTTGTAAATCCACATTTTCGATACTATATCAAATCCGTCAAATGTGTTGGGTGCTATATAGAAAGGTTTTTGTCCCAAATACATACATTTAAATCTGACTATATCTGAACAAAATTTATAATCTAAAGACTTAAAAGTCGGCTAATGCCCTGGGATGGTACACTATATTAGTAAAAAAAAAATATGGGAAACATTTTAATCTGAACCAAGTTTGAAGCAACTTCGCAAAAGTGTATTTATGATTTATCGATCGATAGATATGTATTAGAAATAAAGGAAAATTTGAGTCACTTTTACAAGTTTTCGACTTTGCAGTGGCGATTTTATAAGGAAAATGTGGGTATATATAAATGACCACATTTTTGCCCAAATCAGAAAACCATATATATGGAAGCTATGTAGAAATCTGAACCGATTTCAACTAAATTTGACATGCATACATAGTATTTTAATTCTACTCCCTGTGCAAAATTTCACGTAAATCGGACTACATCTTTGAACTCTGTGGTCATATGACGGAAAATCGGGCGAAAGATATATATGGGAGCTATATCTAAATCTGAACCGATTTCAATAAAATTAAGCACTCCTGCCTATAGTACTTATAGTTCGCCTAGTGCAAAATTTCAAGCAAATTAGGGTAAAACTCTGGTTTCTGGGGCCATATAAGTCCATATCGGGCGAAAGATATATATGGGAGTTATATCTAAATCTGAACCGATTTCAATCAAATTTTGCACACTTGACTATACGACAAAGTGTTATATTTGTGCAAAATTTCAAGCAAATCAGGGTAAAACTCTGGCTTCTGGGTCCATATAAGTGCATATCGGGCGAAAGATATATATGGGAGCTATATTTATATCTGAACCGATTTCTTCCAAAATCAATAGGGTTCTATTCTGAACCAAAACAGGAAGTTGTGCCAAATTTGAAGGCGATTGGACTTAAACTGCGACCTAGATTTTGATCACAAAAATGTGTTCACAGACAGACGGACGGACAGACGGACATGGCAAGATCGACTCAGGGACCCACCCTGAGCATTATTGCCAAAGACACCATGTGTCTATCTCGTCTACTTCTGGGTGTTGCAAACATATGCACTAACTTATAATACCCTGTTCCACAGTGTGGCCCAGGGTATAAACAATGCCCGATACATACCATATTCGGTACACCTAGTTATGGTCCTAAAATACCTCTAGATTTCCTATTTTAAGTCAAGGCAAAGCGAATAAAAACTGCTGTTTCTAGAAGCCCAAGACCCCAAATAGGGGGGGCCGATTTGTATGGGGGGCTCTACCAAAACATGGACCGATGCACACCATAGTCGACCTATAAGACCTTTAGGTTTTAAATTCCAGGCAAATAGGATTCCAGACAAATTCTCGTAACTCACAACAATATTCGTGACACGAATTTTCGCATGAATCACGAAATTTCGTGTTATTCACGACAAACCTTATGACTCGCTGTGATTACTCATCATCGCTGTGATTACTCATAACTCACGACGGAATATTTAGTAATGGCTAATTGCATCTTCCCTCACATCTATCCCACTTCCACGAGTTTTTTTTTAGTTCTTACACCCCCAAAATAAAATCGCGTCTGTAACATATACCCCAAACACATTTTGCTTCAAGCATATATATTTTCAGGATTGGTCCAAACAAAATATTGTTTGCATTGTTCAAACATATTATGTTTCACCTTAGGGCATACACTGGTAGTAAAAAATTTTAATGAATTCTTCATTGTGTGGATATATTTTTAATGCGCCAATTGGTTACATCCATTATTTTACTTGCAGCATACTCTCCAGGTCTCTCTATCTAAACACATATATGTTTATAAGCTATTTTCAAATTAATATATGCTTGCATCTAAGCTATTATATTTACAAACATTTTATGTCCAAAACACAATATGTGCTAACATATTAACATATATGTCCCAAACATGTTATGCTAGTTTATGAACATTATATGCTTGCACTTAAAAATATTGTGTTAAAAAATTTGACTTTCTAAGCCAACACACTATCCATTGGCCTAGTTAACTGTTATTGTCATCAACAAATCGCTATAGCCATCAACACACAAGCAAAGCATACAGTCAAGCAGTTCTATTTATGGAGCATAGTTTTGGGCGCCCACGAGCCGATGTAAGAAAACTTTATTTCACAGAAACATACGTTTAGTTGGCCACCGAGGAGCAATGGTTAGCATGCCCGCCTTGTAGACAAAGGCTCGTGGGTTCAATCCCTGCTTCGACCGAAGAACATAACATTTTTGTTTACATATTTTTTTTACATATATTCCAAAAATGTTCGGAAGATCCCGAATAGATGTCCGATATTACATACTACGATATTAAATTTTTATTATGAAACTTCAGAAAAAGAAAAGATCAGTGCTTGATATAAACGAAATGGACTGTGTTTTTGGATCAAAAATTATTTTTCTTATTGCAAAAATAAAAATTTTGTAACAAAGATTTTTTTGTCATATTTTTGATATTTTCGAAGATGTTTGATATTTTTGAATAAATTCATAAAACCCTAACAAAATAACAACTTTTTCGTGAACGTTTTCCAAACCTTTTTTGTTTCTTTGCTTGTGGGCGTTGAAGCCGCCGATTTTAGTCGTCGCCGACCAGTTTTTGCCAGTCGAAGCCGCCGCCAAATATATCGACTCACCTTGACTAAAAATTAGCCGCCAATTAATCAAAAATATTGTTTTAAATCAGCAACATTTATTATTAATTGTTGTCAAAATGTTTAACTTTCCACCCAAAATTCGTCAGTATCAAGTTGCTATAATAATTTTGCAAAAATTTAGCAGAGAAAATTTGAATGATATGTATATGCGATTGCAAGATTGGTTGCACAACTAATCTCATTACCATTTGGATGACTTCTACTTGATTTTATAATGGATAATTGTCCGCCGCCGAATAGACTAATTTATATCGGCTTTGCCGTCAAGGCGCCGCCGCCGGAGGCAAAAAATGAGCGTCAGCGGCCGCCGACAAAAATTGGTCGGATTCATTCTCTGCCTACTGTACTACTTGCCAACAAGTTTCTGTTTTTATTCGAACCCAAATATGGCAAGCTCTCATTGTGCTAAATAGGGTTGTAATTATATTCAATTTTTTTCATAATCTTTACTATTATTCAAATATTTCGCCCATTGTGCGCTACAATTTACGCCCTCAATCCTCAGAAATTTTTGTTGGTGTGAATGATGATGCGGTGTTACACATTAGCGTTTATTTCTCGCCTCGTTTTGTGTTCCCATATAGACCGTTGTCCATTAACATGGCTTTCCTGTTGACGTTGATATGGAGGGGGCTTGCCTGGAAGCATTTTTGGTTGATTTTGAAGTGACCAATGATTCCGTGTTGGGTGGTTTATGGTATAATGAATTCAATGTGGACGTAATAATGAAACCCCAAATAAAAGCAGATCTCGCGATTTTGGTATAGGTCAGTGATTTCTCATATCAACAATGCTTTTGTGACTTGCTGACTGTCTGTCTGTCTGGGCATCTACTTTTCCTTTGGCTACATTTCTCGCCTCATTTGGTGGCTTTATCACCCCATTAACGAAGCGGAACGTGTCTGATGAATGTGGAATGTAACCAAGCATAATCCGAGTACAATAACACATTAGTAACTTAATTTTATTAAGTGTAATTTAGGATCATTTTTAATGAGCTTCAGATGTTCGTCTGTTTGTTGATTTGTTTCCTTTTGGAAAATTATTACATTTAATTAGATTTTTGTTATGCCATACTACTGTTGGGTGCTTTTGTTCATTTGTTTGATAATTTAGTTGTCTGCAATTCCTATGGATGTAAGGTAAGGGGCAGGTTTACAAAGCTTTCAACAGCTTTTAATTTTTCAATTTTTCAAAATAAATAATGTGTGAATTTCACGCAATGAGAAAAATTCTCATAATTTGATTGTGAAATTTGTTTTTGCAATCAGAATTTTTAATTGTTGGAATTCTTTCCCTAACAAAATAGACATACATAGATATAATAGCATTGTTAACAAAAGACTCGGTCGTTCTAGACTTTGTATTCCCTCCATAAATATTTTATAGTTTTTGATATAAATAAATTTGGTTCAAGCATTTGGTAGGACAAATTTCGGTTCCATACTCTTCTATGAAAGCGAGAGGATAGATTGTAGTGTAAGTAATATTGGGTATCTGACACGAAATATAATCCAAATTGGCACATATACACTGTCAAACTAGAAATAACAGCTGCGTGATATTTATTTTATTACTAGCTCGTTATATTTTATAGGAGTTACACAGGGAAAAACGTCTATTCTGAAACTGATGCCAGATTATAATTGTAAACAATAATATTTTATTTTTATTGAAAATTTTGTCAAAATTTTATTTTTATTGAAAATTTTGTCAAAATTTTATTTTTATTGAAAATTTTGTCAAAATTTTATTTTTATTGAAAATTTTGTCAAAATTTTATTTCAATAGAAAATTTTGTCAAAATGTTATTTCTATAAAAAATTTTGTCAAAATTTTATTTCTATAGAAAATTTTGTCAAAATTTTATCTCAATAGAAAATTTTGTCAAAATGTTATTTCTATAGAAAATTTTGCCAAAATTTTATTTAAATAGAAAATTTTGTCAACATTTTATTTCAATAGAAAATTTTGTCAAAATTTTATTTCTATAGAAAATTTTGTCAAAATTTTATTTCTATAGAAAATTTTGTCAAAATTTTATCTCAATAGAAAATTTTGTCAAAATGTTATTTCTATAGAAAATTTTGTCAAAATTTTATTTAAATAGAAAATTTTGTCAACATTTTATTTCAATAGAAAATTTTGTCAAAATTTTATTTCAATAGAAAATTTTGCCAAAATTTTATTTCTATAGAAACTTTTGTCAAAATTTTATTTGTATAGAAAATTTTTTCAAAATTTTATTTCTATAGAAAATTTTGTCAAAATTTTATTTCTATAGAAACTCTTGTCAAAATTTACATGCTATAGAATATTTTGTCAACATTTTATTTCTATAGAAAATTTTACCAACATTTTATTTCTATAGAAAATTTTGCCAAAATATTATTTCTATAGAAACTTTTGTCAAAATTTTATTTCTATAGAAAATTTTGTCAACATTTTATTTCTATAGAAAATATTGTCAACATTTTATTTCTATAGAAAATTTTATCAACATTTTATTTCTACAGAAAATTTTGTCAAAATTTTATTTCTATAGAAAATTTTGTCCAAATTTTATTTCTATAGAAAATTGTGTCCAAATTTTATTTCTATAGAAAATTTTGTAGAAAAAAATGTTCTATGGATAATTATGTCAAAATTTTATTTCTATAGAAAATTTTGCAAAAAAATTATTTCTATAGAAAATTTTGTAGAAAAAAATGTTCTATGGATAATTATGTCAAAATTTTATTTCTATAGAAAATTTTGCAAAAATTTTATTTCTATAGAAAATTTTGTCGAAATTTTATTTCTATAGACAAATTTGTCAAAATTTTATTTTTATAGAAAATTTTGTCAAAATTTTATTTTTATAGAAAATTTTGACAAAATTTTATTTCTATAGAAAATTTTTGTCAAAATTTTATTTTTATAGAAAATTTTGCCAACATTTTATGTCTATGGAAAATTTTGCCAAAATTTTATTTCTATGGAAAATTTTGCCAAAATGTTATTTCTATAGAAAAAGTTTGTCGAAATTTTATTTCTATTGACAAATTTGTCAAAATTTTATTTCTATAGACAAATTTGTCAAAATTTTATTTCAATAGAAAATTTTGTCAAAATTTTATTTCTATAGAAAATTTTGTCAAAATTTTATTTCTATAGAAAATTTTGTCAAAATTTTATCTCAATAGAAAATTTTGTCAAAATGTTATTTCTATAGAAAATTTTGTCAAAATTTTATTTAAATAGAAAATTTTGTCAACATTTTATTTCAATAGAAAATTTTGTCAAAATTTTATTTCAATAGAAAATTTTGCCAAAATTTTATTTCTATAGAAACTTTTGTCAAAATTTTATTTGTATAGAAAATTTTTTCAAAATTTTATTTCTATAGAAAATTTTGTCAAAATTTTATTTCTATAGAAACTCTTGTCAAAATTTACATGCTATAGAATATTTTGTCAACATTTTATTTCTATAGAAAATTTTACCAACATTTTATTTCTATAGAAAATTTTGCCAAAATATTATTTCTATAGAAACTTTTGTCAAAATTTTATTTCTATAGAAAATTTTGTCAACATTTTATTTCTATAGAAAATATTGTCAACATTTTATTTCTATAGAAAATTTTATCAACATTTTATTTCTACAGAAAATTTTGTCAAAATTTTATTTCTATAGAAAATTTTGTCCAAATTTTATTTCTATAGAAAATTGTGTCCAAATTTTATTTCTATAGAAAATTTTGTAGAAAAAAATGTTCTATGGATAATTATGTCAAAATTTTATTTCTATAGAAAATTTTGCAAAAAAATTATTTCTATAGAAAATTTTGTAGAAAAAAATGTTCTATGGATAATTATGTCAAAATTTTATTTCTATAGAAAATTTTGCAAAAATTTTATTTCTATAGAAAATTTTGTCGAAATTTTATTTCTATAGACAAATTTGTCAAAATTTTATTTTTATAGAAAATTTTGTCAAAATTTTATTTTTATAGAAAATTTTGACAAAATTTTATTTCTATAGAAAATTTTTGTCAAAATTTTATTTTTATAGAAAATTTTGCCAACATTTTATGTCTATGGAAAATTTTGCCAAAATTTTATTTCTATGGAAAATTTTGCCAAAATGTTATTTCTATAGAAAAAGTTTGTCGAAATTTTATTTCTATTGACAAATTTGTCAAAATTTTATTTCTATAGACAAATTTGTCAAAATTTTATTTCTGTAGAAAATTTTGTCAAACTTTTATTTTTATAGGAAATTTTGTCAAAATTTAATTTCTATAGAAAGTTTTGTCAAAATTATATTTCTGTAGAAAAGGTTGTCAAAATTTCATTCATATAGAACATTTTGTTAATTTTTTGTATTGAAAATTTTATTTCTGTGAAAAATGTTGTCCAAATTTTATTTCTATAGAAAATGTTGTCCACATTTTATTTCTTTAGAAAATTTTGTCAAAATTTTATTTCTATAGAAAATTTTGTCAAAAGTTTTTTTCTATAGAAAATTTTGTCAAAATTTTATATCTATGGAAATTTTGTCAAAATTTTATATCTACGAGTATAGAATTTTTTTTTATACCCTGCGCCACACTGTGAACAGGGTATTGTAAGTTAGTGCATATGTTTGTAACACCTAGAAGGAGACGAGATAGACACATGGTGTCTTTGGCAATAATGCTCAGGGTGGGTCCCTGAGTCGATATAACCATGTCCGTCTGTCCGTCCGTCCGTCTGTCTGTGAACACATTTTTGTGATCAAAGTCTAGGTCGCAATTTAAGTCCAATCGCCTTCAAATTTGGCACATGTTCCTACTTTGGGTCAGAATAGAACCCTATTGATTTTGAAAGAAATCGGTTTAGATTTAGATATAGCTCCCATATATCTTTCGCCCGATATGTACTAATATGGACCCAGCAGCCAGGGTTTTATACCGATTTGCTTGAAATTTTGTACAAACATAACACTTAGTCGTTTAGTCAAGTGTGCAAAATTTGATTGAAATCGGTTCAGATTTAGATATAGCTCCCATATATATCTTTCGCCCGATATGGACTTATATGGCCCCAGAAGCCAGATTTTTGGCCGAATTTGGTTCAAATTTCGCACTAGGAGTACAATTAGTAGTATAGTCAAGTGTGCAAAATTTGATTGAAATCGGTTCAGATTTAGATATAGGTCCCATATATATCTTTCGCCCTATATGGACTAATATGGTCCTAAAAGCAGGAGTTTTGGCCCAATTTTGTTAAAATTTTGCACAGGGAGTAGATTTAGCATTCTAGCTATGCGTGCCAAATTTGGTTGAAATCGATTCGGATTTAGATATAGCTCCCATATATATCTTTCGCCCGATATGGACTAATATGGTCCTAGAAGCCAGAGTTTTGGCCCAATTTGTTTGAAATTTTGCACTAGCAGTACAATTAGTAGTGCAGTTAAGTGTAATTGTAACATGATACAAATAAGTTACTAATTTTTGTTAAATTGTAAAAGAAAACATTAAAATAATATTTCTGTTCTTTAATAACATTTCATATTTGGGAAGAAAATTGGAATAAAATATCTTTCGCATAGTTCTAGAAGGACACAATTTAAATAAAATGTACTCATTTGGAACAAAATACTTTGAAAAAACTTTGTAAAAATTTTATTTGTATAGAAAATCAAAATTTTATTTGTACATTTTATTTAAACAGACTCCCCAAAAAGAGTCTATAAAGACTCCCCAAGAAGTATCTCTTAGACTCCCCAATAAGAGTTCCAAAGACTCCTCATGAAGTGCCTCTAAAGACTCTCCAATAAGAGTCTATAAAGACTCCGCAAGAAATGTCTCTAAAGACTCCCCAATAAGAGTCTCTAAAGCCCCCTCTAAGAGTGGGGGGAGACTCCCCAAAAGGGGTCTCTAAAGACTCCTTAAGAAGTGTCTTTAAAGACCCCCACTAAGAGTCTCCAAAGACTCCCCCATAAGAGTCTCCAATGACTCTCCAATATGGGTCTTTAAAGACACCCCAACAAGAGTCCCCAAAGACTCCCCAACAAGTATCTCTAAAGACACTCCAATAAGAGTCTCTAAAGCCTCCCGAACAAGAGTCTCCAAAGACTCCCCAATAAGAGTCTCCAAAGATTCCTCACGAAGTACCTCTAAAGACTCCTTAAGAAGTGTCTCTAAAGACTCCCCAATAAATTTCCCTAAAGACTCCCCAATAAGAGTCTCCAAAGACTCCTCACTAAGTGCTTCTAAAGACTCTCAAATAAGAGTCTTCAACGACTCCCCAATAAGAGTCTATAAAGACTCAATAAAAAGTGTCTCTAAAGACTCCATAAAAAGTGTCTCTAAAGAATCCCCAATAAGAGTCTCTAAAGACTCTATAAAAAGTGTCAATAAAGAATCCCCAATAAGAGTCTCTAAAGACCCCCCTAAGAGTCTCCAAAGGCTCCCCAATAAGAGTCTCTAAAGACTCCTTGAGAAGTGTCTCTGTAGACATCTTAAGAAGTGTCTCTAAAGACCCCCACCAAGAGTCTCCAAAGACTCCCCAAGAAGTGTCTCTAAAGCCTCTCCAATAAGAGTCTCCAAAGACTCCCCAATAAGTGTCTTTATAGACTCCTCCCCAATAAGAGTCTCCAAAGACTCTCTAAAGACTCCCCAACAAGTGTCTGTAAGGACTCCCCACTAAGAGTCTCCTAAGGCTCCCCAATAAGAGTCTTTTAAGACTCCCCAATAGGAGTCTCCTAAGACTCTCCAATAGGTATCTCTAAAGACACCCCACGAAGAGTCTCAAAGACTACCCAATTAGTGTCTCTAAAGACTCCCCAATAAGAGTCTCCAAAGACTTCTTAATAAGTGTCTCGAAAGACTCCCCAATAAGAGTCTCCAAAGACTTTCTACGGACTCTCCAATAAAAGTCTCCAAAGACTCCCCAATAAGACTATCCAATAAGAGTCGCTAAATACTCCCCAAAACAAAAAACAAATCACAAACAATTTTTTTCACAAAAGGACAGCGTTACCGAATATTACCTGATAATTGAAAATTCCCACAATTTTCATGAAATTTTTTCCAATTAAAGTCTTAATTGAGTTTTAAAAGATATTCAATTAAAAATTTAATTGATTCAACAAATTTTTTAATTGAAACAAAAATTAATAGTATCAATAAATTTTTATACCCTGCTCCACACTGTGGAACAGGGTATTATAAGTTAGTGCAGATGTTTGTAACACCCAGAAGTAGACGAGATAGACACATGGTGTCTTTGGCAATAATGCTCAGGGTGGGTCTCTGAGTCGATATAACATGTCCGTCTGTCCGTGAACACATTTTTGTGATCAAAGTCTAGGTCGCAATTTAAGTCCAATCGCCATCAAATTTGGCACATGTTCCTAATTTGGGTCAGAATAGAACCCATTTCAAATTTAGATATAGCTCCCATATATATCTTTTGCCCGATATGCACTAATATGGACCCAGCAGCCAGAGTTTTATATCGATTTGCTCAGATTTAGATATAGCTCCCATATATATCTTTCGCCCGATATGGACTAATATGGCCCTAAAAGCCAGAGTTTTGGCCCAATTTGGTTAAAATTTTGCACAGGGAGTAGATTTAGCATTGTAGCTATGCGTGCCAAATTTGGTTGAAATCGATTCAGATTTAGATATAGCTCCCATATATATCTTTCGCCCGATATGGACTAATATGGTCCTACAAGCTAGAATTTTGGCCCAATTTGTTTGAAATTTTGCACAAGGAGTACAATTAGTAGTGCATTTAAATGTGCAATTTGATTGCAATCGGTTCAGATTTAGATATAGCTCCCATATATAGCTTTCGCCCGATTTACACTCATATGACCACAGAGGCCAATTTTTTGCTTCGATTTAGTTGAAATTTTGCACAGGGAATAGAATTAACATTGTTGTTATGCGTGCCAAATTTGATTGAAATCGGTTCAGATTTAAATATATATCCCATATATAGCTTTCGCCCGATTTACACTCGTATGACCACAGAGTCCAATTTTTAACACCGATTTAGTTAACATTTTGCACAGGAAGTAGAATTAGCATTGTTGCTATGCGTGCCAAATTTGGTTGAAATCGGTTCAGATTTAGATATAGCTCCCATATATATGTTTTTCTGATTTCAACAAAAATGGCCAAAATACCAACATTTTCCTTGTAAAATCGCCACTGCTTAGTCGAAAAGTTGTAAAAATGGCTCTAGTTTTCCTAAACTTCTAATACATATATATCGAGTGATAAATCATAAATAAACTTTTGCGAAGTTTCCTTAAAATTGCTTCAGATTTAAATGTTTCCCATTTTTTTACTAACATTGTGTTCCAACCTAGTGCATTAGCCGACTTAAATTTTGAAGCTATAGATTTTGTAGAAGTCTATCAAATTCTGTCCAGATCGAGTGATATTTAAATGTATGTATTTGGGACAAACCTTTATATATAGCACCCAACGGATGTGATATGGTATCGAAAATTTAGATCTACAAAGTGGTGCAGGGTATAATATAGTCGGCCCCGCCCGACTTTAGACTTTCCTTACTTGTTTAATTTTATTTCTAAGAGAAAATTTTCGCAAAATTTTATTTCTATTGACATATGGTACCATTACGTATCAAATTTCAACTGGACCTCCTCCAAGAAGCTCCGCAAGTCAAATCTGTGTATCGGTATACCTAAACGTATACTCCTACATTACCTATATTCAATACCATCCTACCCACATCAATAAAAGCTACATGTGCCAAGTTTCAAGTCGATCGTTTGTTTCGTTCGGACGTTAGCGTGATTTCAGCAGACGGACGGGCAGCCGGACAGACATCGCTAGATCGACTCATAATTTCACATTTTGGGTTCTCAGACAAAAGTTTCGATGTGTTACACACGGAATGACAAAATTGGTAAACCCCGCATCCTATGTGGTGGAAGGTTTCTTGCAAACGGCTGATCCTCTCTTTATTTTGAACGTTGCACTAAATGCAACTTTTCGCTAGAACACTGTTATTTATTTTGTGTATATTCCAAAAATGTTGACAATATTTCGCAAGGCTCAGGATATGTGACATTAAATTTTTCTTCGAAGCCGTATTATATGTCTGCAATTAAGTATAGTGACAGCTTGGTATTTCAGTTTCGTCTATATTGACTATTCTGTCCATTGTGATACCACAGCCATGAACTTCTTTCTTATCACAGAGAGAATGGACCTCCTTTTTTTCGATTCTGAACGGCGTTTCTCTCTACCATGAAACCACTTAGAGAAGCTTTTAAAAAACTCAGAAATTTCACCAGTATTACTGAGAGGGGATAAATCACCGCTGAAAAGCTTTGGAGTGTTTGGTCGCGGGCTAGCTAACCATTGGCTATTTATTCAATTTTGGCTCAAATCCAAAAAATCCCTACTATAATTATCAGAAACCAATGACATTTTTAATTGAATTTATTAAACAATTAATTGAAAGTGCCGAAGAAATCAATTAATTTAATCAAGTATATTTTCATTTCAAATCAAATGTGTAATTGATATTCTCATTTTCGTGATTGAAGCCATTTCAATTAAAAAAATAATTAGATCAATTAAATTTGTGATTTAATTACAAGTATATTTTCTGTGTATTCAAATGAAAATATTTTCTTTTTTCAATTCACAATTAAATAACAAAGGATAAACTTTCCTTATAAAAAGCTTTAAAGCCTACTACTATGATTTTTTTTACATCTTTGTTTCTCAAAATTTCCATAAGATGGCGCCACCATAGAAATAGGAATACGAGGCAAATCATAAGAAAGTTTTTGTTTCGTTATAATAGAGAGACCATTTTTACTATCCTTACTGTGGTAAGGATAGAAACAATAAAAACAACTTTCACACAGATATTAATAACCTTCACTTACATCCTCTTATGACACACGGCCTAGTGTAAAGTAATATCTAAAGGACAATAAAAGCTTTTGAGAAAACTTTTTTTTTGGACTTGCGCATATCAAACAAACACCTGTTGATTCCCTAAGCTGTCAGTGTGAGAGTACATTGTAGACCATATTTACTCCGTACATTGCCTAATTCTTTGTTCTAACGCTTTTCTTATCAACTTGCTCATATGTTTACCAGGCGTCTACTTGCCGTTTATCCTAACATGGTTGACATTAAATGTTTTTGTTTTCGCCCCGGTAAAGAGTAAGGCGTTCAAATTCACCAAAAATGTCACGTTTGAAACATTAAAATTATATTTTTCTTATCACGAAATTGAAATAATCGTTTGTTAAACTCAATTATTAAGTGAGTGTAATCATATTCGAAATTAATAACGTCGTAATAATGAAATTCGCATTAACGCCTAGTTCCAGAATTTTTGGAACTTTATACGGAGTTTTTTTTGCCAAAATTAAGGAAATTTCGGAAATGTTGCTATGGTATAAAGTCAATGAAAGTTGAATTTTTAGAGCGATTTTTATGAGTATCAGTTTGAATAGAGATCACCAAAATAATCTGCAAACATTGGAA
Source organism: Haematobia irritans (assembly GCF_050003625.1). Taxonomy (NCBI): domain Eukaryota; kingdom Metazoa; phylum Arthropoda; class Insecta; order Diptera; family Muscidae; genus Haematobia; species Haematobia irritans. The sequence continues at coordinate 172,316,319 of NC_134397.1, read as the reverse complement.
GAATATTTGACAAAATTTGGAAGAATATTTGACAAAATTTATTCCCATAGAAAATTTTATCAATTGTTTTTCTACAGAAAATTTAATCAATTTTTTTCTATAGAAAATTTTGTAAAAAAAATTATTTCCATAGAAAATTTTGTTAAAATTGTATTTCTAAAAAAAATTTTGTCAAAATTTTATCTCTATAGAAAATTTTGTCAACATTTTATTTCTATAGAAAATTTTATTCCTATAGAAAGTTTTGTCAAAATTTTATTTCTGTAGAAAATTTTGTCAAAATTTTATTTCCGTGGAAAATTTTGTTAAAATTGTATTTCTAAAGAAAATTTTGTCAAAATTTTATCTCTATAGAAAATTTTATTCCTATAGAAAATTTTATCAAAATTTTATTTCTATAGAAAATTGCGTCAAAATTTTATTTCCATAGAAAATTCTGTCAAATTTTATTTTTATAGTAATTTTTTTCAAAATTTTATTTCTATAGAAAATTTTGTCAAAAGTTTATTACTATAGAAAATTTTTTCAAAATTTTATTTCCATAGAAAATTTTATATGATATAGTGAATTACCGGAATTTATTCTGATAATTGGCTGGAAATTTTGCTGCAAGTAGAGGACGCTGATGAGGAATGTGGTAATTCCGAAAAAGTTGTTGATTAAGCTACACTTGTAGTTTAGTCAATGCATGGTTTTAAGCTGAAATCAAAAGCAACAAAAATGATTGAAGAATAAACCAACACTATCGAACAAAACGAAAATTTTATCTCTATAGAACATTTTGGCAAAACTTTATTCCCATAGAAAAGTTTGTTACAATTTTATTTCTATAGAAAATTTTGTCAAAATTTTATTTCTACACGGACGAGAAAGACTGGTTTTCATATGTTTGGGTGTAAAAATTATATGTTTGGAATTCAAGTTTTTTAACACAATATTTTTAAGTGCAAGCATACAATGTTCATAAACTAGCATAACATGTTTGGGACATATATGTTATATGTTACAACATATTATGTTTGGGACATAAAATGTTTGTAAATATAATATGCTTAGATGCAAACATATATTAATTTAACAAGTAAGGAAAGTCTAAAGTCGGGCGAGGCCGACTATATTATACCCTGCACCACTTTGTAGATCTAAATTTTCGATACCATATCACATCCGTCAAATGTGTTGGGTGCTATATATAAAGGTTTCTCCCAAATACATACATTTAAATATCACTCGATTTGGACAGAATTTGATAGACTTTTACAAAATCTATAGACTCAAAATTTAAGTTGGCTGATGCACTAGGGTGGAACACAATTTTAGTAAAAAAATATGGGAAACATTTAAATCTGAAGCAATTTTAAGGAATCTTCGCAAAAGTTTATTTATGATTTATCACTCGATATATATGTATTAGAAGTTTAGGAAAATTAGTGTCAGTTTTACAACTTTTCGACTAAGCAGTGGCGATTTAACAAGGAAAATGTTGGTATTTTGACCATTTTTGTCGAAATCAGAAAAACATATATATGGGAGCTATATCTAAATCTGAACCGATTTCAATCAAATTTCGCACACTTGACTATACTACTAATTGTACTCCTAGTGCAAAATTGCAACCAAATTCGGCCAAAAATCTGGCTTCTGGGGCCACATAAGTCCATATCGGGCGAAAGATATATATGGGAGCTATATTTAAATCTGAACCGATTTCAATCAAATTGCACACTTGCCTATACGACTAAGTGTTATGTTTGCACAAAATTTCAAGCAAATCGGTATAAAACTCTGGCTGCTGGGTCCATATTAGTGCATATCGGGCGAAAGATATATATGGGAGCTATATCTAAATCTCAACCGATTTCTTCCAAAAGTCAATAGGGTTCTGTTCTGACCCAAATTAGGAACATGTGCCAAATTTGAAGGCGATTGGACTTAAATTGCGACCTAGACTTTGATCACAAAAATGTGTTCACAGACAGACGGACGGACGGACATGGTTATATCGACTCAGGGACCCACCCTGAGCATTATTGCCAAAGACACCATGTGTCTATCTCTGGGTGTTACAAACATATGCACTAACTTATAATACCCTGTTCCACAGTGTGGCGCAGGATATAAAAATAGCCTATAAGCATTTATGTGTGTAGAAAGAGAGACCTAGAAAGTATGCAGCAAGTAAAAGAATGGAAGAAACTAATTGGCGCCTTAAAAATATATATACACAAAGAAAATTTCATTAAAATTTTTTTCTAACCGTGTATGCCTAAGGTGAAACATAATATGTTTGAACAATACAAACAATATTTTGTTTGGACCAATCCTGAAAATATATCTGCTTGAAACAAAATGTGTTTGGGGTATATGTTACAGAAGCGATTTTTTTGAGGGTGTATAGGAAATTTTGTCCAAATTTTATTTCTGTAGAAAATTTTGTCAAAAGTTTATTTCCCCAAAAAAATTATATCAAAATTTTATTTCTATAGAAAATTTTATCATAATTTTATTTCCATAGAAAATTTTGTCAAATTTTTTTTTCTATAGAAAGTTTTGTCAAAGTTTTATTTCTATAGAAAATTTTGTCAGAATTTTGTTTCTATAGAAAATTTTGCCAACATTTTATTTCTATCGAACATTTCATCAAAACTTTATTTTGTCAAAATTTTATTTCTATAGAAAATTTTGTCAACATTTTATTTCTATAGAAATTTTTGTCCAAATTTTATTTTTATAGCAAATTTTGTCCAATTTTTATTTCTATAGAAAATTTTATCAAAATTTTATTTCTCTAGAAAATTTTCAAACAATTTCATTTCTATAGAAAATTTTGTCAAAATTTTATTTCTCTAGAAATTTTTTTCAAAATTTTATTCCTATATAAAATTGTCTCAAGATTTTATTTCTATAGAAGTTTCTCAAAATTTTTTTTCAAAATTGTATTTCTATAGAATTTTTTTTTCAAAATTGTATTTCTATAAAAAAATTTTATCAAAATTTTATTTCCATAGAACATTTTGTCAAATTTTTGTTTTAATAGAAAATTTTGTCAAAATTCTATTATTTTTTTTTTGTCAAAATTTCATTTCAATAGAAAATTTTGTCAATATTTTATTTCTATGGGAAATTTTTGTTGAAATATTATTTCAATAGAAAATTTATCGAAATTTTATTTCTATAGAAAATTTTGTCAGAAGTCAAAATTTTATTTCTATGGCAAATTTTGTAAATAAAGGGTGATTCTTTTGAGGTTAGGATTTTCATGCATTAGTATTTGACAGATCACGTGGGATTTCAGACATGGTGTCAAAGAGAAAGATGCTCAGTATGCTTTGACATTTCATCATGAATAGACTTACTAACGAGCCACAACGTCGAATTTTCAGTGAATGGGCCCTAGAAAAGTTGGCAGAAAATCCGCTTTTTTATCGACAAATTTTGTTCAGCGATGAGGCTCATTTCTGGTTGAATGGCTACGTAAATAAGCAAAATTGCCGCATTTGGAGTGAAGAGCAACCAGAAGCCGTTCAAGAACTGCCCATGCATCCCGAAAAATGCACTGTTTGGTGTGGTTTGTACGCTGGTGGAATCATTGGACCGTATTTTTTCAAAGATGCTGTTGGACGCAACGTTACGGTGAATGGCGATCGCTATCGTTCGATGCTAACAAACTTTTTGTTGCCAAAAATGGAAGAACTGAACTTGGTTGACATGTGGTTTCAAAAAGATGGCGCTACATGCCACACAGCTCGCGATTCTATGGCCATTTTGAGGGAAAACTTCGGAGAACAATTCATCTCAAGAAATGGACCGGTAAGTTGGCCACCAAGATCATGCGATTTGACGCCTTTAGACTATTTTTTGTGGGGCTACGTCAAGTCTAAAGTCTACAGAAATAAGCCAGCAACTATTCCAGCTTTGGAAGACAACATTTCCGAAGAAATTCGGGCTATTCCGGCCGAAATGCTCGAAAAAGTTGCCCAAAATTGGACTTTCCGAATGGACCACCTAAGACGCAGCCGCGGTCAACATTTAAATGAAATTATCTTCAAAACGTAAATGTCATGGACCAATCTAACGTTTCAAATAAAGAACCGATGAGATTTTGCAAATTTTATGCGTTTTTTTTTAAAAAAAAAGTTATCAAGCTCTTAACAAATCACCCTTTATTTTATTTCTATCGAACATTTCATCAAAATTTTATTTCTATAGAAAATTTTATTGCTATCGAAATTTTTCTCTATAGAAAAATTTCTCAAAATTTATTTCTTTAGGAAATTTTTTCAAAATTTTGTTTCTATAGAAAATTTTGTCAAAATTTTATATCTATAGAAAATTTCCTCAAAATTTTATTTCTATAGAAAATTTTCTCAAAATTTTGCTTCTACAGAAAAATTTCTCAAAAATTATTTCTTTAGAAAATTTTGTCAAAATTTTGTTTCTATAGAAAATTTTTTCCAAATTTTATATCTATAGAAAATTTTCTCAAAATTTTATTACGATAGAAAATTTTGTCAAAATTTGATTTCTATAGAAAATTTGGTCAAAATTTTATTTTTGCGATTATCTGTGTGAAAATGTATATTTTCTACCCGACATTATATGTGTGTTTATTTAGTTTAGTGAAAGAATCTTTATAAATTGAGAATACCGTTCTTGAGTTATTTTAAATTTAAAAGCATGGCTGGAAGACCATCGGTTACTTTGTAATAGAATGTAATCTCTACAAAAATTTCTTCCACAGAACAGAGGATATAAACAAACGATATAACAAAATGTATCAGTATCTTTTGTGTATAAAAACAGGTATGTCCATAGTAGCCCTACAATGGATAATGGACTCCCCAATATAGGCCTTATAATTTCAAAGAATTTGGAAATAATGGTACTTCAAAAATGTTTTCAAAACTCCCAATGAAAAGAACCTTTCTATACGCTCTAATCTAGAATTAGAAACAAAAACGTAGACCTTTTGGGGTTAAAAAACTCTAGATTAGTTTAATGCAAACAAACGAACAAAATCTTCTGTTATTCTCTGGTAGTCAAAAAGATAACAACTTAACTTGCCAGACATCATTCTAAACTGTTGTTGTGGAATGTGTGTCATCATCCGCAAAAATATATTTCATTGTTTCGTCTATATTGTACCTCTGTCCATAGAGTACCTACTCCGTGCATATGTATGAGATATCTGTACCATATCTTGTCTACTTCATGGCTAAGCAAACATAATCGTCAAACAACCATGCTCACCTGTTTTTCATTCGAGAAATATTAGCCGTAGCAGAGGTAGCATCATACAAATCCGTCAACGTCTTCACACATTCACTAACCATCACCTCACGAGAATCTCATTAGAAATTTTGAACAAAAGATGAATGATATAAAAAAAACAGTTTTGTTAAAAAGAAAATAATTTAAATGTGTATTTACTTTATGGAATGTTTCTTAAGAATATGTTTTTGTTGTGTGACACTAAAGAGTATGACGATGATGCTGATGACGATGGAGAAGGAGAAGCAGACGTGAATAAACATTTTTATGATGTCTTTCTGTTAGGAGGAAGACTATTGTAGTTCGACATGTTTGGCTAGTTTCCATCCAAACCAAGAAGCTTATATTAAAACCAAAAATCTAAAGGAATGACAACATTTCTTCTATTACCAAGTATTGTATTGTGTCCGTAGCTATTGTACGCAAACAGTTTTAAGAGATTTTATTTAAACTTTAGTATTTTGCATCTTAAAGATATCTCAATTATATTAACGCAGACATTATTCGTGAACAAACAAACTGATCGGGTCTACTTGCCAAAGAGGTCAGCTAGTTTCCACAGTTATAATAATTATAACAAAAATGAAAGATTAAAATTTTTACAAAACTTTCTATATATAGAAAAAATAAAATTCGGACAAAATGTTCTATAGAAATAAAATTTTGACAAAATTTCCGATAGAAATAAAATTTTGAAAAAATAAAATAAAATTTTGAAAAAATTTTCTATAGAAATAAAATTTTGACAACATTTTCTATAGAAATAAAATTTTGACAAAATTTTCTATACAAATAAAAATTTTCTTTAGAAATAATATTTTGACAAAATTTTCTATACAAAATAAAATTTTGATACATTTTTCTATAGAAATAAAATTTTGACACAATTTTCTATAGAAATAAAACTTTGACAAAATTTTCTATAGAATTAAAATATTGACGAAATTTTCTATAGAAATAAAATTTTGACAAAATTTTCTATAGAAATAAAATTTTGATACAATTTTCTATTGCAATAAAATTTTGACAAAATTTTTTGTAGAAACAAAATTTTGACAAAATTTTTTGTAGAAATAAAATTTTGACAAAATTTTCTATAGAAATAAAATTTTACAAAATTTTCTACAGAAATAAAATTTTGACAAAATTTTCTATAGAAATAAAATTTTGACAAAATTTTCTGTAGAAATAAAATGTTCTATAAAAATAAAAATTTTACAAGATTTTCTATAGAAATAAAACTTTGACAAAATTTTCTATAGAAATAAAATTTTGACAACATTTTTCTAGAGGTATAAAGTTTTGACAAAATTTTCTATAGAAATAAAATGTAAAAAAAATCGATAGAAATAAAATTTTAACAAAATATTCGTAGCAATAACATTTCGACGAAATTTTCTATAGAAATAAAATTTTGCAAAATTTTCTGTAGCAGTAAAATTTTTGGTAAAATTGTCTCTAAAATTATGTAGATTATTTTGGGCTCGAATTACTTGGGTTGCGGTAACACTTGCCGATGGCAAGGTATCTTAAAAGTTAGTCCATACGGAGTATATATTAAACAAAAAAGGCCCAATCGGCTATACGTATATAATTCTATAGAAATAAAATTTTGATAAAATTTTCTATAGAAATAAAATTTTGATAAAATTTTCTATAGAAATAAAATTTTGACAAAATTTTCTATAGAAATAAAATATTGACAAAATTTTCTATACAAATAAAATTTTGACAAAATTTTCTATCGAAATAAAATGTTGATACAATTTTCTATAGAAAACAATTTTCTATAGAAAACAATTTTCTATAGAAAACAATTTTCTATAGAAAACATTTTTCTAATTATACAATTATTATTCGAGCTTTATGGACAGATATAGATTAAGGAACATGGTTAATAGAGCCATTGAAAAGAAAACGCCAGATACAAATCTATACACGCCTGGACTGTACATGTTTCGGTTCGGGCGAATGAACCTTTCCACAGCCTTTAGTATAGATCTGGCTGGGAGAGATAACTCAATTTTGGGCCCTTTATGCTAACTCCTTATGGAGAAAACATTTGGGAAATTTCCTCTTACAAATTGAATCATCTTTTCTCCCACTGTACACCATCTTTTCATATAACTTACAAGTCCCTTAATCTTATTTTTATTTCGTTTTGTTACATAGTAATGCAACAACACGAAATTTATTTTTAGAAAGCTTATTTGTTAGAATTCACCTAAGTGGTGAACAGTCGAACAATGCTTATTGTTTCTACAGTCAACTACAACATATGACAATTAACATCATTCGCCCGAACCGAAACATGTACAGTCCAGGCGTGTATAGATTTGTATCTGGCGTTTTCTTTTCAATGGCTCTATTAACCATGTTCCTTAATCTATATCTGTCCATAAAGCTCGAATAATAATTGTATAATTAGATATAATGCATTTGGACGTCAATTGCCTGTTTCGGTATCAGGCTAACATGTAATATAAGAAAACTTTTTTCTATAGAAAACAATTTTCTATAGAAAACAATTTTCTGTAGAAATAAAATTTTCTATAGAAGTAAATTTTGACAAAATTTTCTGTAGAAATAAACACAAAATTTTCTATAGAATTAAAATATTGACAAAATTTTCTATAGAAATAAAATTTTGACAAAATTTTCTATTGAAATAAAATGTTGATACAATTTTCTATAGAAAACAATTTTCTATAGAAAACAATTTTCTATAGAAAACAATTTTCTATAGTAATAAAATTTTCTATAGAAGTAAATTTTGACAAAATTTTCTGTAGAAATAAAATTTTGACAAAATTTTCTATTCTATTCTTCTATTACAATAAAACTTTGACAAAAATTTTCTATAGAAGTAAATTTTGACAAAATTTTCTGTAGAAATAAAATTTTGACAAAATTTTCTGTAGAAATAAAATTTTGACAAAAATTTCTATTAAAATAAAATTTGACAAAATTTTCTATTCTATCCTTCTATTACAATAAAACATTGACAAAATTTTCCATAGAAATAAAATTTTGATAAAATTTTCTATAGAAATAAAAGTTTAACAAAATTTCCTACAGAAATAAAATTTAAAAAATTTTCTATAGAAATAAAAATTTTCTATAGAAATAAAATTTTGACAACATTTTCTATAGAAATAAAATTGTGACAAAATTTTTTATAGAAATAAAATTTTGACAAAATTTTCTATAGAAATAAAATTTTAACAAAATTTTCTGTAGTAATAAAAATTTTTATAAAAATTTTACAAAATTTTCTATAGAAATAAATTTTAACAAAATTTTTCATTGAAAAAAATGTATAGAACTTTCTATAGAAATAAAAGTTTGACAAAAATTTTTGAAAAAAAAAATTCGATAGAAATAATATTTTAACAATTTGTTCGATAGCAATAACATTTTGATGAAATTTTCTATAGAAATAAAATTTTGATAAAATTTTCTATAGCAGTAAAACTTTGTGGTAAAATTTTATTCAAAATTTTGTGGATTATTTTGGGCTCGAATTACTTGGGTTGCGGAAACACTTGCTTAAAACTAATTAACACCGTCTTTGAAATTGTAAGTTAGTCCATACGGAGTATATATTAAACAAAAAAATAAAATTTTTACAAAATTTTATATAGTAATAAAATTTTGACAAAATTTTCTATAGAAATAGAATCTTGAAAAAATTTCTATAGAAATAAAATCTTGGCAAACTTTTGTATAGTAATAAACTGTTGATAAAATTTTCTATAGTATTAAAATTTTGGCAAAATTTTTTGTAGTAATAAAATTTTGAGAAAATTTTCTATAGTAATAAAATTTTGATAAAATTTTCTATAGTAATAAAATTTTCTATGGAAATAAAATTTTGGTAGATTATTTTTGGGGATCGGCTATATATAACTATAGACCGATATGGACCAATTGTGGCATGGTTGTTAGCGGTCATAAACTATCGCAATGTACCAAATTTCAACCGGATCGGATGAGTTTCCGAGGTCAAATCTGGGGATCGGTTTAAATTGGGGTTATATATAATTAAGACCGGTATGGACCAATTTTTGCATGATTGTTAGAGACCATATACTAACACCACGTACCAAGTTTCAACCGGATCGGATGAATTTTGCTCTTCCAAGGGGCTCCGGAGGCCAAATCTGTGGATCGGTTTATATGGGGGCTATCTATAATTATGGACCGATGTGGACCAATTTCTGCATGCTTGTTAGAGACTATGTACTAACATCGTGTACCAAATTTCAGCCGGATCGGATGACATTTGCTTCTCTTAGAGGCTCCGCAAGCCAAATCTGGGGATCGGTTTATATGGGGGCTATATATAATTATGGACCGATATGGACCAATTTTTAAGTGGTTGTTTGATACCAAATAAGAGCGATGTGCATGGTTGTTAGAGACTATGTACTAACACCATGTACCAAGTTTAAGCCGGATCGGATGACATTTGCTTTTCTTAGAGGCTCCGCAAGCCAAAGCTGGGGATCGGTTTATATGGGGGCTATATATAATTATGGACCGCTGTGGACCAATTTTTGCATAGTTGTTTGAGACCATATACTAACACCATGTACCAAATTTCAACCGGATCAGATGAATTTTGCTCTTCCAAGGGGCTTCGGAGGCCAAATCTGGGGAACGGTTTATATGGGGGCTATATATAATTATGGACCGATATCGACCAATTTTTAAGTGGTTGTTAGATACCAAATAACTAACACCATGTACCAAATTTCAACCAGATCGGATGAATTTTGCTCCTCCAAGAGGCTCAGCAAGCCAAATCTGAGCGTCGGTTTATTTGGGGGTTATACGTAAAAGTGGTCCGATATGGCCCATTTACAATACCATCCGACCTACATCAATAACAACTACTTGTGCTTAGTTTCAAGTCGATAGCATGTTTCGTTCGGAAGTTAGCGTGATTTCAACAGACGGACGGAAGGACGTACATGCTTAGATCGACTCAGAATTTCACCACGATCAAGAATATATATACTTAATGGGGTGTTAGAGCAATATTTCGACATGTTACAAACGGAATGACAAAGTTAATATATCCCCCATCCTATGGTGGATTGTATAAAAAAAACGAGAATATGATTTCTCTTACTAAAATCGCTAGTTCATATGAAACCATATAAATGTTCCACTACAGATTTGTTGTCTGGGTCCATTTGTATAAGCGGCTAGACAAGGAACGTTACCGAAGGTTAGCAATAGCAGGCGAAGAAAAATCAAATTTGTCGGTGTTGGTCAGACAATGGTGGTCAATGATGCGTGGAACAAAGAATTAAAACAAATGCCCATCATAACCTGGTTTACATTTCAGCAGTTGATGTTGATTGATTTTTTCTACTTTTGAAAAAACCGACATTTTTTCTCTGGTATTTTTATACGCAACCTCCCCCTTCAAAACGTGGTAAATCAACAAACGAAGAGGTCTTTGAAAAAGTGTTGCAAAACTTCAATGACCTGATTCTAATTAAATGTTTTGCTTGCATATAAAACCATTAAAATTAACTACTCGTAGACTTTTTTTGTAATACAGAGAATTTTATAAAACCAGAAATGCAATGAACATTAGTTTATCGATTAGTAATAGATGTCTTTGGAGTTGTCGGGGTTTTAAGTTTCGATTGTAATAAAAAAATGCAACAATTTCGAAATTAATTGCAAAATCTGAAGAACATTGTCACAGTTTTTGTAGGATTATTAGGATTAAAATTTTCCTAATATCTTGGCAAAAAAGAGATAAAAACATCTTTTTTGGTTTCCAAACTTGTCCTCCGGAGTAGTGCAAAATTGTATAATCTCCAATGAATTTGAATCAAATATATGTTCAAATATTCTACAGTAATTCACCATACGTAGCACCTTGTGTAATGCTTAACAATTCATTGATAAGTAGCGTTTAAATTTGTGCTCAATTAACCTAAAATAAAATCACGAAATACTTTCATTATCCCTGAACTCGTGATCAGATTACCCTCATTATCTGTGGATAGTATTTTTAAAATTATGCTATTAATATTTAAACAAACACTAACACAAGGACGCGCGAACAAACACACACACATACATACACATTGATATGTTTATTTACACAACAGTCCGATAAATTATTGTTATCATGGCTTAATGTCACTTAAACACGTCATTTAACTAAAACCATCATAGTCGTCATCATTTAATTACTGAGTTCCATTTCCTGCAATTTTAAATAATCATAAGCCCTCAAGGTGACAGTTGGAAATTTTATTATCTCTCTCACTTGCTTTCTCTGTGTGATGATAATATTTATTTTTCTTGGGCTTATAATAATAACAATAATAAGAAGAAATCTCAAAGAAATTATTGCAATAAAATTTAAATTCTAGGATTTAGAAGAGTTTGTGGAAATTTTAATTAAGAAAATGTTCTACAATCAAATTGAAGTTTATTTATAGTGCAGATATTTATTTAGTGACACATCATTACGCGTGAGTCACGCTAATAACAACGCCTTCAGTATGCGTGAGCGCAATTATCCGGAACAATATGCTCACCAAAATAATCCCGCTCACGAACATAATAACGCTTACGATTTGAATTCGCTTAGAATAACGTTCTCGAGTTTAATCATGCTCACGTTTTCTATCAAGTCCCCCAGTTTAATTACTGATATAATTCTAGAATTGTCCCTATATCGAATAACGATTACCACAGTATTCTCGGCCACGAAGGTTCTTTAAAACTTATTCACACTTACGAACTCTTAAAAGTAAACTTCAACGGTAACATACGACTTAACTAATGGTGATTCACTAAAATTGTCTTTTTGAATGGAGCGATTTTTCGTGAGTCACGAGATTTCTGATCGTGGGTGTAAGTCTTCGAAATTTTTAGAGGAATAACTGATATCTCTTAAACTATGCGCCATAGAGCCGGACTATCGACTTACAAGAAGGTAGTGACTCCAGATCGCGATGATAAACAAAATACGACGGCCAAAGCGCGTTCCCGGAGGCTGTACACGACGATGCTGACGAAGTTTGACTGCGTGGTAATGGACGACGAAACCTACGTCAAAGCCGACTACAAGCAGCTTCCGGGACAGGAGTTTTATACGGCAAAAGGAAGGGGAAAGGTAGCAGATATTTTCAAGCACATAAAACTGTCAAAGTTCGCAAAGAAATATCTGGTTTGGCAAGCCATCTGTACCTGCGGGACTGTCAACCCAGAAACTTACGTGAAAGAGTGTTTGAATAAACGTCTGCTGCCTTTCCTGAAGAAACACGATTGTTCCGTACTGTTTTGGCCGGATTTGGCATTTTGCCATTACGGTAAAAAGGCCAGGGAGTGGTACGCCGCCAACAACGTGCAGGTGGTTCCCAAGGACAAGAACCCTCCCAACACGCCAGAGCTCCGCCCAATTGAGAAATACTGGGCTATTGTCAAGCGGAACCTAAAGAAGACCAAAAAACTGCTAAGGACGAGCAGCAGTTCAAGGCAAACTGGCTTTCTGCGGCGAAGAAGGTGGACAAGGTGGCTGTACAAAATCTGATGGCTGGTGTCAAGCGTGAGGCCCGGCAATTCGGATTTGGAAAAGCGAAAGCCTAACTGAATATTTTTCCTGAATTTTATACTAATTGAACTTGAAAAAGAAATTTAATTTGATTTTTTAAATAAACGATTTCACCGATTTACACGCGTTTTCCCTTGACCAAATGTTGACCGTATCACCCTTTAGCCCCCATATAAACGGACCCCAAATTTGGCTTGCGAGGCGTCTAAGAGAAGCAAATTTCATCCGATCCGGCTGAAATTTGGAACATGGTGTTAGTATATGGTCTCTAACAATCATGCAAAAATTGGTCCACATCGGTCCATAATTATATATAGCCCCCATATAAACCGATCCCCCGATTTGGCTTGCGAGGCGTCTAAGAGAAACAAATTTCACCCGATCCGGCTGAAATTTGGTACATGATGTTAGTATATGGTCTCTAACAACCATGCAAAAATTGGTCCACATCGGTCCATAATTGTATATAGCCCCCATATAAACGGACCCCCAAATTTGGCTTGCGAGGCCTCTAAGAGAAGCAAATTCCATCCGATCCGGCTGAAATTTGGTACATGATGTTAGTATATGGTCTCTAACAACCATGCAAAAATTGGTCCACATCGGTCCATAATTATATATAGCCCCCATATAAACAGATCCCCCGATTTGGATTGCGGAGCCTCTAAGAGAAGCAAATTTCATCCGATTCGGCTGAAATTTGGTACATGATGTTATTATATGATCTGCAATGACCGTGCGAAAATTGGTCCATATCGGTCCGTAATTATATATAGCCCCCATATAAACCGATCACCAGATTTGACCTCCGGAGCCTCTTGGAAGACCAAAATTCATCTAATTCAGTTGAAATTTGTGACGTGATGTTATTATATGGCCTCAAACACCCATGCAAAAATTGGTCGATATCGGTCCATAATTCTATATAGGCCCCATATAAACCGATCCCCAGATTTGACCTCCGGAGCATGTTGGAAGAGCAAAATTCTTCCCATTCGGTTGAAATTTGGTACGTGATGTTAGTATATGGTATCCAACAACCATGCAGGAATTGGTTCCTATCAGTCCATAATTATATATAGCTCCCATATAAACCGATCGCCAGATTTGACCTCCGGTGCCTTTTGGAGAGGCAAAATTCATCCGATCTGGTTGAAATTTGGTACGTGGTGGTAGTATATGATATCTAACAACCATGCCAAAAATGGTCCATATCAGTCCATAATCATTTGTAGCCCCCATATAAACCGATCTCTAGATTTGGTTTTGGAGCCTCTTGGAGGAGCAAATTTCATCCGAGTGAGTTGAAATTTGTGGATGACAGTCTTTCGTAAAAGTTTCTACGCAATGCATGGTGGAGGGTACATAAGATTCGGCCTGGCCGAACTGACGACCGCATATACTTGTTTTATCTGAAAAACTTTGTCAAAATTTTATATCTATGGAATATTTTATCAACATTTTATATCTACGAAAAATTTCATCAAAAATTTATTTTTATTTAAAATTTTTCAAAATTTTATTTCTATAGAAAATTTTGTCAAAATTTTATTTCTATAGAAAATTTAGTCAAAATTTTATTTCTATAAAAAATCTAGTCAAATTTTTTTTTTCTATAGAAAAATTTTCAAAGTTTTATTTCTATAGAAAATTTTGTCAAAATTTTATTTCTATGGCAAATTTTCTCAAAATTTTATTTCTATAGCAAATTTTCTCAAAATAGTATTTCTTACTGATACTCACTGCTAAGACGAAAACTGATAAAAATGATTCGAATTTTCCTATACCTCTAGTACATATTTATAAGCTGATGAATCAAAAATGCATTTTTGCGAAATTGCCTAAAAAATTATAAATATTTCCCATATTTATTAATACCCTGCGCCACACTGTGCCCAAGGCATTTGAGATGGTATCAATAATTTTGGTCCACAATGTGTTGAAGGGTATAATACCGACTTTGAACTTTCTTTACTATAAATACATATACTGAAGACTGTTGGTATCTACTCATATTGTGATGGTTATTTATATCATTAATTTATTTATTAAACATAGGACCAACATTGCCTTAAATTTGAAATATAGAGTTAAATTGGCATCAAATTAAGATCTTTTTTGCACACATAAATAAATCGATAATTTATATCGACCCGTTTACGGTATCCCCACAATAGAACTACAAATTAGTGGTGTTAAAATGAGATTCAGTTATATTACCCGGATTCGGAGTCGTGGCTGATGAAAAATGCTGGAGTCGGAGTCGAGTTAAATTGGCTCGATTCCACAGCCTTGGATTTAACATTTTAGCTTAGTACAAATTGGTATAGATTTCGATATAGTTCCCATATACACGCAGAGAAGGAATATGATCACCTCAAACATGTTTCAAGAGCAAAATGTTATTTTTGTATGGTGACCATGTAACATGTTTGTCACTAAAATGTTATTTTCTCGTGAAATATAACCTGCTTGTCGTAATCAAATACATGATTTCCGATAAAATAACATGGTTTCGAAAACCATGTTACATGGTCACCACCCAAAAATAACATTTTGCTCTTAAAACATGTTTGAGGTGATCATATTCCTTCTCTGGGTGTATATATACGCCTGATTTGGGGAAATATAGTAGAAAATTTCATATTTTGTACCCGTTACAAAGGAATTTTACTGCCATTGATTTTATTTTACACAGAAGAAAGATATAACATTCTATATAACTGTGTCGAATTTTATCCAAATCGGTTCAGATTTAGATAAATCGCCATATATTCTTGCAAGTTAGGCAAAACCATACGTACCACAGATTTAAATGGCGTTAGCCTATTAAATTTAAAGTCTAAAGATATTGTAGAAGTTCAAAAATGTTTCTCCAAATCGGTTCTGATTTAAATATTTGTATATGTAAATGTAAACCTTTATATAGCTCCCAACAAATTTGAAGGAGTTCAGTCTGCCCCGCCCGACTTTAGACTTTACTAACTTGTTTTAAAATGATTTTCACTTTTTTACTAGAAACCCTATATTTTTTTTGTGTCATGATTATGATTGTATAGCATTTTTCGAATATTTTTATATTTTTGAATCAATGTCATTACCAATTTTAATTGTCCATTAAATTTTCAGTAAATAGAGATGCAGAACAATATGACATTGTCCTCTGGCTATTATCGTAGACATTAATTTTTAGACCATTACATAGACAATGGAGTATTAACAAAGGCATTGACCATTGATCATATCTCTGTTAAATGATGCAGAAAATTGTTTAGAATAATATGGTTTTAGTAATAGGAAAATGATTGCAACAGCCTTCATAAATAATTCGTGTAACAAAAGTATCAAGTAAACTAGAGATTATAATCAGTATCAAAAAAACTTGCTACTATTTTACCGTTCGAATATTAAATTTATGGTTGCTACAGCTGGTATAATTCTAACAAAAATCGTATTGGATTATTTACTAGAACTACTAGAATTCTTGATGTTTTGGCAGAGTTTGCAAAATATTCCTTTCCGGCTAAGAGGTTCTTCAATTTTCTCTAGAAATAAACATTAATTTGGACAAAATTTTCTATCTAAATAAAATTTTGATAAAAGTTTCTATAGAAATAAAATTTTGATAAAAGTTTCTATAGAAATAAAATTTTGACAAATTTTTCGATAGATATAAAATTGTGACGAAATTTTCTATAGAAATAAAGTTTTGACAAAATTTTCTATGAAAATAAAATTGTGACAAAATTTTCTATGAAAATAAATTTTTGACAAAATTTTCTATAGAAATAAAATTTTGACAAAATTTTCTATGGAATTAAAATTTTGACAAAATTTCCTATGGAATTAACATTTTGACAAAATTTTTTATAGAAATAAAATTTTGACAAAATTTCTATAGATTAAATTTTTAACAATAAAATTTTGATAATATTTTCTGCAGAAAAAATTTTGATAATATTAATAAAAGATAATAATATAAATAAAATTTTGACAAAATTTTCTATAGAAATAAAATTTTGATAAAAGTTTCTATAGAAATAAAATGTTGATAAAAGCTTCTATAGAAATAAAATTTTGAGAAAATTTTCTATAGAAATAAAATTTTGACAAAATTTTCTATAGAAATAAAATTTTGACAAAATTTTCTATAGAATTAAAATTTTGGCAAAATTTTCTATAGATATAAAATTTTGACAAAATTTTCTATAGAAATAAAATTTTGACAAAATTTTCTATAGAAATAAAATTTTGACAAATTTTTCTATAGAAATAAAATTTTAACAAAATTTTAAAAAATTTTCTATAGAAATAAAATTTTGACAAAATTTTCTATAGACATAAAATTTTGACAGAATTTTTTATAGAAATAAAATTTTGACAAAATTTTCTATAGAAATAAAATTTTGACAAAATTTTCTATAGAAATAAAATTTTGACAAAATTTTCTATTAATTTAAAATTTTGACAAAATTTTCTATAGAAATAAAATTTTGAAAACATTTTCGATAGAAATAAAATTTTGACAAAATTTTCTATAGAAAAAAATTTTGACAAAATTTTCTACAGAAATAAAATTTTGACTACATTTTCTATAGAAATAAAATTTTGACAAAATTTTTTGTAGAAATAAAATTCTGACAACATTTTCTATAGAAATAAAATTTTGACAAAGTTTTCTATAGAAATAAAATTTTCACAAAATTTTCTGTAGAAATAAAGTTTTGACAAAATTTTCTATAGAAATAAAATTTGAAAAAATTTTCTATAGAAATAACATTTTGACAACATTTTCTATAGAAATAAAATTTTGACAAAAATTTCTATGGAATTAAAATTTTGACAAAATTTTCTATGGAAATAAAGGTTTGAGAAAATTTTCTATAGAAATAAAATTTGACAAAATTTTCTATAGAAATAAAATTTGACAAAATTTTCTATAGAAATAAAATTTTGACAAAATTTTCTATAGAAATAAAATTTTGACAAAATTTTCTATAGAAATAAAATTTTGGCCCAATTTTCTACATAAATAGAATTTTTACAAAATTATCTATAGAAATAAAATTTTGACAAAATTATCTATAGAAATAAAATTTTGACAAAATTTTCTATAGAAATAAAATTGTGACAACATTTTCAATGGAATTAAAATTTTGACAATTTTCTATAGAAGTAAATTTTTAACAATAAAATTTTGATAATATTTTCTGCAGAAAAAAATTTTGATAATATTTTCTGTAAAAATAAAATTTTGGCAACATTTTCTACAGAAATAAAATTTTGTCGAAATTTTCTAAAACTTCAATATCTTCAAACATTTAAATTTTAGCAAAGCAAAAAATTTCGCTAATGGGAGATAAGTTTCTAAAATAAAGATTCCTTTTGAAGAGAACAACATTTTTCCATTCTAGCTATACAAATTTTACGAAATTTCAAAACATTTTGTTTTTTAATTTTGAAGTAAAAGTATAGAAGTAAAATTTTGACAAAATTTTCTATAGAAGTAAAATTTTGACAAAATTGTCTATAGAAGTAAAATTTTGACAAAATTTTCGATAGAAGTAAAATTTTGACAAAATTTTCGATAGAAGTAAAATTTTGACAAAATTTTCTATAGAATTAAAATTTTGACTAAATTTTAAAATTGATTTTTTTTTTAATTTGGTAGGTTTTTTTGTAAAATATTCCTGCAATTTTGGTAGAGTATTTTTTGCACGAGTGACAACCAGCCCTTAGTATATATATTTCAGGACACACCCGATATTAACCGAATTCAAAGAATGTTATTATATGTAGGCATTTAAGATTCGCTCTTGCCGATCTTTTGGCCCGATATACTTGATTGTTTTCACGAGTATAAGAATTTCTTCAAACACTGAAATAATGTGAAAAAATTCCTCAAAATATTTGTTATTTATCTTGGTAATGCTTTCTTGCAAACCTTATTGGAACATTGTAAATCTTAATGATTCATTACTAATTATGGTGATGATGATGATGATGATGATGATGGTGCTGGGCCTTAGGTGGCTATTTTTTTAAATGGTTTATTTGGCCGTTTCTTGTTGAGTTGAATTTATGAATGATTAGCAAAAAGTTTGACCTATAGACACGACCATAAGACGGTCACTGACCAACAAAGTAAAAATGTATGAAAAATTATATGAGGCGATATATAAACGCATCATTAAATTTGTAAATTGCTCGATGGTCGTGGTTTAGAATGAAATTGTTTACACACAATAAGAAAATGCCAGAATAGCAAAATATCATTAACGTTTTTGGTCATTCACCGAAAAATTATAAAAATGAAAATTATGACCACAATGAAATTTCATAGAACAGTGTCTTCTTAAAAATTTTAATTTTGTTGAAATAATTACATTAAGATTTGTTATAAACTCCTGTAATAAAAAATTAATTGGTTTTAAAATAGAACAAAAGAATACTTGTCAGTGACAAAAAAAAGATTTTGTCAATTGATAAATTGGTTTTAATTGCTTTTTTAGGTGTCATTGCAGATTTGTCTATCTCCATGGAGATATACAAATCGCATCGTGTCATATTATACCTTATTGGGAAGGTGATATTTTAAGCTTTATTTCACAAAAATAAAAACTAAATTTGAAAAAAGGATTGTAATCAGGATTACAAAGTATAAATTTGGACTTTCTAAAGTAGAAGCCGACCGTTGTCATTTCGGCTCCTTTAAACTTTGAAAATGTCGACTTTTCGAGTTTTCTATATTTTAGAACTTTTGAAAAATCAATTTTTTCAAAATTTGTAAAAATCTACATTTGAAAAAGTCGTGATTTCGATTTTTTTTTTGAAAATTCGGAAAAACCAACTTTAAAGTGTTTGATTTTTAGAAAATTTCTATAAGTCGATTTTTAAAAATTTTAAGAAGTCGATTTTTTTTTGATTTGTACATTTGAAAATGTTGAATTTTCGACTTTTAGATTTATCGAAAAAATTTTACTTTTGTACTTTTTGAAAAAAAATTGTGAATATCTACTTCTAGAGTTTTTGACTCTTGAAAATTTTAAAAAGTCGACTTTTCGAGTTTTCGACTCTTTGAAAATGGGAAAAAGTCGACTTTTCGAGTTTTGCACGATTTATACAAGTCTACATTTAGAAAATTTGGAGAAAGTCTACTTTTTGGAATTGAAAAATAGAAAAAGGCGACTTTTATAAATTTTTACACTTTCAACTATTTGAAAAATTGAAAAAGATTTCCAAAATATAAAAAAATTAAACAGTGGGCTTTTTTTCCATAAATCGAAAACTCGTAAAATCAAAATTTTCAAATTTGAAAAATAAATAGGTAATTTCTGAAGCGAAAAATGAACAGAACTTATCAACAGAAAGGGTTCCATCTTCGTCTAAGGACAACACTAAATCACACACATCGATGATGACTCGTTAAGGACTGGTAGAGCTTGGCATCGTCCCTAAACTTTTAGCATCGAACAACCAGTTGTTCGGGTCTTCAGAAGCGTGTGAAAATGTCTGGCCACAGTTTTACGCATAGAAACCACGAAAATGTGACACCGATAGAGTAATGGCTCTGCCGGACAATAGTACGTATTTGCTCTAATTATGTTAATTATAAATAAATATACGAAAAAAGCGAATAAAAGTTTAACTAGACTTAAAAAAATTCTCAATATAAGCCAAATTACTTATTTGTTTTTGGCAACTCTTTCGGTAAACATATTATCGATTTTTGTTTTTGCCAATTCTTTGTATTTACCGAAAATTTTGATTATGGTGCTAATACCCATAAAACATAAAAAAGAAACAAGTACGTACGGCCGTAAGTTCGGCCAGGCCGAATCTTATGTACCCTCCACCATGGATTGCATAGAAACTTGTACTAAAGACTGTCATCCACAATCGAATTACTTGTGTTGCGGTAACACTTACCGATGGCAAGGTATCTTAAAACTTATTAAAACCATCTTCTCAATTGTAGGTTAGTCCATACGGGGTATATGTTACACAAAAAGGCCGATTAAATACGTATATAATTCACTTTGACAAAATTTTCTATAGAAATAAAATTTTGACAAAATTTTCTATAGGAATAAAATTTTGACAAAATTTTCTATAGAAATAAAACCTTGACAAAATTTTGTATAGTAATAAAATTTTGACAAAATTTCCTATAGAAATAACATTTTGGTAGACTTTTTTTGGGGGGAAAAAATTCAGTTTGACAAAATTTTCTATAGAATACAATTTTGACAAAAGTTCCTATACCAATAACATTTTGACTAAATTTTCTATAGAAATAAAATCTTGAAAAAATTTTGTATTGTAATAAAATTTTGACAAAATTTTCTATAGAAATAAAACTTTGACAAAATTTTGTATTCTATAGAAATAAAATTTTGACAAAATTTTCTATAGAATAAAATTTAACAAAATTTTCTATAGAAATAAAAATTTGACAATATTTTCTATAGAAATAAAATTTCGACAAAATTTTCTATAGAAATAAAATTTTGACAAAATTTTCTATAGAAATAAAATTTTGACAAAATTTTCTATAAAAATAAAAACTTGAAAAATTTTGTATTGTAATTGAAATTTTGACAACATTTTGTATAGATAGTTGTTAGGGACCATATACTAACACCATGTACCAAATTTCGGCCGGATGGGATGAACTTTTCTTCTCTTAGAGGCTCCGCAAGCCAAATCGGGAGATCGGTTTATATGGGGACTATATATAATTATGGACCGATGTGGACCAATTTTTGCATGATTGTTAGAGACCATATACTCACACCATGTACCAAATTTCAACCGGATCGGATGAATTTTCCTCCTCCAAGAGGCTCCGCAAGCCACATCTGAGCGTCGGTTTATATGGGGGCTACATATAATTAGGGACCGATATGGACCAATTCCTGCATGGTTGTTAGAGACAACATACTAACACCATGTACCAAATTTCAACCGGATTGGATGAATTCTGCTCCTCCAAGAGGCTCCGCAAGCCAAATCTGAGCGTCAGCCGGATGGGATGAAATTTTCTTCTCTTAGAGGCTCCGCAAGCCAAATCGGGAGATCGGTTTATATGGGGACTATATATAATTATGGACCGATGTGGACCAATTTTTGCATGATTGTTAGAGACCATATACTCACACCATGTACCAAATTTCAACCGGATCGGATGAATTTTCCTCCTCCAAGAGGCTCCGCAAGCCACATCTGAGCGTCGGTTTATATGGGGGCTACATATAATTAGGGACCGATATGGACCAATTCCTGCATGGTTGTTAGAGACAACATACTAACACCATGTACCAAATTTCAACCGGATTGGATGAATTCTGCTCCTCCAAGAGGCTCCGCAAGCCAAATCTGAGCGTCAGCCGGATGGGATGAAATTTTCTTCTCTTAGAGGCTCGGCAAGCCAAATCGGGAGATCGGTTTATATGGGGGCTATATATAACTATAGACCGATTTGGACCAATTTTTGCATAGTTGTTAGAGACCATATACTAACACCATGTACCAAATTTCATCCGGATCGGATGAAATTTGCTTCTCTTAGAGGTTCCGCAAGCCAAATCTGGGGATCGGTTTATATGGGGGCTATATATAATTATGGACCGATGTGAACCAATTTTTGCACGATTGTTAGAGACCATATACCAACACCATGTACCAAATTTCAGCCGGATCGCATGAAATTTGCTTCTCTTAGAGGCTCCGCAAGCCAAATCTGGGGATCGGTTTATATGGGGGCTATATATAATTATGGACCGATGTGGACCAATTGTTGCATAGTTGTTTATACTAACACCATGTACCAAATTTCAGCCGGATCGGATGAAATTTTCTTCTCTTAGAGGCTCCGCAAGCCAAATCTGGAGATCGGTTTATATGGGGGCTATATATAATTATGGACCGATATGGACCAATTCCTGCATGGTTGTTAAGGACCATATACTAACACCATGTTTCACATTTCAGCCGGATCGGATGAAATTTGCTTCTCTTAGAGGCTCCGCAAACCAAGTCTGGTGATCGGTTTATATGGGGGCTATATATAATTATGGACTGATGTGGAACAATTTTTGCACGATTGTTAGAGACCATATATTAACACCATGTTCCAAATTTCAGCAGAATCGGATGAAATTTGCTTCTCTTGCAAGTCAAATCTGGGGATCGGTTTATATGGGGGCTATATATAATTATGGACCGATGTGGACCAATTTTTGGATGATTGTTAGATACCATATACTAACACCATGTACCAAATTTCAACCGGATCGGATGAATTTTGCTCCTCCAAGAGGCTCCGCAAGCCAAATCTGAGCGTCGGTTTATATGGGGGCTATACGTAAAAGTGGTCCGATATGGCCCATGTGCAATACCATTCGGCCTACATCAATAACAACTACGTGTGCCAAGTTTCAAGTCGATAGCTTGTTTCGTTCGGAAGTTAGCGTGATTTCAACAGACGGACGGGCATGCTCAAATCGACTCCGAATTTCACCACGACCCAGAATATATATACTTTATGGGGTCTTAGAGCAATATTTCGATGTGTTACAAACGGAATGACAGAGTTTATATACCCCCCATCCTATGGTGAAGGGTATAAAAAAAAAAACAAAATGCTGAAAAAAATTTAATTGTAAATATTTCGTTGATTATTTTAATTTACACATTTGTAACCGGAGAATCTACAGCACACGATGAAGACGGAAGGAAGAACGGAAAAGCAAAAAAGCCCAGAATACATAATCGAAGCGACATAGATTAATGGTAAGAAACTTAAAATAAGAGGGAAAAAACAAGGGCTTACTTTTGGCTATTCGCTATTGTCTATTGTAGTATTGATTATTTTGTGTAAACCGATATTCGATACACAGCAAAAAATATTATCTTGGTCGGAAAAAAATACACTCAAAAAAAAGTGAACTCTCTATTTCACTAAAGCCAATTTAACTTTATATTAGTTCATAGAATCATTATGTTTGGAAAAAGTTTACTTTACTCAAATAATTTTTTGCGTACGTTAGTTAAATGAACTAAAACACAGGAAAAAATTATACAAAAATAAAGCATAAAGGTTTCCTAATTTCGTATTTCTCACAAAATAGTTCATTATTTCCTTAAATTTGTAAATTTTACCAAAAATGTGTCCATCATGAACTTCGTATGGCACTAAAGACATTCTTGCAATTTTGAACTCCAAGATTTCTCTTAAAACTACAAAATTTTCTTTAACAAGTGCAAAAACTTAGTTATGTCTAATAAATTTTCTTGAATTTGTCGAAAAATATTTACTTATTTTTACCATATCGGAGTGATGCCAGCGCTTGTAATACTGTTTAGTTAAAATTTTCTAAAAAAATTCAAAATTTTCTAAAATTAATCGAAAGTTATCTTTCCTGGTGGGTTCACTGTTTTTTCAGTGTAGTTTTTAGTAATATTACTGAGAGGAGATGATCCATTTAAATGATTTTTCGTAGTGGAGGCGAGAATGCTATCCATTATATAAGAATAGATCTCGGAGCATAACCAACACAAAAAAAAAACAATTACAATAATTAAACCAACGAAAATGTTTTAATCACTTAACGAAAATTCTTTATAAGGACAATGATATACGTTCATTAATAGAATGCAATGCTTCGTTAATTAATAGAAAATATTTACAATAATAAAATGTTTCATATTGTTCATGAAATTA
Source organism: Haematobia irritans (assembly GCF_050003625.1). Lineage (NCBI taxonomy): Eukaryota > Metazoa > Arthropoda > Insecta > Diptera > Muscidae > Haematobia > Haematobia irritans. The sequence goes on along the minus strand of NC_134397.1, from coordinate 172,291,732 downwards.
TTTCGTAAATACTACGATTACTATCAGATATACAAATATTTGGAAAAATATTGTCAAACAATTTTTTCTTCGAGTATTTAGATATTTTTCAACAAACAGACAGGCCAATTTTGAAAATGAGCAATAGCGTCCAGGTTTTAGTATAGCCCCCATATAAACCGACCCCCTATTTGAGGTTTTCGCCTTCTAGAAACGGTAGTTTTTATTTGACTTGTCTGACATTGGAAATAATATTTTTCAGTGTAGGTCGTATATACTTGCTTCTTATAACGTCAGAATAATTAAAAATATGCTATTCCAAGCGTAAACGTTATACTCAAAAAAGAAATTTTAACTTCATATGTGTCAGTAACCTGCACGCCACAAATCTTGATTTGAATATGGTCATAAGTGGCACAGGTAAGGAAACACCTTACCTATCATTGGCGGTAATAAAAGAAATGAATGAAATGACTTTTGGTGGCATCAAAGCATGAACACGTCGTTGTTTTTTTGGTACAAAGTGTTTAGGCCATTGACCTCTTGGCTTATGTGGTAACATGTTTACCTAAATGTTTTATTAAAACGTTTCCTCCATACAGAAAATACTGCAATCCAAAAAGGGGGAATATGTTTATTTGATGCATTCATTTCATATGTGGTTCAAGCAGTTGTATCATTATTTATACATCTACAAGTATCCAAAACAATAATGATAAAAGTCTGTATTGAAAAATCTATGTTGGTCCAGTTGGTGGGATATGATAACCTCAAACATGTTTCAAGCGTATATTATTATTATATTTGGAAGAGTAACATGGACAATTTTTATTTTTAAATATTTCCATTTATTTATATTTGATTTATTGATTACGATGTTTTTACGTACAAGTGTTTATGGTAGCGTACATTTTCTCAGATGACAGTATTTGGACATCCCAATGATATCATCAATGTACTTATTCATTATAATAAACTACACTGAAAAAAGCATGTCCGGTTCCAAAGATTTTGTATTTACTCTAATGATTTTGGTATTTCTATAGAAAATTTTGTCAAAATGTTATTTCTATAGAAAATTTTGTCAAAATTTTATTTCTATAGAAAATTTTATCAAAATGGTATTTCTATAGAAAATTTTGTCAAAATTTTATTTCTATAGAAAATTTTGTCAAAATTTTATTTCTATAGAAAATTTTGACAAAATTTTATTTCTATAGAAAATTTTGACAAAATTTTATTTCTATAGAACATTTTGTAAAAAATTTTATTCCTATAGAAAATTTTGTCAAAATTTTATTTCTATAGAAAATTTTGTTAAAATTTTATTTCTATGGAAAATTTTGTCAACATTTTATTTCTATGGAAAATTTTGTCAACATTTTATTTCTATAGAAAATTTTGTCAAAATTTTATTTCTATAGAAAATTTTGTCAAAATTTTATTTCTATAGAAAATTTTGTAAAAAATTTTATTTCTATAGAAAATTTTGTCAAAATTTTATTTCTATAGAAAATTTTGTTAAAATTTTATTTCTATGGAAAATTTTATCAAAATGTTATTTCTATAGAAAATTTTATCAAAATGTTATTTCTATAGAAAATTTTGTCAAAATTTTATTTCTATAGAAAATTTTGTCAAAATTTTATTTCTATAGACAATTTTGTCAAAATTTTATTTCTATAGAAAATTTTGTCAAAATTTTATTTCTATAGAAAATTTTGTCAAAATTTTATTTCTATAGAAAATTTTGTCAAAATTTTATTTCTATAGAAAATTTTGTCAAAATTTTATTTCTATAGAAAATTTTGTCAAAATTTTATTTCTATAGAAAATTTTAACAAAAATTTACTTCCATAGAAAATTTTAACAAAAATTTACTTCCATAGAAAATTTTATCAAAATTTTATTTCTGTAGAAAATTTTGTCAAAATTTTATTTCTATAGAAAATTTTATTTCTATAAATAATTTTGTAAAAATTCTATTTCTATAGATAATTTTGTAAAAATTTTATTTCTATAGATAATTTTGTACAAATTTTATTTCTATAGAAAATTGTGTCAAAATTTTATTTCTATAAAAAATTTTGTCAAAATATTATTTCTATAGAAAATTTTGTCAAAATTTTATTTCTATAGAAAATTTTGTCAAAATTTTATTTCGATAGAAAATTTTGTCAAAATTTTATTTCTATATTTAGTCAAAATTTTATTTCTATAGAAATTTTTTTCAAAATTTTATTTCTATAGAAAATTTTGTCAAAATTTTATTTCTATAGAAAATGTACTCAAAATTTTATTTCTATAGAAAATCTACTCAAAATTTTATTTTTATAGAAAATTTTCTCAAAAATTTTCTCAAAAAAAATTTTCTATAGAGAAAATTTTATTTCTATAGACAATTTTGTCAAAATTTTATTTTTATGGAAAATTTTGTCAAAATTTTATTTCTATAGAAAATTGTGTCAAAATTTTATTTCCATAGAAAATTTTGTCAAAATGTTATTTCTATAGAAAATGTTGTCAAAATTTTATTTCTATAGAAAATTTTCTCAAAATTTTATTTCTATAGAAAATTTTGTCAAAATTTTGTTTGTATAGAAAATTTTCTCAAAATTTTATTTCTATAGAAAATTTTGCCAAAATTTTATTTCTATGGAAAATTTTATCAAAAATTTACTTCCATAGAAAATTTTATCCAAATTTTATTTCTGTAGAAAATGTGGTCAAAATTTTATGTCTATAGAAAATTTTGTCAAAATTTTATTTCTATAGAAAATTTTGTCAAAATTTTATTTATATAGAAAATTTTGTCAAAATTTTATTTCTATAGAAAATTTGTTCAAAATTTTATGTCTATAGAAAATTGTGTCAAAATTTTATTTCTATTGAAAATTTTGTCAAAATTTTATTTTTATAGAAAATTTTATTTCTATAGAAAATTTTGTCAAAATTTTATTTATATAGAAAATTTTGTCAAAATTTTATTTCTATAGAAAATTTTGTCATATGTTTGTTTTGAATTTATTTCGGCATAAGCCGGCTATCAATGTAAAGCCTTTTTTCGGAGGGTTCAAGTGTGGTTTATTGTTGGGTTTAATGAACTGCCTGAATTTATTCTGATAATTGGTTGATAGTTTTGCTGCAAGTTGAGGATGCTGAGGAATGTGGTAATTCCGAAACGTGCGTCCATCCAACCATCTTGCAGTCTAAAGGGCTTTGCCCAAATAAATTTGACAAACATTCTTTTCCTCTGTTGGTTAAGCTACACCTGTAGTTTAGTCAATGTATGGTTTTAAGCTGCAATAAAAAACAACAACAAAATTTTATTTCTATAGAAAATTTTTTCAAAATGTTATTTCTATAGAAAATTTTGTCAAAATTTTATTTCTATAGAAAATTTTGTCAAAATTTTGTTTATATAGAAAATTTTCTCAAAATTTTATTTCAATAAAAATTTTTCTCAAAATTTTATATCAATAGAAATTTTTCTCAAAATTTTATTTCTATAGAAAATTTTGCCAAAATTTTATTTCTATAGAATATTTTATCAAAAATTTACTTCCATAGAAAATTTTACCAAAATTTTATTTCTGTAGAAAATGTGGTCAAAATTTTATTTCTAAAGAAAGTTTTACCAACATTTTATTTCTATAGAAAATTTTTCCAAAATTGTATTTCTATAGAAAATTTTATCAAAATGCTATTTCTACTGAAAATGTAGTCAAAATTTTATTTCTATAGAAAATTTTGTCAAAAATTTATTTCTATAGAAAATTTTGTCAAAATTTTATTTCTATAGAAAATGTCGTCAAAATTTTATTTCTATAGAAAAGTTTGCCAAAATGTTATTTCTACAGAAAATTTTGTCAAAATTTTATTTCTATAGAAAATTTTATCAAAAATTTACTTCCATAGAACATTTTATCAAGATTTTATTTCTACTGAAAATTTTCTCAAAATTTTGTTTCTATAGAAAATTTTCTCAAAATTTTATTTCAATAGAAAATTTTCTCAAAATTTTATTTCTATAGAAAATTTTGCCAAAATTGTATTTCTATGGAAAATTTTATCAAAACTATATTTCTATAGAAAATTTTCTCCAAATTTTATTTCAATAAAAATGTTTTCAAAATTTTATTTCAATAGAAAATTTTCTCAAAATTTTATTTCTATAGAAAATGTTGCCAAAATTTTATTTCTATTGAAAATTTTCTCAAAATTTTATTTCTATAGAAAATTTTCTCAAAATTTTATTTCTGTAGAAAATGTTGTCAAAATTTTATTTCTGTGGAAAATGTTGTCAAAATGTTATTTCCATAGAAAGTTTTATCAAAATTTTATTTCTATGGAAAGTTTTATCAAAATTATATTTCTATCTAAATTTTTTTCAAAATTTTATTTATTAAGAAAAAGTTCTCAAAATTTTATTTCTGTAGAAAATGTTGTTAAAATTTTATTTCTATGGGTAATTGCGACAAAAAACTGATCTGTGCGAAATTTCAGCACGACGACTTCATTATTGAAGGCTGTAACAAGCAGACAGACGGACATGGTAATATCGTCTTAGAAATTCTCCCCGATCACGAATAGATGGTCTGAAATCTATATGCGCAGAAAAAAATTTCCGTAGTTAAACTAACGCTAAATTTAACTTATATTTATTGGAAAAAAAATTATTTGCTAGTAGTTAAATTTTAATATTTTTTCGAAATTTTCTACAGCTTAATGAAATCTTATGTCTCAAAAATTTTGTGAACAAAACGTTGGTATAAAGTTCAATGGCCGTACACATAAGTTCAATATGAACTAATGCAAACTAAGATTTTCGTACTATTCCCAAAAATAGTAAGAATGAACTACTGTATGGTTAAAATGGTGATGATTTGGCGCCAATGATTTTCTTCTTTACTTTTAGTTCATTTTTCTTCTATGATAGGATGTAAATTCGTGAACTGCAGTTAAAAAGTACAACAGGACATTAAATTTTCCTGGTTTTAACAACGCTTTGTGGAAATCTCAAAATGTTGAGTAAAATTTAGTTCAATTTTCGTGCGAGGTAGTCCATTCTTCCTATAAAACAGTTCACTTTTTTCGGTGTGGTGATGTGTTACAAACGAAATGACAAACTTATTATATTTCTACACCATCCTATGGCCGAAGGCCCATTCTTATCGAGTTTTGGCCGAATACCGAAGCCGATACTTGGGCCTAGCTCTAATTTTCAATTCAAAGAATGTAAATTAATATTTTTATTTAACATTTTTTTTTATTGTGGAAAGAGTTTTTTGAAATTCCCAATGGTGAATAATAACTGCTTATGTTTTACATATTTTTTTTTATCACGGAATATGCTCTATTTTTATACAGTTCATCAAGTATGCAATCGATAAAAATATTGTCATTATATTTGCAACACTGCCGTATATACATTTCCGATCATATAATCATACCCTTCACCACTACTGTGGTACAGGGTATAATAAGTTTGTGCATTTGTATGTAACGCCAAGAAGGAAAAGTCTGAGACCCATCGTTTAGTATATCGATCGTCTTAGAATTAAATTCTGAGTCGATTTAGCGATGTCCGTCTGTCTGTCTGTCCGTCCGTCCGTCCGTCTGTCTGTCTGTCTGTCTGTCTGTTTGTGCGCAAAGTACAGGTCGCAGTTTAAGTCCGATCGTCCTCAAATTTGGCACAGGGTCGTTTTGGGAAACAAAGACGATCGCTATTGATTTTGGAAAAAATCGGTTCAGATTTAGATATAGCTGTCATATATATTTATCCCCGATCTGGTAATAATTGGCGTGTTTATCAACCGATGCTCTTCAAATTCCGTACATCCGAATATTTTATGAGTCTCGAAAAACTTGCAAAATATCAGCCAAATCGGTTCAGATTTAGATATAGCTCCCATATATATCTTTCGTCCGATTTAGACTCATATGGCAACAGAGGCCAAAGTTTATTACCGATTTTCGTGAAATTTTGCACAGAGAGTAGAATTGACATTCTACCAATGCTTGCTAAATTTGGTTGAAATCGGTTCAGATTTAGATATAGCTCACATATATAGCTTTCGTCCGATTTGCACTTATATGGCCTCAAAAGCTAGAGTTTTGTCTTGACTTGCTTCAAATTTTGCATGAGAGGTAGGTTTAACGGTGTCGTTATGTGTGCCAAATTTGGTTAAAATCGGTTCAGATTTAGATATAGCGCCCATATATATCTTTCGTCCGATTTGGACTTATATGGCCTCAAAAGCCAGAGTTTTGCCCTGAATTGCTTCACATTTGGTACAAGGAGTACGTTTAATAGTATCGGTAAGTGTGCCAAATTTGGTTGAAATCGGTTCAGATTTAGATATAGCTCCCATATATATCTTTCGCCCGATTTACACTCATATGATCACGGAGGCTATAGTTATACTCCATTTACGTGAAATTTTGCAGAGATTGCAGAATTATTATTCTAACTATGCATGTCAAATTTAGTCACCATCGGTTCAAATTATATATAGCTCCCATATATACGTACACCAGAGTTGGAGACTGTTTCATATTCTAGACCCAATTTCAATGAGATTTTCCTCAAATTGACTGGATAGTTTCCACAGAGAATATATTTAGTATGATATTTAAGTGTGTCAAGTTTGATCTAATTTGGTTCAGATTTAGATAAAGCCTCCATATATTCATTCTTCCGGTTTATACAAATAAGGCTAAAATTCCCACACTTGACACAAAATTCTGTGATGATTTCCCTATATCTTAGTCATATCCTAAACACTGTAATGCCAAAATTTCCACAGAACGGTTGAGTTTTAAATAAGGCTCCAAGTCGCCCGAATTGGCCAAATAATATATACACACCCACAATTGACCACATATCTTGGCGAGATCTAACCAATATCCCTGTAAAGTCGCCACTGCTAAGTATCAAAAATTGTAAATGTTACTAAAATTGCCCTATATCTCGAATACATATGTATCACCTGATAAATCATAAACTTTTGTATAATTGCATTAAAATTTCTCTCGCTTCATTTTTCCCATATTTTTTACTATGTTAACATTGTGTTTCATCCCAGGGCGTTAGCCGATTTAAATTGTAATTCTAGAGTTTTTGTAAAAGTACAAAAAATTGTCTCCATTAAAAGTATTTGTATCTGGAAATGCAAACCTTTATATAGCTCCCAGCAAATTTGAAGTAGTTGAGAGTCTACATAGTGGTGAAGGGTATAATATAGTCGGCTCCGCCCGACTTTAGACTTTACTTACTTGTTTTTTATACATTTTTGACCAGAGTGAAACTCTAAGACGATTTGGCTATTTCTGTCTACTTAAAATATCCATACAATTTTTTTTTTGTTTCAGTTGGAGAAATTATGTATTGAACATTTATGACAAATCATTAATGTGACAGTTAATAATAACTATTTTCATTGTTCTTTCCCCTACTTTGTGCTCAAAAGCGAAAGCTCTTAAGGTTCTCTAATAATGCCTTTATATTTAAATCCCCTTTTTCTTTTGGAAATAAGTAATTATGTTGAGAATTGTTACAATTGCACATCCGCATTAGTTACCATTGTCTTAAAATATGCTAATGACTTTATTTCATTTTGTGTTTTTTATTGTTTCTTATATTTGCAGGTATGCCTTTTATGATGTTATCAGATCATCTTTCATGTGAGTGAGTACTGTCTTCATCTTTTACATACTGATGTTCCGTACTGATGTATTAGGGTCTGCCGAAATGAAAAAAAATCGATTAAGGCAACCAATCTTTTTAAGGTTGTCACATTTAGTAGAATTCAACAGAAATAAAATTTCTAAATTTTTCTTTGGAAACAAAATTTCGACAAAATTTTCTATAGAAATAAAATTTTGTCAAACGTTTCTATATAAATAAAATTTTCACAAAATTTTCTATAGAAAAAAGTTTTGCGAAAATATTTTTTAGAAATAACATTTTGCGAAAATTTTTTATATAAGTAAAATTTTGCGAAGACTATAATAAACATAAAATTTAAAACAAAAAAATTATAGAAATAAAATTTTGACAAAATTTTTTTATAGATTTAAAATTTTGGCAAAATTTCTATTGAAATAAAAGTTCATACAATTTTTTATAGAAATAAAATGTTGTATGAAAATAAAATTTGGGAAAATTTTCTATAGAAATACAATTTTTGGAAAATTTTCTATAGAAATAAAATTTTGGGAAATTTTTCTATAGAAAAACTAATTTGGGACATTTTTCTATAGAAAGAAAAATTTGGGAAATTTTTCTAAGAAATAAAATTTTTGTTGTTGTTTTGATTTCACCTTAAAACCATGCATTGACTAAACTACAAGTGTAGCTTAACCAACAGAGAATAAATTCAGGCAGTTCACTAAACCCAAAAGTGAGCCACGCTTGAACCTTCCGAAAAAAGGTTTAAACGATAGCCGACTTATGCCGAAATAAATTCGTACAAACATACCCAGCAAAAACTTTCATTAACCGGTAATCTTGTAGGTAAGCCTATTTAAAAATTAATAACCACTTATTAATTGGCATCGCTTCGGATTACATTTACATACGCATGTCCTAGGAGGAAAGTACCTCTTCCCAGGCATACTTTCGACCATAAAATAAGTAGTGCTTTTAAAGCATATAATCACCTAATATGTAATGACTTATTCGTAGATACACCAAAGCTTGCAACATAGCCACTTATTGTCTCTGGCAACCAAATCTCGAAAATATTGATTTCTATCGCCGATTACAATGGATCAGAATATGGCGAGTAATGCTGTAAGAGGAGCTCTACTTGAATAGAAACGAATATTGTATAAATAAAAAAAAAAATTAAATAAATCATCTAAATAAGATTACACGCAAATTAATTTCACACCTTAAATAGAAATAAATGTTGTTTAAGGGAGTTGGATTCATGAACTACGTTATAATATATCCCAATTCACATTAGGTTCGAAATCTACTAAAAGTGGATTTTAAGTCCCTTTTTATAAGGCAAATGGCATTTGAAATTTAGTTTAGATGCATTTTGGAAGTGTAATGTGAATGAGGTATAAGAAAGCATTTATTTAAAACATAATATGATAATCAAAAATTATATAAACAAAATTATTATGAAATATTTGTGATAAAATTTTCTTAACGAAAAAATCTTCAGAATTACCGTTCCATTACATATTCTTTTGGATTTTTTATTGTAAGTGCTCAATTATGTGAATAATTATACCTAATGGTACCATCATTTATTATGAGAATAACAATTCGAAACTTACCGAGATGTATTTATTTTTGTCATTACAAGTTAGTCATTATAACTCGCCACAATGTAATGCAACGTGTAATGACAGCTTTTCTCCTGGTAATGTCAATTGTAATAAGATGTGGTTACCTAGTTTTTGCTGGGTATCTCTTTTCCGTTGCCACCGTCAAATCATCATCCTTTTTTCGGAAGGTTCAACTGTGGTTTATTGTTGGGTTTAATGAACTGCCTGAATTTATTCTGATAATTGGTTGATAGTTTTGCTGGAAGTAGAGGATGCTGATGAGGAATGTGGTAATTCCGAAACGTGCGTCCATCCAACCATCTTGCAGTCTATAGGGCTTTGCCCAAATAAATTTGACAAACATTATTTTCCTCTGTTGGTTAAGCTACACTTGTAGTTTAGTCAATGCGTGGTTTTAAGCTGAAATCAAAAAAAAACAACAACAATAATTAAAGAACAAAACCAACAATAACAAAACAAAACGAATGAAATAAAATTTTGGGAAAATTTTCTATAGAAATAAAATTTAGCGAAAATTTTCTAAAGAATTTTTTTTTAAATAAAATTTTGACAAAATTTTTTGATAGAAATAAAATCAATTTCAATTTTCTTTATTGTTTAATAATAGTTACAATATTTATTTATATAAATTTTAATATTTAATTTTAAAGAGCTTAAGGTTTAACCTTTTTCTACTTAAATAATAAAATCTGAATTTATGAAAGATGTGTGGGATTTACAAATAAAATTTTGACAAAATTTTCAATGGAAATAAAATTTTGGAAAAATTTTCTATGGAAAACAAATTTTATAAATTTTTTATGAAAAAAAAAAATTATGAAAAAATTTTCTATACAAAAAAAATTTTTACAAAATTTTCTATACAAATAAAATTTTGACCAATTTTTTTATAAAAATAAAATTTTGAGAAAATTTTCGATAGAAATAAAATTTTGACAAACTTTTCTATTGACATTTGACATTTTAAAAAAATTTTCTATAAAAATAAAATTTGGACAAAATTTTCTATAGAAATAAATGTGTGACAAAATTATCTATAGAAATAACATTTTTCGAAAATTTTCTATAGAAATAAAATTTTTCGAAAATTTTCTGTAGAAATAAAATTTTTCGAAAATTTTCTATAGAAATAAAATTTTTCGAAATTTTTCTGTAGAAATAAAATTTTTCGAAAATTTTCTATTGAACTAAAATTTTGCAAACATTTTCTATAGAGATAAAATTTTGCGAACATTTTCTATAGATAAAATTTCTAGAAATAAAATGTTGACAAAATTTTCTATAGAAATAAAATTTTGCGCAAATATTCTATAGAAATAAAATTTTGACAAAATTTTCTATAGAAATAAAATTTTTACAAAATTTTCTATAGATATAACTTTTGACAAGATTTTCTCTAGAAATAAAATTTTGTAAAAATTTTCTATGGAAATAAAAGTTTGAGAAAATTTTCTATGTAAATAAAAGTTTGAGAAAATTGTCTATAGCAATAAATTCTGACAAAATTTTCTATAGAAATAAAATTTTGCGAAAATTTTCTATAGAAATAAAATTTTTCGAAAATTTTCTATAGAAATAAAATTTTTCGAAAATTTTCTATAGAAATAAAATTTTGCGAAAAATTTCTATAGAAGTAAAATTTTGCGAACATTTTCTATAGATAACATTTCGAGACATAAAATTTTTACAACATTTCTATAGAAATAAAATTTTGCAAAAATTTTCTATAGAAATAAAATTTTTCGAAAATTTTCGATAAAAAGAAAATTTTGACAAAAATTTCTATATAAATAAAATTTTTCGAAAATTTTCTATAGAAATAAAATTTTGCGAAAATTTTCTATAGAAATAAAATTTTGACAAAATTTTCTTTAGAAATAAAATTTTTCGAAAATTTTCTATATAAATAAAGTTTTTCGAAAATTTTCTATAGAGATAAAATGTTGACAAAATTTTCTATAGAAATAAAATTGCGAAAATTTTTTATAGAAATTAATTACATACCTTTTGACCATGTCTTTTAATTAATTTTTTTTTTGGTGTTATCAGTGCACCCTAATAATTGAGGTAACTAAACCTAGTTTCCTACATATGTAGGTATATTTTTACTGATATTGTTTTTTGTTGCCTATTTTGATGTGTCCGTTGATTTTAGTTACTTCTCAGCATTTTACAAAAGCTAATTATAATGGTATTTAGCACACTATACAAGAATAATTCTTGTTGCAGATAAATAAAAAAGAAAAAAACAAATGAAACATTTTTTTTGGTTTTAAAGAAATAGGGACATAGGTAAAATGGAAATAATCAGTGAAGCCATAGAATAACAGAAAGAAACCTCTTTTTATACATGTAATTATGATTGTAATGATGTCTCTATAACATCATCATCATCGTGCACAAATGGAATATGATATTTAGAGCACACTAGCATAGAGTGGTGGTAGATAGTAGTAAACGATGGTGCGCGCATTTACTATCGGCCAATCTAAATGCACTCACGACACCACACCACCTTATCCAAGTGCCGGTAGCATAAATAGAGAGTGTATTAAAAAGCTATTCAAAAAACAAAAAAAAAAAGATAGTACCGACTTTGTATTATTTTCCCTTACCTTTTGCTTTTATTCTACAACAATAACAAAATACTTTTGCAGATAATTACATGAACGAATATAGAGAATGCAAATTAGGTGCGTTTTTATTCGCATTGTAAATATTTTAAAAATATTTGGGCTACACTCCAAAAAAAAAAAATTGGATCCATAGGTTTTGACCTTCGTTTAAGGATTTTTTTGGAACCAACACAGCTTTAAATCATAAGATAAAAATTCATATTGCATTTATTAGACATAATTAAGTTTTTTCACTTGTTGTAGAAAATTTAATAGGTTAAAAAAAAAACTGGACTACAATTGTAAAAATGTTGTAAGGCCATAAGAAGTTCAACATTTGCGCATATGTGGTAGAATGTACAAATTTTAAGAAATTCTGATCTATTAGGTGGCAAATACGAATTTAGTAAATCAGTTTACTTCATATATATGAACTCAAATAAAGTTAAATTGGCTTTAGTGTCGTAGTGAGTTCAATGTTTTTTTGAGTGTAAAAACAACAAGAAACAAGAATGTTTTTTCAGTTTTAATTTAGGATTCAATAAATCTTAGTACATATTGGATAGGGTTTATCATTAATACCACGTCTAAGTTAATTTAAACCAAAAATGCGTTTCCCTATACTAAAGAAAATGTGTAGGCGAATTTGTACGAAAACGATTTTTAAAACAAAGTGTATTGATTTTCTTTTCGTTGAATTTTTATTAAAATTTTTCCTAAATATTGGGTAAATTCCATGGTCTAAAATTTAAATTGCTTATTTGTTTATACAAGGAATTCATAGTCAATTCATCGTCAAAAAAGAAGAAAACGTCGAACAATGGAAGTCGTCTTTTTGTAATCTTTATACTCGACTAACAGACTATTGCGTTTTTTAGATCAATTTAAATCGACTAGTTGGTGTTGGCCAAAATCGAAGTTTAAATTTGTGACAGTGATCAGTGATCGCCACAATTGAATCAAATAAAATGAAAAATCGTAAAGTTGACTTTCAAGTCGTAGTTTTCATTCTGACTTATAATCCTTATTTTATATCAGATCATTAGTTTTTCAATATTGCGATGCGACAATATTTGACGCTGTTTAAAACCACGTAGGAAGAGTTTTCGCTTCTTTTTGTGACGGTCAACTAAACATGAATCTACTGGTTCTCACCGGAAATAGTTGAAACGTCGGACTTAGTCAAGCCAACATGCTTCCCAGAAAGGGAAGACCGAAAAGGTAATGGAGTGTGATCCCCATCGACATAACGGAGAAGGGTAAAATGATGAAAGGGCTGCAGCATGCCGTATTGAAAACAAAAAAAAAAACGGTCCACAGAAAAAAACACCTCCGCCTCATCACCATCACGGCAAAAATGATAAGCGTGCAGAGAATGAATCCGGCGAGTCGCGCCGCCGACAAGTTTTTGCTGTTCGACGCCGCCGCCGAACATGTCCACTCATCTCAACTTAAATTTAGCCGCAAATTATTTAAAAATATCGGATTAAATCAGAAAAATTTATTAATAATTGTCGTATATTTTGCCAAAATTTCGAACTTTTCACCCACAATCGTTTTAATAATTTAGCTCAGAAAATTGGAATGGAATCTCATTACCCTTCGAAAACTTCAAATTGATTGCCGAATGGACAAATTTATATCGGCTAAGCCGTCAAGCCGCCGCCGCCGCCGGAAGCATAAATTTAGTGTCAGCCAACGCCAAAGATTTTGTTTTCACGCTAATGATTTTGGTATTGATTCCGTGCAAGAAAACGGAGAATTGATGTAAAGATAACTTTAAGACTCAATTTTCTTTTAAATGTGACCTTTGCGTACTTGATACTAGGAAGCAAATTGGAATGTATTCGTTTTTTCTATAGAAATAAAATTTTGACAAAATTTTGTGTAGAAATAAAATTTTGCTAACATTTTCTATGGAAATAAAATTTTGACAATATTTTCTATAGAAGTAAAATTTTGACAAAATTTTCTATAGAAATAAAATTTTGAAAAAATTTTCTATAGAAATAAAATTTTGCCAAAATTTTCTATAGAAATAAAATTTTGCCAAAATTTTCTATAGAAAAAAATTTTGACAAAATTTTCCATACAAATAAAATTTTGACAAAATTTTCTATAGAAATAAAGCTTTGACAAAATTTTCTATAAAAACAAAATTTTCTATAGAAATTAAATTTCGAAAAAATATTCTATAGAAATAAAATGTTGACAAAATGTTCTATAGAAATAAAATTTTGACAAATTTTTTTATAGAAATAAAATTTTGACAAAATTTTCTATAGAAATAAAATTTTGACAAAAATTTCTATAGAAATAAAATTTTGCCAAAATTTTCTATAGAAACAAAATTTTGACAAAATTTTCTAAAGAAATACAATTTTGACAATATTTTCTATAGAAGTAAAATTTTGACAAAATTTTCTATATAAATAAAATTTTGGCAAAATTTTCTATAGAAATAAAATTTTACAAAAAAAAATTGTATAGAAATAAAATTTTGACATTTTCTATAGAAAAAAAAATTTGACAAAATTTTCTATAGAAATAAAATTTTGACAAAATTTTCTATAGAAATAAAATTTTGACAAAATTTTCTATAGTAATAAAATTTTTACAAAATTTTCTATAGAAATAAAATTTTGACAAAATTTTATATAAAAATAAAATTTTGACAAAATTTTCTATAGAAATGAAATTGTGACAAAATTTTCTATAGTAATAAAATTTTTACAAAATTTTCTGTAGAAATAAGACTTTGCTAAAATTTTCTATAGAAACAAAATTTTAACAAAATTTTTATAGAAATAAAATTTTGAGAAAATTTTTATAGAAATAAAATTTTGACAAAATTTTTATAGAAATAAAATTTTGAGAAGATTTTTATAGAAATAAAATTTTGACAAAATTTTCTATAAAAATAAAATTTTGACAAAATTTTCTATAGAAATAAAATTTGGACAACATTTTCTATAGAAATAAAATGTTGACAACATTTTCTGTAGAAATAAAATTTTGCTAAAATTTTGACAAAATTTTCTATAGAAATAAAATTGTGACAACATTTTCTATAGATATAAAATTTTGACAAAATTTTCTACAGAAATAAAATTGTGGCAAAATTTTCTATAGAAATAAAATTGTGATAAAATTTTCTATAGTAATACAATTTTAACAAAATTTTCTGTAGAAATATAATTTTGACAAAATTTTCTATAGAAATAAAATTTTACAAAATTTTCTATAGAAATAAAATTTTGACAAAATTTTCTATAGAAATAAAACTGTGACAAAATTTTCTATAGAAATAAAATTTTGACAAAATTTTCTATAAAAATAAAATTTTGAGAAAATTTTTTATAGAAATAAAATTGTGACAAAATTTTGTATAGAAATAAAACTTTATTTCTGATTGATTATCGTTGACCTTTTTATTTTATTTTTAAGCAATACATATCATAGTTTCGGCTATAGGTCGTTTAAAAAACATAGGATTGATGTTTTTATTTAAGTTTTATTTCCAATATTTCGGTTGACTTCGTCAAAACCGTTTTCAAGGATATATTCTAGTGCGCACAGCTTCACACAGAGTGTGAATCAATCTTATTTTAAATAAAATTTTGACAACATTTTCTATAGAAATAAAATTTTGACAAAATTTTCTATAGAAATAAAATGTTGACAAAATTTTCTATAGTAATACAATTTTTACAAAATTTTTTGTAGAAATAAAATTTTACAAAATTTTCTATAGAAATAAAATTTTACAAAATTTTTTATACAAATAAAATTGTGACAATATTTGTATAGAAATAAAATTTTGACAAAATTTTCTATAGAAATAAATTTTTGACAAAATTTTCTATAGAAATAAAATTTTGACAAAATTTTCTTAGAAATAAAATTTTGACAAAATTTTCTATAGAAACAAAATTTTGACAAAATTTTCCATACAAATAAAATTTTGACAAAATTTTCGATAGAAATTAAAGTTTGACAAAATTTTCCATAGAAATAAAATGTTGACAAATTTTTCTATAGTAATACAATTTTTACAAAATTTTCTATAGAAATAAAATTTTGACAAAATTTTCAATAGAAATAAAATTTTTATAAAATTTTCTATAGAAATAAAATGTTGACAAAGTTTTCTATAAAAATAAAATGTTGACAAAGTTTTCTATAGAAATAAAATTTTGACAAAATTTTCTAAAGAACTACAATTTTGACAATATTTTCTATAGAAGTAAAATTTTGACAAAATTTTCTATAGAAATAAAATTTTGACAAAATTTTCTATAGAAATAAAATTTTGACAAAATTTTCTATAGAAATAAAATTTTACAAAATTTTCTATACAAATAAAATTGTGACAAATTTTGTATAGAAATAAAATTTTGACAAAATTTTCTATAGAAATAAAATTTTGACAAAATTTTCTATAGAAATAAAATTTTGCTAAGATTTTCTATAGAAATAAAAAATTGACAAAATTTTCTATAAAAATAAAGATTTGACAAAATATTTGACAAATAAAATTTTTACAAAATTTTCTGTACATATAAAGTTTTGCTAAAATTTTCTATAGAAATAAGGTTTTGCAAAACTTTTCTATAGAAATAAAATTTTGACAAAATTTTTATACAAATAAAATTTTGACAAAATTTTCTATAGGAATAAAATATTACATAGAATATTCTATAGGAATAAAATTTTGCGAAAAGTTTGTGCTTTGTTCTTAATGTGCTATTAAAATCTTTTAACAACGTGTTAACGACAACGTAAATTAACAAAATCATCAACGACTTCAAGCAGAAATTATGTTTCAACTAAAAATTGTCTTTAGAATAAAGTGTGGAAAATTATCTCCTCGTTTTGAACGTTTTTTTTTTTTGCTTTGTAGTCAATATGCAAAACGGCAACAAATTTAAAGACAATTTCATTATTTTTGAAGAATCTTTCAGAATTATTAAAACCAAGTTGTTCTTAGTCAAACAGGATTTTCTTTCATCTTAGGGCAACCCATTTTAAGTCGAAACACGTAACTATAAAGACGAGGAAAAAAATTATGTCAGAAAAATTCGTTTTCGATGATAAGCAGAAAAAGCAGTTGGAGTTTAAGGACACGGAATCTTTAGCCTCACGCCGTGTAAACTTTTTTTGAGTGTACGAACATATCCTGGTTTAAACAAACATGTTTAAGAAGATCTTATATCTTCCCTGCATATTGAAGAATGTTCTGGGTTTCGTCCTGTAGAATATCTGTAGAAATAGTCATGAACGGTGTTCACGTTTCAGAAGGTCCGTTTATAAAAGTTAATCATCACACATATGGTGTCGAACAGAGAACATAAGTTGTCAATCTGACAACGATTTCATAATGTCCATGTGCTGAAAATGTAATTGTTAGAAATTTATAATCAGCATAAACGATTCATCTAATGGCAAACAAGGACGTTGAGGGCCCAGGATCAAATTCCATATCGGACAATTGTATTATTGTGTATCTTAAACCATATAATTAATTTGAATTAAAACAAATTGTGCTTATCAGAAATATTTATGTTAGATCCCGAAAAATATATACCGATCGCCACAGAATCACCTCCTTGGTGTCCGTTCTTCCGTCTGTCCAGGTTTCTGTTGTTCCCAGGACAACAGAACCGATTCAACCGATTTTGATGAAATTTGGTGCAAGGTGTTTTTCTAGCACAAGGACGAACTCTATTGCATTTGAAAAGCATCGGATAAAATGTAGACATAGTCTCCATATATATGTTCATCTCCATCTATAACAGCCTCGTCATCTCCGATATTCTAAATTGTTGCCATTGACCTTAAAAAACCAAAAAGGGCCCAATCACTTTTTGCCCCGTGTATTCCGTAAAATGTCCGCTGAAACCTATGCTCTACTTCTACTTTTGTTACTAAATTCTATCAAAAATGTTATTCTCATTTGGCATCTCTACCCAGAAGCAATACTCGTAGGGATACTAAGGAAAATAAGAGGCACTGGCAGAGAGAGCGAGTGAGTGAGCGATTAAAAACAAAACCAGAACAACATAATATTTAAATGTAATTTTTTTTGCGTTCCAAGCAATTACCTCAGTTAGTGGAAGGTATTAACATTAAAGCCATTCCAAAAACGTTTGGTCTGTTGCATGTGGTCTTTGACTGTGTTGGTTAGTAGATAGTAGAGATGTTGATTATATCAATGGTAATGGTGCCATACACACACACACTCACACTACTTAAAAAGGTCAGCAATTTCAAGCAAATGCATTTTGGATGTATTTTCCATTTATTCGGTTTAGATGACCAATAAAAAATCATTCCATTTGGTTGGGTCAGGTTTAATGCGAGCTAATAGCTGGTGCAAATAGGCTGATTTTATTTACCACAGAACTTAAATTGAATGGTTACACATGTAACATATAGTACAAAATACAAATTGTCATCTGGATTTTGGAACTAAAAAATATATAATAGTCAAATATATGTAAGGAGTTTTTAAAAATTTTAAAAATAAAATGAAATTGAGTTACTTGGGTTGCGGTAACACTTGCCGTTGGCAAGGTATCGTAAAACTTCTTAACACAGTCTTTTAAATTGTAAGTTAGTCCCTACGGAGTATGTATATATATATATATATATATATATATATATATATATATATATATATATAAAACCAATTAAATACGTATATTATTCAGTTTGACAAAATTTTGTATTGAAGTAAAATTTCGGCAACATTTTCTATAAAAAATAAAAATTGTGACAAAATTTTCTATAAAAATAAAATTTTGACAAAATTTTCTATAGTAATGAAATCTTGACAAAATTATGTATAGAAATAAAATTTTGAGAAAATTTTCTATAGTAATAAAATTCTATAGTAATGAAATTTTGACAAAATTTTCTACAGTAATAAAACTCTATAGTAATGAAATTTTGACAAAATTTTCTATAGTAATGAAATTTTGACAAAATTTTCTATAGAAATAAAATTTTGACAAAATTTTCTACAGAAATAAAATTTTGACAAAATTTTCTATATAAATAAAATCTTGACAAAATTATGTATAGAAATAAAATTTTGACAAAATTTTCTATAGAAATATAATTCTATAGTAATGAAATTTTGACAAAATTTTCTATAGAAATAAAATTTTTGCAAAATTTTCTATAGAAATAACTCAGTATTCCCAGATGCTTCAACATTAGCATAGAAATTCAGTCGGTGTTTTTGCACTATTGAAGACATTTGTTATTTAAGATCGCGTGTCTTATCGGATCGGTCGTGACGTGTGCCTAGTTACATTGTTCAGTTGCTCTAACCAAATGTTCTAGATTCAGTTCCCTGATTCTAGGTTCAGCAAATTTTAGCACGACGTCGTTCATCACGCGTCAAGCCGCTTCTGCAGGGAAGGAACTTGCATTCAGATTCGAGATCAGCTTCTCCATTGGCAGTCAGGAAGCTGTAAAGGTCTTTGGCATCGCGGACATAAAGTCTGAGGTAGTCAGCCGTTGTAGAGAACTTAGGGTTCTCACTTATAATGTAGCTCTGTGCTGGATACCTGGGCACTGTGGTAACAGGTTGGCTGATAAGTCCCCGGTCTAACAAAGAAAAACACATTTTTTTTGTCAAAATTCGTTTTTATTATTCAACATAGTTCCCTTCAAGAGCGATACAACGATTATAACGACCTTCCAATTTTTTATACCATTTTGGTAGTACTCCTTCGGTTTTGCCTCAAAATAGGCCTCAGTTTCACCTCTCATTGCAGCCAATTTTTTTCTCTGCGAGCATCCTTTTGAGGTCTGAGAACAAGAAAAAGTCGCTGGGGCCAGATCTGGAGAATACGGTGGGTGGGGAAGCAATTCGAAGCCCAATTCATGAATTTTTGCAATCGTTCTCAATGACTTGTAGCACGGTGCGTTGTCTTCTTCTTTTTCTTCTTCATATGGGGCCGTTTTGCCGCGATTTCGACCTTCAAACGCTCCAATAACGCCATATAATAGTCACTGTTGATGGTTTTTCCCTTCTCAAGATAATCGATAAAAATTATTCCATGCGCATCCCAAAAAAACAGAGACCAGCGTACTTTTGAGTCTTTCCACGCTTCGGAGACGGTTCACCGGTCGCTGTCCACTCAGCCGACTGTCGATTGGACTCAGTAGTGTAGTGATGGAGCAATGTTTCATTCATTGTCACATATCGATGGAAAAACTCGGGTGTATTACGAGTTAATGTGAGCTCGCGCGGCACCCATTTTGCCCAGAGCTTCCGCATATCCAAATATTGATGAATAATATGACCAACACGTTCCTTTGATATCTTTAAGGCATCTGCTATCTCGATCAACTACACGCAGAGAAGGAATATGATCACCTCAAACATGTTTCAAGAGCAAAATGTTATTTTTGTATGGTGACCATATAATATGTTTGTCACTAAAATGTTATTTTCACGTAAAATAGAACCTGCTTGCCGAAATCAGATACATGATTTCCGAGAAAATAACATGGCTGCGAAAACCATGTTACATGGTCACCACCCAAAAATAACATTTTGCTCTTAAAACGTGTTTGAGGTGATCATATTCCTTCTCTGTGTGTACATTTTACGGTGATTCAAAATCATTTTGTGGATTTTTTTTGTTTTTGTCGGTAACCACCTCTTTCACCGTCCTCCGTGCTCATTGCACCACGCTTGAATTTTGCTTACCAATCAATTATTGTTGATTTCCCTGGGGCAGAGTCCGGAAACTCATTATCAAGCCAAATTTTTGTTTCCACCGTATTTTTTCCCTTCAGAAAACAGTATTTTATCAACACACGAAATTCCTTTTTTTCCATTTTTTTCACAATAAACTTTTGTTCACAAAAGACGCTCTATCTCACAAACTTATTGACTTACAGACGTCAAATTTTGACACGAATCAAGTGAAGATTGGTACTATATAAAAATAATATGCGTTTAATACTAGCGACGCCATCTATGTGTCAGACCGGGGACTTATCAGCCAACCTGTTATAATGGGATATGAGGAAGAGGATGTGTTGGCTATGAAGGGCGTTCGTAGAACGCATAATATCCTTGTGGACGTTTTTCCTCCACTGTTATATCATTACAGGTTTCATGTCAAATACGATGAACTATAGCGAAGACGTTGAGTCTCTTTGGAAGGTTGAGAGAAAACCAAGTTGATATGGGACGCAAAGAACCGTAGAAACTGCGACTTTCTGATGTTGATGAACAGACAGGAATTGTTTTATAACTGGACATACATCATGAACGGCGGTCTCATTTCAAAATGATCCGTTCATGAAGGTGAATTACTTGGGTTGTAATAATACTTATCGCTGGGAAGGTATCTTAAAACTCCCTAATAACGACTTATAAATTGGAAGTTTGTCCATACGGGGTATATATTAGACAAAACAAGTATATATGGCCGTAAGTTCGGCCAGGCCGAATCTTATGTACCCTCCACCATGGATTACGTAGAAACTTCTACGAAAGACTGTCACCCACAATCGAATTAATTGGGTTGTGGTATCTTAAAACTTCTTAACATCGTTTTCTAAATTGTGAGTTAGTCCATACGTGGTAGAGAGCCAGAATTGAAATATGAGCGTAGCTTATATGGGGGCTATATAGATTATGAACTTAATATGGACCAATTTTTTGTGATATATATAACTATAGACCGATATGGACCTATGTTAATTAGGCATGGTGGTTAACGGCCATATACTAGCACAATGTACCAAATTTCAACTGACTCGGATGAAAATTGCTCCTCCAAGAGGCTCCAAAACCAAATCTCGGGATCGGTTTATATGGGGGCTATATATATGATTATGAACTGATATGGACCACTTTTGGCATGGTTGTTAAATATCATATACTACCACCACGTACCAAATTTCAACCAGATCGGATGAATTTTGCTTCTCCAAAAGGCACCGGAAGTCAAATCTGGGGATGGGTTCAAATGGGGGCTTATTATAATTATGGACTGATATGAACCAATTCCTGCATGGTTGTTGGATGACATATACTAAAATCACGTACCAAATTTCAAGGGGCTGCGGAGGTCAAATCTTTGGATCGGTTTATATGGGGGCTATATATAATTATGGACCTATTTCGACCAATTTTTTCATGGGTGTTTGAGGCCATATATTAACACCACGTACCATATTTCAACTGAATCAAATAAATTTTGGTATTCCAAGAGGCTCCGGAGGTCAAGTCTGGTGGTCGGTTTATATGAGGGCTAGATATAATTATAGACCAATATGGACCATTTTTTGCATGGTCATTAGAGACCATATACTAACACCATGTACCAAATTTCAGCCGGATCGGATGAAATTTGTTTCTCTTAGAGGCTCCGCAAGCCAAATCGAGGGATCGGTTTATATGGGGGCTATATATAATTATGGACCGATGTGGACTAATTTTTGCTCTGTTGTTAGAGACCATATACCTACACCATGTACCAAATTTCAGCAGGATTGGATGAAATTTGCTTCTCTTAGAGGCTCTGAAAGCCAAATCGGGGGATCGGTTTATATGGGGGCTATATATAATTATGGACCGATGTCGACCAAGTTTTGCATGGTTCTTAGAGACCATATACTTACACCATGTACCAAATTTCAGCAAGATCAGATGAAATTTGCTTATCTTAGAGGGTCAGCAAGCCAAATTTGGGGGTCCGTTTACATGGGGGCTATACGTAAAAGTGGACCGATATGGCCCATTTGCAATACCATCCGACCTACATTTCAAGTCGATAGCTTGTTTCGTTCGGAAGTTAGCGTGATTTCAACAGACATGCTCAAATCGACTCAGAATTTCACCACGACCCAGAATATATATATACTTATATGGGACCTATATATAATTATGGACCGATATGGATAAATTTTTGCGTGGTTGATAGAGGCCATATATTAACACCACATATCAAATTTCAAACCGATCGGATGAAATTTCCTCCTCGAAGACGATCCGCAAGCAAAATCTGGGGATCGGCTTATATGGGCGCTATATATAATTATGGACCGATATGGACCAATTTGTGCATGGATATTTGAGGTCATAAACTAACACCACGTACCAAATTACTGCCGGATTGGATGAAATTTGCTCTTCCAAAAGGATCCGCAAACCAAATCTGAGGGTCGGTTTACATGGGGGCTATACGTAAACGTGGTCCGATATGGCCCATTTGCAATACCAGCCGACCTACATCAATAACAACTACTTGTGCCAAAATTCAAGTCGATAGCTTGTTTCGTTCGGAAGTTAGAATAATTTCCACAGACAGCAGGACAGACGGACAGAGATAGATCGACTCAGAATTTCATCATGATCCAGAATATATACACAATATGGGATCTTAGACCAATGTTTCGATGTGTTACAAACGGAATGACAAAGTTAATACACCCCCCATCCCATGGTGGAGAGTATTAAAATAAAAAAGTCCGCTACCGTGACTCGAACCTAGATTGCCTGCATCATACGCGATAACATTCTCCTTAGCGCATTGCACCACCTCGAAGATGCTATAATAACGTTTAACGAATATTTTAAGACTTTTAATGGCCAAAGAAAAACGAAAGCCGTTTATGAATTCGTGAACGCCCATGGACTAAATAATTAACATTCCGTTTTGATTTTTCGTGAACATTTGCTTTTCATTATGTTACCATTCGTTCACGAGTTTGGAACGTCATTTTTTCTATTGGTGTAACACACTTGGGAAATGTATGATAAGAGTAGGCCTTAAAGATGATGACATCTGTAGATGATGTCTGGACCCGGAAATTACGAAAGATTGGTACCACTTCCTGTATCAGTGTCCAGCATTATCCGTTAGAAGAAATAAGATACTGATCTCCATTTTTTTCAGGCATTCACTGTAGCTTTAGGAACATAATCGGCTACATCAGGATCCTTGGTTGGATGTTTTAAGATTGTTTTTAAGGAAGATGGAAGTGGAACTTCTGGAGCGACTTTAAAAAGACAACAAACAATGGGAGGAATTCAATAATTGATGTCAACCTCTATAACCTAATCTAACCTAAAGGCAGCATGAGGTTTAGTTTAGGGTCCACTTGGAACAATATATTGAAATAATATTTTCAACTTTGAATGTTTCAGAAGATCTATTCTAAAAAGGCTTTAGTGATTTTGAAAGCTGAGCTTAGGGCACACTTGGCTTAGTTGTAGTACAGTAAACCCTAGGTTAGGTGACAGCCCTATGTATCAGGCTCACTTCGACTATTCAGTCCATTGTGATACCACATTGGTGAACTTCTCTCTTATCACTGAGTGCTGCCCGATTCCATGTTAAGTTCAACGACAAGGGACCTCCTTTTTATAGCCGAGTCCGAACGGCGTTCCACATTGCAGTGAAACCACTTAGAGAAGCTTTGAAACCCTCAGAAATGTCACCAGCATTACTGAGGTGGGATAATCCACCGCTGAAAAACTTTTTGGTGTTCGGTCGAAGCAGGAATCGAACCCACGACCTTGTGTATGCACCACGGTGGCTCCCTATAAGCCCTATATAAAAACCTAAATTCCAATGTGAAAAACTAAATTAGTATTTTAGGAACTGGTTCGTGTCTCGGATAAGTTCTCTGTTGCGAATTTCAAATTCGACGTTAGAGGTCTAGGATTTTATTATTCACATCTTTCCCTCTAATATTAATGCATGAATAATGGAAATTATGTCTCATCAAAATGATCCATGTCAAGTGCATTTAATAATGCTGATGCTCTTTAAGAACAAAACTATGAAAAAAAAAGAAATTCAGCAGAATGTTAGCTTTTTGGTCGTTACATTCCTTGAATCTCATAGACATGGTATCTTGACCCCCCCCCCCCCCCCCCATTTCCATTGGAAAAGGGCATTTTGGTCTTCATGCCTTGTCATCGAGATGCAGGGTCGATGGCAAAAGCAAATAAAGCCACATTTCCAAAGCAACCAATTTGACCTAAATTTCATGATTGTGGAGTGTGTTTTGGGTGTCAGTGTAGAATTTTTCCACCAGAACGCATTCGAGATCTATGCTGATGTTGCTCTGAAGCATTTAACGAAGTTCATAGTTTTTTAGTTTTTCGATTTTTTTGCATTGTTTTGGATGGGATGTCGACCATGCTTTGATAACTGCAATTGCCATTGTAACATGGTTTTATGCATACTTCTTCAGTGTTTCGTTTTTTTTCGTTTCTATTTTTTGTGAATCTTGTGATGTTAGTTGGCTATAGGTTTTGGATCGTTAGGAAGCTGTTCTCTGTTCTCTGTTTTTTTTTTTTTGTTTGTTTTCATTCTATGTCTGGTCAACCAATTTGGTCATTGTCACCTTGAATGAGGTTGCATGTTTGGTCAAAATGTTTGCCAAATTTTGTTAGATTCTACAGTTGTATCAAGGGGGTTACTGTTTTTTGTTACGAGATTTGAATAAAAACGCTACTATTGCGAGATGTGTCAACATGAACAGTGACTTCAGGAGAATGTGCCACATTTTGTGAGAATGCATAGTGGGGGATTTTTCTAAAATAGAAAATTGCGAGTAGATAATTAATATCAGTTACAGTAGGATTCGGACGTAGATCTCATAACAAGGGGCCTGCGTAGTTCAATATTAATCTAATGTTAGAAAAAAAGTTATACATTCTGCTAACCCAGCAAAAACCCTGCTGAATTTACAGCGAGTAGATAATTAATATCAGTTACAGTAGGATTCGGACGTAGACCTCATAACGAGGGGCTTGCGTAGTTCAATATTAATCTAATGTTAGAAAAAAGTTCTACATTCTGTTAACCCAGCAAAAATCCTGCTGAATTTACAGCAGCTTTGTTAAGGGAAGTCAAAATCAATCAGTGCTTACCCCTGCGAGAAATTCACTGATGAATTTATAAGGAAATGTCCCACTTGAATGCGCTTCTTCTCTGTATGCAATTCAGCGCTTTCAGCTTACGTGAGGAAATCATTGCAACTTTAGTGCGTATAAGAATTCACATAATAATTTCGAATAATGGGGCCATTATAGCGTTAAAGTACTGCCAGATAGTGGTAAAATACTGTCTTTAAAACTTATGAAATGAAGACACTTTTTAACAGTCTTCCTTTTTATACCCTCCACCATAGGATGGGGGTATATTAACTTTGTCATTCCGTTTGTAACACATCGAAATATTGCTCTAAGACCCCATAAAGTATATATATTCTGGGTCGTGGTGAAATTCTGAGTCGATCTGGGGCCAAATCACCGCAGTCGAAATCGAGTACTTCGTCATCGTAATGTAGTTTACGCGGATCACCGCTGTCGTTATCGAATTGTTTCTTATTTTTTCAAGAACATATTTAAAAGTTTCTTTTGACAGATGAAAACGTCTTTTAAATCTATGGATGTTAAAAACACAATTAGTTAAAAGCACTCACTTCAAAATAGAATCACTTACTCTACTTCAGGCAATGCTAAAGGACTGCCTTCGTCACGAATATTTTTTCCTTACTAATGCCACTTTGTACTCATCCTCTGAATCCGAAGACGAGGAAAACAAAAAAAAAAAAACACACACAAAAACAATATAAATATCTCAGAAATAACATAATTTGATAACAAAAAATTATTTTGAAATTCTTCTATCTTCCAATTTCGTATTACCATATGTTTACAGCAATGCAAAAAAAAGTAGTAGACAAAATAAATTACGATCGAATGCGGTGATCCAAAAATTTAATGCGATCGAAATGTTTCTCTATACGAAACAGAACTCGATGACGAATGCGGTGATTTGGCCCCTGAGCATGTCCGTCCGTCCGTCCGTCTGTTCAAATCACGCTTCCGAACGAAACAAGCTATCAACTTGAAACTTGGCACAAGTAGTTGTTATTGATCTAGGTCGGATGGTATTGCAAATGGGCCATATCGGTCCACTTTTACGTATAGCCGCCATATAAACGGACCCCCAAATTTGGCTTGCGATTGCTCTAAGAGAAGCAAATTTTATCGTATCCGGCTGAAATTTGGTACATGGTGTTAGCATATGGTCTCTAACAACCATGCAAAAGTTGGTCCACATCAGTCCATAATTACATATAGCCCCCATATAAACGGACCCCAAAATTTGGCTTCCGAGGCCTCTAAGAGAAGCAAATTTCAACCGATCCGGCTGAAATTTGGTACATGGTGTTAGTATATGTTCTTTAACAACCATGCAAAAATTGGTCCACATCGGTCCATAATTATATATAGCCCCCATATAAACCGATCCCCTCGATTTGGCTTGCGGAGCCTCTAAGAGAAGCAAATTTCATCCGATCCGGCTGAAATATGGTACATGGTGTTAGTATATGGTCTCTAACAACCATGCAAAAATTGGTTCACATCGGTCCTTAATTATATATAGCCCCCATATAAACCGATCCCCCGATTTGGCTTGCGGAGCCTCTAAAAGAAGCAAATTTCATCCGATCCGGCTGAAATTTGGTACATGGTGTTAGTATATGGTCTTTAACAACCATGCAAAAATTGGTCCACATCGGTCCATGATTATATATAGCCCCCATATAAACCGATCCCCCGATTTGGCTTGCAGAGCCTCTACGAGAAACAATTTTCATCCGATCCGGCTGAAATTTGGTACATGGTGTTAGTATATGGTCTCTAACAACCATGCACAAATTGGTCCATATCGGTCCATAATTATATATAGCCCCCATATAAACCGATGCCCAGATTTGACCTCCGGAGCCTCTTGGAAGACCAAAATTTATCTGATTCAGTTGAAATTTGGTACGTGATGTTAATATATGGCCTCAAACACCCATGCAAAAATTGGTCGATATCGGTCCATAATTATATATAGGCCCCATATAAACCGATCCCCAGATTTGACCTCCGGATTGATACTATCATTTTCGTGTTTGATGACATTTCAATTAAAAAACTAATTGGATCCATTAATTTCGTGATTGAATCTTAAAAAAGAAATTTTGTGTGTATATTGTTTACTTTAGGTCCAAGTAACAATAACTCTTGACGCCAGCTAGTATAAATTTTAAACAAGTATATACGTCCGCAAGTTCGGCCAGGCCGAATCTTATGTACCCTCCACCATGGATTGCGTAGAAACTTCTACTAAAGATTGTCATACACAATTGAAGTACTTGGGTTTCGGCCGATGGCAAGGCATCTTAAAACTTCTTAACATCATCTTTTAAAATAGGCACAGCAAAGATTTTGCAAAATATTCCTCTCCAACTACGAGATGCTTCATAAATTTCCTATAGAAATAAAATTTTGACAAAATTTTCTACAGAAATAAAATTTTGACAAAATTTTCTATAGAAATAAAATTTTGACAAATTTTTCAATAGAAATACATTTTTAACAAAATTTTCTATGGCAATAAAATTTTGGTAGATTATTTTTGGCTCTTAGAGGCTATATATAATTATGGACCGATGTGGACCAATTTTTGCATAGTTGTTAGAGACCATATACTAACACCATGTACCAAATTTCAGCTGGATCGGATGAAATTTGCTTCTCTTAGAGGCTTCGAAAGCCAAATCGGGCGATCGGTTTATATGGGGGCTATATATAATTGTGGACCGATGTGGACCAATTTTTGCATGGTTGTTAGAGACCATATACTAACACCATGTACCAAATTTCAGCCAGATCGGATGAAATTTGCTTCTCTTAGAGCAATCGCAAGCCAAATTTGGGGTTCCGTTTATATGGGGGCTATACGTAAAAGTGGACCGATATGGCCCATTTGCAATACCATCCTACCTACATCAATAACAACTACTTGTGCCAAGTTTCAAGTCGATAGCTTGTTTCGTTCGGAAGTTAACGTGATTTCAACAAACGGACGGACGGACATGCTCAGATCGACTCAGAATTTCACCACGACCCAGAGTATATATACTTTATGGGGTATTAGAGCAATATTTCGATGTGTTACAAACGGAATGACAAAGTTAATATACCCCCATCCTATGATGGAGGGTACAAAAAAATGAAGCAAAGATAATAAACGTTCTTTTAATTAAAATTTCATAATTTTTTTCAAGAAATTTGTCCTTAATAATTGCGCATCCTAACATTGAGGTTGCGTAATCTTTAATATCACGTAAATATATTTTTCAGTGTGGGAATAAAGTAGAAAGTTAACAAAAAAAAATCAACTTGATCTTATTTGGTGGACATTTAAGATTCGGTGCCACCCCACAAACACAGTAAATGTCCCCTTATTATAACCCATATAGCCAGTATGAAAACATAAATATATCCACCAGCCACCATAGCATTGGAAAACATCAAATATTGAAATGTGCAGCTTAAAGAGAACTAGCTTCCCTTTTGACTTTAATTTCCTTGGATAGCTTTTGTACGGATCACTTACAGGTGTCTATGAATTTCAATTCATTTTAATTCCTACCTTTTCCCCACAGAAATGCCAGAGGATTATGTTTTCACCAATCGTACTCTTCGCAACTTAATCAAGCGCAAACTTATTTTTATCCGCATCTTTAGCAGTAAATTTTCAATTAAAATGGAAACTCATTCGTGTTCTGACTGCATTCTCATTAATTTAATTTTTTTGTGTGTTGAGTTCTTTTTTGGGATTTCGTAAAAAAGTTTGCTTTATTCCGGATTGTCTTGTGTATGGCGTGAAAAAAGGTTTAATTATATGTAAATACGAAAATGGCTTTTTGCTTTGTTGTCGATTTTTTCTCTGGTTGTTGTTTGTTTGTTTTTCAGGAGGCATATTACAAAGAACCGCGGATTATTTTGAGATTTTTTTTTTGCTTTTTTTGTTGGTGTTGGTTTTTTGTTATATCGGTGTTGCGGTTCACCTCATTATGGTAAGTTCAAGTTATTTACCATTTTCTGTTTGCTAGGCAATATTGTTTTGTAGGCGTAGTGGATTGTTATGCCAACTTTGAGTTATTGGTAAATACGCTTACTTTAAAGGATTATTTTCTTCATTAATGAAAACGGGGAGAGAATGAAATGTGGAGTATTGTGTGGTATGGAGGAAATCATTATTTGTGTTTTTTTTCTAACTCCTAAATCTAATTTCATGTGGGTGCATTGGTTTCTAGCTTATGTGGGCGTTACTTAGATGTACGTATTAAGTTTTACAACTTTCGGGAGCTTTGTGTCAATCACTATACCTAAAATAGAGGACATGCCTATTTTATGTATAGCAAAAAGAAAATCATTATTTGTCCAATAGATGGCCAATTGAAATAGACCAAGCAGATGTTCATTAATACTATAAATTGTTGTCTTATTCAATAGAAAAATCATTACAATAACGAAAATTTGCATTGTATTTATGAAATTGTTTTGTTGGCTCCAATTTCAATGGAAAAAGGGTCTTTTTTAAATCGCATTTTTTCGGTGTTGAATTTTGATAAAATGACAACAATGGACATTGCTAGATTGAATCAGATCGACCCAAAGTGGTTCCAAATCGCTGTTTTTGGAAATAATTCTGCAACTTTTGAACAGATGAAGATATCACCATAATGTTTTCTTTGTGTGAAAGCTGAGGTGTTTTCCTCCAAGTTTGTGGGTATGAAATTTTGTTTTAGCTGTCAACTATTTAAACCGAAAAATTTGGTTCAGATTTAGATAGCTCCCATATATATATATATATTCGTTCTATATACATTCGTTCTTCAACCGTCGAACTGAACGGACGTGTTTTTTTAATAGCGGAGTATTTCATCGTAATATGTACTTATTACGAATTTCACGTGTGGTGGAAATAATAAACCACCATGCAGCGAAATTCAAAGTCATCCACTGGGTTGCTAACTTCAGGGCCCAGTGGACGGGTAACGACTGAAGTTATAAATTTGGGCATCGACCAAGAGTCAGGCCCAATTAGTCGACCTGTAGACGGGTCGACTGGCGGTGACACTTTGGCAAGTCGAACCTTTTCTAAGGTGACGACATCAAAAGGAGGCAATCCCTCTCGAAAGAGATTCAAGGAACGAAGAAATGCTTTGTTTATCCTAAAGAAATTAGGATCAGTCGATCCAAGCACGTTGTCGGCTAAGCAAAGCGATTCCTTAAAATGGGCTCAAGGAATTCTTGAAGCTGGAAAAAGGGAACGATCACCGGATGAGCTGCCATCCTCTAAACGGGATCAAAGATCGTTTGCCTCAGTTGCAAAAGACAGCCTTGTGATGGCTATTATTAATAAAGGAGCATTGGACGGTATGATTCCAAGGCAAAAATGGGGGGAAATTGAGAACGCGATGTCATGGATACCGGCAAACCCTCCTGATCCTGAGTCAATACTAGAGAGACTAAAAGAATGTAACCCAGATCTTCCAACCGCCGATTGGAAGGTTGGTCGTTTGGATGAGGTGGATGGACCAAGACGACATGCGGTGTTTATATTAAACATAGAGTCGCTGCCACATCTAGCCCAGACCCAAGGACGCGTAAGTTATGGCTTTCATGATATCCATATGAAGGTATACAAAAGCGATCAGCCAAAGGATTCCGAAACGGACAAGCCTCCGGTAGAGTCAGCAGTGGAAAAATCTCCTAGCGAAGCCGAAGGAGACATAAAACCTGCAGACTATGGCGAAAATCATATGCGGGAAGTTTCTACAGGCTCAAGCCTCACCAAAACTGAACCGCGGATTGTTGCGAGAGTCACCGAGATCTGTGAAGAGGAAGCCCTTGATGACTCAATTGAAGCGGCTGATGTGACGGTGGTTGAAAATTTGGATGGTTCTACGGTTCCTCCAGATAAATCTTCACCATTGTAAGGCCGCTTGTGCTGCCTTAAAAGTTCTCCTGATGAAAGGAGACATAGATATAGTTCTTATTCAAGAACCATACATATATAAGAACAAGATCTGTGAATTAAGCACTCCGGGTTTCAAACTTTTGCATAATACCGGTACCGATATAAATCGAGCATGTATAATTGCTAAAAACGAACTAAACTTGTTTCTGCTTCCTTCATTGAGCAATGCAGACACTATCGTAGCCAGTCTAGAGATATCCACATGCAAATATTGAGTATCTTCGGTCTACATGGGACATGATAGGGAGATGCCACCCTGTGCCGTTAAGACCTTAGTTGAGGAGTCACTAAAAACAAAGACAAAACTCATTATGGGATGCGATGCAAATGCGCATCATAGTATTTGGGGAAGTAGTGATACTAATGCAAGGGGAGAGTCGCTAATAGAGTTTATTTTGCGTACTAACCTGGTAGTTTGCAATAAGGGAGATGCACCAACCTTCGTCACCAGGAACAGACAAGAGGTTTTGGACGTAACGTTGACCTCTCCGGAACTGAATGATAAGATATCTGAGTGGCAAGTTTTGAGGGAACATAGCTTCTCAGATCATCGCTACATCAGTTTCAGATTGGCTGTTCGTACTTCAAAGACCATATTTCCGCCAAATGTTAGGAAAGCTGATTGGAATAGGTATAGGGAATCGTTCAATTGGATGATACCGGAAATGCCGGAGACAAATATGAGCACTGTGCAAGATATCGAACACGCAGTGGAGCGGATTACTAAGGCCTTCAACATTTCACTGAAAGCTGCTTGCCCTAGAGGAAAGCGAAGGGGAAAAAATCGGCCGCCATGGTGGACTACGGAGTTAAGTGATATGAGGAAATCCTGCAGGAAGCTCTTTAACAAAGCAAAGTCCACAAGAGCTCCGGAGGATTGGGACACTTACAAGATGAATCTGAGAGAATATAAACGAGAACTGAGAAGGTCTCAACAAAACTCTTGGGATGATTACTGTAGCAGTATTGAGAATACGTCAGAGGCTTCCAGACTACGGAAGGTACTAGCATCCACTAACACCGCTCCAGGTTTCATTAAAACATCGGAGGGAAATTGGACAACGTCCAGTGAGGAGACGTTGGAGGTACTTTTGGACACACACTTCCCTGGAAATCAGACGGTTGAACCATGTTCCGGCGGTGTAACAGAGGCTCAACGATCATTTCCTATCGAGGAAATTGTGTCGGAATCTAGAATAAAATGGGCTTTAAATAGCTTTGGACCATTCAAATCCCCCGGACCTGATGGAATTACTCCGGCGGAGTTACAGGCAGTGGCTGAAAGAGTTATCCCCTGGTTGACGGTGATATATAAACGATGTGTAAACTTAGCATATATTCCAGAAAAGTGGAGGGAAACAAAAGTCGTCTTCATACCTAAAGCAGGAAAAGCCTCTCACTCGAGTGCGAGGGATTTCCGACCAATCAGCTTATCCTCATTCCTACTTAAGACCCTGGAGAGGATGATAGACATGTATCTTAGAACTAGCGTGGATTCAAGTTTGCTCTCGAAACGACAGCATGCATACTCGAAGGGCAGGTCTACTGAGACCGCATTGCATGAACTAGTCAGCTTTATTGAAAGCTCACTATCTGTCAAAGAATACACAATCGTGGCGTTTCTAGACATCGAAGGGGCGTTCAATAATGTCCATCCGAGCTCGATATTAAATGGACTGACAACTCTGAATGTTGATCCAGGTATACTTAGGCTGTTAGACGAACTTCTAATAAAGAGACGTATTTCAGCCACACTAGGGCAAGCAAACATACAAAGGTATGTGAACAGAGGCACTCCCCAAGGAGGAGTTCTATCACCTCTTCTTTGGAATGTTGCTATAAACAACCTTCTGGTTTCCCTAGAAAAAGAAAGGATAAAAGTGGTGGCATACGCAGATGATGTGGCGCTAGCAGTCAGGGGAAAATTCCCATCCACAATCAGAGATATTATACAGAGAGCTCTCCGGATGACTGAGAAATGGGCGAAAGATAATGGTCTTGGTGTAAATCCAGCAAAGACAGAACTAGTCATGTACTGCAAAGATCGTAAAACTCCCACGGTTAGGCCCATTTCCTTAGGGGGTACTAAAATTCCCTTTGGTGAGTGTGCAAAATACCTTGGCGTTATTTTGGACAGGAAGCTGAATTTTAGGCTTAATATT
This sequence comes from Haematobia irritans, assembly GCF_050003625.1. Taxonomy (NCBI): domain Eukaryota; kingdom Metazoa; phylum Arthropoda; class Insecta; order Diptera; family Muscidae; genus Haematobia; species Haematobia irritans. The sequence continues at coordinate 172,257,784 of NC_134397.1, read as the reverse complement.
GAAGAGAGGGCGAGAAAAGCCACGGTAGCTTTGTACTCGTGCAAAAAGGCAATAGGGAAAAAGTGGGGACTAAAACCAAAAATTGTGCATTGGCTATACACTGCAGTAGTTAGACCTATAATGCTATATGGTGTTGTAGTCTGGTGGCCGGCACTTCAGAAACCGACTTGTTTAGATAAAGTTCAGCGTATGGCGAGCTTATGTATCTCAGGCGCATTTAGTAAGACAGGAACAGACTCCCTTAATGTCATGCTACATCTATTGCCTTTAGACATTTTGGCCAAACAGTCAGCTGCAACAACGGCTGTGCGGTTGCGCGAGCTATCGCTGTGGTCGGAAAAAATGTACGGTCATAGTTCGGTCCTCAAAATAATGCCAGATGTGCCTAACGTAGTGGATTATACCCTGGCAAAACCACTTTTCGACAAAAAGTTTGAAACTCTAATTCCCAACAGTGAGGCGTGGTGTACACAGACCCCGGGGAATAAAAGATATATAGATTTCTATACTGATGGCTCCAAATTGAATGGACAAGTGGGGTTCGGAGTATATTCTAAAGATCTGGAAATTCGAATAGCGAAAAGATTACCTAATCACTGTAGTGTTTTTCAGGCTGAAATATTAGCAATAAGAGAGGTGGCGAATTGGCTGAGAAGTAATGTTCCAACAAATATTGGCATTAATATATACTCAGACAGTCAACCTGCAATAAAATCCTTGGACTCTGTGTTCCTCAACTCGAAAACGGCCATCGACTGCCGCAAATCTCTCAATGAGATGGCTGAGCAGTACAATATTCACCTAATATGGGTGCCTGGCCATAGGAACATACCGGGGAACTGCGAAGCGGATGAGTTGGCAAGGCTAGGGACTACCTTACATATTCCAGGGGACCTGGAATTTGTTGGTATGCCCCTAGCTACCTGCAAGCTCATGCTGCGTGAGAAGGCTGTTAGGATGGCAAATGTTCGATGGGAGAATTGCAAGGGTTGTAACGACACCAAGCAAATATGGCCCCATTTCAACTTAAACCGCACACTAGATATGCTAATGTTCTCGAGACGTCAGATATCACTCCTGATATCTGCTATAACGGGTCGCTGCCTGATAGGCGATTTTGCAAAAACTATTGGCGCGAAGTATAATGACTATTGTATGAGCTGTCATGATGCGGAGGAAAAAGAATCAATTAAACACCTCTTGTGTGAGTGTCCTGCATTTTGTGTAAAGCGCAAGCAACTTTTAGGAGCATATAGCTTCAGATTACTGGCGGATCTGGAAAACGTTAACTTAAGCAGTCTGCTAATGTGTTTGGAACAATCTGGTTGGTTCAACAAAGAAAAATAATCAAGAAGGTTCAGCGGTTAAAACTAGAAGTGCCCATATGTAATAGGTACTTTTAGTTAATGTGGTATCACAATGGACTGAATAGTCTATGTGAGCCTGAATCTTAATCGGGCTGCCACTTTAACCTAACCTATATATATATATATATATATATATATATATATATATATATATATATATATATATATATATATATATATATATATATATATATATATATATATATATATATATATATATATATATATATATATATATATATATATATATATATATATATATATATATATATATATATATATATTATATATATATATATATATATATATAATATATATATATATATATATATATATATATATATATATATATATATATATATATATATATATATATATATATATATATATATATATATATATATATATATATATATATATATATATATATATATATATATATATATATATATATATATATATATATATATATATATATATATATATATATATATATATATATATATATATATATATATATATATATATATATATATATATATATATATATATATATATATATATATATATATATATATATATATATATATATATATATATATATATATATATATATATATATATATATATATATATATATATATATATATATATATATATATATATATATATATATATATATATATATATATATATATATATATATATATATATATATATATATATATATATATATATATATATATATATATATATATATATATATATA